>NW_027437182.1:31704332-32304332 GCF_033239565.1 Halichoeres trimaculatus | reverse complement strand
ATTTGAGGAGGTTCGGTGTCAGAATTGATGCTCTGTTCCTTTCCAGGAGCACGTAGGAGACACAATAACAGATCTCATGATCTGCTGATAAAATCATTGTTGGTAGGAAACACATTTCTCCTGATGCGCAGAGTAGAAAACATGTGAAACCTGCACGCCTTACCAGTTTGTTTTGACCACAGCAGGACGTGAAATTGAATTGTAACCGGGTAATATTGTGTCTGTGCTTGCTGGTGGAGTAGGATGCTGCCCTTCCCCTTCGTGACCCTGGCGTTTGGGATGGTTGGGGCGTGGGTCTCTGTGAGCCGCTAGCAGCTGTGCGTCAGTCTGGACACAAGCTGGGCCCATCCAGAAGCCAGGCCTAGCCGACAGATGCAGAGGCTAAACCCAGTAATGAAATAATACTGGGAGACATCATGTCCATGGTTTCCATCATTGTTAAAAGATTTTGGTAGCGTGTACCCCCACTTAGGTAATTTGTTTCCATGTATAATCCTATTGCTCACTATTAAATTAAACCAACTGGTCATTTCAGTTTGGAGCCTATAAATACACTGGTTGCTGTGTGCATGGGCACTATGTAGGACGTCTCATCTGATTAGAGGGGAAGCACTTAATAATTTGTGCCGAAAAAGGTGACCTTCAGTGTCAGGTGACCTCAGTGGGCTGCCACACATATGGCCCAGTAATATTACTAATGTCTGCTACTAATGTATTTTTACAATCCTGATCCAGGGCCACTCTGCACAAATTGTTTTGGACAAATGTTGATGTGTGGTGAGACAGAAAAGTCTACTACCCTCGAGCTGTTTACATGGTCAAGAGCAGCGGCGTCGTGGACGAGAGGTGAACTGGTCAGGAGAGGTGATAGGCTCAAAGTTACACGACTGGAGTGGTGCCAGTTAGTCGGGATGTCTCTGTGTGCTCTGGTGTTGTTGCCTTGGCAGAGTAGGATTCACCCAAACCTAGAAATATGAGCAAAACTATGTCCCCCAGTAAGTCTGTCTGTATCTATAAGTGTTTCTGTCTCTATATGCTGCACTGCTGATATGCTGCTTGTAAAATACTGATCTCACCAATCAAATCTTTGGATGAGGATTTAAAGCCTCCATATTGCTTTTTGCTCTGATTCTATTATATTGCAGCATTTCACAATAATGAAGTCAAAAGACTTTGTACAGATTTACATTTCCTTATTACTCCCAAAACATCAAAACAAAAAGTCAGAACAACAATATGCTTCACCACCGGCTGCTAGCTTAGCTTCTGACTTAGCAAGAGGAGCAGCAATATAACTCTTTTGCTCTCATAGGTTCCAGTGGAAAGTGACAAGCTTATAGATTTTAAACATCTCATATAAACACAGCTGAGATACAGGAAAACTATCTCTAAGTGTTGCCTGTCACCAAGTCTGTTATAGTGTTTTGAAACCTGGTAACCTGATAAAATAGTGACTGAATAAAAGTGATGTATATGCCTACGTTTTTACAGCATTCTTGACACTTCAAAAAATAATTTCTGCCAAGTTTGTCCCTCTGGATAAAATAGCCACACATGTTAATACTGCTGGCCAGTCAGGAAGCTAACATGCTAGCTGTTGGCTAGGATTAAAGATGCTGTGTGTCTGAGTGTTGTTACTGTAAGAGGGAAAGGTTGTCATATTTATCCCTCAGGTGTAGTCCTAAATGACAAGCTTCACATTTTCACTTCACTAGCTGCCAGCTAGCGAGGGGGGCTAACATGCTAGCCTAAGGCTAGGATTACACCAATATGGATTTCTTCCCCCTTGCATTTTTAACATAATTTTAAAGGACACTTATTTTGTCTGTACATTGATAAATCCCCAAGGTCCTAAAGTAAACAGCGAAAGTAAGCATCTGATTTTTGACTGACCTGAGCCTCAGGAGAGAAATGAGGAGGTGTTACTGGAACCAGGTGTTATGGACTCTGTTTACTAAGATTTAAAATGTGTCCAATGAGAAGATAACAAAGACACGACAAGGCTCATATCATCCATTAGCAAGTCAGAGACATGTCTATGGTTACTGTAAGTCATGCACCACTCTTTTATCTACTTAGTTATTTATCTATTTATTTTATTTGTTTGTTTTGGGTTTGGTTTTTCTTTCTGTATTTTTAGCTTATATGGACAAATATAAATAACTAGCCCACAACAGTTTTGGATGATATGTTCACCAATGTCTTCTTTTTTTTGTGTGTGTGTGTGTGCCTTTTTTGCCTTTTTGTATTTTGAAATGAGACTAAAAGAGGCTTTAATTTAGTGAACAAATGTGCTGCTTTATTAGTTTCCTATAACTACCAGTTCAAAAGAAATCACGGTTTATAGTGATAGTGCTGCAACTACTTTTTCTTCATATTCCTTCAGTACCAAACATCAGAGCTATTTATATTTACTTTAATCTGGTTGAGAATTAAAGACCAGTACAATGAAGCAGCAAACATTTTAGCAGCTTAAATAAATGAATAAGTATTCTCGAAAGGCAGACTTGAACATAAATGAGCGCAGTACCACAGACTGAGAAATTATCAGTATTTAACATTTAAGATCAAACATTTTTTGTCACATATGATTGAAAATAGGACACACTTGCACCCTGTTTCTCATTAGCTTTGTCTGAGAATTCATCACATGACATTCATGGTACATAAATAATTATTTTGCAGTTCAGGTGGAGTACTTTGATACTTTGCCAATCTAAGTGTGGACAGCGTTTTTGAAAGCTAGGCTCCAAGGCATGGTCTGACTGTTTTCAATATGAATCTGCCAGTCCTTTATCCATACTTTAAGACCAGGGGTCTGCAACCAGCGGCTCTGGAGCCTCATGTGGCTCTTTGACTCCTTTGCGGTGGCTCTTTGTAGCGTAAAACAATTATTAAAATAAAGACTTCTTGTTTTTCTCACAAAAAGTAGTCATACATCAACGTTTTGTTGAACTACAACTTAATCCCATCAGTCATAAGAAAATTAAATCTATATAAAACAAGACAAAAAAACAGACACTTTTTTTCTTTTTTGGGGTGAGGGGTGGGGGTGGGGTTGAAGTTTTGAAAATATAACCATTTTAACATGTAAAAAGAAATTTGAATTTTTTTTGCAATGTGCTGAATTCCAACTTTTTTAATGATTGAAAGTTTTGCGAATTTTTGGTTTCATTTTTCATTTTTGCATTTTGTTGCAATTTTTTACATTTTTAAAAAAAAAAAAATTTTTTAATATTTGCTTGTTTTTTAAAAACATAAAACACTCATACATATATACATATATACATATATATATATATATATGTATATATATATATATATATATATATATATATATATATATATATACATATATATATATATATATATATATATATATATATATATATATATATATACAGTGAAGAGCAAACACAAGCACATACCAGTGATGCCATTTTTGCTCTCTCGACAGCTTGTCACAGCTTTCTTTTTTCTTCTTGTCAGTCTATAACGGGAGACCACGTACTGTGTCTTAATGTATGGGCTTGTTAATGAGTAAAGAAAGTGTAAAACTGTGTTACTGGAATAATTAGTTACAAATACTCCCACTGTTAATTGAGAAGTCATCAGATAAACGCCACATTAGGAAATGATAAACAGTCTTTTCTAATGGCAAATGGTTTTATTTCCTCTCCCTTCATTAGCCCTCCTCTTCATTTTTCTGCACGAAGTAACATCAAAGTATCTCTACACCTTTCAATATTATCCTCTAAATGTATAGACATCTTTTGATGTAACCTAAGCCTTGTTGGAGAGCCTGGTTTGAGTATCTGGATCATGATGCATCTTGGTGGTCTTGCATAATTTGATTTAGCATTGTCCACTTAAAATGAGATAGCCAAATTCTGAAACCATAGAGGAAAAAACATTTTATTGTTTTTCCATCTGGCAGTGAGTATATTTTATCAAGATGAAAACAAGGAGATAAGGTGACGGATGTATTAAAGAAAGCTTTATGACTAATGATAAATGACCACTGTATGAGCTAACCAGTGGAGATACGCTTGTGTTACAAAAATACAGCAGACATTGAACCAATAAGCCACAGAAATCTGACATCATCATTTCCCAGTTCACCTTTGCTTCACTTCAAAAACAATAAATAATTCATGTAAAAAAAAAAAAAAAAAAAAAAGTTTACACTTAGATTATTCCAATCCAGTCATATTAAAAAAACAGATTATGCTCCATCCAGGTTTGGCCCTG
Source organism: Halichoeres trimaculatus (assembly GCF_033239565.1). Classification (NCBI taxonomy): domain Eukaryota; kingdom Metazoa; phylum Chordata; class Actinopteri; order Labriformes; family Labridae; genus Halichoeres; species Halichoeres trimaculatus. The sequence goes on along the minus strand of NW_027437182.1, from coordinate 32,300,081 downwards.
TGTCCCTTATAAACCTCCTCACCGGCCAAGGAGAGCTCAGTGAGGAGCAGCTTAATAGATTTAGATGAAAGGAGGGAGTCATGGAGGCTTGGACCAGCAGAGAGTGAGAGCATCTGCTCAAAGGCCACCTCCCCACGCCCGGATCACCATCTCCAGAAGAAGTCGGGCAGGCATGGAGCCTCCATCTCCACAGCTCCACACTAATTCAAGTGCCCCCGCCACACGCAGGCTAATTAAGGCCATGCATTTATTTATGACTGAGCTCATTAAACAGCGAAAAAGATGGTCGCCGCTCTGAAAACACATTAGTCCCCGAGGAAACTGCCTGTGAAGTCGCTCCCCTCAGGCTGTTTCAGGTCACAGATTCTGAATCTTTGTGACATATGAAGAAACAGTGAACTGTTAATGCCTTTAAAAAGAGAAAACATCGCTTCTGAGGCCATGAAAGCGCGGTTCAGGACATTCTTCAGGGGATATTTGAAGCTGCATGAACTGGTCCCATAATTACATGTATAGGTCATAGACTGGAGGACCAATAGAGAGGAAACTCTCAGGTCTTCACTTTGCATTTTTGTCTTGGGGTATTTGTGAAATCTGTTGTTCTTTACATTCATGATGTACTTCATTTAACAAACCATGACAGCTGCAGCACAAAGAAAAGACACTCAAGGCCAACATAATTAATGGACATAACTCAACTTCAGTGAACACAAAACGCCCCCAACCTCTCACCACGTGTTGTGTTTCCATGGTATTTAAGTGAAAAAAGGCCGTGCAGAGCTATGAAACCAAAGACAGAGGATATCCTTCAGGTATATTTTCTGTGCCTGAAGAGCTTGCCTCTCTCTGTATCGCGTGTGTGAGTAAAGGGCATAGATGCAGAGAGATCTTTTGCAGATCCCACTCCCTCCATTGTAATTGCAAAGATAATGCTAAAATCACACAGTCCTTTGCTGAGACAACTGGCAACTTGATTTAGTGCTCTTTAATGGCTCCAACTTTAAAGACTCTGGAGTTCCCTGTTTGAACTCGTACAGCTGAGCTGCTCATCTGGACTGGAAACAAATGAAAGTTTAAGTCTTTCATGCTCTTCCCCAGGAGAAGGCCAGTGTCTATTTTCACATGCAAAAAGTTGCAGGAGTTAGCAAACCACTCTGAATCCTGTAAAATGCTGTTTGACATTTTAGTCTAGTTAAGCTACCAGTTAGCAGGCTAATGCTAACACCGAACTGCAAGTTGTACGTCAGATTGGTGCATACCTTTATTTTGTTGTTCACTCAAATGGAAGGTTAAGCAGCAGGAGTAGCTTCAGTAAACAAACCAAGCACCTCGTCAGGAAGCTAATGCTAGCTCATTATCAGAAAGAGAATTGTGCCAAATTAACACAACAGATGGATTCAGATCAAAACAAGCTGCAGCTTTGGTGATGACATATTAAGCCAAATGATGGGAAACTGCAGTTCCTTGGGTGTCCACTTGAGGCTCACTGCAATATCCAAGAAAATCCTGTTTGGTCCTTTTTTGATTTTCCACTAAAATCAAGCCTAAGAGTTACTTATTGATTTCATAATAGTAGTGTCGTTAATTTGATAGATGGTTATATTGTACTCCCTCCATCTATTTGCTTGCATCCTGGTTGGTTGACTGTGGGTGGCAGTAGCTCAGTCCATAGGGACCTGGGTTTGTAACCAGGGACGCTGGTCCAAGTCATGAACCAGGAGTTTTTTCGTCTGAAACTTACGCACATTAAGAAATAAATTTGATCCCATGTTATGTCAATCATGCTTGCACACTCGATCCAAAACTTTCATTCGTCATTATTTTTTTTCGGAACAGGTTTGATTTTTGGGGTTTCTTTGCATCTGCACCGCCCATTTCCTGGGTTATTTGACTACTTAAAGGGTTAGGTGCCTGTGCGTTTGCACACCACACATACTGACAGCTGTTGCTCAGGATCAATTGCTTGATGATTCCATTTTTCTTGTACTGCTTATTTTTTGCAAATAACACAAAATAAATTCATCAGAGACAGTGTGCAAGGTGTCTGTGCATGACCATTTTTTTGGATCACAGATCAAAAAAAAAAAAAATGTATCCGAAAAAAATGGACTCAGTGTCCAAACCTAAAATAGCTGCCAGAAATAACACTGACTCAAACATTGTTTAAGTTTAGTATGAGTTTCACAGCTTTACATTTAATGACCAATTTGATTACCTAATCATTAGCCACTGTTGGACACTGTCGTTAGCATTTTTACTTTTGCGAACATTAACGTCACAACATAGAAGGCGTGACTGCGTAGCCTGTCTAAATACAAAGTTAGAAATACTACTTGTTAGTGATTGTCCAACAGCAGCTGTTCTGTAGGACGCTGTCACACTGGCAAACTGTGCCGTGCTTAAGCATGCTTCAACCCTAAAGCTCAAACCAGTGGTTCTCAAATAGGAGTATGTGTACTCCTGGGGGTACACAAGATTCAAAAATGTATTTAAAAAACAGCAACCAAGCAAAATTCCCTTAAGACTATTTATTCAATCAATATTTGAATCCAACATAAGATTAGGTTCATAAACTGAATATTATATTATTTGACACGCTTCAGTACGGTTCACTTCATGCACAAGCACACGGATATGAAGTATGCTCCATGGCGAATGGTCGCTGCGACTGCTCCTCTTCACAATCCTTAAAAACAACGTGCCTAAAGTTTGGTTCATATTGGTGTCATGTAACCACTGGTGCTGCAGGGTAGGGTAATCGTGCTTGAGTACGGCGCGGTTTGGATGGGCAGAGTGACCACGCCCTAAGGGGCCGTTTCCACGTCAATGGTTTTAGGGTGAAACGCAAAAGTTTTGTTGTGTTTCAGCCTCACGTTTACATGGAAACGGCATTTCAGCCAACTTAAAGCGCAAACTTTTAAAAACAGCCTCCAGAGTGGGATTTTTCTGAAATACTGCCAACACCGTTACCATGTAAACAGTAAGCCGGCGTTTTCAGTGGAAACAATGATATCACACTCCCCTTCGCGCTTCATGCAGGCAACAGGACAACAGTTGTTACAATCTACGCAAACTACCGTGTTGTGCTTCTGCTGCTGAATCTGCTGAATCTGCTGACTGTTTTTCAACAAAATGTGCATCTGTTGCTCCACTTCTGCATTTAATATTCACCAATACACCAGATGATCGGCCCCAACTCTACTTCGGTGGAGATCTACCAAAAGCTGCTTCTGGACAAGACAGTTTAAGTGCCAACTACAGGCCTGGCATGCTTACTACAGCGTTTTCAGCCCGTCAGCGTTTCCGTGTAAGCACAGATTTTTTTCACTGCATTTTAGCATTTTCAGGTGAAACGTTGTGTAAACGGGGCCTAAGTTTTAGGTCTCATCTGTCTATTAATGGTCATATACAAAGCAGTGAATCACAATCATTTGTCAGATTCTTACCTGGAACACATCCATTCCCTTTTATCCTCCTGATAACATCATTTGAGCTGACATTGAAAGTAGCTGCCACAAGCTGAGGTGGATAAACTACAATATCTCCAGGTTTCAGTGCATTGATTTTCATCCGACTGTGACAACAAGAATGTGAAACAAACTGTGGAGGAAAATCTGAAACAAAGAGTCAGGACTCAGAGAGTTGTCTTTTTGTCTTTAATAGGAATCTTTGCAGAGGGGTCAGCAATGTTTCACACACAGAGTCAACAAAGACTGGTATGAATTGTGCTTCACAGTGTTTTGTTGCTGTAACTAAGTTTGTCATATTTTACACTTTCTTGTTAACAAACATCGGCTTTTGAAAGCGCCTTGCCAGTTTCTATATTTGATAAATGTTTTTAATTAACTGTTCAAGCTGTCCAATCATCAGAATCGTCCGGCACAAATTTAATTGGATTTTTCCTTCATGTTTCTTATCAGTTATTTAATATTTAACTAGATAAAGTGAGGAAGAGGTGCGCTTATATTATGTCAGTCTTTGCTGATTGTTAACACTTATTTTCTGTTTAATTCTAAAAAGTGTCGACTTCTTTTTTCAGAGTGGTTTTGTAGGGTGTAGTACAGCAGTCATTGCAGCATGTTTGCAATGCTGAGAGCACACAGGGGCGAAAATCAATCCACAGGAAACCCGCTCAGCTCTTCATTTTAGGATGGCTGATAAACAACAGCATTTGGTGACCTTTTGGTGTTCTTATGGGGGATTTAACCCCCTGCTCAGCGCTGCACCACGCTGGTGACTCCAGCAGACAGGAGCGTGATGTGTGCTGAAACTCAGATGGGACCTTTTTTCAGCAGGCTGTCTGTGCCCAAAACGGTCACATCACACATCCAGGCCCTCTGATTCACCGGACACTGTGAGACCGAGTCTGATTTAGATTTTAGACTCATGGTTCAGAGTCAGTTTGGAGGAGTCTATTGTGTATGTGTGACAGAAAAAGAGGGGTAGGGGGGGCTGGGGAGGACTCTTCACTCTGTGGGACGCTGTATAAGATGCTTTCAACAGCAGGCAAACTGGTTCTGCACTTACTGTGAGAGGAAGCTCTGAGTGTTTAGAGTACTCAGCCCACTTAATGCATTATTATTGTTACTACATTCTTGAGGAGAATGGGGGAAAATGGAACAAGGAATGCTTTTCAAGAGTCAAACCAGTAAAAGGTTTAATGTGGTGTGTGTGTGTGCATGTGTGTGAGTGTGTGTGCACACATGCAAGGGGGTAAACACAACACTAGTGTTGACTGTCTCATTCCTTTTATATTTACGCTCATTTTTTCAATAACGTCTCATAAAAGCAGGCTCAGCTCAGATGTCATGTTTGTAATATTCTCCAGAGGAATAAACATTTATGCCAATGAAGAAAGAGTGGCTCCCATTCCTCCGTGTGTTTGTTTTTCAGGGAGAAAAAGACGAGGCAGTTGCGTGATTATCAACCGATTAAATTTCCTTATCTTAAAATTGTCGTTTCTGATATCATAATGAAATGTAGGAAACAAAGGAAGTGGGTATTTTTGTCATTTTTAAGGAAATCTGAGATGAAGTTTCCTGTTAATACTCATTTAATAGTTTATTTTTTTCCAGTCACAGCACTCCATGTAAACATTTTCTTCTGTGGTAATGTGGCTTTCAGAAAATAAGAGTCCTGGAGGCAGGAGGTGCTTTGTTTCTCCAGTTGCATTAAGAGTGCATTTCTTCTGCAGAGGACATCTGAGCGTAAAGTGAGCCTCTTTTCGCCAGGACACGGACCTTTTAACAGTAAAAAGCAAAGCTTTAAAAGTGCTCCTTGCACCAGAGTTCACAGCATACATAATGGAGGGGATAGTGTTACCTGCTACTTTAGGCCAAACGTGACAGCCAATAATTGCCTGACCAATATTTGCATGCCCCTCTCAGTGCTATTGAACACCCTGCTAAGTAACTCAGCACCCAGCACTGCACTATTTTAAGTTGTCTGCTGTTTTCAACATGGGCGGAGAAAAGACATTTAAAAACCACATTTCACACCGTGATGGTTTTTAAAGGGGCTTCAGGTTTCATTGAGAGCCTGGATTCTGACCTGAGTACCAACATCTGTAGAGACGGCCTGGCCCTTTAAGGACACAGACATATTGTATGAGAAGGAGAAAGTCATCTTAACCCCAGTAAACAATCAGTAAACAATCAGTAAACACCTTCTTCAACTGATGTTATGGCCTGTAGTCTTTTTATCTGCCAACACTGGAGCGTGCTCGATGTGGAGCTTCACTAACCCAAGTTTTTGTCATAAGCGGATAAATGGTTTATGAGATACAAACGAACAAAGGAACAGACAAAACCCCTTGGACCTAATCAGTGTAATTACAGAAATGCTGGAACGCAATGGTGGGATGCATAATTTTCACAGGTTTTGGCAAAAAGTGTTCCAGACTGGCCAAGGAAACAGATGGATGGATGAGCTAATGAAGGAACAAATAAAGAAAGGAAAGTTGAATGATGGTATGGAGGAACTTCTGTTAAAGAAACACTGGAAGCGGCTGAGGTAGTTAATATTACTGTTGACAAATTAACAAGGTAACATGGAACAAACAGTGAACCATCCTGTCAGTGTCCATACCTAGTTTACAGACGATTAGCTGAGTTAGTTTACAGATTTTGCTGATAGTATTTGCATATCAAAAATTTTTAAAGGCCCTGAAGCTGAAGCTTATGTTTTCAGTTTCCAATTTTTGCTTAATTTGGTTCCACCCCTTCAGGAATTTAATATGAGATCACTACCATGATGAAACTCAGCCAGCCTCAGTTCCATCTCTTTGTCTGTTTCTAGATTAGCAGAAAGTAAGGCTTACAGAAACCTACATGTGATGATAATAAGACTGCATAGACCAGTATATAGATGCTTTTCCACTGCAGGAACTTCCCCAGGAACAACAGACCTTTTTCGACTTTAAGAAATGTCCTCGCCTGCAACGTCTCTGATTAGTGCCTGATTGAGCCTGAAAGTGTGAATGTGTCTCTGTCAGCTCCTGGTTTTATAGTTTAAAGAGTGACCCTGTAAACTGGAGACCTTCAGCTGACTGTAAAATATATATGTGTCAAAACTATGTGAGAAGGATGCACCAAGTGAAAGACGTTAAATAGTATGCTTTTTTGAACAGCTTTGTTTCCCCGGCTTTGCAACTAGTACTTGTCTCCTCTAAAATGTCGACCAAAACCAGCACAGGCTCAACAATGTCAGTGCTAACAAGCTAACTGCTGTGCTGCACAGAACAATGCCGGCTTGTCTTCTTCGTCTATGGTATCGTTTTTACTAAATGGCCTGAATTGTTTTCTTACCGCCCTCTACTGTTCTAGCAGTGTGTTGCAAATTCTATTTTTTTCTTCCATACATCTCTGGCCTGATTTAGGTTATCTACCCAGTCATCAGTCTGTGGTGGAAACACTGTCAATCGGCCTCAAGAATCTTGTAGTTCCTGGGAATGTTGTGCCATGAATTATAAGTTCCTGGACCTCCTGGGAGAGAAGCACCAGCACCATAACTCATATGACAAAAGAAAGGCATGTTTAGTTTACCTTAGCATGGAGTACCCTTGTTTGCTGGCATTTGCCGTAGGCTTTGTTTGTTGTGTCTAAGCTAAAATGCGGCAACGAGCCACTAGCTGGGGCTGTAGCTCCTGTAATTAATACACACCCACACAGCTCTACCTTCTGGATGTAGTGCAATATTGTTTGATAGTATAAAACAGAGATAAATTTGTATGGAGACTGTGTCTGGTTGGTGCATAGGTCTGGAGTTAGGGTTTGCTCTTTGGGGAGGAGTACCAAAGGATGGTGGTGTTAGCTCTGCTAGTGTTAGTTGAACTCTGCGAACCAATTTGACACGTTTCCCACGGCCTGTGTGTTCCCAGTGATGGAACTGTGCTCCTTTTGAACACATCTCTGAGTGTTTTCTGACCTTCACACCAGTCAGGTGTCAGAATCTGAATTTACAGCCCTTTGGAAACAAGCTGCTTCTGAACTTCACTAGTTTTTAGCAATAGAGGAAACTGAATCCTGTTTGAAACTGACACTTTGAGTTTCTGTGCTTCTTTTTACAAGCATTCCTCTGTCCTCAACAATGAGAACAATTTACCAAATTTTTGCCATAGAAAACTTTAATTCCCTTTCCTTTATCAGAATTTAAGCCCTGCTGCAACATTTCCCTAACGATGTATGAATATTTATCTGAGCCACACTCTGCCGGCTCTTTAGTTCGATCCACTGTTTTTGTTTGTCCTTAATTTTGTTGCGAGCCCTAAAAATATTTGTCCTTTTTTAAAAGAACCGCAGGGTTCATGCCAAGACTATTTTATTATTTCTCACATATTTCACTCCTTTGTGGAAAGGGAAACTTTCACGACATGTGGTCTGTACTTTCACTGAAAACTGGCCAGTAAACAAGCACGCTTTTTTTAATCTTTTACCAAAGTTAAATCAAAAGTATTTTCAAAGTTGCAAGGCGGAACTTTTTGTTCTTTTCTTTATACTTTCACTGTTTTTTTTTTCTCTGTGATTCCTGGATGTTTGCACGAAGTTTAATGTCATTGTTATGTAATCCATGAGACAAACATTTCTGATAACCACTTCTTCAACATCTTCTATGTGTTTGGCTAACAGCCTACATCATGTGACCTTTGTTTGCCTTTTCTAGCTTTGCTACCACTAAGATGAAGCACATTTTCCTTAATTTGATAGTAAAAGCACAATATGGTGAGATATGAGCACCACTTGTGTTGCCTAGCTGCTGTTTCACTGAGAGGTTTGTTTCTGCATGGATCTAATTTTTCAAATGGGCAGAGCTTATGAAAGAAGGCAGGATAATGTCGTATAATATATAATATGAGGGTTTATGGTCGATTGAGGCTTTAAGATGAGTTGATGAATTTGGAGGCGCTGAGCCCTGTGTTACACAACTCACGATTAGGGTTTATACAAAAACACAGCCTCTTCCCAGGTCATAAATCCTTGTGTGCGATAAATAAATCTTGTTGAAGTTATTATCTCGAAGCATGTGGAAGGTGTTTCGTGTAATGATTCTGTGACCGTAAACAAAAGGAGAGAAAACCAGTTTGGCTGTGTTCGAGTCGTTTGGCTGGCACCGCCTGTTATCCAGAACACGACGTGTACACCTCCATAAAAACCCCCCTATCATGTCGAGATCTCTGATAATCAAAAACTTGCGGCAGAATGAAAACATAAACTCATTATGAATAAATACAAGGTGACTAATCGTAAGTAATCCAGTTGTGGTGCATCAGCAGACTCCCCGGTGAGAGCAGGAAGGAGCTGGAGTTGCAGCAGAGTGATTTCCCTCAGGCAGACATGCCATTTAAGTGTGCTCCATTGTTGTGGGTGAGATCCATTAGCCCTCACTCTGGTTTGCCACATCAAAGCAAATTCTCACATATGGATTACGTGTAAATAGAGTTTTTTAAAATAATTTCTCGGAGTGTAGCGCTGACCTATTTGACTTGTTCGATAAGTTGATTTGGAAAAGGGAGATGTATGAAATGTGTGTGTGTGAGTGCCACACGTGTACAGCTTATATTTATATGAGTGTGTGTGTGTGTGTGTGTGTGAGAGTAAACAGCTTAATGGAACCAAGCGGATTTCATAATGGAAAAGGCCAACGTCAGTAGCACGACATAGTGTTGTTATGATGTGGATTACTGAGGGCACTTAAAAGCAAAATCAAACCCAAAATCAACTTAAAGGATAATTCATTTTAAAAATCTGATACTCAGAGGCTTCTTTGGCCTGACGGGCCTTTAATAAGCAGTGAAAGTGAATGCACAGTTGCGTTATTTCGTCATCGGCTCCACGAAAACATCACAACTCTAACATGTTTCATAATCAAATCATCCTAAAAGACATTAAATCACATGCAGCGGTTAAGCTAAATGAGGATGATGTTTCTGAAGCATTTTGCTGTCATTTAAGTATTAGTGCTGACTACATTTTCATCATGTTTGCATAGCTATTCCCTGGATATTTTAGTTTAAGTGGTTCATCGGACATCCAGCCAAAGGTCCATTTAATGCCACGTGAAACAGCAGAATTATCCCACAAGATTGTTTTATTTTTTGATAATCTGGATGTGTTGCTTTTGTGCATTTAGGCAAAAGTGGGAAATGACACCATTAAAGGTCCTATATTCTGCTCCTGTCCTGCAGTTTAATATTGATCATTGATGTCTTCATGAAATGGCAGTAACATGTTTTGGTCCAAAAAGCCAATAAATCAAGCACAGCAGCATTGTTTCCAGGCTCTCATAGCCCCTCTGTTCAGAACGCTCTGATTTAGTGGGCGTGGCCTTCATATGTAAATGAGCCACCGCTGATACCGCCCCACTCTTCCACATCACTGAGAGCGGCGCCACGAGCTCCGAGTGCACAATGTTAAAACAACAGGCTAACCGCGGCTAAAGTTAGCATCCTGAAGCTAACACAGAGACAGGGGGGACACTGAGGAAAAGCTCTTACATCTGCTCCACAGCACACAGCATTTAAAATACTCACATTTCCAGGGTCTGAGGTTTGATGCTGGATGGTTGGTAATGCGCCTGGATTCATGACCAGTCTATTCGCTAGCCCTCTGTTGTACTGTCCAAAGTTGGAAAAGCAGTCGGCCGTGAAGTGATTAGCACACACATGCACAGTTTTACTGAGTGTAACAGGCACATGTCCTTGATAAATGAACTCTAGCCACTTGGTCTTGTCTTCTTCTGAGATGGGAAGCTTGAGCATGGAACTATGTGGCTGTTTACAGCCAAAAACAGAGCAGTGATGGCTCTTCAACTTCAGCATTCTCCTCCCTGCTGCTGGAGAGCGGGGAGGGGAGTGGGCGGGGAGGGGGTTCGGAGGTATTGCTCCGGTGGACCAATCAGGTCAGACTTGCTCCTGATTGGTCAAAAAAGGGAATCGCTGACGTCGGCAAATCCCCAAAATCCAAACAGCTCATTTTAGGTTAGGATTTTACATTCACAAGTACTACTAAGTACAGGTTTTGTCATTAAATATCACATTCTTTGGGCTGGGAGGAAAGACAAGGACCCACAAATTTCACTAAAAGACTCAATAAAGTGATTTTTGTATAATATGGGTCCTTTAATATCCAAAAACAGCTGATTTGGCTTCCAATGTAAAATGTATTGATTCTATTACCTTTCTGTATTCACACGTTCCTGATGTGATGAACAGGCTGTTACACAAACCTAACGACCGTGAGTCAGGCCTGAAACCAGGGTGGTGACTTGGACTTGGACCTAAATTTCAACAGTTGTACTAAATCAATCAAAGCCTGGGCCTTATTATTATCATTTAGAAAGAGTTGCAACAGTAACGAGAGGCCTGTCCAAACACGATCCTGAAAGGTGAAATTCAGGCGTTTGTCTTGTGTTGGTTGGAGAGCTCTTAGGCAGCTGTGAATGGTCCATAATTCAAATCAAACCATTTGTCTGTTTTTCCAACTTATTAAAACTTCAGGATGACAAAGACTTGACTGGTTTATACAAGTCTGACGAACTGGAACGAACTTGTTTGTTTACTCAGATATTACCTGATCCATCAGACTTCAAGGGTTTGAAAAGAATACAGGCTGAAGTTAAGTCTGTGTATCATGCTTCACTCATCACTTTAACAGGATATATTGTTGATATGCACACATAGAAACCTGGTAATTCACGTCCCTGTATACACGACACATTCTTGTGCTCTTGTTTCCGAGAGGTGCATTTTTTCACGCAGGCACCTGTGATGTTTATTTTTTACGATACAAACCACAGCAGTTTGAACTCTGAGAAAAATGAAACCACCTAAGCTGGATCAGAGCCACTTCTTTTGTTCTGATGTTTGGCCATGTAATGATGTTTCATCAGGACTTTCTAACGTGAGCTGACTTGCTTGGGAAACTGGCATCTTGTTACCTGTTCACCACAGACTTGACAGGCCAGCATGTTGATGCTCTAAGCGTTCAATGATAAACTTAGCACCAAAAGTTAGGACATGTGTGTTTGGTCTTCCTGGTAATTATTCTGATTCTGTTGGAAAGTCTGTTTGTTTCACTCTTAAATGGCACCACATTCGCCAAACCTTTTCTGCCAATTCCAAACAGCTCCTCTTTGAGCTTCTGGTTCCTCCAGATGCTGATAACCAGGTTCCTGATTGGCATTAAATAAATTGTTAAATTGCCGACATGTCTTGATTCTTCAGACTCCCATCATCCAATCCACCAAACAAGAGTCAATGATAGAGTAAGCTGTCTGGCTTTGATAGAAAGATTTGACAATTTCTTCACATGCGCAAAACCTCATACTTAACTCTTATAAATGCATGTTCCTTACAAATGAGGCTCCATCTAAAAGAGAAAAAAACAGACTTTACAACGGGATAAGATTTATTGATAAGAAGCAGCGAAATAACAAACATAAATTTCCATTTGTTTTTTCTGAGTATTATCTAATCCTTTTACCCCTTGAGGACAAAAGTCAGTGTCTTTGTCCCTCCTGAATTTTGATGCACACGCTGAGGCTCGTTGTTTTGCTGTTGCATCGGTGGAAACCAGAGTCAGGGTTAGTGTACTGTTTACTCATTGTTTACTTTAGGTCATAAAACTAGATTTCCCAAAACCAGGAGAAAGGCTTATCCTGGGCTCTGAAATTGACATATGTTTATGTGCACAAACACTAAGACAAGAAATCTTAACTAACCTGATCAAAACCAGGATACCCAAGTCCATGTGAGTGCAGTCATTAAGGTTTTACTGTTTACTAAATTAGCATTGTGAGCTAGCCAAGCGTCAACCTCTGGTCTAAGAATATGAGACAATGCTGAAGTGATAAAATCTGCTGTTTCTTGAGTTTCCACTTGAGCCTGGCTCTGGAAGTACAGGAAGTCACAGACACACCAAGCCAAAACAAGCTGTTATCAAAGCAGAAATTAACCTAATTACAGCCTGGTTCAAAAAACGTCTCCTGTCTGAATCTTTAATTTTACTATCAGGACCCACTGTACGGGGGGTGATTTTTTTTTTAACTCAACAGTTCAGAGGATATTAAGATCGTGAGCTCGCCCAATCAGAGTCACGGCTCAGGGTCACATGACCAACAGGTGCCCTATAGCTGTACACAAAGCCCTTGCCACTTCCAATATGGCTGCTATAGCCGATGTGCTTCATTTTCTGTTTCAGAAACAGATGGGTGACATTAGAGAGACTACGTCCAGCGTTTATACAGTCTATGGAGCTAGCAGTGCTTACCAAAATCAAACTATTTATAATAGTATTTTTCATCCATTGTCATAGAATAAGAGAAAACAATACAAGTTCAATTTGACATAAAAACACACACAAAAAAAAAGTTTTTTGATCAGTTTTCCCATTTTTCTTCATTGAAGGCCTCTGAGGTGATTAAACCAGGATAAAGACAGTATCAGTGGCCCCAGATTATTTTAGGAACCACTGGAATATGTACACATAGGTAGTTTTATTTTCTACAGTTCAGCTAAAATACATAACTCAGGTTTTTTTTTTTTTTTTTAATTATTTTTTTTTTTTCAGTTTTTGGATTGACCTATTACTGTGTTCCTACAACCTGCGGTTTGAGCAACCACTGTTTTAGGGGTCGCACAGTGAAAAGTTTGGAAACCACTGAGTGAACAGACTGCTTACTTCATGTCCTCACCCCGAGAAAGTGTCCAACCATAGTTTCACATTCAGTCCTGGAAAGTTAACATTGTATAGAAATGTTCAGGTCATCAAACATTACTTTTCACATGAAATGAGACCAGTACCTTCAGATAAATTCCAAAACAGTTTCATTTTATCAGAACCTAGGGACTGACTGAAAAGTCAAATATCTTAGTTGGTTTGTGAGTTTGAAGACCACCTTCATCAGTCAGACAGGAAACAGCTTTAGTGTTCCCCTTTAACTCACCTCTGGTTGGTTTATGCTAGTATTACATGTTTGTCAATCACATTGAGGTTGCTATAAATGCTGTTAGAGGAGGGTCAGATTAAGTTGGTTCACAGTTGGACTGGTAGTTTAGTGTAGTGATCATTCTTTTGGTGTTTGGTTTCTTTTAGGCCCTGTAAGGTTTCAATCCTGGTCAAACCTCGCTCTGAAACACAAAAGTCTGTTTACTCTTTGGGTTATTTCCTGGTTTATTTAAGCTGATTTCTGCATGAAAGTCTTCTCCTGGATGGCGGCATTGTTTCAGCGGTGGCGGCGGGCTCATGAGGGGCCCAGACTCTCCACAGATAAGCGCATCAGCCATTACCGGGTTCCTCCTTCAGACCTATTAGGTCTTGCAAGGACTTCAAACACCAATTTGTTCTGCAAATAGCCCATTCAATTTGTGGCTGCCTAAGAGAGACACCTCTCTCCCTCTCTGCAGTAATTGAATCTTCAAAGGGACATTTTCCTCCATTTCTGTCAGGTATTAGAGTGATGAATAGCAAACGGTCATTTGAACAGAGAGAGAGGATACATGTTTATCCATTTTCAGTTAGACGCTCATCATGCGCCTTGATGATTGCTGGGCTGGAAACTGAATGGCAGCACTGCAGAGTCTTCAATGGAGGATTTCAATGGTGAGACTGACAAGTCATGCACTAAATATCAGGCTCCTGCATGAGAGATACATTCTTTAGCACTTTAGTGAAAAGGATCTTGGAGTAATTATGTAATTCAGACTTTAAAAGGGCCTTGGGAAACTTCAGTGCTGTAAAAAATAAGGGAATCAATCCAGCATCTTTAGAGCAGTGATGGAGCTGAGAAGAGACTCTTAAAAATCAACCTGCAGTCACATCCTGCCAAACAGTTAGGCACCTCTTTGTGTTTGCATGGGGTCACAATGTCAGTTTTTTAGATCAATTTTATCTTAACAGTTGCCAATAAACTCTATTTATGCCTCAACCAAAAAATAAGCCAGTTTGTGACTGAACTTTAGTTACAGCTAGGTGTTTTGGGGATTCTTACTTTAAAGAAACTGTCTAAAATATCACTTCTCATTACTGCTTATCAAGCTAAAAATGTGACTAATCTTCCAGGGGATACTTATTTTGAATCTTCAATGAAAGCTGAAAAAAGTTGCTGGAAAAAAAACAAGTTTTGCTTAAATTAAAACAAAATATTTTGGTGTCACAGGGGACAAAGTCTCTGACAGCTGAGGAAGTTTGCCAAAAACTGAAACTTCTTTAACTTTACCCATTGAGGCTAAAAACGGTCTGAAAATAGTAGTCTGAAAATGTCTCATGTTTGAGTGCTTTGGCCCCTTTTTCCAGTCGTACATATCTTAAATTTTTTGACATGGAAATATTAGCAGCGTAAATGAAGACAAACAACTAAATGAAGCATTTTTTTTAGTCTAGTAACAAACCCTGTAATTGATGTAAAGCACAGTTTCCCTGCCCTCTGCCAACACTGGATTTTTTTGACTTGAGCAAAAACTTGAGGAGTCACAGCTGTTTAGCATATTAGCGATATTTACATTGTTCTGCTTTGCAGAGCTACATCACAGGCTTTTGATTATCGTAATGATCCACGAATCACTGGAAAGTGAAAAGTCACAGGTTTCCAATGCTGGTTGACTTTTTCTGGCTTAACAAACAGTGACAGAGTTACGATATAACACTCCAGCCAACGTAACGTAGCGCCTGTTTTTTTAACAAAAAACAGGCGCTACGTTTTTTAACAAAAACAGGTCCTGTGTGAAACTCTCAGCTCCCTGTGTGTTTACAAGCTGATTTTGTTCTGTAAAAGAAAACTTATCTAGCTTTGCTTCAATACTTAAAAGTACTGGCAGAATTTTTTTTGCCATAGAAAGATGGAAAAAAAAGTCAAATGCTGTGAATCCATTTGATTAACTCTTACCTCCTGCTGCTCCTGCTATAAAGAAGCACCATTGTTTACTTCAGTCAGTTTTCTAACCATCCAAAAACTCTTCACAGGAGTTTTAAAGCTCTTACTTTGAGCAACAAATCCAAAGTTTAACAACAAAGTAACAGAGGCTTTTAAATCTTCAATATTTTTATTAATTAAATACACCATACTGGAGCAAATGTCTCGGAAAATATCACAAATAAATTTCTCTTTCATTCAGCATTTATATGTTGGTGATGATCTCTACATTACTGACTATGAGCAGGTTTCTTCAGTTTGCCACGGGTTCAGGTTTCGGAGGAGGAGGGGGGGAAGAGGGAGGACTGGAGCTGAGTGCGGAGGGTCAGATGTACTGTAGCCACGCCTAGACAACGACATTTACATGCATACTGTACATACATGGTAGTTTTACAAATACACCAAGAGAGTGTTCATGATTTGTTTTCCACAAAAAGCCACAGATTTTTTTTAAAACCCCATCTTTTTATATATCTATATATACCACCAAAGAAAAAGAAAACACATTCCCCTTTGACAACACTTAAAATATATAAAGTGAAAACACCATGTCGTTGGGAAATGAGGATAGAAAAGAAGCGAGAAAAAATGAAAAGTTCCCGGATTTCCCCCCAAATGTCTTTTTAACAAATATGCAGAGTTAAAAAGCCTGCATCTCTTTAACCTCATTAGTCTTTTTCTCTTTTCAGCACAACATCCTCCTGCATGTTTCGTCATTTCTCTTTCTGAAGAGTCCCCTTGGATTCGGATCGGTCCCTCTTTTTTTTCTTTTTAAATCCAAAGTTATGGAGTCCCCACTGTTCCGATTCAGGCATGTGTAAGTGCAAGTATCCACCCATATTTGTGGAAAAGCCGAGGTTGAAGACGGAGCGCTGGGCATGGGTTTGCAGAAATAAAAAGTCAGGATACTGGCGGGACGGGTGGAGGATTCCTTTAAGGTGAAAGGGTCTGGGAGCTCAGCTAAAAGGCTGGGGTGCTGCTGATCCACGCTGTCTCGGGTGACAATGAGTAAGGGCTAAAATGAAGGCACACATTCTGCTTCCCGCACAGCTCCCGCCTAACACACCTGAATAATGAGAGATGAAAAATAAAACATTTTAAATCCCGGGCCCTCATTAAGAGTATCAGTTCAAAAAAATGCCATAAATATTTCACCCTGATGAGTCAACTTTCCACCAGCTCGACTGTTTAATTTATTGATCAGCCAGGCTTTGAAAACCATCTGGTGTCCCATTTACTTTGCATTAACTTAAAAGTGCATCCATGAAGCGATCTCTCTTTGGTATAATTATAACTGCGCTCACACATAACTGCAGGAGATGTTCAGTCCTGTGAAACAGAGCTGTGTTTTTTTCCTTCTTCCTCTTCTTTATGATTCCAAGGGTTGATTTACTTTTCCCTTCATCCCTCAAATCACTAGGAGGGCTTCAGTCTATTAGTAATTGCAAACTCCTACTTGGGGGCTAATTAAAGTGACTGACGCTGGGAGGGTCTCACTCCCCTGGGTCAAAGCAGCTCCGTATGAGAGAGGTAATTTGTCTGTTCTGAACAAAGAGATTAGGAAGAAGCTGGGAAGAAAGCTTAATAACGGAGCATCAGATGTCCTGCGAAAAGAGCGCGGACACCAATTATGTCACGGCAAACTCGCACATAATCAAAACAGTGTTCTGTAGATAACCCTGTGTTTCTGCGTGCGAGCAGTGACTGCTTCATTTTCTCGCTGCTAAACCAGCCCGTGTTGTGCTGTTGAGGATACATGAGTTTTATTGATTTGGAGAGCTGTTATCCTACTGTACGTTTGTGTTATTCAAGGCTGTCCACATTCTGTTAGAGCAGAAGAAATGTTTGTGTGATAAAGTGCTCCAGCAGCAGCAGCAGTAGCAGGATAATTCTCCTCATTTCACTCAGCGAGATAACAAAAGCATCCTGAGACTGTTCCCACTGAGCGATGTGTCTCTGTTTATTTAATAATTCTCTCTCCGCTATAATTAAAGCACCAGGGCCAATATTCAGATTGCATTTTAGCATCAATAATTCAGCAGTTTTCACTACAATTGATGTTAGCGTATAAATAAACAATGAGGCCTCATATTTACTACACCAGCCACGCTACAAGAGACATCAGGGGTGGGAGTAAGGACTTAAACAGACATTTAAAATTAAGCTAGATAATGCAACGGCTTTCAATTTGAATGTGAGAAGCTCTAAGAGCTCTAAGAGCTGATTTGTAGAAGTGACAAGCCCTTAAAAGGCCCGTGACGTGGAGGGCGGGGGGGAGAGGGGGGGCTTAATGGAGTTCTACCTCTCCTCTACTCACAAAACCACTCAAGGTGAAATGCATGCTCCCAACAATATAATTCCTCTTTCAGTCAGACTGTGACACACTCCAAACAGCCTGCCATATCTCTCCGTGTGCTGTGTGTGCAGACAAGGTATCAATAAAGCTCCTTGTTGTGAGGCAAAAATGATTATATCTCCTGCGGGCAGAATGAAGCTATCCCGAAGAATGAAGTTATCCTTTGTATATGATTAGGCCTTCTGTTTCGCTTTCACTGGAGGCATCAAGATCAAATCAGGGGAAAGCCATGATGACAGCTTTCATGATATACTGGCTGCTTCAGCTCGCTGTCTGTGTTCAACCTCGGGGCCCTGGATACATATTTTTGGCCTTGGAGTAATAACTTAGTGCAGGTGATTCTCGTCTTGTTGATACAGTAGTCAAATGCTGTTTAAAAAACTCTCTGTTAATGCCAGCCAGCTCCATTCCTCAGCACAATTGGAAGTTTGGCTCAGGACGGAGGATAAATCCAAGATGAGTCAAATATTGTGGCTCCTCATAACAAACTGGGTGTACGGACAGCAGCAGAAAACAATCATTTCCACATGTTTTGTGCAGACGGTTAATACAGATTTTCTGGGTGCATGTCCTCCAACAAGAATGATGGAAAAATCCATTGGCTGTCTAAGAATAAAATTCATCTCTGCTCTGTAAGATTTAATATCCAGCCCATGCCTCGCAGTGAAGTTGCATCGACGACATCAATATAAACAGAGTGAAAAATGTTGGCGTGAAAATTACAGATGTTTTTCTTGCCCTGCTAATGACTCCAGCTGACTGATGACAACCTTTTACTGACTTGTCCTTTACTCCGAAGCCCCCTGCTTCTATTATTACTGTGAAATGTGATCACAAAGAACTCCGGAGAACTCTCCTCCATCAGACAGAAACGCAGGGTGGGGTTCTTACCTTCTGGTCGGGCAGTAGCGGGTTCGTCTGCAGTGAACTCAAATGGCCGTTGATGAGTGCTGTGGGTCTGTCGTGTTCGCAGAACAGGCTGCCGTTGATGTAGTGGAACCGATCTCCAGGGACGAGCCGGTTCCGGCAGGTGGAACATGTGAAACACTGCAGGAGGAGGAGAGCAGGGAGTGAGCAGAGCACAACCAGGCCTGGGAACCACGATGCAGCACACAAACCACCTAGCTAACGCTAACATGTATACAGCTCCGCAAATCTATGGTCACAAGCGAAGCCTCAGATCATGTCAAAGGTGTGGCTGTTTCTTCACAAAATGTTGAATACTTTGTTAAACTTTATATAAAGTTAAAAGTAAAACATGCCTGAAGGAAGAGATGTTTAATTTGCTTCCACCTAAGACCAAGAAAAACTGCTCAAGAAAGCCTTTATTCAGCAGTTTGACTATGACAAACAAAATAAAATGATTAAAAAACAATGAGAAACCAGTTCAGTTTAAAAAAAAAGACGTTTTTTTTTTTTTACTTTTTTTTTTTTTTTAACCAAACTGACAATCTATTAGAGTTCGAAAGCACTTTCATTATTTACCTTCCAACTGAAAAGAGGTTGAATGTTTTCAACAAAATGTTTTGATTCAATTCATCGTCTCAAAAAAAAGCGTCTTATCTTTGTTTTCAGACCTTTTAATCTTAATTAGTGTAAGAGAAGATCAAACATGAGCATTTTGAATGTTCCGTCAAGTTCCTGAAAAGTAAACGTTACTTTTTAATAAAACTTTTGGCGCAAAGAAATATTTATCTGTTAGTTAATTTTTAACAGATATAAGAGAGTTAACTCTGTTGCTCGACTGCTCAGAAAAATAGTTTTGTAGTATCGTGAGTGTTTGATGATACAGATACTCAATGCAGATCCCTTTCTCATGTTCTTTTATTCTTAAATTGATGTGTGCTACAGCATTGAGACAAACTGAGTCTTAACCCCTGTATTGACACATGTATTGAATAGATTCTAAGTAACACTAGCTGTCAACAACTTTTTAAATAAAACTTTTTATTTCACTAATCCGTCGAGGTAAATGATTGAAACATGTAGTAATCCGTTCATGACTCTAATGGAATTAAACTTTCTTTACACCTCAAACAATGCAGCAGCTCTCCACACTAACCTAACAGATGTTTACACACAGCAGACAGGAAGAAGAGAGAAAACTATTTAACCACCAGGACACACTTTTAAAGACAGAGTGTGTTGTGTTGTGGCTCCATGCAGTGAAGTTTACCTTGAGATGGTACACGTTGCCCTGCGCCCTCATCACCAGTTCGCTGGCTGGAATGGACTGACCACAAGCACTGCAGGCCCCGCTGTTTCCGAATAATCTGGAAGAAAAAAACACAAAACCAAAGAAAAAGTGTTACCAAAGAGCAGCTGTGTACATCCATATGTGGAGTGAGCATCTGAATAAGATCTATTAAATGGTGTTTAGTT
This sequence comes from Halichoeres trimaculatus, assembly GCF_033239565.1. Lineage (NCBI taxonomy): Eukaryota > Metazoa > Chordata > Actinopteri > Labriformes > Labridae > Halichoeres > Halichoeres trimaculatus. The sequence goes on along the minus strand of NW_027437182.1, from coordinate 32,279,938 downwards.
CATTTTCCCTGCACTGCATTTCTAGCTTGAAGAAAAACATACAGAGGGAAAAAGGAATGAAGGAAAACAGGATGAAGAAATAGAAAATCATCACAATGTATGTGTAAAAATGAATCCTCCTGCACTCTGCTCCCCACAAGCATCTCGCACTGAAACTGCATATTACTTTTCCCGCACATTTTTTGCAACCTAATAATAACCTGGAACATAAGCAATCAGGACCTAAGAGGATTTGATTGTACATCCAGGCGGAGACATAGTGCTTTTGCCATTAGGACTCCTGTGAATGCTCTGTCAGTGCCGCGTTTCCATTAGAAACCCGTAGCTACTCGGGTTGATATATAATGTGCATGGGTTAACCTTTTCAATCATGGTGTCAACACTTTAGATTTGCTTCTGCTCATCTCTTTCGTCCCTAACCTTCTCCCTCTCCCTCCCTCCTTCCCTCTGCCTCTTGATAATGAAATGCTTGCTCCAGCTTCCCTTCTATCTTCCTTCTGAGTCCACAATTTAGATTACTTCATCTCGGTGAGCAGCAAACTGAATGAAATTTCGATTTGAGCAGAAAGTAATTTACTGGGATCTGGACCCATTTGTCATCATATCTCACCGGGTGTTTGCTCTATCACTGCACTTTTCCTAAGCAATCAAATAAGAGCACGGCATCTGACATGCTCCGGAGAGAAGAGAAGGGGAGAGAGGGATGGAAAAAGAAAGGGACGGGGAGGGGGGAGTGCTTAACATTGGTGTGTGTGCATCAGATAAAGTTAAAGAAAAATTAAAAACAAGTGGAGCTGGATGTAGGAATTACATTGTGTCTCTTCAGACATTCTCGAGAGCAATTTTACATAAAGTATTTAACAAATTCGCTCTGAGATGTAGCGAGGGAATAAATGCTTCCACCATCCCAACTCTAACCCAGGCAGTTGTTAGATATATTGACGAACAAACAAGCCAGAGCTCTTTGCAAAGGGGACACAGAAATGGCTTTCAATAAGACAGCCGAGGCAGAAGCAAATTTTGTCTTGGCATCATTTGGAAAGGCTCCATCAAAACTCAATTTCAGAAACTAATTAACTGGAGACTGTCGTCACAACGCTGCCAATTCCCTGCTTTCACTGGGACAAACATGATAGTGGAAATGAACATATAGGCCTTTGCTTTAAGACTCTTATGCTTGTGCAATGTGTGGGTAAGTAAAACTAGACTTTTCCCCACATAATAAAGCTGCTCGCCTCTCATATTCAAACTTTGCTCAAATTGGAAATGTGTTTCCTGGTGTTCACGTTAAATTTATTCCTGGAGGAGCCTCCTCTGTCGAGAGCGAAGACCACTTTTCGCCGCAGCCTTTTATATTTCACCCATACCAGGTTAATTATTTTACCAAGGGAAAGCTTTTGATAGTATTTGATTTAGGGAGCCAAAGCCTTTAGGTGCTCAATTAAGTTGCTCTATCAGCTTGAACTTGGGCTGTAATGGCCTCCTCTGCCAGTGACCTACAGCGCTGAGGTGAAGTAGACACCCCAGGTCGGTATAATTAAGGCCAAGGGACTCTTTAATTGCAGTGACACATCTGGTTTCGGCTTTTCCCTCCTAAAGAAATCAGCGGTTCGTAAGATGTTTCTTGAGGGGGCTTTATCTTGATTTATCTGTTTTCCTCCCCCGAGGATGTGACTTTGCTGCGACCATCGCGTCTGATTAAATTAAATAACAAACGAAAAAACACATTTGGAGCTGTCTGTTGTCTACACAGGCAATGACTATTGGATTTCATTTCAGCACTGACTGCCAGGTGAAATATAGCATGGCTTTGCTGCTCGGCTGTCTGGTAAATGCAGACCTCATTCACCAAGGCCTTTGAGTGGGGTAAAATTACCCCACAACAATGATTTCTGCAACACAGTCCATTAAAAATGCCTCTCTACATCAGCAGCCAAAGCACCTTAAAAGCACTAAGGCCATATTGATACTGAAGCGGGGCTTTGCATAATGGCAAGAGCTGCATTAGAGGAAAGGGTGGAGGGGCCGAGGACGGGGTGGGCTGGGGTGGGGAGATTGCGAGGATGAGGGAGGGCGTGCGTGGATCTGTGTATGTGCATGTGTTTTGGGAGGAGGGGGGATGGGGAGGTGTGCTCCTGCGTGAGTGTGAGTGTGTGTGTCAGTGTGTGTAGGGTGGAGGATGGAGGGTGGCTGAGGCTGTGGTGGAGGGAGTAGAGGGAGGGGAGGGGAGGGGGGGATCAGCCAAATTACACTTGGTTAATTCAGAGTAACAGATCTGGCCCCAAGTGAATTGAAGGCCTTGAATTAATTCTGTTATGACAAATCAAGATAAACGTTTCCCCTAAATTGCATGCGATTTAATTAATTTCTGAGATCCCGTTTTTTCTCCCTGGCCTAATAGTTCACATTCTCTTGTGCTGTCATAGTGCTTGAGTGGGCAGACTTCAAAGTGATATTAAATAACCAACTATTAGATTTACCTCACACGTTCTATTGGAAAAGTGCCATTTAATTACCTAGGCTTATTCAATTAAGGGGGACAGCATTCTCCCTGAATCCAGCAGCCACAAGTAAATTAATTCTCCCTCTACTAGCAGCCCGCAGAAATAATATCACCTCCGGCTTAGAACAACATGATCCAACTTTGGCTTTAAGTTTGACATGAAAGCACAGACACAGAGCCCGTCCACTGATGTTTGGTAATATTCCCACTTGATTGATGGGAGATTGGTATCATCCCAGGCCAGGCATACATCCCATTATAGCTCTGATGTGATGTCTTCCAACTCCAGATCAATCACACGAGCCTTTTCACATCAGCTTTATTATGATGATTATTATTAGTAGAAGTTTGGTGCAGCTCAAAGCAGCTTAGAAATGTATGTCGTACGGGCAGTTTAGCAGTCTATTATAAAAATGAGTCTGGCCCTTTAAGATGAAGGGAAAAAACAGCAGCAAATGGCCTTCGCAATAATCCCTCTTCTCTAGCTGTCTTTCTCTCTTGCTCTCTCTCAAAAGCCAATTTGGTTAATTAAATGTTTTGTTTGCAGTGTGGCTCTCATTCATTTCGGACACGTCATTGGGAGCGGATACAAGCCAGGGACCAGATCTCATTAGATAAAACCCATCAGGACTAAAGGAAATGGAGGGGGACTATAATTAAAGCATTTAATTGTGTAGACTCACTGTCAGATGTTTTTTTTCTTTCTCCCCCCTCCTTCCTCGCTCCTTTATCTCCACAGAGATCTCATGGTTCCATAATATGCGTTTTAGCTCTTCCACCAAGCATGCTCTCATTACAAGTGGAAAGGTGTATCCACATTTTCCCCCCTTCCAATTTTAATTACGTTATAGTCCCATTATGAATGAAGTACCCCATTGACTTCCTCATCCTTTTCATGAGGCGGGTGTTTCAGAGCGCACAGGCACACTTTGAATTTTTTTGTGCAGATTTAATAGCAGTGTTCATGTTGACTCATGCTGAGCAGTTCAAGTTTTTTGATTATTAATGGAAAAATGTACTGTTCCCAGACTCGCGTACGCAAACCTGCACATATTTCATTGATTGAATATTAAAAGTCTTACTTAAAAACATTTGTTGCAAGGATATTAAAGTGTCCGAGTAAAGCGGTCAAAACTAGCGATTCCAATCATCTTCACACCCAAGTGTGACTCAAGAAGGTATTTGAACTTGCAGTAACCTGTGCCCTGCGCTGTGACATCAGACAGGTCTACATTACCAGAATAAGAGTGTCTTCAATAAGCTCTGGTGTCTGGGACACCTACTACAATATTTAAAAAGGCTCGCTTTGCTAATTAAATTGTGGTTTTCTGCTCCATTAGGACACACTAAAAAAAGAAAACAACCCATGCCAGCAGAAACAAACAGTGTGCACGTGTCATATGGTGCAGATTTTTGTCCTCCACATTGACCAAAAACAGCGAAACAGGACAGACATGCTGATGGTCTGCAGAGCAACTCTTCTGCTTTGCACTTCGTCAACATGTCAGTGTGTTTGACCTCTTTCAGGGCAGACTGTGGAGACTCAAACCAGGATACTTAAAGGAATTAGCAGAATTTGAGACACATGTTTGACAGAATACGCCCAATTTAGCGGCAGACTGCCTGACAAGCACAGATCTGATCTCCATTTCTGTTTTTTCTTACTCTATTTGATGTATTTTTTCAGTACCATCCAGAAAAACTACACGATTTCTCAAGAAAATTATTCAGTTAAATTCACGCCACAACAGCTACCTCAGATAATCTATCACTAAATGCGTCCCTTCTCACCTGATGTAGTCGTTTCTACAGAGGATCATGCCGCTTTTTGTGTAGCATGACGTGCCGATTTCGCCCAGCTGGGCCTGGCAGCAGGAGCACTTGAGGCATCGGCTGTGCCAGTAGCTGTCCATGGTGTAGAGGAGGAAACGGTCTGCAATTTTGCCCCCGCAGCCTGCACACCGCTTCCAGGACAGGGAACCTGTGCCCACCGGTGGTGGCTGGCTGCTGCCTCCAGGATTCACCATTGTCCCTAAAAAACAAACAAACACACAGAGAAGAGAAGATGTTGAGAGTTTGGTCGCTGGAAATGTGTTTGCAGGTAGTGTTTTATGTAGGGTCACAGTGATATAGGATCATGTATACTCCACCAATAAGTCTGTTTATCAGTTTTAAAATATCAATTCAACTTGTTTTTTATTTATCATCTTGTTGGTCTTTAAACAGCTGAAATCTTCCACAAACACAAAAGCAGATCTCATAAAAGGATCCACTCTGAGCCCTGCTTTACAACAACAGCACTACGAGTCATTTAGTGAACTAATCTGCCCTTGATCTCCCCATGTCATCCCTGTGCTGTTGCTTCACTGGAACTCTCATGATAAATGTCTGTTAACTGATAACACTGGGAGCAGGGGGAACAATTATGCAGAGCGCGCTTTTGTTGAGCTGTCCTTAGAAATTCTAAAAAGAAGGACAATACTTCATCTTCTTCGCTGTGTTGCAGTTTGAATGGCTGCTAAAGCAGAGACTATTATACCAAAACTCCAGGATGAAAAGGCTCATTTTAAACTAGTTTTTCTTGCTGTGTTTACCAACACTTGATGCATACAGGCCTTTGACCTCCTGTGATATAAATATGATCTGTGTTGCAAGCAGCATTTGACAGCACCTTAATGGAGCAGATAAACCATAGATCCGCTGTAATGATGCTAAGTGTTTTAATCTGATGCAATGCAGGCATTTGTTCCAACCACGAAATTAATGTGGTTTCTTTCACATGTAATCCTCTCCAATTTGGTGAGGCAGACTACATGGATAAAGCCAAATCTTTGTTGAAAGGCAGGTAGGCTAATTAGAGTTGGGGAGGCTGTGGGAGGGGTGGGGGTGCACACAGAAAAGCATTCAGTAAGCCCATTAGCGATGGCTCTTAGGGACAAACCACAGCGTACCTTAGTGCTGATTAAATCTAAAAGGAGATGAATCAAAAGGCCGACCTGAAAGTGACTCCCTGGATAAACAAGACGGACCATCGTCAAGTTTCATTCAGAGAGGACTTTTTCTTTTTTTCGGCGGAGGGATGGAGAGGAGGAGGAGGAGGAGGAGGAGGGGTGGCTTTTAACTTAAATGGGCTAACTCAAGTAATTACACGGGCAGGCAATTTGGGCGCAAGTCATGGAAATAGAAAGAGAGGAAGAGGGGGCGAAAGAGGGAAGGAGAGGAGGAAAAACACATCAGACAGCCATGTGCTAAAAGGTCCTGCTGCTTTTTAATGGAAAATGAAAGAAATATAGCCTCACACTGGCGGCGTAAATGTGTGAAAATGAGGGATTAGGAGAGGCACAGGCTATCAAATATCACTGCAGGCATTCGAGACATCAGAAGAACACAAGTAAAGCCGAGTTTCAGGTGTAAACAATGGTTAAAATCAAAATAAATGACATTATAACGAGTCACCATGCAGCGGAATATCAACAAGCACCCACCTCGTTTGTCTCGTTTAAGAGTAATGGCTGTAAAGTTAAAGGCTGGAGGTAAACAGGTACGCAAGAGTCCCAAAAAAGTACAGGTACCGCGCGAGGACGGCCTCCAGCTCCGCGCGACGAGGAAGGAGGGCTCGAGCTCGGTTACTCAGCGGCAGGCAGCGAGCGCAGCGCCGAGCAAATGGAGTTATCAGATAGTATTTCCACTGGATGGTTCCCGTTTGACTGTTGCTGCTTTACTGCTCTGCTTTTCGCTGGAACAAACGGAGTCCATTGCAAGCTGTAATTAAAGGTCTGTGCATGCCGTAATTTCCTCAGAGCGAAAAGAAAAGAAGTGCGTGCTCTGGCAGAGAAAAGAAGAAGAAGAAGAAAAAAGGGGGAAGAAATAACGAGGGCTGGCAGAGAGGATATAATTGACTCTCCTCCGGTCTGCTCTGTGGGTCCCGTTAGCTGCTTGTTCTACATGTGTCGCTGACAGAAAGAAACCTCCAGTAAAAACCCCTTTTAGCCGCGTGACGAAGGTGCCCGCGCGGCCAATGAGCGCGCAGTTCATTTAGGAGGAATAACAAATCCAGCCAATCAGAGGGAGGTGAGATTGACTTGGACACGCAGAGGATGGAAACGGGAGAGATGCACAGAGGAGATGGACGGAGAAGGTGCGAAAAAAGTAGATGTACACACTTAAAAACATTGACAAAGAGACTATAAAGAAAACTGTCTGCAAAATAACCACGAAAAACTTAAAACTAGACGTATCATTAGTGTTTTATTTAATTTGTTGGCATAATAACTCGAGTAATTTAACCCATGGCAACCTAAAATATGATAAAGAGGCTTATCTGTGCCGTATCCTGATTAATCTGATTGATCTGCACTTTCATTTCTTTCCAATGAGGAAAAGCTGCACATTTTTCTAAATACTCGCTGCATAGCAACATCCTCTGAGCTGCATTCATCTCACGTCTGACTTTAATTAGTTGACATTCAATAACTACTTAGTTTACCGAGGGTGACTCCAACCTCTGGGAAATATCAAGGCCTAATAGCTGCGCGGTGGCGCCATCGTCTGTCACTGAAAATAATCGCAGCAAGGCCCGCTGTCGTTTACAACCTCATTAAGCCTCAGGTCATTGGTTTCAACACCTATTAAGGCTAATCTGCAAGACCTCGATTTGGCTGAGATGCTTTAGTTCATTCATCCTTAAACAGCTCAGTTTCTCCTCTTCAAAGACAAGATCAAGCAGAAGCAGCTGCAACAACTTCCAATAAATGTGAAAGTGACATGCCTTCTAGTATTTTCTTAAAGATGATGCAGATTCATCCTCTTTCATGAGCGGCTTTTAAAGAAATAAACATGCAGCACCAGTTGTTTGACAAACAAGTGACGTCTTCGGCTGAACTGAAAGTCTTTCTATTGGAGAAAAGTTTGCTCGGAGAGGTGTTGTTTGAGATTGGAGCCATGGTTTTACATGACAAAACAGCTTCATTATAAGATGCCCCCGGCTTCATTAGAAAGACATCAGATGTATAAAGATGATCTTTTTCTTGACTTTAATTGTTTAATTATTCTCGCAGCTCCAAAGAGATTTTGCTGCATCAAGCTGATTTCCCCTTGGCAAAGCCGATGCTACTCCACCTTGGTTTGAGCCCCGTTCTCCTGATACACTCATCAAGAGTCACTCTCGCTAGAACAAAAAACCCCACAGAAGATGGCAAAGAATATCTTTTCCACCAAGGAATGATTAATTGATATAAATGATTAAAACAGAGGGAAATTATGAAATGAATTTGAAAAGGGGCCTCCTAGGAGAAGCTTTGTTTGTTCCAGGCCTGTTTTAATGAGCTTTTCATAACTGGGCAAGAGAAATTACTCTGCCTGTTTCTTTTTCCAGAGCTCTTTTGCAAAATAATTATGGCTAGTTGGAGTGGGGGAGGGGGGTCAGGGAGCTGTGAGGGGGGAAACGTTTCCCCAGAAATTGATCATCTCCTTTCTCCACAGAGATCTTTAAGTCCTGTGGCAGTTTCCAAGCAGCTGCATTATGAAACAGACCAGATAGAAAAAAAACACACACACACACACAACAATATGGCAGAACACTATTTCAATGTTTAAAGAGGGACAAGAGAGCGTCAGATGTGGCTCGCAGTGTTGATACTCCCCACAGGGGTGATCTCACCGAGATGAAAAGGAGACCACAGTGCTTCATAATGAATCTGCTTGTCCTGTGGGAAAAAGCAAGAGAGCCACATTCAACATGGTAGTTAACTTCAGATTGGGATTCACTCTGTGTTATTTTCTATTAACATGACATTGAGCCACAAAGAGGCCCGGCTTCAATCTGAAAGTTTACACACCCGAGGCAATCTTCTAACCAAACAACACGCAGGTCATCATAACTTTCTCTCACACTCATCTCAGTGGATTGTTTACCACAGTTAAGTGTGGCCTTGTCGTCTGTTTGTGATATAGCATTGCACCCGCTTCCCAGTGTGTGTGTGTGTGTGAGTGTGTGTGTGTGCTGTCTTTTAGAGAGAATGATATTCAGTTAGCCGAGCCCAACTGATGAGGGAAGATTGTGGAGCCCAGATTATCTGCAGATCAGAAGATCCACTCCATGACTGAACGCAGGACGGTGGACTCGGCAGAAAGATCTCCAAATGAAATCTTTTATGTTACTGGCTTCTTACCTAAAAGCCCATTAGGAAGTTTAGTTCAGACATTTTGGAAAATTCACTTATTCTTTCTCTTGCCTCGAGTTGGATGAGATCAGTTTGTGTCTAAGATCTGTGTTCAAATATGAAGCTAAGCCAGCTGCTAGTTAGCTCAGCTTAGCAGAAAAGTAGCAAAGAAATAGAAAATTAAGACTAGAAATAAGAAGGGGTCTAGTTTGATACCTAATTTGTGTGTATCATGAGAAATGTCAGGACATGCTTAGCCTGTCTTAAAACAACTAGCATGGTTTTTCCCAAATGGCAATGTAATCCATCAAAAACTACTGTTTACCATAACAAGTATGATTGTATACACAGTTTTATGTCTGATTGTTTACTGTTATTTATTGTTGTAATACAGAGGAAAAACATTATCAAGTCCTAAAGGAAGACCATTTCAAAATTCAAGGAGGGTAATATACTAACATTTAAGTAGTTTAATTACCTTCAATTGCAAACTCTTAAACCAGCAGCATCCAACCTTTTTTTTTCCAAAAGCACCACATTTTATTTTGTGAAAGTGGCCAAGAGCCAGCAGCTCTTACTGACTTATTTACTAACTCTTAGGGTAACATGTAAATTCTGTATTTGTTGACTGTTTGAGTGATTTCTGTAAAAATTAGTCACTGAGTGTTGTCAAACCTCCTTGTTCCTTCATCACAGACTGATGAAATCAAACCTCACCTGTCCCTCAGGTGTCTCTTGAAACCAGATGATCAGTGGTCAGTTTTCTGCAGCGTTACGTGCTGCGTAAACATCGGCAAACTCTTCCTCTAACCAGGGAACATGTTCTCCATTAGGAGGCGACATGGGGAAAATGTGTCAAGATATTTTTAAGACAGGATCAGGATCTGGATTTTATCAGGATTGTTTTTCATGTTCAGACCTAACAACATATTTACACACAAAATATTTCTGATCCTGCATTCTGAACATTTATTTTCTACAACATTTCATGACTTTAATCTGGCCTTGTGTGCTCTGATGTGTGGTTTTCTCTTAAAGATGTCAGCTGTAAGAGTTGTTGAGTTTCTCCAGAACGTACAAAGCTTTAGCTTTAGACAAGTAGCCTATGCACAGTCCAGATGTAGTTTACTGAGACCTTACCAGATAGACTTTGGTTTGGTATGTGACCTTGACAGAGAATGTAGACGTACATATAATTTAGTGCATGATTCATTACAGTGCCATCATTAATACATTGTAAGATCAGAGCTGAGGGGTGAATGAAAATGTACTGCAGGCTAGAATTGGACCCTGGGCCTTATGTTGGGCATACCTGCCACTCAACACTCCTCCTTCCAACTGATACTGCAACTAAACTGAGTAGACTTGTCCAATATCTAATCAAAATCCCTCATTGCACTAAATGTAAGCTGAGATGACCTGATGATATATTTATAATATCTTAAAATAAGATTTGTATGTGGCTTTCTCAAGTCAACATTGCACAACTCAAATCTTACTCAGTGTTTTCGTGATATTTCTGGTCCAGAATGTTGTAAGTAATAATATGAGCCATATTTAGTTGATGAGTCCAGGTAAAATCTTACTTTGAGATATTTCAAAAAAGGCCCTGAATTGCTGGTAATGAGTAAACATGCCCAATGATCAGGAAATAAATCTTTGAGTGTAACATTTAATTCTAACAAACGTATGCAGTAGATAAAATTTCCACTGCATTGGCAGACATTTTAAGCATTGTGAGCAACTAATGTATTATTTGATGCTTTGATTTTGGGAAATTAAATTCATTTTTCATGCAGCTTATTATAACTCTAAGGAGATACTTGTGACTGAAAATATGACAAATTCAATTACTTGGATTTTGGTTTGGCAGTAAATGTTGTTTATGTTACATAAAAAAGGAATATCTGACTAGAATTAAAGATAGCTACTTAAAGTGACTACTCACTGAGGGTTGGGAAAGAGTCTTTGCCCCAACCTGAGGAGTTTGAGTATCTCAGGGTTTTGTTCAGGAGTGAGGGGAAAATGGAGTGAGACTGACAGAAAGATCGCAGTAGTGGTATTGGTGATGTGGATACTATACTGGTTTGTTGTGGTAGAGACAGAGCTGAGCCACAAAGCAAGGTTCTTAATTGATGGTCAATCCAGGTCCAAACCATAGACTGTAAAAACTGGACGTCATTTTGCTTGGCTCGCAGTGAGGCTGCCAAAAAAAACGCTCCCCCTGGTGGCTCGCTGCAGTATAGGTAAAAAAAATCCAGCTCTCCAGTCATTCCAGATGAGCTGTGGGCAAACTTAAAAAAATTAATACTCCTCCTAGAAATGTTTCTCACGTCCCATTGTTGTGGGGATTTGAAGATAACATGTAGCTGCCTAGTATTCAAGTCCTCTTTTTTCTGAAAAGTTTTGTTTTCATTTGTTATAAGAGGCTAAAAATGAGGTTTTACGTCTCGTTTAATGATGATTAAACCAGACTCTTGTTTATTTTTTGGGGGGATTGTGAAATATGTCAGGAGGTAGAGTCAAGAAGAGATTAGACTCTTGAAAGAAAAAAATATATAATTATTTTTGTCACCCGGCTCCACTTAGATTCTCCCAGAATCCCTCACAGTCTCTACTGCGCAAACTCTGGCTGCACAACTGCTACCAGTGGCTGCACCTGTGACGGGGAATTTTGGCAACCCTATATACAGTCACTGGTTCCAACCCTCACTTATGGTTACGATCTGTGGGTAGTGACCAACAGAACAAGACCTTGAATCCAAGCGTCTGAAATGGGCTTTCACTGCAGGGTGTCTGGGCTCAGCCTAAGAGCTAGGGTTCAGAGCTGGGACATCTTGAAGAGGCTTGGAGTAAAGCCGCTGCTCCTCCATGTCGATAGGAACTAGGTGAGGTGGTTCAGGCATAAGTGAGGATGCCTTGGGAGGAGACCTGGGGTAGACCATGGAGATATTATAACTCTTAGGCGACCTAGGAACACTTCGGTACCCAACCAGAGGAGCTGGTGGAAGTGGTAAGGCACAGAGGTCATTGGTCTTAGCTAATAACAAGTGTGCCCCTGTGACCCAGGCCTGAATGGATGGACATCCAGTAACATTTGAGTTTTTGAAGTGTCCTTCTAAATCTGGTGTCTTAACTCCTGGTTATCTGAAGGTCAAAATCTGTAGTCCTTCAATAGTGTCTGCCACAGTCAGCTGTCAACACAACAAAGGTCTTGCAACTTATCTACAGCCTCTTGTGCTTTTGTTCAGTTTCTGAGTGGCGTCGTGGTGGTTCCATCTTTTCTACGTTCCATAAATGAGCAACTATGAGCTTATAGTTCAGTGTATGATTGGATTTTTTCTTGCCTACCATTCATCATTATTCAAAGCCATTATGACATAGCTTGCCATTTGATGTGGGGAGCTTCTATCTGTGACGTGGTTATGAGGTTGGGATTAATCTTTTGGTTTCTCTTCGGGGTAACCTGGTTAGAAAGTCAAGATGTAGTTTTCTCGAAAAGAGAAATCACTTTTTAGAATCAATGTACAAAATATGGGCAACTTCACATAAGTTTGCTTCGCCCCTCTTAACTTTATCAGATGTGACTGTTTTTATGTGAGAGTCTGATGGTTGGTTAGATTTTGAAGAACAAGAAAGAAAGCTGAAGGAGTGTGTTCAGCTGCTTTCATGGGAACATTAATACGCTCCAGTGCACGGTTATGGAAGATTACAGTCATGAGATTTGTTGTTGAAACAGAATTAAAATAAGCAAAGTTACCAAATCAGTGTAATCATACTCCTCAATCTGAGCTCATGGCAGCTTTGTGTTGCATATGTTCCCTGAACTGTTCCACTCTCCCATGTGGATCCAGCTCGACTGGGGTCAGGAAACAATGAAACAGTCAAAAAGTGTTTTGCTCAATATTCCCCTCTCAAAATATGCCTTGCTTCATTTGTTTGTCGGCATTGATCATGTCTGCTGTTGTTTGTAATTAAGCAAAGAACAAGTGAGCTCAAGTAAATAGTAATCAACAACTCAATAAATACGCCCTATATGTCGCTGGGTTTCTATACGGCCTGTGCTGATAGCTCCTGATTTTATCTGCTCAGGGCAGAGCAACAGCTCTGAAAAATGTGTGAGGACCAACACTGGGGTCTGTAGATCAAAAGATAAACACAGAAACTCAAACATACAGTATGGTGTATATGCTGATACTGGGATGTAGAGAAGCTGGGGGATCTCTTTCTTTGAGAGGTGTTATACTAAGTTAGGTTGTCAAAAAAAAGTCATTAAAATATAGAAATTGTGCTAAGAAAAAAAAAATATAGTGCTGTTGTGTATCTAACTCTGTACATCTGTTTTTTGTCTCCCCATAAGATGGAAATCTGACACTGTGAGAAACTTATTCAAAAGAATATAAAGAGAAATACATTTTAAAGTAAGTATATCAAATATTTATTGGCTTTAAAGGCTACATGTATAAAATGCTTTAATTTTACTTAAATGTCAGGGATCTCCAAATCTTTCGGACTCGCTTTCTGATGTTTAAACAAAACGTAACACTAAACACAACATATGGACATTACCATGTTTTTGGGGCACTTCCAGTGTGGCCAGTGATTTTACAGATAAATGTCGAGGATTTTAGGTCAATGACAGAGAACTCCTTAATCCCAGGAGGCTATTGACAGCATCAGCCCAAACTGTAACTGTTTCTACGAGAATTTGTGACTTTTAAACTGTCCAGGGTTTTAGCAGGCATAAAAACTATTAGATTAGGTTTCTCTGAAGGACACAGTTTTGTTTAAATCTGTCATCTGTTGACTGATTGATAACAGAATACAGGCGCCCATTTGGTCAAATAGAAGGCCCCCCAACTGAGTTCATTTGTTTGCATTTTCGAGTAAAACATCAGTTTGAGACTTTACATGCTGTGTGTCAGGGATGATCAAACACTATCCTCAGAAACTTTAACATCCACTAATCAGAGCCATTTTTTTCATTCTGGATTTCAACAATGAATGCGTTAATAAGCATTTCCTTAAGTTCATTGTTTCAGTAGTTTGAACAAAAAGTGGAAAAACAAACCAATGCAAATGGATGATTCAAAACAATGTGTGATTTAGACACATGGTAACACCCCGGAAAGATAGTAAGTTTGACAGAGTTTCCTTATGCATGGCTGGGTTTGTCACGTCCCATCTCTGTCCAAAATGATTCAAATTGTTTTCAAAATGTTGTCTCAGTCAGCCTGTGTTATCTGTGAAGGCTCTGAAGGTGGATGCTGCACAGAACTTTTAACGTTACTCTTTTTTCATTCTCTGTCTTTAAGTCAACAAGTGTATGTGGGACAGTGTCAGACAAGGGTTGGTCTCAAAAATATGCTTTAAACATGTTTAGACTACATGCTAGATGTTTTTTTTTTTTTTTTTTTTAATTTGAAGTCTGCATTTCTGTTGGTGTCATAGCATTATATTTTACATTTCTACCATTTTTTACCAATTGAAGAGTTAGCCCCATTAAATTGTCAAATGGTGTAACCACAAAAGCATGACGAGTAGGGATTGGTGCCTTTCACATTTGAAATTATACAGTACCAATGCCCGGTACCTGGCTATCAGTATAGGTACTCAATGGTACCAGTTTTCAGAACTTTTTTGTGTATTTATGTGGAAATAGATGTAAATTCTTTTAATGATAAAATCTCAAAGTTTTTCAATTTAACATGTTAACTTCTCAATAGAATAACTTGCAGTGCTGTGTTCATGTCCTGCTTGGGAAATCACCTACTCTTCCACTCCTTCACAGTCACAAGGATGCGTTAAGGTACCAAAACATGGGACCGTTTGATTTTATGTGAATCGGTACTCAGTACTACAGATGGAATTCAGTCGGTATCTGTAGAATTACTTAATTCCATACCCACTTCTAATAAAAAGTATGAATTAATTCAGTTGTCTTGAAGTTAAAGTGTACTAAAGAAGTAAGTTATTTTTCATGAAATGTCATCTCAATAGTATATTGAAAATATTTAATTTCTAAACTTGATTATATGGTTTTGTTGTTCTGAGCAAGTCAGTATGCCATAGACACCAGTGTTTTATCTCCATTTTGGGGTCATTTGGTTGGAGTATCCTGGTGACTAGATCCCCCAAATACATATGAAATAAGCAGGTTGGCAATCAGGTTCATTCCTCTGGTCTAGTGACTTGTTCTTTGTGCCTTTTTAGTGTATATAACTCAGCATTTTTTCATATGACATCCTCCCTTTAGAGGTTTGTTTGGGGAGATATTTTTATGAACAGGATGGACAGGACAATTAGAACGTAGAACGTAGTTTTGATCAACTGAATTTTGACGTCATGATGAGAAAGTGTCTGTAGGTGAGAGGCCACCACCTCCTATTTAACATGTTCTGTCCTTTGATCAAACTGTTTGCCTGATGAAGGTCTAAGCATCAAAACCTCGCTATAAACATTTATTCTCTTTGCAAGTTGGACCGTGAGCAGGCGTTTACCTTTGATTTGTTTGCGGGCCATTTCCTTTAAAATCATTTTAAATGTCATTTTTGTGGTGGAGTTGGCTGCTAAAATCATATTCATGCTTACATTTAGCAGTTCCGCTAACTGGCCACATCTTTCACCCATGTTTTTTTAGCATGAACTATTCCTTTAAGAACAATATGTTCTGATACTTGTGGTCTCATCTCTTCTGTTTGTACTTGATTAAAATAGCTACATATTTATTTGCATCTTTTCCTTGACCTGACTTTTTATATCACTGCAGTGTAAAAAAAAAAAAAAAAAGAAAAAAAGATAGACTGCTTTATTGCAGATTTTTTCAAGGTGTTTCCTGCTGAAAAAGTAAGACCTAAGTTAAGTCCTGACATTAACATTTCTTGTTAGAACAAGAAATATCCAAGAACCAACAAAAAAGACAAAGGCCAGAGCTGTAGGTGCTGTTCGAGGGTCTTTTTTTATCCCATAATTGTGGCATTTTCACTAGATTTATTACTCTCATAGTCTTATTCTTAACTTGAGGTGAACTTTTTATTGCAAAAATAAATTTCTTGCTCAACAAAAAGGAGCTGAAGACTGTGGACTAAAGGCAACTCTTTTTAAGCTCATTTCTTCAGTATTTGGACTTCAAAAGTAAAGTTCCCTCATATATAAAGAACCCATCCAGTCTGTCGTGACATTTTCATATGAATGCACTGAATTCTGCAGGTTTTAATGGATCAGGGTGCACATTTTCAAGCACAACCCAAGCCCTTGACGGTAATGAATGTGAACAACAGAGCCAGAAAACATCTCAGTGTTGAAAAAAAAGGAGATTTGAAATGATGGAATTCAGAAACTAAATGACGGAGAAGCGGAAGCAGCCTCTCCTGTAAGTGCTTTAATCGTCGGATAATTGCTTCGACACACTATTTGAGACTCTCTGCATGCGCACACGTACAAACACAAACAGAACACCATGTGCCGCCTCTAACAACATTGCTTTAATGAAATGTCGTGAATCCTTAATGAGTCTCAATGTCTTGTGATAAATTTCATAATTATTCAACCCCACACAACTAGAGAGGGAAATTCATCAGTCAAAGCAAATTAGTTGGGATCCATTAGGGTTCAGTGTCTTGTAGGGACATTCACTTTATTAGCTCCTTACACCCATTGCCATAATTGGGAGCATATTTCATTTGGCTCTAACCCCACTTTACTGAATGACTGCTCTTTCCTTTTTTCCTTCTTATTTACAGCTCTGTGCTCTGTATGCATTACACTCTCTGTAGCTGCTTAACAACACAACAACACGCATAGTTATATGTTCAGGTTTTATTTCAGACATTCTGATTGGAGAAATCAGATTTAACTGGCTCATTTACACGCAGCTTAAGAAATCAGACTATGAGCTCATTCAGCACAAGATCAGACGGATTAAGATCCATGTAAACAGCTCAGTCAGACCAAGACCGCTCTGAGCAAAGCTCGATCTACACACTTAAATGATGCTATTGCTATTGGACTGTGATTGGATTTGGCAGGACAGGACTCAGCAGGTCTTGGTACACCTGGGCATTAAGCACAAGCAAATTTCACCTGGAAAAGGAGGTAGATGACCATGATAAATAGGGCTGCTGTGCTTTGACACAACTAACACCATAGCCAAAGAAAGCTAGAAGTCTTGTTTTTGGAGTGAGGAGGAAACAACCTTCTTTTTAAAGCTTCATTTTTTCTCAGCCAGAAGTCCGCTTCTCTTTTTTGCTTGTAAACGCAAACAAGACCAAATCCCCTACTGTGACTTTACGACCCAGCAATGACCTTAGTCAGACCACTGCATGCATGTAAATGAACTCACTGACTTAGATGGATTGTAGAGCTCTCAAGATTTACAATGATACGATAAGAGATATTTGACCTATGACAACCATATAACATATCAGTGATGCTGTGATAATCCACACACTGGAAGGCAAAAACCATAATTTCTGATCACTTCAATGATCAAAGAGTGAGGGTTTCAACAGATTCATGTTATGTTAATGACAGAAAAGCTATTAGACAAAACAAAAGGGGTAGTGCACATTTCAATGTTTGCACCACCAACTTGCAAACATACACCTGTTCATTTTTTTTGTTTTTATTTTAACCTGTGTGTCTGTACCTGTAAAACCACAGTCATATGTGTTGCATGCATACATTTTGCAACAGTCAGCTTTCCTTCTTGGAGCCTTTAAAAAAAACCTCTGCCAAGTGAACACTGGTTTAAGTCTTGTTCATCTCATTCTTTAGCAATAACACTGGTGGTAATCACGCAGGACTCTATGGCACAATAAGTCTACCCATCAACACCAACTTCACTGATGTCATCAGATCCATTGTGGTGAATCATATGGTAGTGACCAAAAAGTCACCCTGGCGGGAAATTCAAGTATAATACCAATATTTAGCCCTGATATCTCTTTACCAAATGATGTCAACATCTAACCACTGACTGCAGAACAAGCCAGGGCAATAATATTTTTATTAAAGTATTCAACCAGAACAAAACCATTTAAGAATCTAAAATTTTTCAATAGGTCTAATGTGTTTAAAGATAGTCAGGGAAGAAACTGTCCCCTTTACCAGCTCCTGTTGTTTGAAAACACAGGTGTTACTGCCTTATTTTATGCTTGACCTCTGCCTCTTCACTCATTGTGTGGCTTTGTTTGTCTATATTTAACATTTCTGGGCTCTAGCCAAGCTCACAGAATAGATGCCATAAGTGATTTTTGGCTATGAAGCTAAAAGACCTAAAGCTCCCCCTGCAGACAGTATAAATCATACACAACACCACCTTTATACTGACAGAACATTAGTCAAACTATCAAAGTAAAATAAACACCTTCCATTTACCCTCCTTTGAAAACATAGTTACTGTCATCACAGTAAGTTGTAAATGTACATATATACATAGTCAGAAGTGTGTAATTGACGGCCTCACACCTATCTGTCCTACTGTTGACCGTACCCACCAGGGGAATCCTTGATGTTTCATCTGTAAGTTACGCATGTGTTTGAGCCAACAAAAAAGATGTGACATCAATTCCTGCAGCTCCTCCAGACAGGTCGCTTCTGCACTTCTCAGCTCCACTAGTGCAGTTGGTTGAGGCAGAATTTTGAATTGTATTGAATTGAATTGAATTGAATTGAATTGATTTTTATTTCAGTCATGTCGACACACATATACAACATCACACATTGTCAATAGATGATCACATTGTACATGTCCGAAAGGGAAGATGGGAGAAGCAGAGCTTATCTAGTCCCGTCCCCGTTTACTCAATATTTATTTTATTTTGGCCTCAAATCTCTCACCAGGTGAAAAAAGAGGTGTGTTTCTTTACATTCCTGTAATGGCAGTCAGGTGACATATGGCAGACATGCCCAGCATAAATTACTCTGTCTCAAACAGGAGCTGGGGCTAAGTGTTAACATGTTGTTGTGAACCGCAGTAACCATGAGCCTCTAGATTGGAATGATGTTTCTTTCCTAATAGGCTCTATGCACAGATCACCTCCACACTGGAGAGGTGGTTTGGGCATTTCCAGATACCAAAAGAAGGAGTAGAAAGTGACAGTAGACGGTGTTATGATGGCAGAGATTTAATAAATATGGTGTTTGCTGGAGCTGCCTAAAGTTTATGTTAATGATATACAGAGGATCATCCACGTATCTAGTACAACACCATGTAGCAAGTCCTATAAAGGCTTTAAGATGTTTGTGTTTTTATTTGTTTGGAGCTTTGAAGGTAATTTGCTAGCAGTAGCTAAAGTAGCTAGCCTGAGCTAGAGGAAATGCTTTCGTGTTTAAAGTTGAGAGCTTCAGGTCAAACATACTTTAAAGTAAGTTTAATCATGTTTATATACCTCTCAGTTCATGTGTTAGTACTTTTTTCAAGGTAAAAACGGGGCTACAAGAGATCTACCTGAGAGCCCACTGACATATAACTCCCTGACTCATGAATTTCCCTTCGGGGATGAAAAAAGTACATTTTATCTTTATCTGACAAGAGATTTCACTTATTTATTTAATTAGAAGGATCCTTGAGATGGACCATCTCATTTTCAGGGGGTCCTAAAATATATGCTAACAGTTAGCATATAATGATAAAACTTTGGTTTTCAAGCAAAATTTCAACTTTTATCACTGAACACCCAAACAAGTGTAATACTAACCCGCAAGAGATACATTTTTAATCCACTCGGCATGTTGTTTAGCTCTTAATCTACTATGCTATCGAGCACTTGGCAGTAGCTTGATGCTAATGTATATCAGAAATTGCATTCATATGCTAGCATACATCAATAAAATTTTGTTTTTCCAGCAGAATATCAACTTTCATCACTGAACACACAACCAAATGAACATAACTTCCTCACAAGAGTTCTTTTTAAAGTACAAGTTTACGTGCCACCTTATTTTCAACCGAATATACATTGTGCTTGCTTGTGCATAAGGCCTATACATGGACCATGTCTTTCTGCTGAGTTAACCTGGAACATTTTAAACCTGATCATTAGTGGTCTATTGAAAAACAGCTTCAGTGGTGAAGGATGTCTTCACTGAAATGAGTTGAAATAGTAAGTCTGTTCCACGGAAACATTTCTGTCTCATTCCTCTGTTAAAGCGCCAGAGGGGAACTTCTGTTTGTGTGAGCTCTGGTGCCCTTATAAACAAAGTGAAGCCTCTTATATCTTTGCTGATTTTCTCTTCACATGTTAAAGTTGTGTTTTCTGTTAAAACACACCATCTTGTTTATCACAAACAGTTAAAATTATCCCTCACTGTGCATCTGTGCCATGGAAAATGTCAACACAAACAATTTATCTGTTGTGTTCTGTCAATCCATCTGTTTCACCCTGACCCCAGCAGCAGATTCTACATCTAAGAAGAATGATATAGAAAAGTTCATGACACTGGACTTTTTTCTCTGTTTGTTTGTGAGATGTCATTTTTACTCTGTCCGTCTCAAAACCAACTCCTCTCAGGAGTTTAATTACCTGTCGACAAAAGTGAAACATGGAGAGTGGGCTGCAATCACAAAGGGCCCAAAAGGTTTTTGAAGTTGCTGCCAGGAAAAAGTTGTTGTTTGTAAAGGTTGTTTGTGTTTTGTGTGTTTTTTCACTGTATTGCTATAGACTTTAACACAGATTTGTTCTGTTTATGAATGAGATACGTATATTAAGAAAAATGATGTCCATGGATCAGAGGTGGGGGACTAAAAGTTTGGGTGGCCCAAGAATAACTTTGGACTTCATATTGTGTGGCTGTGTTTTGTCTTTGGAAGAGCCGCGCTTCAGATGAAAGCTGTAACAGCCATTGATATCTGCTCCCTTTAATATCGATAAAAACACGTCAGTAATGAAAGAGGCTTCTGTCCCCCTGTGAGAAAGCCTTGGTCTGAGCATGCAGCTCCTTGTTGATCAGTTGCACACGGTGGAGAGGATAATTTCTTTAGGATGACGGATGATGACTTCCACTCACAGATGCCTCTCTTGTTTGTCTTGGGGCTGCCTCGGGGTTCGTCTTACCCTCACTCATTTCCCTCTTGTTCTGACAACCTGCAGACATCTCAGACGAGCGGCATTCTTCCCCCAGAGACACCAAGTCTCCGTCGGGGAAAGCTTCTCTGTTCAAAGTCAAGGCCATGAGAAACTGATGGTAGAAAGTGGAGACAGTAGTTAAAGTCAAGTCTAACAGTTCTTTTTCTTTCCTTACCCTGCCTCTAATTTAAAAAACTGTGACTTGATTTTTTTTTCTTTTTGGAAAAAAAAAGACTAGACGCCATTGCATGCAAGAGCATTTTCAAACAGCTTCAGATGCCTGATGCTCCTATTTTCTTAAAGGATTCAGTAAAGATTTATACGTTATTACCCTTGAGAAACCATGAAATATATGGGTTAACCTATCCAAAAAATTAAAGCAACACACCAAGCAACTTAGGTTTAAAGCCTTTATTCAATCAGCACCTTTGCAGATGTTGGACTAATAGTCCACATACCCACAGGATGACAACGTAAAAAGCAACTTCAGCGCTCAGTTTACTGAGTGCAAAACTCCCTCTGTTTATGCTTTTTTGTGTTTGGTTTGAAGTTTCTATCTTGTCAGTCAGTTCAATCAGCAGGAGAAACTGGTCCTGCTTTTTTTTTTCCCTGGCAAGATAGGCACTATTCCTTTTAATCTATCGTCATTTTATTTTTTAGCTGTAAACTTTCAGAAAATGTCTGGAGAACACAGGAAGTCAAGGAAACATAAGACAACGCAAAGAAACTCAGCCAGTTATTTTATATTTTGTGCCAAATTGCAGAAAAAGTTTTCGGGTGACACCAAGCAGAAAGAGTAGGGGTGTGAAGTATTTAGAGAACTCACAAGGTTATCAGCAGAGATATTGACTATTTCTAGATCAAACAATTTCTTTGATGGCATTACACTGGCCAGGAAAGTTTAGCAGTAAGATATAAGATCTGTCCGTTTTCTTGAAGAAAATGATTTCTTGTGTTTATTTTGTAGTGATGTTGACACTGGAGCTGGACTGTCAAAAAGAAAAAGGAGGTCACATCAGAAGAAAGTTAGAAAGGAGAGTGATAGATCACTAGCTAAAACACAAGTTTGTGATAATGTCAATTTCAACCCACAGTCAGCAGTTATTCTGCAGTGGTCTGTTCAAACTTGAGAGTCTATCAATAAAATGAAGAGTGAGGTTACGTTAGCTCTTCTTGGTGAGGTTGGAGTTGGTAGATGAGCTTTGGTAGGAAATATCCAGGATTCACTAATGTTACACGTTACAGACATGTTGTAGGCCATTCGAACAGCTGCTGCTCCCCTGCAGTGCCATTCCCCCACTGGAGAGTATGGCCAGCAGCCACAGTACTCCAATATGAACCAGGCCAAATGGCCCACCTACGTCATAGACTGTTTATAGAGTGGACAGCGTGGCTCCACCATTTACCATTGTATGGTTTTGAAGCCAAAATACTCCTGTCACAGGCGCCACCATTGGGAGCAGTTGTGCAGCCAGACTCTGCGCAGTAGAGACTCTTCCAGACATATGGACATATTTTACAATCCCCCAAAAAATACACAGGACCGGCAGCTGTCAATCATCATTAAATGTGACGTAAAGCCTCGTTTTTAACCTCTAATAACTAATGAAAGAGAAATGTTTCAGAATAAAGAGGACTTGAATAGAAGGCAGCCAAATGATATCTTCAAATCACCACTACAATGGGACGTGAGGAACATTTCTGGGAGGTGTATTAATTTTTTAAGGTTTGATCATAGCTCATCTGGAATGACTGGAGAGATGGATATTTTTACCTATACTGCATCCAGCAACCAGGGGGAGCAGTTTTTGTGGCAACCTCACTTCAAGCCAAGAGAGATGACGTCCATTTTCCGAACTGTCTATGGGTGAAACACAAAAAGCATTGCTACAACTTAAGAGACTTTATGGCTTATGTGAAGTTGTTTTGGTCCAACACAGCCCTCTAACACCCCTGCTTTTGTTTAAAATGATTGTCAAGAGAGGCAATCGCAATGACCATATGTCATGGATCATACCTCATGTCTGCATACTTGTGTGCATTGAGGTGAGCCCTGCTGAAGCACACCTTTCCAGAGTGTGCCAAAGCAGAGAAGCCCAGTACAATTGTGATCACACTGGCCATGAACTGGACTTTAGGTTTGAAGCATGCTCATGCGCAGTACGGTTTCCCAGTGACCCTGCCCTCAGAGCGCCAGGCTACAACACTAAATATAGCCAGCTTACAAACTAAGCTACAAACTGAGTTTAAATAGTTTGTTACGTTTCCGACAATAGCTCCACATAACTACAAATAAAAACATTACCTTGTTGCTTTGAATCCTGGGAAAAGTTGTCTTGTACAAAGAAAAATGAGCTAAAAACAAGATCTGCTCTTTATAACAAATGCACATCTTAGCAAGTGTCATGTCTGTACAACAGTGGGTGATGATGCTCGTGGGAGACAAGGTCTTTAAATGGCAAAAACACTGAGCAGCTGGACTTTCTGATGGACAGCTGGTTTAGTGATATTATATGAAGGAAGTTTATTGGATTATACAAACTGACTTGATAAAAAAGAACTGCATGGAGTTGCAGATCTGTCTCATTTGGGCGTTTCAAGATTTTTTTAACAACATGGATTTAGTCATGACACTTTAAAGGTCAAAGGGCAAACTCTCTTCATATTTAGCACCAAGTGAAGCATGTCCTGAGTTATCAGGGGATGCTAAATTTCCCCCGGCAGCAGAAGACCCCTCGCTGAGGCCTTGCAGTCTACTAATCTTATTCTATCCACACCATGTTTGTCCAAAAAGCCCCCGCTCTGGAGCTGACCTGATTGGAAGGTAATAAAAATCTAAGTCGAACAAAGGAAAGAAATAAGCTACATTCAACCACACGCACACACAAGCGCGCACACACACAGAAAATAGCACCCTTATCATCCCTGTTTCATTTAGAGTTGATTGCTGTCGGATTATAATGCAATCACCATGCTGTGTGAGCCGTAACTATGGGAACTGGTTTTAACTGTTTATCTTGCCAGAGATCTTAATTTAAGTTTGAACACTCTGGATCACTTAGATGTGAGAGACATGGGAAATTGACAAAAAGGGGGGACAACAAAGGGAAGGGAGGGAACGGGAGCTGTGGAGGAAAATGGAGAAACAGACACTTTCTTGTTCTTTCTGTTGTATTTCATATGCAATTTAATTTGTCTGTCAGAGAGAAAATCAATTTATGATGACAATCCGCAGGGCAGTAATGAAAGCGGCCCAGTTCCTTTGCCATGGGAAAGTTTCTGCTGGAGAATGCCACTAATCTTGGCAAAATGAATCATTCACACTTTATTTGGACATCTGTGTTAGCCCCCACCTCTCCCTCCCGCCTCCCCCGACTTTCATTCATTTGTGACAGTTTTATTACAAGTTGCGCAGGTGGCTGGAGGCTCAGGAGCCAAGAAGAATACCGCATGGAGATGATCCAAAATGTAGACGAGTCGCTGAGTTTTTAAAGATGTTACCACTGGCTGTAAGTACACTTTAGGACACTCTCCACTAACAAACTCTGAGGGTGTAAAAAGTCACTCTGGACAAAGCCTCCCACTATGCTGCAGTCTGCTTTACAGACATGTTGACTTTAACGTGTGAACAAACCCAGATTAAAGGCTCTCAGGCCATGACTTTGTGTAAGCCTGAACTAACTCCATCCTAAATACAGGAAATTGCACACACTGCCACAGTATCCGTAGTTTGGGACTCACAGCAAGCAGCTTTATCGCCTTTATGGCATTTCAAGAATTTCCTCTGTACAGAAAGTGTCTCTTATTGTGAATATTTCCATAAAAAACTGATCGAGAGGGTTGTCCGTCTGTCTTTTTCATTGATTTTAGACAAATGGTTGGCAAGTGTTCTCTGCTTTAAAGGTCAACTAAAGCTTTAAGATTACCAAAGCTGCAGTGAGAGTTCTTAACTGGTTGTGAAAAAGACTGAAATCCATATTGTTGGTTCTGTGTGTGCTGCAAAATCAAATATAACAACCTTTACCAGACTTGTTTGTTTGTTTATTCATATATCTCTTTATTTATTTTTCCTTGGTACCTTAGAGACCAGATTTTCTTTTTCACACTGCTTTTCTTTGTTAAATATGAAGAGACTTTGCCGTCTAACCTTTAAAGTCTCTTACTGTCAAACGTTAGCAGCAAAGTCTGTTTACTGACACTTCTGTACGGTGTACATTTTAGGACATCCCCAGGTCTCACAATGCGGTATCATTCAATTCCATTTTCCACTGCTTATCTGGGTCTGGGTCGCGGGGTCAGCAGTGCCATCAGCGAAGACCAATGGCTCCTGTCCCCGGCCACTTCCACCAGCTCCTCTGAGGGGATACCAAGGTGTTCCCAGGCCAATTCAGAGATATGATCTCTCCAGCATGTCCTGGGTCTACCCCGGGGTCTCCTCCCAGTTGGACATGCCCGAAACACCTCCCAGGGAGGCGTCCAGGAGGCGTCCTCACCAGATGTCCGAACCACCTCATCTGGCTCCTCTTGATGTGGAGGAGCAGCGGCTCTACTCTGAGCCTCTCCTGGATGTCCGAGCTACCCCTAAGGCTAAGCCCAGACACCCTGTGGAGAAACCTCATTTCAGCCACTTGTATCTGCGATCTTGTTCTTGATCACTGATCTGTGATCGAGGGTGTTCCGGTGCCATATGCTCTTATGAACACCCTTATGTTCAAACATGGTGTTAGTCATAGACAAACTGTGACTAGCACAGAAGTCCAACAACTAGACACCGCTCTGGTTCAGATCAGGCAAGCCGTTCCTCCCAATCACGGCCCTCCAAGTCACGCTGTCATTACCCACGTGAGCGTTGAAGTTCCCCAGTAGGACAATGGAGTCTCTAGTTGGGGTGTTTTCTAGCACCCGTCCAATTGACTCCAGAAAGGTGGGTACTCTGAGCTGCTGTTTGGTGCGCAAGCACAAACAACAATCAGGACCCATTTTTCAACCCAAAGGCACAAAGAAGCCACCCTTTCGTCCACAGGGGAAAACTGCAATACGCCAGCAGAGGGCTGGGGAGCTATAATTAAGCTCACACCTGCTCTCCACCTCTCACCTGGAGCAACACCAGCAAAGAAGAGAGTCCAACCCCTCTCGAGAAGGTTGGTGGCATTGAGGTGAGCCCAAGTATATCTAGCTGGTATCTCTCTACCTCCTGCACCAGCTAAGGTTCCTTCCCCACCAGAGAGGTGACGTTCCATGTCCCAAAAGCCAGTTTCCATAACTGGGGATCAGGCCGCCAAGGCCTCCACCTTTGATCACTGCCCGATCCACATTGCACCGGACCCCTATGGCTCCTCCTGCAGGTGATGGGTCTACAGGAGGATGGACCCATGTCAACCGACCGGGCCCCATGGGTAAAGGCTCAGCCACCAAGCGCTCACCTGCAGGGCCCAACCCCAGGCCTGGCTCCAGGGTGAGGCGACTTCTGTCATTTGTCAGACCAAACAGCGTCAGACTAAGTCGCCTCACTTGTCAGACAAAAGGGCGTCATACCAGAAGACATCAGACCAAATGGCTTCAGACCAAATGGCTTCAGACTGAATGTATGGGCTGCTGTCTTCTGGTATGATGCAGTTTTAGTCTGACGCGGTTTCATCTGACAAATGATAAAAGTTTTCCTGATAACTGTTACCACACCCTGAGACCTGAGGATGTCCTAAAATGTACACCGTTCTTCTAAGTGCGCGCCGAACATGTCTGTGGCTGCTTTGAGAAAAATCTAACCTGATCACTATCAGTTATATTAAGTATAATGAAATAACTGATCTTGAGTGGTAGTGTTTGAAAGTCAGTTTAAACTCCTCAGTGTCATTAAAACTTAGGGAATTGAAGTCTACATTTTGATAGTCTAAACCCCTCAGTTTCGGACCAGTAAGGTTTCTCGTGCTCAGCTGCATTTTGTTCGGTGAGTTGCTGCTGTTTCCTAAAGTCTTAAAGACCTCTTTAAAAGTACGGTCTGATTGCTAATAAGTTTAAGGAAGAAAAATATGTGATGACTGCAGCTGACTGATTTTATATTTGAATCATTTGGAATTATTCAAGACATCCAATGGGAGGACTAAGTGTATTTACTGTCCTCATCTGCTTTATGTACAGTTGTAAAGTTTTCTTTGAGTTCCAACTCAAATACCATCCTTTTCTTCTTGGGTTTCTGCTTCAATAAAACTCAACATTTATTCACGACAAATTCCTCTGCTTCTTTCTTGTACACTCTTTTTTTTTTTTTTCTCCCAGAACACAAGTTGACTGAATTGTAAGCTGAAGTGTGAAATGGAAATAAGTTGAAGTGGGAGGTCAGCGATCAATAGGAAGTTAATTAATGAAGAGTATGCAATGTTGTGAAGTATGGATTTCCGAAGGCCTATGATTGTGCTCCAATCATTGAAATGTCACCAGCATTACATCTGGAATAAAATCAACCTGCCTTTCATTCACCTTGAATTTTTAATCTAATAAAGGGAAATATTTAATAGCTTAGCCTGAAAACCAACCACTTAAACTGAAAGTATTTTTTCTGAACTTCAGGGCTGACTTAGGAGAGAGATGAATAATTTAATGAAGTTGCAATGCAGCAGATTTTGTTGAATTAAGTTTTGAGAACTGATAACATGAACAGCTCCCCACTGACACACTTTTTAGCCTGCTAATTTAATGGATGTTGACTTTATTTTTGAGGATTTTAACATTGATTTATAAATTAAGAAATGAATACAGATGGTGCTTCTCTTATGAAGATTTTGACATTTTGAATAAATGCATCACTCACAAAAATAAGAATTATTAAACGATGTGTTTGAACAGCAGAGAGGAAGCTGTTTAATTCATAATGTGCTGTGTTTAAGTCAGGCAGATGCACATACTGAATGTAATTAGTATCTATCGCCATTGACCTATATAGCGTCTAAGTGTGCCTCTGTGAAAGATCACAGTGATGAGTCTATTTTTTATTATTGTATGTAGAACATAGCTGCACCAGTGTTCAAGCTTTACGAGTTGCATGAGAAAAGTTGTGCCTTGAAAGAGAACAAGGATAAAAAAAAAAAATTAAGTTCTGATTACAATTATGGGACGTGACACTTAGCTGATTTCAAATCAGCGAGGCCAAATTTCACAAAGCCTGTCAATGGTGGCAGCAAGCTCGCCAGATCCCTCCCCAATCAAAAGTTTGCTCTATATAATTTTACGCAATCAGATTTCTCCACAGTCATCCAGTGCAATCAGGTAATCAGAGGGGAGCATTAACAAGACAAATGGGGTTTAAAAAGTGGGTGCACTCTGTTTGCAGGAACTTCCTATGGAGAAGCCCCCTCCCCTCCTTGATTACTCCTATCACCCTCATACAGCGCAACATCCCCGCTAAATAGCTTTCTGCTACAGTACAGGCTGTATGTTCAGCAGGAATGAATGTGATTGGCTTACACAGGTAAAACTCCACCAGTAAATTGTTACTTTTAGGGCTATTGATGTCAAGTGATTAACGGCAAAGTTTTACTGAATGAGTCAGGCACAGCCGTGGCCTCTCGCTGGCTTTTCATTTGATGTGAGATTCAGGGGTTCAGACTGTACAGTCAGGATGATTTGAGTCAGGGTGCATTAGCCCCCATGAGCAGTTTGCAGATGTAGCACATGAGTGACAGTTTTGTGCTGGCTGATGTCCCTTTGAATGATAGTATATATTTTCACTGTATGCAATATTACCTGTACAATAGACTTAAATTTTGAAAGACTGGGCTGCAGCAGTTATTTCTATGATCAGTTCATGAAATCAGATTTAGTTATATCTGACCAGCATGTTGCTTGATGCACTTTACAGACTTCATCCAGTTGTTGGTTCCAATCAAAGACATTTTTGTTCAGCGAACCCAATCTATTTACTTATCCATCCATCTATCCATCCATCTTGGCTACATTTTCCTTTTGGGATTACAAGGGTCCTTAGCCTATCCTGGATATAACTTCCTTACAGAAAGAGTGCCTTTTCCTTTTGGGAAGACTGCCTTAAGCCAATCCACTTTTTCAGTTTCTGCCTCTCACACCTGTAATTCAATACAAAACCCAATACGTGAACTCCCAACTCTGACCTCTTTTACCAAACATTCTAAAGCTTGGCTTTTGGAAGACAAACACTGTTACTTCAATCTTCTCTAAACTTGTATGTTTGTTATATGCTAGCTTACATCAGCACTCTGCACTTTAATCAACCTTTTGATTTCTAATCTTAGCATTCAACACTAGTGAAATACATGTGGTCCCCTGACTCTTGGCCTGTATGTTTAATACATAAATACTAAATACTAAATAAAGCTTCAGCTCTCTCATTCAGCATGTGCTTGACCCGACCTATTATTAATGTGTTTTTAAGGACACGTTTTCTCTCTTTGTAATTGCTCCTCCTGCCTACTGGCCATAAATGCTACCTGCTCTTCTTGTTGTTTTATTGACTTGATTGTTTTATGTTGTGTACATTAACCTGCCAAAGGGACTAAAGGGTGAAATTAGCCGTTGGCTATAATCTTGCATATTTACATGTATACGTTTATGTATATGTATTGTCCCTATTTTAAATAAACTTAAACTTAAACTGGTACTCAAGGCAGGGCTCATCCTGAACAGGTCAGCAGCCTATCAGAAAGCATGCAAATCATGTGCTTTAGGGCGCAGTTAAACTAGCTATCTAAACCGTGCCCAAGCATTCAACCCTAAAGTCCAGTTTCTATGGCCAGTGTGACTGCTCTGTACCATGCCTAGCTACGATACACAACCTGGATATCCACTGACATGTTCAGCTGAAGGTCTCCAGTTTACAGGGTCACTCTATACACTGTAACACTGCGTGCTGATAGAGGCACATTCACAGGCTCATAGAAGACCATAGTTTAGGAGTTACTAAACCAAGTCCATCACGGTAATTCAAGAAAGTTTACTTACTTACAGCCAACGTAACATACAGTCAGTGAAAATGAAGCCTATGCTGAAATGCTAAAGGTCGCTGTTCATCAAGAATCCGCTTGAGGCTGGCTGCAGAAAGACCTGAAGTCATGTACACACCAAGCCATAAAAACAGACTTTTACAGCATTAAAATCATATTTACAGTCTGGTTCAAAAAACAGCTTGGGTCCAAAACGATGATTTCACTATCGGCACACACTGTGCGGTGAGCGATTGTCTTTCTATCCCTGCGGTTTGGAAGTTATTAGGATTGTTTGATTTTCCAATCAAAGGCACAGCTCAGGTCACGTGACTGTTGGGCGACCAGTAGCTGCTCGAAGAAAAACTCACAGCCAGCGTCATACCCAAATGTGGCTGCGAATGCAGATGGGCTTCATTTCACTGTTTCAGGAACAGACAGATGACGTCGCAGAGGCTACGTTCATGTTTTATACAGTCTGTGCTTACAGCTGGGGGTCATCTTATTCTGAACAGAGGGAGGGTGAAACAAAAACACTGTGGCTGTTCCATTAATCAGTTATGTTTAGCTGCAGGCCCCGCCCCCCAAAGTTCCTTGACATCTGGAAAGTACCTCCCCAGAGAAAGGATGTTTTCAGTGGTGGATTTATGACCCCAGAACCAGATTATACCCCAGTTCCTGTGGTCAAAAACAGGGCAACACCTCCCAACGTTTCATCTTCATTCACAAAAATGTATTTGGGTTTTTACCTCTTACGTCATTGTAAAGAAATCTCCTGTTTCATTAATTCATCATCCCTGGCCTTAACACTCCTCTGTGCATGGATGCTTCCTGACAGTCAGATGCTAGTTCACGTTCTTTCTGCAAATCTAAGCCAGATCAGAATTTATTGTACCAACCAGCAGCATTATAAAATTTTTTGGTCTAAATCATGAAAGCAGACAGATATTACCCGAAGCTGTGCCTGTAACCACAGAAAGCTTCAACATTACATCTCTACGTGTTTGTTGTTGTTGTTATATTTAGGGTTGTGACTTAGAGTTTGTCTCCGTTGAAGCCTGTTGTGCACGTTGTCTGATAATGTTCAATGGTTTGGGAATTTTTGTCCCTTTTCTCCAAACTTCTTGTGATGAAGTCTGTAAAATGCAAGAGACTGACCTCAGACACTTATCCAGTCCTTCCAGCGAATTTTCTCGGCTTGGAAATAATTAGGGAAGACGATGTGAGCACGACAAAGAGACAACAGGAAAATGAAATGGGCCCTCTCTCCCCGGCCCTGAGGGTCTTTGCCAGTCTTTGCAGCAATTCTAATTAAGCCCATCCAGAAACAGAGGAGCTGGATTGAGGCAGTTTCTCATCAGGGTCCCTCCATGAGCCTCTTTTGTCATGAACACACAGCCAATTACAAAGCCCAACAATAGAGTGGTGGAGTCTTATACCCTCCACAAAGACGGGAGACTATGGAGACCTCAAAATATCCATAAGCGTGGAATGACTTTGCGAAAACACTCTCACCTTCCAAAGAAGTGAAATCAAATATGCATTCTCTTTTTGTGTGGCCTAAATTGCCCGACATTACAATTAAAATGAGCTCACAGGTTCAATTAACTGAAGTGTACGCGCTCAAGCCGTTTTATGTTTCCAAGGGAACGCTCCTGATCCGGTAATGGAGTGTTTTTTCAAATAAGTGCTTTCCTCTAATTAAAATGAAATATATTTAAGAGTAAAATAAATCTGGACAACTCCCACTCCATATCAAGACAAGCCTAAGATAACCTCACTTACTTATCATCTTTGCATATTAGTCTTGGCGAATAATATGAGTGGCTGTGTAATCTTGGAGCTTGCCAGACCTTAGATTATGGAGCTGTCTCTCATTTTATTCATTGCTCACAGAGAGTAATTACCCAGAGATAAGTATTCCTCTATCAGGGTCCAGTCACTGTGCTGCGAAAGCAATCTCCTCAGACACGGGTCCCGTCCCAGGCTATTTGGGCGACACAGAGTAGGAAGTGGGTGCTGCAGGACGACGACTGAGCTTTGTGGTTGCCTGCGTCCGGATGAGGCCTTCTGACAGTCACGGCCAGGTGGGCCAATCTTTCAATCAGACACCCTATTTACCATTGCAAAGCTCTGCTGCCTTGCCTCATTTATAGCCGCTTAGGTTGCTTGTGATGAAAGGCAGATAACAGTGTACATTCAACCTTCCACCCCTCTCCTCACACGGAGCGGGAAAACATCCTCTGGGGAACCTCGGACTATTATTTTTTATGTCACACCAAAAATGAATGCTTCATCGGATTTGTAGGAAAATCAGACGACGTGTCAGAAAGTGCAATTAGTCCGTGAAAGAGCGATTTATTTTCTGTGTGTGATTTCTGATGGGGATAAGTGAGGCGAGATTAATGCTTCCAAGGAAAATCAATGAGTGGGAGAAAAACATGCTCTCTTGTGCTGTGGCTTCACACAGAAATAGATGTAAAGCAAGAAAACAATAACCCCCTCTGCATGAAGGGACACATCGACTGATAGAGATAAAGGTGTGAAGAAATTGGTGCTAAAAGCTTTCAGATACTGTATGATTCTTTCAATAAGAAGAAAATTAAACAACTGAACAGCTAAACAAATTAAACTGTGATTCTTGAATGTACATGCCTCAGTAATCTTGACATGCAGGTCTGTGGTGCTCAGGTTTCTATTCATGGTTTGACATCTCTAAAATGTTTCTCTGTATGCAGGAAACTACAGCTAAAGACCACTAATAATCAGGGTAATAACCTGCTCAGAAGGAAAATACTTCACCTCAATCAGAAGAAAGGATACTGGTCCCACACATTTGGAAAGAAATTCCACTGGAGAGAGATGGTTTATGCCATTCAGTGTCGAGATTAAATTAACTGGAACAACCCTTAATCTGATCATTTCCTGGTTAGGACAAATTTGTTGTAACTCTGCATGTGACTTACTCCTTTAGCCAGTTCCTACCAACGCCTAAAGTCACAAGAATGGAGGGAAGTCTTCACGATGAGGGGAGGCAGGTTAGAGACATTAGTGTTTAATTACATAAGTAATTACTAACATAAGTAATTTAATTAATCAATAATTGAATACTAATAATTAATGATATTAGCTATTATTATAGTATATGGAGATAGGTGCACAGCCTTTTTTTCATGTTATTTGTTTAAAAAAAAAAGTGGAACGATTAGCTTTTTCTACAATTTTTGGCTCATGAGACAAGCAGTAGATCTCAATGTGGTAATATATATATATATATATATATATATATATATATATATATATATATATATATATATATATATATATATATATATATATATATATATATATCAAATTGACACCTGCACAGCATGTCTTCATCAGATATTTCTATTTTGTCAATGATTCTCAAAACAAGTTCTGTCTTGAGGAGACTTTTAGTGAAAGAAACAGTTTTGGTTATTTGAACAGTTTATTGTTTTTGTTGTTTTGTTTTTTCCCATCCAGTTTTTAAGATCCCCTGCTGGTTGCAAAAAAAAAAAAAAAAAAAAAAAAGACATGTTTGTGAACAATTAAAGGTAATACTGTAAAACTCAAAGATTAGGAAAAAAAATAAAACAAACAAGTAAAACAGTGTTAAAAACAAATTTATTTATTTATTTATTTATTTATATCATTGCTAGTTTGATTGTGAACTAAATTAAAAAAAAAAAAAAAAAAAACCTTGGCTGAAAGTTATTGTTATCACTGATCGCTGTCTTCACATGTAGCCTTGAAAAGTTAGCTTTTGCTCCCAGTCGCTGTAACGTTGTCAGATGGTGACTACTGAGTTCTGGGAAGAAGGCCTCTGTGAGCAGTGGTGGAAACTTGAATTTTTCATGACAAGAAAAGAAAACTTAAGCTCACAGATGAACGCATTTTATTTTCTTTAAAATTCCAGCAAAAAAGCAAATTCAGAAATTTTCTTTTAAACACATTAAATTGGTCATAAATGTATTTCCTTGACACATGAAAAAAGTCTTTCAACCATTAAGGGTTTAATTGTGGAGCCAGGCTCACAAACTGTGTTTCAAAATTTCTGTGTTCAGGATTTAATGGGTGGGTCAGAAATCATAGCCGTGTTACGTAACGGGGCCATCATTAGCATAGCCCTGCCTCTGCTGCTGGTGTGGTATAAACACGTTCAGCGTCGTTAGCTTCAGTGGGTTCCAGCACCCGAAACTGACACGCCCCCAGCGTTTGACAGCAAAGAGAAGTGCTTGGGTTTTTTTTGAGACCTTAATTTATATCCTTACAATTTTTTTTATCTTTCAAATTTGGCTCAGTGGCCAATGACATGTGTGTCTGCTGTGTGACAATCTCATAAAACAAATTTATTGCTGCTTTACACAGACTTTCTTCTCTTTTCTAAGATGAAGGTATACACAATGTTAACTTCTGCTTCGGTTAGTTGTTGGAGTATGTCTTAGCTTGAAGCCACGACTTCAGGAAGTTTTGCTGTAGGTTGAACTTGCTGGTTGTTAGAGTTAGTAACTTCTTGCATAAATCCCGCCTGCCTGTTTTTTCCTGGTTCATGTCCTGTCTCTAAAGTCTGTCGTCAAACACCGAACTGGAAGATCAAGAAGTGACTCAACTCGCTCTTTCATCAGATTGAAGCAAAAGTTGTACCTGGTTCACCACCAATGTCAGAAA
Organism: Halichoeres trimaculatus; assembly: GCF_033239565.1. Classification (NCBI taxonomy): domain Eukaryota; kingdom Metazoa; phylum Chordata; class Actinopteri; order Labriformes; family Labridae; genus Halichoeres; species Halichoeres trimaculatus. The sequence goes on along the minus strand of NW_027437182.1, from coordinate 32,245,563 downwards.
GTGTCTTCATTTTCAAATAGGTTGAGTAAAGTAAAACAGACATTATTTTTATTCACAGTTTACAAAAAGTATCCTGTTACCACGGTGACAACTCTGTGACATCTGGTGACCTGTGGCTCTGTCTGTTTAGAGCATCACAACAGGTTACATGTATATTTTAAAACACTGTTCAGTTTGGACACAGGGTCTATATTATCCTTCTATGTTTGGGGACATAAGGGGACCTCATGTCTGCCACATCAGAGACACAAAACGTTCTCCTCCATGAGACTTTAAATTAGCAGCACTCAGTGAAAGCTTTTGATTAAAGGAAATAAACAAGTTACCTCAACGCTGGAGATGGAGCCACCTCACAGGTCAGCCCACGTCTGCGCTCAGAGCACACACTGAAGATATTTTCTGCAGCTTTACTTCATTTTACACCGTCACATTTAGTCATCTACATGTTTGATCAATAACACTGTGGTAGACTTCAATGAAAAGCTTCCAGATCAAGTTCTGGTTTTCATCTTTGAATCTGGTTGTTTGACCCTCTTATAATACTGGTATTCACACAGGGCACAGCCAGCCTTCACGTGTGTCCTTACTCTCACAGATTATCCTTCTCTTTTAATCTTTTCAAGATGACAGTTACTATTTACAACAGAAGAAAATATAAATCAGTTATGTCACTGTCATCTAACATGGCCTAGAAGATTAGGATGAGATGTGAAATGGCCCAAACAGAACACATCTTATACAAACATCTTACACTGCTATGCTTCTATCATGGCACAGAACAGACATCGTTCCAGTATCTAAAAGTAGTATGGGAGGTCGAACCGTCAGTTTTCAGGCTCCTCTTTGGATTCTTTGATCAGTCAGGGTCCAGGAGGAACTGTCGATTTGATAAAGCTCATAGTTTGAGCTGGATCACGTCTGGACCAGCCCTTAGTTACACTGCTATAGGCTTAGACTGTCAGGGGGAACTGGCACACTAATTGTTTCCCTCCCCTCTCTGTCTGTCATTAACTTTGACTTTTTAAGTTGCTGTGAGGATTTTATAAGCGACCTTGAAATAGTCTCACTTTGATATTTTTGCTTGTTTTTAATACACAGTTAAAAATAAGATCACCAGCACCAAATTAGGTATTTCTCAGGGACATAGGTCAAAAAGACCAATCCATTCATGGCATGTCGACCGAAAGGCTCTATGTTGACACAAACATGTCTCAGAGCACTGGGCTGTTAGAACTTCAAAATATAGCCAGTTGTTTAACCAAACTACTAACTGAGTTTAAGAAGTTTGCATGACTATAAATAAATACATTACCTCTTTGCTTTGAAAAGTTGTCTTGAACAAAGAAAAGTAGAGTTAAAAAGAAAATCTGCTCTTCATTCAATTGCTTCATATCTGTATGACTGTGGGTGCTGGTGCTCATGGGAAATTGAGTCTTTATGCCAAAAAAAACACTGGGTTTCCTGGATAGTCCTCACAATGTCCCATTGCAGTTATTAACCATAGATCTTTGGGGAGTCCCTGAGCTCTCTTGTCTCATAGGTTCCTCTGGATCGTTGCTGTAGATGACCTGCTGCTTGACACGGTCTCAGCAGATGCTTGTCCAACAGGAGGCTAGTCTTACTCAAGGTTTCTGTCAGTTCAAGGAAGTTTGTTCAGAGGTCATTACAGCCACACAGCGCTGTCTGGAGTAACACAGACTGCAGCAGAGGACTAACTCGGAGCGGACAATGATGGAATATTGGTGAAAAACATGAGTTTTTGGACGATTAATGCAGTTTTAGGAGCGGCGCTGTCTATGCCCCGATGGATCCCATTATACGGACGTCTGCTGCACGATTTTGGATCTAAATATCTCCCGAGACACTGCTTGGATCAGGAAAGCCTTCTGGGTGAGTGTTTTGTTCTACTTCATGCTATAAACAATGTAAAAGCTGTATAAACTGAAATGATCCTTTAACATTACAACTTTACCAGTTGTAGGTTGGAAGACAAGAAGAGTGGCTGTTGTGCTGAAAAGACTTTTTATTGTTATGAGTTTTTGATGATAAATCTTGGATCATAGTTCCCATGCCTCACAGGAGCCTTCAGTCTTTGAAGGCCAACAATGCTCTGCCCAAAACAGCAGGTGAGGTCTGAAGTTACGCCTGAAATACACCAGATATGTCTGCAGTGCCACTCTGTTGCACTGCATCTTGACTGCGTTTGTCAACTTTCACCGGCTGCATGTTCAACAAGCAGCATGACTGACAGACAGCTGGAGTCACAGACCGAGGAGTTTCCACGCTTCCCACTCCATTGATAAGTCTCGCTTCATTCATGTTGGGCTGTAAAACCTCAAACCTGTGGACTCCTGGTCTGGCTCAGCTCATTCTGTCCATCTGTCGTTGTAGTCAAGCTAAATATGAACTGATTTTGACACAGTCTGCTTTATTTTGAAAGTCACTGGGTGTTTTAGGTAGTTTCCGGTCACGGCTTCCTGTCCCGCTCGTTCTTCCCTACGCTGAATTGATGCGTCACAGCTTCGCGTTGATTTGAATGGAAACCTGTTTGATCCATTTGCTGAGATAGAAATGCACTGCAGGCGATCTTGTGTATTTCAGTTGTTACAGTCAGAGAAGTTTTCATTTCTACGCACTGCGCCTTTAAGAACTCATCACAGAAGTTTTAAACTTATAAGAAAAGCCCTCTTTTTTAACTTCCAACAGTTTGTAGTTTCTCATTAATGTCACTTAAAATGTTATCAGATTTTGTTTTTCAGTTCACACATGTAGAAGTGTGAAGCTGCTATTGACGACAATGAAGTGCTGCAGACATTCCTCCAGTCACTTTAAACTGCTTTTAAGCCTCCAATAAGCCTCCCAATGTGAACTCCCCTCAGAGAAAAGACATTTCCTATGAGCCAGTCCACTTCATTTCCCCTGAACTTCTACATTTTTCATCAGATAATCAAATTAAAACTGACCCCTGTGTCACTCCAACAACCCAACGACCTCCGTTTGAGCAGCTGTCGCTGTGACTGTTTGTGTTTCACCTTTACTCCTCACATGAAAGGTTTTTCTCTGTGTGCATGTTCGTCTTCATGTTTTTCTGACTGCATGTTGTGGAGCCTTTGAGCAAACTTAGCTGAACAAATGAGAGCAAAGTGGTTGTTCTTGGAGGTGAAAACGTAACTCATTCCTTTTCGGCTCAAAGATTTTTCCAGCTGCTGTCGAGAGTCCAACAGATACAAAGCTCGTTTTCTCACTTTGACGCGACTGCTGCTTCGCTTTAGGTTCACTTTTGTCTTCCAAAATACACCCGGTGTGTGCAAAAATTAACATTTCAGTTCCTCTTCTAATTGGAGGGATTGAAAACATCTGGTTTTCATTCTTTCAATTCTCTTCACAGCACGTTTCATTTCATTCATACAGTCCGGTTTCTGAAAAGCATCATGCCAAAAAGTCCTCTCCTCCTCTCAGACAAGAGAGTAACGGCACCAAACCATTTCATGGTGTCACATGTTTCGACTCTGCGAAGGCCTGAAACAATTCTTTCTTTCATTTTGGAGAAACATGAGATGCCAGATAATCTCATAAATATGTGTTGTATTTCTTTTTCTGCACTCGCGCTGCTCTGGAGAAAGAGGCAGGCCTTTGTCTGCGGCTTCCTGGCTCACAGGAAGTGATTGCAGTGGGACAGTGAGGGACACTCATCCCTTGGAAAAGGGGGGGAATGCTTGAAGACGTATCCCTTTTTGATCACGGCTTGCTGACGGATCGCCCGGAGAAAGGCAAATGGGGATCATACCGGGGCCTGATGACAAGAGGCCAATTTTGATGTCCCTTTTCTCTCATTGCGGTGCTTCTCTTTCAAGCTCAAATCTGGCTGAGCAGCCTGGGAAAACAGCCTTTTACCCACCTTCTCCTCGCCGCAAAGCTGACAGGACGACCACGCTTGAAAAGGAATTTAGATGAATGTTGAGGCTAAATAAACTCCTCGCTCATAATTCTGCTTGTGATGAATAGGGCCTTGATTGCTGTGTGGATATATTTTTCATCTTGTTATGCAGGATAAAACATTCATCAGGAGTCTTTTAGCTGCGGTCACTCTTTTGTTTTTACCGCTGGGCTTGATTAATTCACTGTTCACTCACAAATGGAGCGGGTCTGCCACAAAAAGCAGACAGGAAAAGTGAGAATTCAGGCCCTGAAGTTCCATAAAAGGTGGACAAAGTGAGACGAATGCATTGAAAGAAAATCAGTCTACGAGCAGAAAGGAGGACAGCACTTTGTTTCATCCCAGATTGTTTAATTGAAAAATGTTGACCCATGTGAGAAACATTATATCTGAGCAACATCAGGCTTCATATTCGGTGTAAGCGTAACCTCAAAGGCCACATGTTCTCGCTGTGTTTATAATGCATTAGTGGAACAAACTCTACACTGTACTCTCCTTACAAATCCCACCTGGACATGTATTAGTTGCAGATGTGGCTCTCTAATTCATAATGAACTAATAATGTTTTGGTTAGATTGTTTTCCTTTCCTCCCTCGCACACACACAGACCGAGCTAATCTGGACTGGAGCAGAGATATTGCACCCCGCATGAAACATAGACTTTGGAATGTGTTGTTGAAAGATAGCAGGCTTTTGAATTGTCTTAATGTGACTCACTCGTGGTGAATTGAAAGGATCTGTATCATTAAATAACAGCTTTTTTCTTTGGGGAGTCACCTTTCTGTATCCGCCCAGATCCAATCAAAAAATCCAAGGATGAGCTCTTCAACGTGCACAAGGGAACCTGCAAAAGTTCACCACCTTGCTTTATTAAATGTCTTTGACTGTGTTTGCAGCAAATTAAACCACATGTCACAGAACGGCAATTTAATGACTGCATACTTTGATCGTGCCGCGATGTAAAGGGGAGCTCAAGGACTAGACATGAGATAAAGAAGAACAAAAGACGCAGATCTGAGGGCATCAATTAACCGCCTGATTCAGCTTACACCAGAGTGTCAAAAAAATCTCTGAGTAATTTCTCATCTGCGGTGACAGAGCCCTGTTAATGAGTGCTTCCCTCCTTATTTTCAGTGTATATACTGGTACTTCTATATCAAAGGCTGAGCCTAATGAAAGTCAGGGTGTGTTTACTTGCTATCTTGTGTCGACACTATAAAAATTAATGTGTTCTTCTGTGTATCGATCCCACATGAGCACAGTCGTTTTTTGCATTAAGCTTCCCTCAGATTTACCCTGTTGGTGACAATTGTCCACTGCAACTGTGTATTAAAGCTCCCCAAACTACATGGCAGATACGGCCTGGTCTACAGAAAACCGTAACCTAGTTTGTGAGCTGTTACTTCAAGCAGTTTCTCATTGCACAGCCAAACTGACCTGCATTCATTATGGCCAGTTCAATTTCTAGTGACACTTAAAGGGTCTGCTGGAATTTTCGTTACTTATTAGTAAACACACATTCAAACTGGGCTCCTCCTCTTTGGCTCAGTGTCAGCAGCAACGCACCCCACTGCCTTTTACCGTGACTACGTGAACACATTCACTAGCCTAGTTAACACCTGCAGTGTCGCATTTCTAAGTGGAAGAGACTTGAAAGCTGTAAACCTGACTTGGCATTCTAGCACAAGCTAATCACTGAGTAATATAATAATCTTTATCTGTTTGGTGCTTTGTTTCACTTTGGTGTTTTTTTTTCTCTCTATGCTACATTCACTATGCTACATTCACTATCATAGCAGCTCAGGATAGCTGGGTGTGCTTTGGCTAACTAACTCTCAGCCCAGAAATGTCCCAATACTACCAAAAACATCAACAAACAGGCTGAGGAGGGGGTTGAGGCAGACACAGACACTGACACACATGTATAAAGGCCTGTAGAGACCATAGAGCAGGACTATTTCTGTGAAAGATGACATTTTAATTTTTAGGAAAATCCTGTAGACCCTATCTTTAACTCATTCAACCCAACTTTAAATCCCAAGTTATAAGGATATTTGTGTTCCATGGGTCTACCCATGGGATTCATAATCAAACTAAACACTTTACTTTCACAAGTCACGGCACCTTTAGTATGATCTGAACAGGCATCTGCAAAGTCATCAAGTTTTACTTTCGACTTTTCCTCTTTTTAAAGACGCTGTTAGAACCCTCTGGAAAAGTTAGTGTTTTCCAGGTTAAAGACTCTTTTTCCCATGAGCACCATCACCCACTGTTGTAAAGACGGGACTCTTACCAAGGCGCGCATTTTATTTTAAAGCAAATTAATGGAGAGGAGTTCTTTTTCACTACTTTTCTTAGTTCAAGACAACTTTTCCCCGGATGCAAAGTGACAAAGTAATACATTTGTTTGTAGTTACATTAACTCAGTTTGTAGTTTAGTGTCCAGAAGGTAAGCGGACTGTCCATTGTTACTTATAGCCTTATGTCAGTCATCTATAGCATTGGTTCCTGCCTGACATTGTTTCAGGGGGGACAGGCATGGACGGGACAGTGATGGTGCAGAGTAACTGGTGCAGGTTATCATGCTACAGCTGTTGTGGTCTTGAGCTTTGCCAAATTGTTTTGTTATGTTGGTGTTGGTTGGAGACAAATGCTAAAGTAAACTGTTGCAAACCATGTTGTAGCCTGTTTAATGAGAAATTTATTAAGAAAAAAAAATATTAAACCACAGCTTTTGAGGCTCTGTGAGGTCTATCTGTTTGGTGCTGATTACAGTGACACCTTTGGCGAGAATCATTAGTGTTTTTACAGGATGAGGACTTTGTTTCCCATGAGCACCACCACACACTCATGAGGATGTGGCTCTTACCAAGACTTGCATTTGTTTTGAAGTAACTTTTCACAGGATGCAAAGCCATGAGGTAAGGTATTTATCTGTAGTTGCGTAGCGCTGTTGTGTTAAAGGTGTCAACAATCAAACTTTGTAAACTCAGTTTGTAGTTTAGTATCCTGAAGGCGAGCAGACTATCTGTTTAGTGTTCCTCACAGCCCTGTGCTCTGAGACGTGTCTGTAACGTGTAATAATAGTGATTCCTGGTTCTGTCCCACCAGAGCTCATCTACCAACTCCAACCTCACCACTTTTTTCAGCTTAGTTTGTTGGTGGTTTACAGTTCTTCCCGTAGCCAGCCTTAAGTGGACACTCAAACTGCACTTTTTTCTTTTTAGGTGACTCATAACATGGGCATAAAGACGTATAAGATGACATTTGTTATTTACTAATTGTTTGGTTACATATTTGATTTTCAGCCATCATTGGTCATTACACATGATTTATGAGCAAGGCTATGCTATGTTGTTATACTTTCACTCCCATTCAACATTAACAACATAACATTTTAATGGTTTTCAGCCTTTCATGAGTACATCTTGGATGCTCTGAGTCGTCTATTTTTCAAGCTCGGAGATCAGGAACTTTATTTGAAATTGTATCAAAGCACCTCCTCCTTCTGGCTAAGGTAATGCAAACAAGGAAGGCCCAGTTCTGCTTCTTTGTTTTTGTTTGTACTTCCGGGTAAAGACAAAAAAAAAATGCAGTGACTTTTAATTGCTACACACAAATAGACAATATTGTGCACTTGTGTCAGCCACTAAAAAATCACTCATTCATACATCATTGCCATACATGAAAATATCAGTTCAAAAACTACCTTTGTAACTTCTTACTTACATCTTGGTACACCTCTGTGTGCAGTTTGTGCCTCTTTTTGCACTGTTTGCCAAAACAATAAGAACAGAACCACAAGTGGATACCTCATGTTGCACAGTAGTTTGAGATAATTATTTGCACTGCACATTTAAAACAGTTATTTTAAGGATATGTTGGGGAATTTTCTGCAGGTAGTTTGCTAATTAGAAAACAATTAGACAGCTCTTGCTAAGCAGCGCACTGTGGAGCGAGGAATAGTTTTAAAGGGGGGCATTTGTTTTAACCCCCCCCAGTAGCTTTTAATAGTTCAAATAAGATAGGGAAAAATCAATTTTTTAAACACTGCTGTTTGAGAAAAACCTTATTTCATCCTCTATCTGAAAAACCTCATTTGAGCTGCTATTTCTTTAAGGCTCTGGCTCCACGAACCCTCTTCCTCCTGATTAGCCAGCCCTTTTAGCCCATCTTTAAAGGGCAGAACTATGGGCAGACCTTGGTGTTTGAGGCCTACCCCTCCAATGTGTCATGAATTTGCATCAATTTAGCAAGTCTTGTGAAGATCTCGCGCTATTTTTAGAACTAACTGTTTCATCGATCAGAGAGATTCAGGGATTTTTACAACATATGGTGTCTTGAAAATCTGAACATCCTGTATTCTTACCTTACGAGGGCAGGATGAAAAGTTCACTGCCTGGCTATGAAGAAGTTAAGCCATAACTTGGCATGCATTACATACAACATTTTCTGACATTTACAGCATGGTTTAATTTTCAACACTGTCGATGTTTTCTTGGGTTCTTGCTGTGGCAGGACGTCCAGACCTTGAGTCACCTTCAAGGCTCTTCTTACTCCTCCTGAAATCAGCTGCCCTTTTTTTTACATGGCGGATACTGTAGCAACCATGTTGGTGTGAATGTACTCAGAGGTTAACCCCTTTTTTTGCAGACATAAAAAAAAAAAAAAAAAACACCACGATGCTAAATTTTTGCAATAGTCACAAAATGTCTCTGGTTCTACTTTTCAAAGTCCTCAAACACTGCATCAGGGTCAGTTAATCTGAAAATAAACCATGCTGAAAGTGTCAGAAAATGTTTGATTTAATGCATGCTAAGTTTCATCACTATGGCATGCAAACTTTTCAGCCCTTCCTCGTATATCCATGTTTATAATACTTGAAAGCAGAATACCCCCTCTTGAACGTCTGGTATAGCTCTGACTGCAGCTCCATACACAGCGCTTCAGCGTGTGGAGCAATCTTGAACTCAACAGACCTGCTTTGCCTAGTTACTGTTGCTACGCTATCTGGTGAATGGTCAATTTGTGTCAATTTTAATGTCAAGCTCCACGTCAACATGGAAATCCCTCCTACTGTCCAGGCTGCCAAATTTAAGATCAGCCTGAAACCCCTTAAAAAAATCTGCTTATGATTTAAAAATACCACAGGCGCTGCCAAACACAGAATGCATTATGTATTGAGAAGCTTATTCTCATGATTTATCTGTATGGATTTGGCCGATGGCCTCTGCCCGAATCAGGCTCTGGGTAAAATTGAGGAGAAGGAGACACTTGGAGGGAAAAGGTCTGAGCATGCATCATGTTTTAAATTTATATCTTGTGTGTCTGCACAGAACGACCTCTCATGTAGCTGTGCTAGACTCAGAAATAGATCCTGATGCTTGAAATATTGGAAAGCATATTCACTGTAGAGGTAATACTCGTACCAGGTGCTTTAGACGCCTCTCAAATTTCCATTATTTTGCGCTGTGGAGTGTGCCTGCAAGCATACGCTTTTTCACACAGTGTACACACACTCTGACAAAGATAGAGCATATTGTACTGAGGAGTATGTCATCCTGCGTTCAGCTTTTCAAAGGTTGGAAAGCATGCTGATGACGTGCAAAGAACAAAGCCGTAACACGTGCGGTGTGAAGTATCAAATTAAAACATCTTCCTGTTACTTCCTTCGTAGATTTCACCTCTCCACTTTGAAGTCTGACCTGCGAGGAAGAAGTGAACTAAGCTTCCCGCTCCGTGTTATTGCAGCATGCGTGTGTGTGTGTGTATATAGCAAAATCTCATTAGGGAATTTTACCCCAACGAAAGATTGTGCAATAAAGAAAACAAGGATGATAAAGAAAATGAAAGACAGGGAGAGAGCAGGAGGAAATCCAGAGGAAAAGAGAACTGGGGATATTGTAATTAGTTGCACCTGTTTCCTTTAACCCAGCTCCAGTTTCCCTCTACAAACGCATGCAGATTACCCATCAAAGCCCCTCGTCGCTGCCTCTGCTCAATGGATCCTTTGTTGCCAGTTGTCAGGGAGGCGGCCTACAAAAGTATGTAACACAAGCAGGCCACATTGCTGTGGAACTTACAGTACATGCAAGCCTCCGCCGGCCACAACAAGAATAATGAGGGGTGTTTGTAGACTCCCAGTCTGCATGTGAGACACTGATGGCACTTTCCTTTTGGATGTAACCACAACAGTTGCATCATGTGTCAAGCCTCTATAACGGGCCTGTATGAGCTGTTAAAGAGGAGGAACCACACAGGCCAGAGGACAGAGGAACTGTCACATTTACATGACCTCAGAGACCAACACATATACCAAGATCATTTCTGTAAAACAATTCACAACACTTAATCCTATTGATATTAGAAACAAATAGTCACTGTTTTATACAAGGGTAGAAATGATTTTATTCATGTAACTGGACACGACTGGTAAGGAATACATCTTTACATGAAGCGGTAACACTTAAGCAAGAATCTAAGGCTTGTATTTTCACTTTGTTTACTCTTTGAACCAGTTTTCATGTGTTCTTACTTGAACCCTGTCACAAGGTCATCACCAGGGAACAGCTTTTCACAAGCTGTTTTTAGAGTGCATGGGTCTGACGCCAGCCACTGCAGTTCATACAGGTTAGTTACTCCACACACTGCCACCCACTGGACAGACTCAGTACCAGAGTAATGTCAGAATCAGAACAGATGAAAGAAATACAGTAATGCCATAAACTGTGTCTAAGTTAAGGTGGCATATAAAAACCAAATGCGTCAATGTAGCATGTGAAATAAGGTAACCAAATGTCCTCTTTGTTGATGACATAGAAAGGCCACATGTCCTTCTTTTTGGTCATAAAATTATGTCCAAGGAGAATTTATAAAAATCCCTAAAATTTTAGGGAGTAAAATAAAAGCCATTTTCACAGCAGAAACAAACATTTTTACAGTCAGGTAAAAAAGAAAAAGTCCTACGTCTGAATAGCTGATTTGTCTACCAGCACACACAGTATCAGGGTGAATGTTTTTCCTAACTTGGGGATTAGGATTATTAAAGACACAAGTTATCCCAATCAACGCAAGGGGCAACGTCTGGTTCAGAAAAATGTAGGCTATGCACAAGTGTGAAAAGTTGCTTTTCATTGAGGGTCCGCTTGAGGCTGAAAACCTCGTACAAACCCAGCCAACAATACAGACCTACAACATTAAAAAGCATATTTACAGCCTGGTTCAAAAACAGCTTGGGTATGACACACAAATTTCACTATTCACTTGATTGTCCAATCAGAACTACAGCTCAACTGACATGACCAACAGGCACCCAATAGCTGTTAGAAAGGAAGCTCAGAGCCTGTGATGTTGTGGAGACCATGGCTGTTTTCCAAACCACTTTCTACTTACTACATGTGAATGTAGGCACTACATACTATCTACTGATTTTGCCTGCACTATGTAGAATGACTGTTCTGTTGGGTCTGTTTTGTAGTATACTACTCTGGTTTCCAGTCTGAACACTGAAAGTTATATCATTTAATAAAAATAAATCTGAAAGGGATTTTTTATTTTTTACAGATGATGGAAAAACCACTTCTATATAATCCACAAATGTTTTAAAAAGTGAATTTGTGGTTTATATGGTATTTAATGAATTTGTAGAAGTAAACACCTCTTTACGACTGGAAGCAACAAGATTTAGTGGTGTTTCTTCACATTTTTTCACCTCTATCTTACGGGCTGTCTAATGTTAGTGTTGTATTGTAATTATAATGCTGACTCATTCCAGTAGATGGTAGTAATTCACCAAAACCTTCCACCCGCATAGACATTAGCACCGTGCATTGTGGGAAACAGTATGCCAGGTAGACTGGTCCGTTGCATACTAAGAAAATAGATGATGACAGCTTGTCCATCATTGTCCAGTTCAGCCAGCCTCCACCTCCACAGGGTCCAGGACTGAGCTTCTTCAGTCATGCTCCATCCCTGTCTCCTGGATCCTGTCTGCTCACAGCAGGTGAAGCTCTTCCAACATGGCGTTGGTGTGTGATGTTAGCTCTGTTAGCCATGTCTGTGAATAGCATGATGCTACTCTGCCCTCTGGTATTCCCTCTGTTGCTGGGTTAGCACAGCTAGCTCGTCCATCTTATTGGAGATAGATCTTACGTTCCCAATAACGATGGATAGAAGGACAGGTCCATGTCGCCACTTCATAGCTCACATCTGAGAGCCAGCACGTCATCCTCACCTCCTTCTCCTCACCTTGTGGAAAGACATCAGGCCTTACACCAGTTAGCATTGACATGCTACAGGCTGCTAATAGCTGAGTTCACAGGTGAACAATGCAGCCATGGTTACATGTAGGACCTCCAGACAAAAACAGGAGAAATAGTAGCAAAAATATCACTGAAGCCACAAAAAGTTTGGTGTCGATGACCAAAAAATGAGCCATACAAAGTGATGATCCACTCCAAAAACAAAGATTACAAAAAAGAGACGAAAAATTTACAAGAAACGGACCAAGAAGAAGAGAGAGCTGCTGCAAAAGGCAGCCACAGCCAACAGGGCAGCGCCTAGCAATCTTCAATAGTCCATCATATCCCATAACTCTTTGCATGTCAATTGAAACAAAATGCTAATTCTAGCTAGCACACCTGCATCAGCACACAGCTCTGTAGGTCTGTATAGCCTTATTTTGATGCAGAAGCCTCAGGCATGTAGCTTCATATGTTCCTTATGTTCCTACTGAAACAACGTGGACTGCATGCACTGATTGGTCAGCTTAGCAAGATCATGCTTCCTGCAGTTGCAACACGTCTTGTTCCCCGCACATTAGCATTGCATTTAATCTCTCCTGACATCACCTCTCTGTCCTTCCTTGTAACGGTTTTTGCTTGATAAATAGTTACATGTTTCAGCTGCTGTACAACTAAGTATGCTCAAATTCACTGTAAAAAAGCAAACAGAAAATGAAGCAGGATTTAAAGATCATACAGACAATACTGCCCTCGTGTGTTCTGGAGGAGTATTGCAAAAGGGAGATGGACACACCAACAGAAGTATACAAAACTCATGACTATAACAGCAAGCTGTACAAGTGATATTAAAGACAAACTTATTGATGCATAAGATTAGCTGGGTACAACATTGTTGAGATGTTGGTGTTGGTTGCAATAGCCCAGTTGCCTCCTGGACTGGGATTTCAGAGCTCCTTCTACTCTTCAGGCCCCCTGCAGGTGATAAATTCAGTCACATGAAACGACAACTAAAGAGCATCTAACTCAGTAGTAATCAGTAGATGTACATACTTTTTATATAACTGAGCATATATCCTGAGTCTTATTTTATCTCACCATGATGGAGTTGTAATCCTGTGGGGGATATCTGTTCCAGTGGACCAATCAGGTCAGACTTGCTCCTGATAGGTCAAGAATCGCTGACGTTGGCAAATCCCCAAAATCTCAACAGCTCGATTTAGTTCAGGATTTTACATTCACAAGCACCACTAAGTACAGGTTTTGTCATTAAATGTCACATTTTGTGGGCTGGGAGGAAAAAGACCCACAATTTCACTAAAAGACTTAATAAAGTGATTTTTGCATAATACAGGACCTTTAATAATTACCGTGGCCTGGGGTAATTATCTGCTTGACCTGAATCAAGCATCATTAACATAAAACTGCAGTTAAAGAACAGCTGATGAGCTTTCAGTAATAATGTTGTCATTCGTTGTGGCAACATGAAGGCAGTGGCTCAAACATCCCAGTCATACTGCATATGGAGCTGCAGGCTGATGGCCTCCATAATCAATATCACGTATGGATTGTCCATGTTTCAATTTGTAGATAATCTGGACCCAGCAGCTTTTCTATTTCCTCCATATGGTCAGCAGATAATTGAAAACACTTAGAGGACTGACATTTTGGTCAGAGTGTTCCTGATCTCAGATCAGCCAGTTCCCCTGCACAGCTGCTGCGGTCTAATAGCATTCATTTGAAGAAACTGTCCTTGATTAGGTTATTATCAAGATCACTTAGTGTTTCAATAAGAGAGGTGCAGGGAGAACTGACGGCAGAGTGGTGGTTCAGTGGTACTCTCTGTCATTGAATTGGACGCTGATAGGTTCACGTGCTCACCTCATGGAACGTCTCTGACAATGAGCGCTGCAGCGGAGGCAGGGGGTAAAGGGGGGAGAGAACATTCTGCATTCAAGCGCTAATTAGAAAAATTAGATCTATGAAAGGCAGCAAGTGATCTAGGCCTTCAACCTACGTCTGTGTACCGCTGTAGCAGCACAAAGAGGAGGCAACAATAAGCACTGAGGAGGAGGAGGAGGGGGGATAAATAATTTAATCCATTATCTACTCTGCAAAGCTCATCAGCACTGCTACACAATGGCCACGATTGAATTGCTGATTGCATTTCTCTCCTACCCTCCAGGAGAAAATGCCCATGCACCACTATGTGCTCTCAGCCTGCCAGCTCAACTGAGAGCAAGAGAAAGACAGAGAGAGGGAGCAGTGTAGAGTGTCTTCCACCAAGGTCAAACTACAATACAGCAATCTAATTAAGAGTATCAGAGAGTTTCCTGTACAGGGTCAACCTCCCTGTTGTGCTCACAGGCTCACATTGTCCATTATGTATTACATCATGTTCTCCTACATGTTAATGATGGATGTGATGCTGTGATCTTCCTCTCTGTGTTCTCTAATTGATAAGACTGTTCCCATAAAAGTACAGCAGCACTTTTCCTCTAACAGTGTGAACACACAGATGACTGCTGAGAACAAGGGTTTGTGGTTTCTGTCAGCAATGATGGCACAACATAGCTCCAGGGTTAGCTGCACCGATCAGTTTTTCTTTAGTTTTAGCAGTTTGCTCCAAATGAAACACATTCTGACTCTTCTGGATGGAGTGTGGTCCAGTTTAGGAAAGACATCCATAGTCCTCAGAGGATGAACGCAGCAAGAAAACAGCTGAGTGTGTGTGTTTGTTTGTGACGCTTCCATTGTGTAAACAATGTTCAAACACTGTAACACAAAATGAAACCAGGCACTGGGACATCAATATTAGACTATTTCATCATGTAATGTGTGACTACGGAGAAGTAGAGATTGGAAAACTTTGCTCTGGCTCTGCTATGGAATGGGGATATGTGAGTGGTTTCTGAGACATTCATGGTTCCAAGAGGGTGAACCTGGAGGTATTTGTCATTCAAATGGATTTGATTTTATGTCACTATGATGATGATTTCATTCATGTAATTTAAAACAACAACTACTATTAAATCAAAACAGTAACCAGCTGATTTGGGTCACATTTTTTAAATTTTCTTCATCCACAGAGGATGAATCGTTTTTTACTTTTCATAAAGTGCCCCAGCTTGAAGTTTTTCGATGAAATTTTTAAAATATTTTCCTAACGAATTGTGAGTCACTTTTATTTATCTATTTTATTTATTATTTTTATCTTAATCTATTTTATTTTATTTCATTTCATTTCATTTTATTTATTTATTTATTTACCTATTTATTTTTTAATTAAATAGCTTCCAGAAGATAAAACCTTCTCATTTTGGAAGTACACTGACATGTTGTTGTTCCCCCCCCCCATAGCATAGCTTTTCCAATACACTTTTCCAATATAATATTCCAAATGGACTGAGATTGAATTTTGCAGACATTCATGTTTCCCTGAGGATTAGCTTTAACATCTTAAAAAGACCACAGATTTTTCTGACCTCCATAGCTCTAATTTGTACCTTATTGTTCACCATAAAACCCCTTGATTTGGTTTCCATTAAATGGTTTAGATAAAAATTCATCATCTCCAGGGAAAGAATCCTGACTTAAATGTTAGCTTTTTATTCCCAGTGTGTTTTCCACAGTTCACAGTTTTTACAGTTAAATAACTTGCAGCTCAACTGTTTGGTAGAGCATTTTTTGAGTCACTAAATCTTAGTGAAAATATGTTGAACTGAGTGAATCCTGAGTGGGCCTCTACAGCCTGATTTTTTTTTTTCTGAATTTTACTATTATTTTTACTATTATTGTTATTATTATTATTATTATTATTATTATTATTATTATTATTATTATTATTATTATTATTATTATTATTATCATTATTATTATTATTATTATTATTATTATTATTAATGTTGGTGCTTCAACAACTTTTTTTCTTTTTATGAGCACACTACTTTTTATTTTTTTATCTTTTTATTTGTTTACTTATTCCTTGGATGGAAAATCAAAAGGGTTAAAATTACAAACACTTCATACCCCTTGGATTAAAATAGTGAGAATTAAAGGGTTAAACCAACTAGTTACATCAGGACTAGTTCTCATATGATGAATCCTACACATTATTGTAACTCTTTGGATCATGTAAATAATTCTCTAATGTCTTAAATGATTCTTCAAGTGAAAGTTTTGTCATTTTTTTTAATATCCAGCACATGAATCTACACAGAAATATGTCTGGTTAGCTGTTGGTGGTTTTGAATATGATAAAACTATTTGACAGAAATTGAAACTAGAATTTTGAAGATAGAAGAAATTTAACCTTTAAACTGTGAGAGTCTTCTGTTTGCAGACGGTAACAGTGAGCTTGAGCTTCTCTTGTATGTATGTAAGGTCGAGTCTCTGAACTAAGAATTCTTTTGTCTGCCTGACAAGTACCAGGAGATATTTGGAAAACTTCATCACAAGATATTCAAGAACACTTAACACTTTTCTGAAGGCGTTTCCTTCAAACACATTCCTTATTACCGAGAGTCTGTGGATGAAAAAAAAAACAGTCTGCGGCAAATGACAATGAGTTTTAACCCATTCCCCAATTTAAGATTGAGAATCCTCCTCCGGTAACCATGAGTTATTTTCTTTGTTTGGAAGAGGAATTTAAGGATAAGGAGTTTATGTTATTTTTCATTCATTCATCCGGGTGGTGTGAAAGTACCTGAGGATTCCAGAAATACCTTCAGACAGCATGAAGTCTAGTTAAAAAACCTTCATCTCTCTTATTTAAGAGAAATGGACGTGTAGCTTTTAGGCACAAACAGAGAGCTGCTAACTCTGACTGCAGACCCTTTGTCTTATTTTAGGTTGTTACACGTTCGTGTCTTACAGGCTAAACGGAAGAATTCATTAATGGATGAATCTGGCAGAGCTTTCTGAAGGTGATGGCTTCCATCGTTTTCTCTCCCCCATCAACTGCAATCCATCATCTGCATCAGGCTTCAGTTAAATAGGAAAATCAGGAACACTCAAAGTTTTCTTGGCCCGCTGCCTCTGACATGCTGGCTTAATTTTACCTTCCATTTCAGCTTGGAGCATTTACATAAAACACGGTGAAAAGTAGTACACATAATGGTCCCCTTTGGCCAAGCGCTTTAAGGTCCTGTCCACAGTCCCAGTGAGGGGCAGTCAAGCTGCCTCTGCTCTGCTCTGTTTGTTTTATGGAGCAGTAGTGAAACCACTTTGAGGTCAGCAAGCAGCAAAAAACTGTGCTGGGTCTCCTATGGTCTGCTGAAAAAGGTTCCAAAACCAATCCAGGGAGCCATTTCTAGAAGTCCAGCCAAGTTTCATTGACAAAAAGAGGTCATTACTCTGTGCACAGCTTCAGCAATAACAGGATCAAATGCTCTGATGGCTTGTAATGGAGACATTTTCCTGGTGCTAAGGCTGCAGGCCCTGCTGATCAATTCCTCTTGCAAAGGTGGCTCTACAGGAGGAGTCACATCATTAAAAAAGCCCAAAATGTCCCTGTTCACAACGTGCTGCGATAAAGGCACTCCATTTGCACACCCTGAATTAATTTGAGTGCTGTCATTATGCAAGTACAGCACAAATTGTCCAAGACCAAGTGAAACTATTTATAGCTATCACAAGGCCTGAGAGCCAAGTGTGCCTAATGGTGTAATTTGTATTGTTAATGGTAATGCACTATTAGTTTGTTCCATTTGGCTTTGCACAGGTGCATTAATGGGGGCTTGGTGAACCGTTTCAGTCAGTCCACTCTCCCATGCTGCTCCATGGAGGCCTTCAGAAGGACCACGGCTCCCTCTAGTGGCAGAGAGCAGAACAGAGGCACGGAATTAGTTGCTGAAACTGAACACTTGAACAAACAGGCTGAGGAGAGAAAAGGGAGTAATTATGCTGAAACAAAAGGCAAACATTTAGTTGAACAGACAACAAGAGGAAGACTTGAACTGTCCTCTAAAGACTGCAGAAAGTAACAAACTAAACAACAAACAGACCCACAGCAACAACAACAACAGCAACAACAACAACAACAACAACAACAACAACAACAACAACAACAAAGCAGGATAGACTTTTAAAATATTGTGTTCCTAATTAACCTTCAAGCTCATCAGCCACAATCAATATAGAGTGCAGCCTTTTTTTTCCTAATTGAGATGAAGTAATTATCAGACTGTATTCATCTCGTTAATGAAACAATGTTCCAATATGCCTGCAGCTAAACTGTTAATTGAGTTCTATTTTCTGAGACGGGCGGCCTCTCCTTGTGTCCATGGCCACAAAGCGTCAAATATGGGTTGGGGCCTTTGTGCTTGTCTCTGTGTAGACACAAGAACAGGCTGTGGACTGGTGGAGCGTGCGAGTGCTTCTCCCTGCAGACACTCTCCCTCCCGCCTGTCTATTCTCCCATCAGAGAGTCGAGGCAAGAGTCGGTAATAGCGCTGACTTCAGCAGATCATCCCTTCCCAGTCTGTTATTTCACGGTTTCAGTGGTTAAGTACTCCCTGTTGAGTAAGATATAGCGAGGCAATTATTCTGTAATTATGGAGCCAAAAGACGAGAAATTGAGTCAAGAGTGACTGGGCTCACGAAAATCCCTGCAAGGGAGCCAAAAAGGGTGCAAAAACAAGCCTAATTGTCCACATATGGGAGAAGTCTGTTCCTACATGCACTTTATGAAATAAAACCTCTTATCTGATCAGGATCAACTTCAAAACTGAGTCCAAAAATAGTTTTAAAAAATGACTCCAACTCAAACATCCTGAATCAAAAAGAAAGTTCAGACCTACAAAAACAATTACATTTAAATGGTGGTCATTATATTCATCACATCTAAGGAGATTGATGAGAAACAGGAAACAGTATGAAAACAGTCCTGAAAAATAACTCTGTCAACCTGAGCTTACAGACGAAATATTTGTTCCAAGCTTTTTAAGTGTGAGGGATTTTTGCTCTCTGTCGTAGTTATCAATGCTGGGCTGGATACTTGATTCTGATTGGACAAAACCCTGTTAATTATGAATAGTAAGATGAAAAGCACCAGGGGAGACCAGAGCACACAAACGTCATGCCACAAAAAGGCCACAGGAAGAAGTACAGAGCATTCATATGGAGTTAAGGATTTCAGCTCTTCCTGTTGACAGTGTGGAAAATTTCAGTTGCCAACATGAGGCTATGGAGCAGTTGATGGTAAATCACCGTACGAGTCACCAGCAGAGGACAGAAGACAGGAGGAAAACTATGCACAAACTTAAGAGGGATGTTAATCCTATTATTAGCTTAAATGTATCATATTTGATACATGAGTTTCATTGAGCTCTCTAATCAAAATGACGATTGAATGTTACAAAATAGTTTTCTTAAAAATCTGTTAATTTTTTTTGAGGATTATTCTCCAACTACAGGCAGCTGAAGTTGTATTTTGCCCCTTTTCAAAGTGGCTGCTCTCATGAAATCATCCACACAGTTTTTTGTTTTTTTGTTTTTTTTTTTCATTTAATTCTTATTTTCAAGAAGTTGCGGCAAAAATAACATCTGAAATGTTCCTTTTTTAAAATTAGTTTCTTCTATATTGAAAAAATGCATTTTTAAAAGCCTTGTTAGAAAAGTTGCCAAAACTGCCCGATTTATTGAATGTGATTCAAAAAATATATATCATAGACAAAATGATAAAATTAAATTAAATTAAAACAAAATAAAATAAAATAAAATAAAATAAAATAAAATAAAATAAAATAAAATAAATATAGAATAAAATCATATAAAATGTTCTCACTATTTGGTGTCTGGTCAGGCTTTACAGGGTTAAAACACAGAGAGGTTAATGAAAGACATCGACCAAATTAAAGAAGATAAGCACAAAGCATCTGGAGATGTCATCTTGGTGGTTAAAAAACTTTGTTAACCTTTTTTTTTTTTTTAACACAGGATATGAGTGCAGAGATTAGGCTTTTAAACACACAACTCCTTGACACTGGCATGTGTTATGAGGATAGCCCAGATGGCTACTAAAGTAAGGAATGAAAGCTTCTTTTGTGTAAGTCTTTAAGTTTTGTATATTTAAGTCCTGGAAAATCATATTATTTAGAGGAGGGGGTAAGGTGTGCATGGTTCTGGAGCTTAAGAAGATTTTAATCATGCTGAGTAGTCAGAGATACAGATATCTCCATTAAACAAACTATTAATGTATTTGTTTGGTTAAATCTTAAAGCCCCTCTGAGGAACTTCATATTTGTGTTGATTCTGGCGCCCCCTCTGGAAAAAAGTGATAACTCTTCTATCTAAGCTTTATCTTGCACTGTGCATTTATACTCCTGTGTTGATCCTTTACTGTAGTGAGCACTCCACACTTCTGTGTCCATGTGTCCATGTTGCTCTGCAGTACTACGAAACACACAAGAGCATTGTCTATAAGAGTGTCAGATCAGCTTTTTCCTGGTTCCCCTATGTTTTCAGCTTGCTTTTTCATATTTTGTGAACTATGTAAATATATTGTTATACTGAAGTAGAATCGCGTTGACGTTGCTCAAACAGCAACTATAACAAGGAAGGACAGAGAGAGGCTTGTACTGTTTGTCTATTTTATGTGTGGCTTCACTCAAGGTGCACGTTGAGGGCTACACAGACTACAGCATGGGGTACCCTATCAATTTGACCAATGACTATAAAACAAACTGAAGTTATGTTTTCTAACATTAAAACCTCAATTTACTTCTTTGAAAAGGCACATTTTTACATATCGCTAAATTTTGTCAGGGAAAAGTATGAAAGTTTTTCTTCACCCTGCTTCAAACTGCATAGTGTGACACCTACCCCTCACAGCAGCTAAAGGAAAGAAGAAAAAACTAAACATTATCCTTCATGGGTTTGGTACGACTCATGAATAATGCTGATTTAAGGGGATTCTTATCAAACATGATGTTAGCATCATTATATCATACTCATTTATCCCCAAGCATTTAGCTTACTCACAATGAGTCACAACACTGTTTGTGTGTGATCAACCAGTTAACAATGATCCAAACAGCTGGCCACCAAATTACTGAATCATGAAGGTTTCTGGAAGAAGTGCTACACTGCATAAAACATGATAATGTTTGACTACAGAACGATTAAAAAGCATGATGTTTTATTTAAGTATAGATCTAAAACCAGCATTATAAGGTGATTTTCTCTGGTTAAGTGACAGCTATTGTCATAATACAAAATCAACACTACATACTGTTTGGACACAACTACTGTGTTTTTATTCAGACTAAAGAATTAACGTTCAGGCAGTTTGAGAAAAATAGGATTTTAAATTAATTTTTGAGTCACACGTTGGAGTACTGAGCAAATCCTGAGTCAGCATTAAACCTGCACATAACCAGCTGAAAGTGGTTCTAGGTTACTTCTTGTTTATTTGTGTCTTTTAGAAGAAACATGACTTCAGATCAAACTAAAGCTACTAGCAAAAGTTTTTGTTGAGAAAACAGGAAGCATAAAATGAGGCAAGACATTTTAATTTGTGTTAATGTTTCAGTTGTTAATGAATTAAGTGTGAAACAGAACAGAAACAGAACAGAAACAGGAACTGCAGCTCATAAAATTACAGACAAAAAAAGGAGAGAAAATGAATGTGGGATCACTGGAAAGAAATGACAAAAAGAAATTCTTTGAATGTTACAATAAAAGGCACTATCAACTCCACCTCTGACCTCTGACCTCTGACCTCTGGCTCTCTGTCTAATGAAAAGGACCCTGTGGCCAAGTCAAAGCTCAGGTAAACCCTGTAAACCTAACATTTACTCCTTGTTTGATTAGTACCACCTGCTCTCAGTCTGTGGTCCTTAAGCAGAGTGAAACATCAGCTCTCAGTCTTATAAAAGATGCTTTGATATCTCTGTGATAAAACACTGATATGATACATTAATATGTCTAAAATTGAGAACATCTCAGCGGATTAAAAAACTATGTCACGCACCAAAGGATGCAATGGTCAGATCTGTTATCTTCTGCTCCTGTTTGGTCCTTGAACATGGTCTCTGCATGTTTATACACTACGCTGTATATACAAATGCAGCTCTGATTCTTTAGTTTCAGAACAGCTTTAAGATCTGAAACATGTAAACAAGAAACTGTGCATCTAAAATGTAGAGTGCAAAACGTAAAAAGATAAACATTTCTGTGATTGTTCAAGTGGAGAATATTTTAAAAAATATCTGGATATGGTTTTAAACTTTGAGGAAGTGTGTGACTTTTATTTTGAAGGGTCTTGGCCAAAATCAAACACAGAAGAGGAAATGAAAGTCTGCTTCTGTTTGGGCTTTTCGACACATTCAGAGACTACTTCACCCTCTCAGGGCGTGGATCCTTTTCAGCATTTAGATTAGATTTATCCGTGTTAAGTCTTCTCAACAGCTGCACTAGCAGTAAAAAAAAAAGAAAATAGACACATTCCTCATAAAATTTCCTCTGTGCAGTCTAAGAGGGATTTTCTGTACTGTAACAAGCTCTAAATCTGATCCCAGAAAACTCTTTCTCCAGCATCACTTGATGAGTTTTGGTGTTTTTTCCTCCCAGTGTAAATGACTTCGAGTAGAGTCCTGACAAAGTCCCTGTGTAGGAATGTTCAGACCTCCAGCTGCACTGTTAGTTCACTTTTGGATAAATCTTTTCATAGAAGAAGCTCTGCGCCAGGACAAAAAGTTCTCCATCCTTTTCCCTGACGGCGTGGGCTCGCACAAACTGAAACTGTTCGAGTGCAAACTCATAAAACTCATTTTCAATTTTCCAGATGTTGGACTGCTGCAGCTTGGATATTGTCTCTTTGGTTGGGGGCTTCTTTTCGGTGGTCTTTCTCAGATGGGACTTCTTTCCTGGAGGGACATCAGAGAGTTTAATGAGCCTGTCAGTCTAGACGACCTCAGACACATAAATACTTCATATCATTTAAAGTGCCTGCAGAGCTCACTCAGACACCACAAACAGAAAAATGTTCCTTCACAGATGATGGAGGAGAAATGGTTCACTGTGAGGTGGAGCTGTGTGTCTGTACCTGTTCTGTAGAGCTCTGTGGCCCCCTTAAAGAAACGTGGCAGAGCTGCCTCCAAGATCATGATGAAGTCCTCCAGCTCCTCCGTCACTCCAACCAGTAGGTACTCGTTCACCAGGTTGTACTTGGCCTGCTCCAGAGCCCATCGACTGCCAGCGTTCCTGCACAGAACAGCACATGGAAACAATCAGGTCAGTCTATGTTCACACTGTGTCTGCTCTAACATTTAAGGCTTCAGGACTGTTCCTGATTTTGAATGATCCACTGTCAGCTAAAAGCTCTCAAAATATCTTCAGCTATCTTTAGTTTTATTTCAGAGCTAAGGTTAAACGGTCTGTCAAAGTCAAAGAAACAGACACTATCTTGGTGACTGTTTTAAGTTCAACTTTGTTTACTGTTGGCATGTCTTTGACAAAAGTATAAAATCATACAACAAATTTAAAAAGAATCCCTTTGATTAACTTTAAAACAGTTCAGGCTGATTTTTGAGTTTTTTAGGGACGACATCATCATTTAGATCTCTTACCTCTATTTGGTTATCATTTTGGGCTGCTACAAGCTGCAGGGTTTTTTTTTTATAAAATGCCCTAAAGTCTCATTTTAAGTTCAAACTACAACCCAAATCTAATGAAGTTGACATACTTGTCCCAGTGTTACTTAAAAAATCCCCACAGAATTGGGGATGCTGGCTCAGATCTGAGATTAAACACACTAGATGTGTCCTCTCCTCTCAGAGCAGAGGGCACAGGGTCTATGATTTCCAAAGAGAATGTTTTATATATTTTTAAAGTAATTGGCGTAATTAAGCCTTTTAATCTAGTCATATGTTCAGGGTTGATGTATGTTTATCTGGCAGACAGAAGGATAGCTTCTGTCTCCAGCTTGTGATTGAGGTCTCTCTTCAACCTTGTGTAAACTTTCACCCTGTCTCCTAGCTCCAAGCTCTGATTCACCAGTCACACACTTTGATAGCACATCTCTCTGAAAACTGACACCAGCTGTGGGTTGAGACAGTGGTGTCAGTCATTTTTTTGGCCAATTACTCTGAGGTGTTTAGTTTAACTCAACCTCTGAATAGGCATAATAAAGATTGTTCATTTTATTACAAATGCCAGTTTTTGATTAAGACCACAGAACAGTTTCCCCCTTCCCATCAGTCCACCTGAAACAGGCTCAGGTCTAGAGAAATCCCTGGTGTTCCTGGATCATGTTTTTATTTGGTTTCATCATTTTTTGGTACAGTTTAAATCTTCATACGTGGATGCAACCATGAGCTGTGTTGCCCAAGTGATTTTGAGTCCATGCAGTGTCTTCCACTACAGAGTCATGTCTGTTCTAAATGCAGAGTCTTGGTTTTATTCCCCCTCTATTTGCTCAGAGATTTTAACAGATTTTCTGAATCTTTTAACGATATGATCATCTGTAGATATTCTGAACTTGTTGAACTATTTGCTCACACAGTGCGACACAGAGCGACTAACCTCATCTCATCTTTCCTTTTGAGAGACTCAGCCTCTCTGGAGAGTCCTTTTTATACCCAGTCGTGTTATTAACTAGTCCATAATTAACCTCATTGGTTGAGAGATATTCTTCCATTTTTATTTTTTTTTTTAGCTTGACACAACTTTTCAACATTTCTTTTTCTTTCATCCATGTACCAACTTTTTGAAATGCATTGCTGTCACCAAATTCATAACCTGGACACATTTTTTGTACAATAATAAAATTTGTCAGTTTCACTATTTTATATGTTGTTATAAAAAAAGGTCAATGAAATTAAAAGGCTCAGTCTATTATTATCAGCATTTTGAACAATGTGGGCAGACCTGGGATTGCACATCGCAGCTTCCTACTAAATATTAAGATAAACTTTTTCAAGGGAAAAAAGTGAGATATATATTTTACAGAGAAGCTAACTGAAACAAAGAGCAAACCAGCAGTAAACACAATATTATTTGTATTTAAAGTGGTTAGTTGTTTTCTTCACAGTGAAGTAACCAAAAAAAGGGGATGTGAAATAAAGGTAACACCTGATTAAGATTTTCTAAAAAAGTAAAAAACGATAATTACATCTGGTTTTAATTTGATACATGTGGTTTCCTTACTATGACTTCATATCTCAATATGTCTATGAACATCTTGTTGACCAAAACGTCAGCAGGACTGCTGTGATCTACAAACTGCAAAAGATTAAAAGCACTTGCACAGATTGTGATGTGCTCGTAATGAGGCTTGTGATGAGTCAGGTGCAGCCCACTCACCAGCACTCTGAGTGATGCCCACAGAAGAAGGGGATCTGCAGCCACAGTTTCTCAGGAGCACAGTCAGACCCTCCTGATGACACACACTCATCGAAGGTCTGAAACAAAGTAGAAGACGTCAGATTCATGTGTTCATGATCAGTCAGTCAGCGTATAAGACTGTAAACACACACCTTCTTGTCGCCTTGTTTTCTTCGCCGCAGGCCGGGTCTGTAGTCGTCTCCAAAACGTAAGAAGTAGTAATACGACACCAGACGCTCGATGGGGTCCCGCACCACATTTATGTACATGGGCTTACTTTTTGCGCTGTATCTGAAGAAGACAACGGTTGTTACCTCATTTGAAACATTTGTTGTACAAATCACCAGCTCCATCAGCAAATGTTTCATCAGACAGACTGTAAGCGAACTGACTGTAAACTAACAGACTGTAAACTAACAGACAGTAAGCTAACCGACTGTAAGCTAACAGGGTATAACAAACTGATACACCATTAAGTGAATTACCTCTTGAATAATCGTATCAAGTGAGATAAGCACAACAATGTTATTAATCAACACTAAGCACAGGTCAGAAATCAATACACTCTGTATCTTTATCCGCTAACTGGATATTAATGGTATTACAGGTGAAGAAGAAGCTTTACTTTGAAAAGTCCAGATAAGCGACGTGTCCGTGGTAAAAGCCCGGCTTCATCTCTCTCCAAGAGGTCACGTTCCTCACAAAGCGCACCTGCAAACAAAGGTAATGATTATACAGACAGAAACTTCAGCCGGTGGGAATCATGATGGACAAAACACTCTATTGACTGTACAATTCTTGTTTTCTGAAGACTAACTCAACAGTCCCAATCTTTATTCACATTTTGGAAAAGCAAAAAGAAGAAAAATAAAACACTTAGAAATGTTTATCTACATTTTATTCAATGCTTTCTAATTCTGCTTTTATTGATTTCTTTGTGGCTTCCAACATCACCAACAAAGAATGAACATTTGCCTCGTTCAGAGAAAAATACATCCTAAATTTCAACAATAAATCTAAAATTAAAGGGTAGTTTAAAGATTGACACAATATCCCAAAAATAGTTCTTGTAATAATCAGGTTGATCAATATTTCCTTAAATCCATACTTGTTGTTTCTGTCATAGAGCATAAGAAGGACAGTAGGGATGGGTACCTTTCACATTTAGAATGATACAGTCCCAATGCCCGGTACCTGGCAATCGGTATCAGTACTCAACAGTACCAATGTTCAGTACTTTTTTGTGTTGATGTGGAAAAAAAAATCAATCTGTTAATAATAATTTTTTTTCAATTTAACATATTTATTCTTCAGTATATAACCTTGTAATGCTGTGTTCATGTCCAGCATGGAAAACTCTTCCCCCTACTCTTCTTACAGTCACAACCTAAACATGGTACCTTTTGGTTTTACATGAATCGGTACTCGGTACTTTTGACAGAAATTGGTCGGTAATTCGGTACCCCTCCCTAATGGACAGCTCCCAGGTAGTGAGGCCAAAACATTTAGAGCCCCCCCTGGTGACAGCTGCAGTGACAGTACTAATCATTCATTATAAGTGGGACATGGATCAAACTAGAAAATTAAAAAAAAAAATTGGAGAAAATTTTTGGAAGCAAGCTACAGCAATAGCTGAAAACAACTCCTGTAGCATTTTTTTATCAGATCAGCAGAGAAGAGGAAGAAAAACTGCTTCAAGCCAACACAAGAATCTGTCCCTCTGTGGATGTTTTAGCAGGAAGTTAAATGTTTGTTTTGTTGATTTGAAAACATTTTCCCAAGAGAACCTTTACCCACTGTTGCATTTGTCTTTTTTTGTCTTTTGAATTTGCCTTTTTTTAAGACAACTTCTTGAGATTTGATGTATTTCTTTGTAAACTCAGTTTGTAGTTTAGTGTCCAGAAGGTGAGCAGACTATCTGTTTAGTCTCACTCACAGCCCGGTGCTCTGAGATGTATCCTTAACGTGTACATTTTATGAAATTGGACATTAACAATGCCACATAAAAAATAAAAATGCATTGTTGTTGTTTTTTCCCCAATAAAACATTCAGAGAAAGGAAGAAAAAAAGCATCTTCAGTCTTAGTTCAGTCAGCAGTCTTTATTTCCTCCACAAAGTTAAGGTTGATTTTATAATTCCTTAAGGCGAATGCTGAGGCCAGCAAACGTGAAAGCATCAGGAGCATTCAGTCTAATTGTAGTGATTTCAGAATAGATATCTGAATGAAGCCATGAAAACTGGGCAGGTGAAAATATAAAAAGTGAGGAGGACGTAGCGTTCTGCTTTCTGCAATGGAAATTCAGCCCGTAGCCAGAAGTATAAAACACAAATCACACTACTCCAATTTATGAAATGTTTCAGTGCTATAACTCTAAAACCCTAACAAGGTGGACATGTCAATGAGTTGAAAAGGAACCACCTGATGTTCTTTTCCTCTTAATAACAAAACCAGAACAGCGTGTCGCTATACCACTTTATGTTTGACGCACGCTCTGAGCTCTGAGGGAGTAAAAACATGACAAACTCAATCACACCGACCAGTTTCAGCCAGGCTAAATGCTGTTCCTGGATAAAAATCTGAGTGTTCGTGTGGTGAAATGTGCCAGCTGACGGAGTCTTTCACCCTGTGCAGACTGTTTGCAGCATGGAGGGGCTGGCCTGTTGTGAGACAGCAGACAGGATATTACCTTGGCACCAGCAGCCAGAAATAACACCAGTTTAGCTTTGAGGCATTCACACTATGTGTCCTGAGCTGCACTGATACACATACAAAGGCAGACAGTGAAACAGGCTGTGCTGATGCCACCCATACTCTCTGGAGCTTTTCAAATGTGTGCACAAAGAGTCAATGTAAGCCTATGTATGTACCCCAGCAGGGCTCAAACTAAGACCAGAACTTAGACAAGATGAGACAATAAGTCACTGTTACAGTTTCCTAAATGTCTATGAATATTTACTGGGATTTTAACCCACAACCATCTCTAGGGTTTACAGAGGATGGTCCCAAAAAGAGAAAATATCCAGAGAGCAGCAGTTCTGTGGGACAAAATGCCTTGTTGATGCCAGAGGTCAGAGGAGAATGGACAGACTGGTTGGAGCTGATAGAAAGACAACAGTAACTCAAATAACCACTGGTTACAACCGAGGTCTGCAGAAGAGCATCTCTGAACACACAACACGTCCAACCTTGAGGCAGATGGGCTACAGCAGCAGAAGACCACACCGGGTGACCCTCCTGTCAGCTAAGAACAGGAAACTGAGGCTACAATTCACACAGTAACACCAAAACTGGACAATAGAAGATTGGAAAAACGTTGCCTGGTCTGATGAGTCTGGATTTCTGCTCCACATTCAGATGGTAGGGTCAGAATTTGGCGTCAACAACATGAAAGCATGGATCCATCCTGCCTTGTATCAACGGTTCAGGCTGCTGCTGGTGGTGTAATGGTGTGGGGGATATTTTCTTGGCTCACTTTGGGCCCCTTAGTACCAACTGAGCATGGTTTAAAGTCCACAGCCTCCCTGAGTATTGTTGCTGACCATGTCCATCCCTTTATGAGCACAGTGTACCCATCTCCCTCCTCTTCGGTCTCCCCCAAAAGTCACTCCATAAAATCCAACTGGTCCAGAATTCAGCTGCCCGCATCATCACTAAGACCTCTTCACACCATCACATCACCCCCATTCTTCAGCACCTCCACTGGCTTCAGATCAAGCATAGAATAGAATCAAAATCTTTCAGTATACTTTCAAAGCCATCCACAACCTCGCCCCCCACATCTGCCTGACCTCCTCAACATCGCCACTCCAGCCCACTCCCTCAGATCCTCATCCTCCACTCACCTCACTGTGCCCTCTGCCCACCTCAGCACCATGGGGAGCAGGGCCTTCAGTCGTTTTGCTCCCCAGCTCTGGAACTCTCTTCCTCCAGACCTCCAAAGCCTGACCTCCCTGTCTCTTTTCAAGTCCAGACTCAAAACCCACCTGTTCAGGATTGAATACCCCACTTGACAATAACTTACCTCCTCTCCCAAACCTGATCCTTATCTGTTGATTTTATCTTTATTGTTGATTTTACTGTGGTTGTTTTTTAATCTTGTTCAGCGTCCTTGAGTGTCTTGAAGGGCGCTTTTAAATAAAATGCATTTTTATTATTATCACTGTATCTTCTGATGGCTCCTTCCACCAGGGTAACGCTCCATGTCATCAAGCTCGGATCATCTCAGACCGGTTTCTTGAACATGACAATGAGTTCCCTGTACTCAAATGTCCTCCACAGTCCCCAGATCTCAATCCAATAGAGCACCTTTGGGATGTGGTGGAACGGGAGATTCTCATCATGGATGTTCAGCCGACAAATCTGCAGCAACTGTGTGATGCTATCATGTCCATATGGACCAAACTCTCTGAGGAATGTTTCCAGTACCTTGTTGAATCTATGCCACAAAGAAGCCAAAAGAGGGTCCAACCAATAATCTAAGCCTGTCAACTTCCTTTCTGGTTCTGGTCTCATAGCTTCTGGAAAAGTCTGGAAATGCAAAGGCAGAGTGTGCTCAACCAATCATTGGACTGGATCTGCAGAAATGATTGCTTCATGGCTGTTCACATAACAAACCTCCCTGCCTGTCCTGCCTTCATAGCAAACTAGCATAAAGCTAATGCTACAGTGTTTTAACTTCTGCAGGAGCAGTATGCAGCGCTCATACTTCTGTTATGTGCCTGTGTAATTTAAAACAATCTTATAACAGCAGTTGATTGACAGGAGTTTATGGCACGTCTTTGTTTGAATCTCCTCCTTTTTTGATTTACATCACATCAAACTCAAGGTTATCTGAATTAAATATCCCTTTCTGACAAATGTCTTCTACAAAAATCTTTTTATAAATTCAGCTACTCAGTAAATGTTGGCCTGCTTACAGATCATGTAACCTTTAAATAACTTGATAGACATTAAGTGAAGCTACATTATTGTTAAGTTTCCTCCCTTTTACCCAACGGACTCCTCTGCACAAGTCAACAGATCTGAACATCAGACACTGCTTTCCAACATCATGGAAACAGAAGTTCTATCTGAGACTTCAGCAACAAACACTGCCGGTGAGGTTTAACCCTGGAGGTCTTTGTGTATTTTAAATCAAAGTAATAAGATTTATGTGAAGCTGTTTCATGTAACGACTGTGGTCACAACAATAGCCTATTTTTAATTCCAGTGTTTTAGTTTCGACGATCAAAGCGCCCACAAGCCTGTCATGAGCTGAGCTTCTGTTATGCCAACAACAGATTCTTCTGTCTTTGTTTCTTTGTGGTGTTGAGCGCTGTATTGTTAGCATCGTGACAGAAATGGGCCTGTGGAGGTGAAGTGTAGCTCCAGCGGTTGTTATTGGCAGCAGAGGTTTGAGAAAAGTAAAGCGGAGACTCATGTTTTACTGATTAAGATCTAGACGTGTTCTTGGTGTTACCTGGTCCTGAAGAGACATGACCGGATTGTTTTTAGTCGTGTTGATGTGGAGGACGTGGAAGCGGTTCTTCCCACACAGGTCGTAGGCGATGTTGGTGAAGGAGGTGCTGGCCGTCTTAGGGACTCTGTTGTAGATGATGACCATGTCGTCCTTTTCTGCCAGTGGGGGCAGTTCACGGCCAGAGTCCTCACTGTGACGCTGATCCACTTCAGCCAGCTCGTGTCTGGCGATGGTGCGTTCTGAAAGAAAAAAAATCAGACAGGCTGAGATTTAGAAGGATCTTTTAGAGTACTGTGTTTGTTCAGTCACTTTGAGCTGTTTAAAGCAGAGCTGGGGCTGCAAACCGCACACGCCTCATCTTCTTTATGAAACATTTGGAAACCAGGAAGAAGAATGAATCATTTTTGTCAGCAGTGAAGAAAGACGAAGTTCACCTGGCGGCCTCAGAAGCCAAAGAGGGCCTGGAAACACAGTTTAATGACATGAAGCTGCTTTATTTAGTGAATTTACAGCTGGTAATGTCCCGAACTTTTGGTTATGGAGAGACGGACACCTCTGGAGAGGATTTAACTCTGCGAGTCATCTTTGAAACCCTAATTTTATTAACAGGAAGGGAATCTGAAAGAATCCTCACACAAATCCAAGCTAAATTCCTAAACTTCTGTTGCGTTTTACTTTTTAATCACCTGGTCTGTGTGATTCTGGGAGAGGTTGTGAGAGAGATACTTTTGTTAAAAACCTTCAACAATAAACCCTGATGGGTCATTTTGAACCTGTAAAAGTGGGTGGTAGATCTCTGGGGTTAATTATAAGACTAAGGAAGGCAGAGGAGATTCAGCATCAAACCAAAAGGGGGTCATAAAAAAAACATATCTTCTGATTATCCTGATAAAGATCATGTTAGAGCTCAAAAAGAAAATCTGCAGAGATCTGACTGATGAAATTTAAGTGGACCGGAGTCTCTGCTTGTGTTTCGCTTGACTACTTTTAGCAGGATGCTGCCGTTAAGTTCCTGATCACAGTCCATATTTACGTTTGTGAGAACTATCAATGATGTTTCCATTCTCTGTGGCTCACGTTTCAGCAAGCTAAAAGTTAGCTGATGCTTTTTGTTTTTTTTCACCCAAACAAGCCCAGCAGGTGTGAGGCCACTAACAAAATAATGAAGACTAAGACAAAGGTACATCTGCTGTATAAATTAACCAGTAGTTTAAAATTAAGGCCAGTGAAGCTTGTTAGCTCGCCTTAATTAAGAAAAACAAGAAAACACAATAACATTGAGAGTAGTAATTAAGCCTTTGATGATAACATTGACAGGAGGCATAATTAAAAGTGTTTTCTCCCACTCCTTTTCTCTGCTGCAATGTTAATTAAAGCCAATTACAGGAATGGCCTTGTGAGTGTCTCTCTGAACGGCGGTGTGTCACTCAGCATAATGCAGACACGCTGCAGCAGCCCTTCAGTGTCTGACACCATCAGAGAGGCCGTGTGTCTGCAGGATGTTTGTCACTCTGTCACTGCCTGTGAATGCAGATGGATGCTCTTTTGGCCTGTTGTAATTAATTTTTCTTCTCTTAAAGGCATTAAAGACTAAATATGTATGCTGTTAGTTAATGCTCTGTATCTTGTTGTTAATTATAAAATGTATTCTCTCTTAGTAAAGTGCAGTACTCCACATATCCTGTCTCACAGGAGCAAACAATGTCACTGTGCAGGATGAAATCAGATCAGATGCTACTCCTGACAACGGGTCAATGACCTGCCCTGATTTTACAATAATCTGCCTCGATCTGTTAAACCAGTTTACATCACTGATGTGGAGTGGTGTTTACACCCGCCACTTATTTTAAAGCAGATGTGAAGGTGTAAACGATCATCAGGCCAAATTAAGAGAATTCTGGATCAAGTATTTCCCATTCACTACAGATTAGGGTTGGATGATTCTGGCAAAAATCAAAACCACAATAAATTCAACCTTCTGCCTCTATTTCCAATGATGCCTGATTATCCCGCTCTCATCTCAGAAAATATTTGTGTAATTTGAAGTTAGAAGCTGAAATGAACATGCACAGATAAACATTTAAGGTTTTTTTTAAAAAAACAACAGAATAAAAACACACATCAGCAATAACAGAAATGCTTGAGTGAATTAAAATAAATCCAATTTTCCTTAAAAGAAAAGAAAAGAAAAACATTATTTCTTGCAAAAAAAAAAAAAAATTAACACTAACTGCAGTCTTAATGGAGAATAAAGGTACTTCACTGTTTTCCTTTTAGGTATAAGCTGCTTGCATTGTGCTATCAGCATTTTAAGGAGATGGTGCATTAGTAGTGGGGGAATTAAAAGAGGGGAAAAATTGAAATCATTGACATGACAGTTTTACATCTGTTAGAAGCTTTAAATGTTGGTTTTGATTATTTTTAGAGTAATCGCCTAGCTAGGGCTGGGTACTGAATCAGGTACTTTTATAGGTTCCAACCGAATCCTCTACAAAATACCGGGTACCGATTCATGACAAATCAAAAGGTACCATGTGTTTAGGTACCTAGCAAATCCTTGTGACTGTGAGGGAGTGGAAGAGTAGGCGATATTCCATGCTGGACATAAACACAGCATTATAAGGTTATATATCATTATATAATAGATTATAGGTTATATATAAGAATAAATATTTCAAATTGAAAAATAATGCATTTTATTATTAAACGAATTCATATTTTTTACCACTTAAACACAAAAAAAGTACTGATAGTTGGTACCATTGAGTACCAATACCGATTGCCAGGTACCGGGCATCGGTTCTAATAAGCTCTAATAAAG
This sequence comes from Halichoeres trimaculatus, assembly GCF_033239565.1. Lineage (NCBI taxonomy): Eukaryota > Metazoa > Chordata > Actinopteri > Labriformes > Labridae > Halichoeres > Halichoeres trimaculatus. The sequence goes on along the minus strand of NW_027437182.1, from coordinate 32,211,779 downwards.
AAGTCATCTTGTAAACTTAGCCCAAACAGTTTGTGAATGTGTGTTTAATAGATTAATTGTGTTGTAACAATGGTTCTTGACCATAAATCTTATACTGTTGGAAAGCCTCCTCATTTCACTTTTAAATGGTACCACATTTGGTACCACATAACGTGGAACTTCCAGGTTATTAACAGTTGCTATTTGCTCTTGTTTTGAGCTTCTGGTACCTCTAGACTGCGAGCATGTCAAAGATAAGATACACATTTGTGCTAAGTTTAGAAACAGCCTCTTCCATTAATATTTTCGCTCAAATGCAGTGTTTTCCCCAGGTTTACAGCCTTGGCAGGGTGGGACGCCCCCATACAATGGTAGGGGAAACACTGGAGTGTATCTTAAAAGATAGAGTTTGAACATCCACTTTTTTTTCTTCATTTTTTTTACATGCACTCACGCACACACACACTTGGGTACTTCAACTTACTATTTTAAGCACATAAGTGCATTCACACTGACAGTATGGAAAAAAAGTAGTGCACTTTTTTGACATCCTTGTATTTTTCATAAAACCCTACAGCCTCATCAGCATGATTTTAAAATGATTGGATTCCATGTGACACACATTATTGCCCTCTTGGAGGAATTTGTATCGGACTGAAGTGCTTCACAAGCTCAACTAGCCCCACAAATGTACCAATCAGAGATTTGCACACTGGTAAACTTAACTTTAACTTCATTAGAATTACTGTACTTCACACTTTCATTCAAACCCATTAGGTCCACAACAGCATTAAAGTCATAAAAAAAGAGAGATTAAAAATTCTTAATACAACTTAGGCAAATATTACTTGTTGTTGAATTAGTTATTACCTTTTTTCACTGTTTCGCTGAAATGCCAGTAAAAAGTTGTGTCAGAGCTGCAGCACAGCCTCTGATAGTCAGGACTGTAGCTTAGGTCATTAACAAATGATGATGCTATTATGCTCTACTACCTGGATGTAGACAAGCACAGATCATAGATGTCATCTTTTGGCAAGTAGCCAAAGTCTATTACATATAGACCTATATATATATATATATATATATATATATATATATATATATATATATATATATATATATATATATATATATATATATATATATATATATCTTGTACATTCAAAACATGAGCCCAACGCTGGACACGTCTCGGTCTCAGTTGTCGTTATCTTGGCTACCCAGCTAAAGGGGCAGTAACGGATCAAACAATAGCAATCAATCAAGAAGAAAGCCTGGGAATGGTTGTGAGATGCAATCATCATTTTCAGCAGCATTTGATTAGAGACAATGCTACCCAGTAAAAATGAGTGCACTGCTCTACAGAGTGTATGAAGTGCACTTCATGTAAGTGTACAGAGGTATCTGATTTGAGACACAGCATGTGTCTTGACAGGAGTAAACAAGCACCAACATGTTGAAGATAACCTGCAGGGAGGACTGGAGGCTGGTGGTGCCAGGTTTGGTGTGGGAAACCAATTTGAAATTGCAACACAAACTATAAGATCTCATGTAATCTGTTTTAAAATAAACAGTATTCAGATCAGAACACCAAATACACTAAATATTAAATTTTGAGTTCTTCTAATATGGGGCTTTGAGCATCTTCCCTTCCTTTAAAATTGATCCACTGCTGATACAGCTGAAATCACTAAGATCTCAGATGAGGATGTGTTGATAAGAAAAGCTAGTTGATTCACGTTAAAGTATGTGTCACAATGGGTCTCTTTAAAACATGAGAGATGTCAGCTTTGGGCAGTTATACAGTTCAATATCATGATAACTACAATACATGTGAAAAGTAAACAAACAATTAAGAGTTAATACTGGATTAAAATTACAGTCTCTCAGAACAGTAAGTGTACTAGCAACATGTTATACCTGAATCTGAAATTAATCCAGTGGGTTTTTGATTAACTCTTTTCACCAGAAAGTAGACATCAACAAACGTACAGGTAGGTAGCTTTCATTTCACCTGAGTGCATCGGAATGAAAGCCTACAGATGGGTATGGGTGTATTGGTTTGTTTTATAAAATCTCAAAGTTTTTCATTTACAATTTTTTTTTTCAATTCATAAACTTACAGTGCTGTGTTTATGTCCAATATGGAAAATCACCTACTCCTCCACTATCTCAGTCAAAAGGATGCGAAACATGGTACCGTTTGACTTGACGTGAATCAGTACTCGTTAAATTACATGGTCATTGCTTCCTCCAATCTCTGAATGAATACACTGTAGTCACAGGATGCGCTTGAAAAAAGTTAAACTCCTTAGTCTTACCGAGTCTGGTTCTTGACTCCTCCAGTTTCTGGATCTGGTTTTCAATAAAGAGCATCGCCACTCCAAACGCCAAAACAGCCAAAAGCTGGATCTTGGGCGGCATCATGATCCGTAAAAGCCCCATCAAACAACCAGATCAACCATACCGCTAATACACCCAAACAGATCAGCTGCTAAATGCTAATCCTGCAAAGGAGCTTACTTCATTTGGGAGAACAACGACGTGCTAGCCAACAACAAGTCAATGGGAGGCTCAGCTCATCCAAATCGACATAAAAAGATAATTAAAGTGGTAATTTAATGCCATTAACCGATTTTCAAAGTGTCAACAGCCATCCCACACTGTTAGCATCTCTGCTAACTATCAATTTAGAGCCACGTAAAGCTCATGCTAACGTCTAATATCTTAGCTGGTGGTTTCTCCGCATTTCTAAATCAAACTTCTTTTCACTGAACCTCGCCGGCTGGATCCGGAGTATCCGAACCTCCATGAATGTTTCTAGACTAATGGTAGAGAAGACGATGAGAGAAATCCTGAAACACGAGTCAAGACTAAAGAAATCTCTGCAGCAGCAGCTTCTACAAGCTTGTTCCTGAAAGTAGCATCACACCCTCCAGCTGCTCTTCTTCTTCGTGGATTTTTTTCTTTCTCGTCCCTGCTGGCTTTACATGAATCCAATAAAAACAGTTAAAGATATACAGCGCCATCTGCTGGACAAAAAAACGCATAGCGGCGATAAGTGGTATAAACAAAGACAAAATAACTATAAGAAGAGAAGAAAGTGAACGAAAATGGGCATGTGAACAGTAGTGCTGACAATCAAATACAGTGTTTATTGTTTTGTTTCTGCTAAATTTTAGATTAGCTCAGGCTGTATTTGTATACGATTTTTTGCTAATATTAATGTTATCATCATTGTTTAAAAATGTCTGTCCCCAAACACTACTGAGTGGAAAAAAAATTGAATTAGTAAATAAATAAATAAAAGTAACATCAGGGTCTTAACACATTACATTTAGACCAAAGCTGGCCAGTTATGTTGCATCCTTCAATATAAAACAAACATAAAATGAGACGTTACTTTGGAAATCACTGCTTACTCAGAAGCTTACACACGCATGCAGTGTTAAACCTGGTAACACGTGACTTTGTCAATTTATGTTAATTAAATAAGTGAAACCGAAGGTCATTGCTGTTTTGAGTAAGCTATTTCAGCTTATGTGTGCCAAATGTCTTGATCTTTTTTAGATCATAGATTTTGACTGTTTCTGTGCCCCCAGCACAATGAATGGTGTTAGAAGTAAAAGTTGTACAGCACAGACTCCTATCTTTAACTCTTTTGGTAGACTCTAAGGAGCCATGCTAAAAAAGTGTGGGTAATGTTTCCTGCCATATCGTCTATCCCTTTCAGCGTCAGGTGATCCATTTGATGTACTCGTGGACTCCACTTGACTTCCAAGGAGAACTTTCAGTACATCCTTGCTCCATACATCTATTTTCTATTCTGTGTTTAAATCAGGGAAATGCTGTTGATAAACTTTAAACTAGGTTTTATGATATCACTCAGATCTTGTGTTTTGGAGCTTATTAGGAGCTCTATCACAGTAGCTTTTCTTGTATGTGGGAGAGCATAAGTGACACTATGGTTTTTCTAAAAAGGGACCTTTAGGAGCATTTCGTTTCTCTTTTTCCCCTTTGCACTTTTTGTTTTTATTCAAAAAGTGCCTTCAAGACCATTATGTCATATCTACTTTGGAACTTTGAGGGGCCATCATCATATAGTTTTTTTTAATTATTCTTTAATTATATTTTTTTTATATCACATTTAATCCTTCATTATATTCAAAGGAAAATTTTTCTTGCATTCTTACAGATGCTAAATTGAGGGAGATTGTTGATTTGATTATAGTAGATACAATAGTTATAATTAAGTTACATGATGTGTATAGATAAAACAAGTTCACCCTCTGACCAATATACTCGGACATGGTGCATTTGATTCAATCCTTGGTATGTGTAGAACATGATTCAATGGGCAATAGTAGGATACAAAGGTCATCTCAGCTGCATCAAGACCTGACGGGGTATCTCCCAAATTTGTGCCAACAGACATCAATGGGTTAACAGTTTTCAAAAAGCAGTTTGGGTGTAAAAGTTGATTTAAAAGTGCAAGAATAAACCCATGTCCCTTTGAAAATGTCATATTATCTTGATTTGATACCTTAATTTCAGGGTTTATATTTAAGTGGTCAACTGTTTTAAAATAAATTGCATGCATATTGTCAAAAAAAAAGTTAATAGAGATCTTAGGTTTAAATAAGACTCTAAAATAAAATTTTTTAACAATCCTATGTTAACCCTTCAAGACCTGGCCTTTTTCGGGGGTTTCTGGTAAAACAAAAAATGTCACACCCAAAGTGACAAAGTGTATATCTGTATCCACATGATCTATGGTCTTGAATTATTCTGGTGTCATAACAAAAGTAACGCTTGTGAAATTGGTTCAGAGGTGTCAGTATTAGTATTTTTGTCACTGGCTCAGAGATTAATAATAAGTGCTTCATTTCATGCCTTTTGTTGTTGGGCAACCTCAATGTCCCCCAATTTGAGGACCTTAGGGTTATGCACGCTACTTCTGTAAGTTTGTGCTTGTCAGAGTGTTCATTGGTAATTTGCAGATTAACATGGCAAAGCATGATGCAATAAGCACTCCTGCTGCTCATCTACACCACTCATTGAACTTCAAACTGCAAAATGTTCAACTTCTGACCCACAAAGTTATGAAAATAGTTATAGAAAGAGCACTGGCCAATTCTCTCTCTCTTATTTTTTTTTTACTGTGTTGTTCTTGTCAAACCATTTGCAGTCATAACTTAAGTTTTGAGGATGTAAATTTTGTACTTTTCATTTTTTTTTAGCTTCATGGAAGACATAGAAATTCAAGCAAACTACAACAAAAATCACTTTTTATCTTTCATAACTCATTGGTCTATATATGAGATTTTTTACTGTTTTTGTTGTTGTTGTTGCTAACCCTACAAATCAGCAACGTATGTATTTTTCATCACAGTATAAAGAGATAACTGTATTTCTCATCGGCAGATCATGCTTAAGGTCAAATGCAGAGTAAGTGGATTACAAGAAAGATTAACTGCTGTCGATTTGATGAATTTATCTGTATAGAAATCCGAACATAACATGCTTCACTGACTGCAAACACAGTTTAACTTTCCAGAGTGATGGTGTAATTATCAACCAGTAGATGGAGCCAGAGTTCTTTAAATGATAACCTGATACTTCCATAGAAAAACCCAACAATGACTTCAAAAACGTTTATTGCACATTAGCCTTTTGTTGAAATAACATAAAATCAAAGGATAAGAACACTGAAAAGGTTTCCTTTGATTTTTTACAGCCTCAAAAATCTCTGAACAGAAAAAACTGAAAAGCTGAAAGACAGTGTTTTTGTTGTTGTTGTTTTAATGTTTCTACTTAATCAGGAAATGGGATTTCACGCATCATTTTTAGAGTCTTTCATCACCATTTCCTTCGGATAAATATTGGTCTTTCAGAGAGTGAGTGAAACTTTGGACACATACAAAACAAAGCATCTGACCCATGAACACAGCTTATATCAAAGAGAACGGCTCTGTCTCAGGGCAGTGTTACTCTGCTCAATTACCCAGAAACAATGCAACAATTATTCTATTTATCATGAGGGCTGGAGGGCTGCAGATAACAGGTAACTACCATGGTTACACTGATGACCACGGCTTTTTATTTTGATAACACTAATGGGATAAACAACAAAAACAACAATAAGTATGGTTATTTGTTTTAGATGTTTTAATCCCCTCTCTTGCTCTTTACTACTGGATTTTACATTTCTGTTGAATGGGGGTGTCTTCTCTCTGTTTGACTCCTGTGTTACTCTTTTGAGATGGAAAGACAACCAGAAATTTCCAAAAGCAGATACAATTTTACGATAAATCAAACTGTTGTTTATTGTAGTATCAGGCATACAAAGCATTTTGTAATGCTGGAGAGAAATTTGTGTTTTCACTAATCAGTTCATCTTGAAGACAGAAACAAAACAAAGGATTTGAACCCTTATAAAAGTCAAAAAATTTCCATTTTGCATCTCTTGTCAACCGTGGAGCCTTCTGGGGCTTTAAATTGTGTGTTTTTTCCTCTGAGCTGGTCTGGTGGGTTCTCCTCCTCCTCCTCACTGTCAGCAGCTGACCAACTGACAGTAATAGCAGGCCTTTCTACTTCTCAGCATCCAGCTGGTTTAAAAGTTGTACTGGGTCTGATCTCAGTGTACTGGAGAAAAAAAGTCAGAAAAGGTTTCCACTGTCTGCATAACAATGTATCTGATGCAGTTTTAAATTGGTGAGGAAGGATTTTAACGATACAGACTGACTAAATGGTGAAAAAAGACACGGCTCCTGCTGTAAACACTAAAAACTTTACATTTTGAACTTATTTTTCTTTTTTTTCTCCTGCTATAAATAGTTGATTGTATGTAACAGAGGGAATTTTTACACCCTAAACCCTAAAAAAGCCTATACTTCCCTAAAAAATATTTGCACAAAAAAGATTTTTTTAATAAACAATAATTTGCCAATAGAATACGAAAGTTTGCTGGAAAGTTTGCTTGAAACTAGAATAATGTCTTAATGTGAGTAACTTTTCTTTTGTTCCATTGGCAGATTTATTTTTCCTTGTTACAAGCAATCCAAACCTCATCTTTGTCTTTAAATAACTTGAAAAGAGACATTTTCTGGACTAGTCAGGTGATTGTTTCTCACTTTAAATGTAAAAAGACATTTCCTACTGAAAATAAGACATAAACACTTGATAAGATTTTAAGTTTTCTGCAGTGTATAAAGATGCTAGAAGTTGCTTCACGATGTCTTCACCTTATTTGCATAATTGCTTATTTGAATGTAATTGTCATAGTCCCTGCAGGAGAGAGGAACAGTGTATTTGGAGAGACAAAAAGTGATAACATGGGAGATTTGCACCACTTTAGAATGAATTTGAATTATTTCATTGAATTTGAAAAGCATGACCTGAAATTGGATTTACACAGCAGTTTGTGTTTACATGTGTGGTAGTTATGAAGTCCAGGAAACATCAGGAAACTGTTGTGACCAAATGTGACCCAGTTATTAGTCAGCCCCAAAGTGTTGTGAAGGAAAGTCAGATGATACGTTCGACAAACTACAAAACATGATCATAAATTAATTTCTATGGTCTTAATATGACACTGGAGGGTGTGTTTAAACAAAAGAGGTGTGAATGTCCTTTGAAGTTTAAAGCAAGCCTGATGAAGCCTGAATCTGAGCTTAACTAGTCTTCCTCATGGTACTAGACTATGACCTGGGCATGCCACTCTGAACTGAAATTGAATTTAATATTTATGAATTCTTGGAATGTAGAGTGTTGAGTTGGTTAAGTAGGTTTAAAACAATTTCAAGGTTAAAAAAAATCAAAAACATTAAATTAACTTTTTGGATCATGCTTTTGAAATTCAATAAAATAATTCAAATGAAGTTTCTAGTTGCACTCTCAGGCCTCAGACTCCTTGTTTTTTAAAGTGAAAATAACAGCCCTCCTCCTTTACCCGGGCTTGGGACCGGCAAAAGTGACCCAGAAGAGACACCATGGCGGAGTTACTGTTTTTTTTTTTGTTTTGTTTTTTTTTTGTTTTTTGTTTTTTGTAATATTTTATCTTCAGTTTTATTTCTTAATTTCTTTTTTTGTTTTGTTTTTTGTTTGTTTTTGTTTTTCAATACTACAACAAGTAAGAGTGGAACATGAACATTTGTAACATGTTCAACACTTTTTGTTTAAAGTCTTCATCACCAAGCTCAGTGGACTGAAAGAGACAAATAAAGAAAACAAATTAAAAAAATATCCTGGCTCACAGAAAGAGTGGGTCATTGTCATGTTGTTCAAAGCTCTCTATCGCAGGTCCAGCATCTGAGGGAGCTGACTTCAATGAGGGAGGAGGTTTACATAAGAGCAGTAATACAGGGAAGAAAATCTCTCAGAGACACATTCTGATGTTGAGAATAAAAACAGTCTAATCTCTCCAACATCACTTGGTTCACGTCAGACGCTGGTACTTACCTTCTTCATCTGCGGTGAATCCCCGTCGCTCAGGAGGAAGAGACAGAGAGATATCCAAGGGTTAGTAAGACAGACAGAAACTCTTTAAATGATCACATTTATATTTCAGGTGAAAAGTTGCTCCTTACCTTCTTCGTCCACAGGAGACGGGGAGAGACAGAGAGGGGTTAGTCAGAAAGTCTTTGCTTTAATGAAAGAAGTGATGTTTGATCAGAATCAGAAGCTCCTACTTACTTTTTTTCGTCCATGTTTCATGAATGGGAGGAGCCTTCCTGAGACATCCTCCGTAAATCCTGCTTGGCTGGTTCTCCTCCAGGTCCTCCTCACTGCATTTGGTCCATCCATATGGAAAAAAGGGTCCATTATCCCTGCCCTGGAAACCAGAGGTCCAGGTGCCAAACACTCCAGGGTGAGACCTGTGACAGATTAAGAAAACAAACCATCCCATGAACCATGAATTTAAGCTGTTTTCATTTTTTCAAGAAGATTTGATTGTAATATCAGTTTTCCGAAAACACTTTGTAATGCTGTAGGAAAATTTGAGTGAGTGTACAGAAAATATCCTCCTCTCTGAGCTGCAAAAGAAAACAATGAGGAAACCTTTGAGCACAACTTTTAAAACTCTCTTTTCGTGGAGGACGTGTGATAGAATCTGATATTAGAAAATGAAATGATAACATTCACTCACTGAGCGCATTCAAAGAAAAGCTAACACCGCTCTGCGTCTGGTCCTGAGCTCATCCATCCTTGGTCTGCTCTGATTGGTCCTCATCCTTTCTCCTGGTGTAGAACAAGAGAGGAAGTCAACAGAGTTAGATAAATGGTGACTTTTTAAATCATTATTAGAGTTATTTTTAGAAGATGTTGGAGTGTCTGAGGGTTTTCTGTTTCAGTACTCATACCTTACCTCTGTACCACCTGCAAATCTCTAACTTACCTTCACTTAGTGGAAGAAACACACAGTTAATAAGAAAAACAATCTCTGTTCATTAAGATGTGATGAACATTTCAAACATTGACATTAACAGATACTCACCTCCTGAACAAACATCAACATTTCAACCATAAAATGAGATATTCTGTTAGTGTTTGTGTGCGTGTTTCTGCGTTTGTGTGTGTGTATACTTTCCCTTCCTGCAGTAAACAGGCTCTCTGTCTTAATCAGAGTCGCTGTCGTCGCTCCATCCTGTGGACTGAAAAGGATGGTGCCAGAACCTCCTGTTGGAGCCGGAGCTGAGGCCTGACGTTGAAGGAGCTGGATCCTCGGGGTTCTCTTCACCAGCCGTCCTTGCTCTCTTCAGACCTACCTGCTCCGGGCTGCTCTCCTCCCTGCGCCTCTTCAAGGAGCCCAGGCCGGAGGTGGAGGGGGCACACTCTTCTGGACCCTGGAGGACATAGGGTGGACCTGGAGGACCAGATGAAGGACCAGCAGGGTCAGAAGGACCTGCAAGTTCAGGAAGACCGACAGGAAGATCGACAGGAGCAGGAGCTGGAGGAGCAGGTGGGATCTCCTGCATGAGGGGGCTATGAGGTCTGATGTCCTCTTCCTCCTCTTCATCCTCAGACATGGAGTCATAGCCTGAATCGTCACTGTCTCTGTCCTCATCAAACTCCACGTCAGGCAGCTGCAGGTCGAACCTCTCCAGGACCACATCAAACGCCCATTCGTGCAGTGGGTTGACGGGCAGCTGTGGGATGACGTCATCGTTGTTGACCAGGGGAGGGGGAGCCCCTGCAGCTGTGTCCTCAGGGCGCTCCATGACCACGTTCTCATCTGGAGAGAAAATGTCAGAGCGTTTCAGAACATGGTTTAAATTTGAACTTTCACTTTAAAGACTGAATATTTGTTGAAGCTGAGGGACAATCTGAGTAAGACAGAGAAACTTTCATATTGCAGAAACTTCTCACAGCTCAACTCCATCACTGACACACACACACACACACACACACACACACACACACACACACTGAGTATTTCCTTCATTCAAAATGTTAGAAGAATAGTTTCATGTTAATGTGTTGATCTAAGATCATTTTTCACAATATCAGAATTTATTTTTCCTGAATAAGAATAAGTGAAAAGGATAAAAAGAAGTCAAATCAATCAGATGTGAGAGAGTAAGCTCAAAGAAAGCTGCAGAATCTCCTTCAGACAACTTCATCAAAGACTTTATTGTTTACGCTACAAATCTCTGAATAAATATGGTCATGTATTTCACAGGCTTTGCCCTACAAGTGTCATTACATTAATCTACTTTCAACAACTTCAGAACAAATTTATTTCCAGTTTTTATCTTAATTGACAGTTTTTTTTCCTGTTGTTTAGAAATTGACGGACATTCTCAGTCTTATTTTGTACAGATTATGAAAATTTAATTTTTATGTAAAGTCTAGTTTCTGGTCTGCATAACAAGGCCCGTGTTGAAGCTCATCCTGATGACACCATACAAAGCCGCATCTCTATTCATTCGATTCCCCTTCAAAACAAAACACTTTATAACGAGCAAAGAGCGAGTGAGTGTTCACATCATGTTGTGTGAGGAGTAAAAACAACAATTCAAAGTCCAAAAACACTCAATTTCACTTTTTATAAGATTAACTTGTTAAAAACACGATAAACTATAACAATAAAAGCTCAGCGTATGGTCTCAACAGGTTGACGTTTTTATCGTCTCCATGGCAACGACATGAAATCTTATCGCATTTTAAAAAATGGCTAAGGGATTCCACCTTCTTTTCTACTATTTCGGTGAAAATTCAATAGTTTAACGCCCTGAAATTAAAATAATCATGTGCTAAAACCACTACACTAACTGTTGACACATTCCCCCTTTTCCCTGGATAACTGAGTCATTCCCATCCATCGATAAAAATCATTTCACTGTGAAAAATGGTGGAGTGAAAGTCGACTCTTTCTCGGTCTGACCCTGGTCAGAGAAATAATTAGACGATGTGAACTTCTCTGTTTGTTTGAAAAAGTTTCTCAGATTTCTGTCCCGGAAACTTTAAAGAGTCTGTGACAAGGCCCGTCAATAAGAAGCTGTCATAAATCATTTATTAAACAAGTTTGATTCAAAGTCAAACCTGCACGGCGGCGAGTCATCAGGTCGGCTAGCCCCGGCAGCAGTTGGCCCAGGTTGGGAGGCGGTCTCCTGAACTCCATATCAGACCAGGTCAGGTGTCCTCAGTCGCTGATGGATCCAATGGGTCGGCGTTTCCAAAAAGAAGGAGGTTTGAGGTCTCTTTCCGGTGATTTTCACAGAAGTTAGCTTTCCTCAGACAAAGTTTCGCAGTTTCCCGTCTCAAAGTTCAGGTGTAAAAGGGGTTCTAGAGAGTTCTGCACGCCGTCCGTAACCGCGGCGGCTCTGACGCAGGTACGTACGTCTGCGTGTGCGTCTTAATTTTTTTTTTTCCCCAATTTTTCTATCAAATATATATTGAGAGTAAAACAGTAAAATAGCTGTACATGTCCAATTTATCGCTTTTTGTGACATCGTTTATTCTCGAAACCGGTACATCAGGCAAATTAATCCGTTAATGACTTCACCTGCTTTGGTCTCAGATACGCAGGACGTAGCGGCGGCCATTTAAACACAGGGAAGCTGTGCAGTTAGCTGCAGCTGTTTAAATACAGGTTTGTGTCTGAAATGAACAGAGGGGAACCCTCTGGGCCTTCAAGGTATTCACTGACGGCCTAATAAAAAATGTTGAAAGAATTTTTGTACTCCTAAATAATTATTTTAGGTCTTTATTTTGTTTTTATTCATTTATTTTACTCAATGAAATCATAGCAATGAGTTTTATATTATTTTTATAAACTTGTCCTGGCAAACAATGGGTTAATATAACTAAATGGAAAATGGACCAATCACATTTTTCCTTTTGATGGTATCTGGGTAAACCAGAGACACATTCTAGCAGGCAGGGTCTTCAGTAACTGCAACGAATGCCTGTGTGTAACTCAAGCGAATGTGGACACAATTTGACAATGATAGCGGTCTTAGCCAATCATATTTTGTTAAGTTGTGGGCGGGATCATTTCCTGTCATCTTCTGGGGATTTGCGAATACTTACCAAACACCCCCTTACTTCCCCTCTGCACTCAGACGGGCCCATATTTTACTTGACCAAAAACACAAATAAATGGACTCCCACTGAAAAAAATCTGATATCGGTCTGCATTCACGCTTTATTTAGAGAATTTTCAGCGCGTTACTCTCACACAAAAAACACCGCACCATTATATGTTTATTTTCTATTTGTGAATAATAAACTATGTAACAAAAATGTACCCGAAACTACTGCGATTCATGAGCATGACATTAACACTACAGTGTCAAATTCAACGTTAATACTACTTTCAGAGATGACCTTTGTGAAATAAGCAAGATTAACATCAGTGGTACACCAGATTCTTACGTCGGCATAGTGACATTAATTCAGCAAAAATTCTAGCCCAATCAGCGTAGTCCAGTATTTATAGTTTAATTTTAGTTTTTTTAATTGTTATTTTTGTCAAGATGTGCTGATTTATTCGGTATTAAATGGGGTATTTGATGATCGCAAAACTGATTAAAACATCAATATAGGTCAGTGTTGACTCAGATAAGATATGTAGGCCAACCGGGGTGAATCATAATTCATTTAAATGGAGAGAAAAAACACACACACACACACACACACACACATATATATATATATATATATATATATAATTTGAAACCGTTTATGTGTTTTTCATGATTCAAGATTAAAAAATTGAAGTATCATCTAAGTATCATTATCCATGTATGGATCACTTGGACATTTAGGGATGGTTGAAGGCATCGTTATGGCGAAACACCTCCGGATCATTTTAATGCCTACTTTTTTCATTTTACTTATTATAAAGACTTGACGTACAATTTAAATCAATGAAAAAAGATGGTAATGTCTATTTCTTTGTAAAAGAATTTAGCTTGAGGTATTGCTTTTTGTAGTTTATCAAAAGCTTCTTTCAGTACCAACATTATCCATCAAGTTAACCACAGACCAAATACCTCTCCGAACCCAATCTCAGTGGAGTCTGACTCTGAGAGAAGCTTCTGTAAAAACACACAGAAACATAATCATAAAGTTGACTGTGAGTAGCTCATGTGGTGCTTCTGTTTTAAAGCAGATTGAAGATTTGCTCTGCAACTGAAAATGGTTCTGGTAAAAATCAGTGTCCAGTTGTTCAAAAGGTTTCATCTAGTTATCCAGAAACTTTAATCCAAACTCTTGTGATCTGCTACACTTTAATAACGTTGGATAAATTAAATCTGATTCACATACAGACTTCAAAGATAAAAAGAGACAACTGCCAGTAATAATAAAACAAATCAATTTCATTCAAACACACAACCCTATCAAATGACAAGAAAGAAACAACTCGTGTTACTTAAAAAGTATTGTATTTGACTAAATCAGGCACTGCTCTGTATTAAGTAAAAAAAAAAAAAAAGATGAACACCACAAGTTAAAAAAAGCAATGTAAGTGTTGATCAAGGGCATGTTTGATCCAAAGAACAGAAAGTCTCTGACATGATATTTCTTCAGATTTTGGCTGCTATTCCCGCCTAGTCCCTGGTCTGTGCTTCACTTTAGACTGCACCTGCTTAATGCACTATCAAAAAACTGACCAGCAGATGGCAGCAGAAACTGTGACTCAATGCAAATAATTACATTTCAAGATGTTTTCATCCAAACTTATCAAACTTGGTTTTTACATGTTAACCTTACAACTTTTTGTTGCTGACTGGACTCAGAAATATTTCGTTGTTTAATTTATAACAGTCTTTTGACTTTAAGGGTTAAATATAGAGGTTAATTATGTATCACAGAATAATACAATATGTACCATAATTACAACATATGAAATTAAAATAGTAGTTATGTAGCCATGATGTTTACAAATCATATATGGTACTTGGTATCAGACTGCAGCTTCTCACTTTCTTCACCATGTGTTTGTTTGTTTTGCTGTTGTTGACTGTTCTTGTTCTGACTTTGTTTTTGATGTGGCTGTTCAATAAAACATGGAAATATGAATGCTGTGTGAGCTTTCTCCTACCTTTAATAACACAATACATGTAACAAGCTTTTCAACACAGGTGGCCTGTCTTAGTTGAAAGCCCACTCACCACGACAAGGTGCAGGCCATGAGTGGGGACACAGGACAAGACGTACTTGGCGAACAGGACAAACTCTGACGAGACAAACATACAAATACATATAAAGTGGATAGAAATGACAAACAAATACAAATAAAGTGGGAAGAAATGACAAACAAACAAATACAAATAAAGTGGGAAGAAATGACAAACATACAAACACAAATAAAGGGAAACTGAAGTTTTCTGGAATTAAAAGAAAACATAAAACATGGATTAATAGGATATAACATTTTTACAGGATTAAATATCAACTAAAGCAATGCACACACTTAAAACGTTTTACTGAAAATGAATAAACTTTGAACATAAGAACCAAGTTAAACATATCAAAAGTTTTTTGACAGAATAGTGGAACTAAGGCAGCATTTAAAAGCGTAGAAGTCTGGACTAAAACAATTAAGTATTTACAAAACAGTAATAAAACTCATCAATGTATTTACATTACACTGCAGTAAATAGTTCATTTACTAAGGATTGTAACATTTATTAAATGTGCAAAATAAAAACTAGAAAGAGAGAGCCTCATTCATCATGAAGTTCATCCCATCTAGTGTTCCCTTTTTTAAATGAAGTTGCTCCTTCAGATGTCCCTTTGGTCCCAGAATCATGCTGAAACCTCAGTGGTCATCCATCTGCTTGGCACTCTGGTGTGTATTTGCAGGAACTGTCTCAGCTTTCGCAAACCGTTGGAATTTTTCAGATTGTGCAAACCGTTTAGAAATAACCGTCCTTCAGACTGTGATGTGTCTTCGCCAACACATCCGATGTTAAAGGGTTCAAATCGCCTTAGTTGAGCTTTACTTTCGTTATCATTTACAGTGGGGTTGCGCAGATGCGCAGATTATCACTGTTTAATAGTTTGACTCAGTGAGCTTACAAGACGTGGTGTATAGTCTCTTTTACAGAGTGTGACCTCCAGATTTTTTTTTACGGCATTTGTCTATTTGTTAAGTAAATTATTATTTTATTTTTAAGATAACTGTTTTTGTATTGTGAATTTTTAAAAAGTTTGTATTTGGATTTTTCCAAAAATACACACTTTTGTATTGATTTCCAGCACTAACCTGTGTTCACTTACCTGCAGACCTGCAAGCACTCCAGCAAGCAGATCCAACAATTGCAGCGTACCTTCACTTCTGGCACCAGCAGATAGAGCCAGTTGGCCAGTTGGCCTCCTCTTCCAGTTAAAAGCAAGTTCTTCTGCAATTTTGCCATAGTTTATTAAGGGCAAATAGAGACTGTAGTGGCCATTGGGAAGTTTGTCCTTTTTTCGCCATTTTCAAAAATGTATGATCGTCCCTTGAAAGCCTGTCCTGGCTGCTCTCCAGGAAGTCCACCTTGAACTGTTGATTCCGTAGTTCATCCAGTTTCACAGTGTGATTCTACTGAGAGTCACTGCAGACTGGTTTGCCATTTTTCCAAATCCTTCCTGTTGTGGCACATTGCTTCTGTTTACAGACATCCTTTGCTGAGTGAAAACACCTGGCATTTCACAAAACCAATCAGTGTCCAGTCCTGAAACTTCCAAATCTGAGACAACACCACTGTCAACAATTTTCTCTTTCCTCATGGTACACAGAAGAATCCTTGTGTTTCTCCCATATAGATTCAGTCTATCCATCAGACCCAGTGTACAGAAGGATGCTGAACTTCCAGGGTTGAGAAAGGCACAAGTTTCCACCATCTTGTGGCCTTTCTTTGTTTTCATCTTCACTGGTACAATAGCAAGGTTGAAAGCTTGAACACTCTGGGTTTTTCTTGCCTTTCCCCCATCAAGGCACAAAACCCTAAAGTTTTATTCTTGATGGCTCTTTTTAGAATAGATGTGCCATCAGTCCAAAACACTGCCTTGATTCTGTAATCCAAGCTCTTTTCTCTTCAGAGCTGCCACAGTGTCTTCAGTTGATTCCATGCAAGGGGTAGTAACAGGCTGGTAAGTAACAACACCACAACCCTGCTAGCTTGCATCTGCAAAATGATGAAGCAGAGCAAAGGTTTCTTCTCCAAAGATGAGTGGTCCCTCTAACCAGTTAAACCACTGTCCAGCTGATGTTGCAGATACAGTGTCATCCCATCCGAGACCTTTCCAGCACAAGTCCTGGAGTTTGTTTTTTGCTGAAAAACCACAGAAGCAAGGATTCCCAAGGGGTCATGAAAGGATCTGACCATTGATTCCTCTTAGTGTCAAGGGTTCGCCGATTAGTTCTTCTTCGATTTGTCTCCTAAGAAACACATCCACAGTGCCAAGGATTTTAGTGAGGTGTATTAATGCAAGCATGCATTGTCTTTACTCACTGCTCATCCCATGTTTCATCATCCTTCTCTCAGCGTATTACCAATCAGTACTCCATGCCATTAGATAGCAGAGAAGTTCTGCTCATGAAACCAGATCCCGAAGCTCCTTTTTCCATGAATGCATCAATGTTTGCATTAAGTCAAAACTGTTCCTGTTTTATACTTTTTCATAGTTGCTCCTCCTGTTTCTCAAGTGCATGATTGCCGAGCAATATCAGTGAGCCATTTCAGCCACAGCTTTTACTTGTGCAGACAATCATCATCATCATCATCCCTCATTACATGTCCTATCATCCTTATTTCAGAGAGTTTCTAGGCAGTACTCCATGCCATTAGATCGCATAGAAGATGTGCTCATTAATCCAGATCATGACGTTCTTAAAATGGTCTCCTTCACCATGAACACACATCTGAAAACATTCATTTAAAATCAGCTCCAGTATCTCCAGGTAATAACCACTGATAGAGATTGCAAAACTTTATAATCCCACCTGAGAGGAAGACCCCTTTCACTTATGAACCTGATGACAACAACTACATTTTCAGCACCTACCTTGTACTTTGATTTGTCTCCAAAGAGATCCATCCACAGTCCCCAGGTTTTTAGTGAAGTGTGTTAATGCAGACATGCATTGTCTGAGCTCAACACTCATTTCATGTTCCATCATCCTTCTTTCAGAGTGTTTTCAGGCAGTACTCCGTGCCATTCGATTGCAGAGAAGCTATGCTCATTATTCCAGATCCAGAAGTCTTATTTGGAATTCTTCACCACCAGTGCAGCCATGTCTGCTTCAACTGGAAATGGTTCTTTCCATTTTCACAGCTGCTCCTTTTCCTCCAGTGCATGTTCGATGAGGATTCAGTGAAGCCATTTCAGCCACAACTTTAATTGTGCAGACAACTTTGCTGGAGTATTTGATAATGAGGATTCATCCATTCTTTTTGCTGGTGTTGTTTGATATACTGTCACAGGGAAGTACTGCATCCGGGTCTTTGTAGTATAAAGATAAGATCCAGCCAGTGGCTTTATAAGCCATAAAAGTCATAACTGTACTACATCCATCAATCCTTCAATTTGTTTCCCGGGAGACAAATCCACAGTCCCCAAGTTTTTAGTACAGTCTACTAATGCAAGCATGCATTGTCTGAGCTCACCACTCATCTCATGTTCCATCATCCTTCTCTCAGTGTATCCAGTCAGTACTCCATGCCATCAGATTGCAGAAAAGATGTGCTCATTAATCCAAATCCAGAACTCTTGAATGGTCTCCTTAATTATAAATGCAGATATTTCTGCTTCAAGTCAAACCATTCTTTCCTTTTTCATAGCCGCTCCTCCTTTCCTCATGTGCATGATTGACAAGCGATATCAGTGAAGCCATTAAAGCCACAGCTTTAACTCATGCAGAGAATGCTGCATCAGTATTTGGTTTTAATGAAGCCTTAATGAAGGCTCAATCGAACACCCTCCATGAATTCTATTTTGTTTGTCTCCATAGAAATGCATCCTTAGTGCCCAAGTTTTAGTACAGCATATTTATGCAAACATGCATTGTCTGAGCTCATCACTCATCTCATGTTCCATCATCCTTTTTTCCATTCAGTACTGCATGCTATAAGATCAAAGAGAAGATGTGCTCATTAATCCAGATCCAGAAGCTTTTTAAATGGTCTCCTTCTCCATAAATGCAGCTGTGTCTGCTTCAAGTCAATCAGTTCTTTCCTTTTTTCACAGCTGCTCCTCCTGTTCTTTAATTCCATGATTGACGAGCAATCAGTGAAGCTTTT
Organism: Halichoeres trimaculatus; assembly: GCF_033239565.1. Taxonomy (NCBI): domain Eukaryota; kingdom Metazoa; phylum Chordata; class Actinopteri; order Labriformes; family Labridae; genus Halichoeres; species Halichoeres trimaculatus. Next base: position 32,193,063 of record NW_027437182.1, on the reverse strand, counting down.
TCAGCCACAGCTTTAACTTGTGCAGACAACTTTGCTGAAGTATTTGATTATGATGAAGCCTTAATATCTGTATCCCAATCAGCTCCAGTTTCCCCATGTAATACCCAGTGTAGGGGCATTGTAAAACTTCATCATCCGACCTGAAAAGAAACCCTCGTACACTTAAGAACCTGATAATAACATGTCTTCATCTTTCAGCACCTACCTTGTATTGCGATTTGTCTCCATAAAGATGCATCCACAGTCCCCAGGTTTTTAGTACAGTCTAGTAATGCAAACATGCATTGTCTGTGCTCACCACTTATCTCATGTTCCATCATCCTTCTCTCAGTGTTTCCAGTCAGTATTCCATGCCATCAGATAGCAGAAAAGATGTGCTAAATAATCCAAATCCAGAAGCTCTTTAAACGGTCGTCTCCTCCATAAATGCAGCCATGTCTGCTTCAAGTCAATCAGTTCCTTCCTTTTTTCAAAGCAGCTCCTCCTTTTCTTCAAGTGCATGATTGACAGGAAAGCAGTGAAGCCATTTCAGCCACAGTTTTTAACTAATGCCTTGGTTTGATATGTTGTCACAGGGCAGTATTGCATCCCAGTCTTCTTGGTGTAGAGATCAGGTCCAGCTGATGCTTTTTTTAAGCTGTAAGCCATAATTAAACATCCTCCATGAATCTGCTTTGATTTGTCCCCCGAGAAACACATCCACAGTGCCAAGGTTTTCAGTTAGGTGTGTTAATGCAAGCATGCATTCTTTGTTCTCACCACTCATCCCATGATCCAGAGAAGATGTAGAGAAGAAGTAATTCATCCTGGTCTTAACCATAATTGAACATCCTCCATGAATCCTTCATTGATTTGTCTCCAAAGAAACGCTTCCTCAGTGTCCAGGTCTTTAGAACAGTATATTGATGCAAGCACGCATTGTCTGAGCTCGTCACACATCTCATGTTCCATCATCCTATTTTTTGGAGTCTTTCCAGTCATTACTCCATGCCATAAAAAACAGATAAGATCTGCTCATTAATCCAGATCCAGAAACCATTCTTTCCTTTTTCACAACTGCTCCTTCTGTTCCTCGAGTGCATGATTGACGAGCATTTACTGAAGCCATTTCACCCACAGCTTTAACTTGTGCAGACAACTTTGCTGAAGTATTTGATTACAATGAAGCCTTAATACCTGTATCCCAATCAGCTCCAGTTTCCCCATGTAATACCCATTGTAAGAGCATTGTAAAACTTCATCATCCGACCTGAAAAGAAACCCTCGTACACTTAAGAACCTGATAATAACATGTCTCCATCTTTCAGCACCTACCTTGTATTGTGATTTGTCTCCATAAAGATGCATCCACAGTCCCCAGGTTTTTAGTACAGTCTACAAATGCAAGCATGCATTGTCTGTGCTCACTACTTATCTCATGTTCCATCATCTTTCTCTTTGTGTTTCCAATCAGTACTCCATGCCATCAGATTGCAGAAAAGATGTGCTCTTTAATCCAAATCCAGAAGCTCTTTAATGGTCTCCTTCTCCATAAATGCAGCCATGTCTGCTTCAAGTCAATCAGTTCTTTCCTTTTTTCAAAGCAGCTCCTCCTTTTCCTCAAGTGCATGATTGACAAGAAAGCAGTGAAGCCATTTCAGCTACAGTTTTAACTAATGCCTTGGTTTGATAGGTTGTCACAGGGCAGTATTGGATCCCAGTCTTCTTGGTGTAGAGATCAGGTCCAGCTGATGCTTTTTTTAAGCTGTAAGCCATAATTAAACATCTTCCATGAATCTGCTTTGATTTGTCCCCCAAGAAACACATCCGCAGTGCCAAGGTTTTCAGTGAGGTGTGTTAATGCAAGCATGCATTCTTTGTTCTCACCACTCATCCCATGTTCCATCATCCTTTTTTCTGAGTCTTTCCAGTCAATGTTCCATGCCATTAGATCCAGAGAAGATGTAGAGAAGAAGTAATTCATCCTTGTCTTAACCATAATTGAACATCCTCCATGAGAAACTCTCCAAAGAAAAGCATTCTCAGTGCCCAGGTCTTTAGAACAGTATATTGATGCAAGCACGCATTGTCTGAGCTCGTCACACATCTCATGTTCCATCATCCTATTTTTTAGAGTCTTTCCAGTCAGTACTCCATGCCATTAAAACAGATAAGATCTGCTCATTAATCCAGATCCAGAAACCATTCTTTCCTTTTTCACAACTGCTCCTTCTGTTCCTCGAGTGCATGATTGACGAGCATTTACTGAAGCCATTTCACCCACAGCTTTAACTTGTGCAGACAACGTTGCTGTAGTATTTGATTATGATGAAGCCTTAATATCTGTATCCCAATCAGCTCCAGTTTCCCCATGTAATACCCATTGTAAGGGCATTGTAAAATTTCATTATCCGACCTGAAAAGAAACCCTCGTACACTTAAGAACCTGATAATAACATGTCTCCATCTTTCAGCACCTACCTTGTATTGCGATTTGTCTCCATAAAGATGCATCCACAGTCCCCAGGTTTTTAGTACAGTCTTCAAATGCAAGTATGCATTGTCTGTGTTCACCACTTATCTCATGTTCCATCATCTTTCTCTTTGTGTTTCCAATCGGTACTCCATGCCATCAGATTGCAGAAAAGATGTGCTCTTTAATCCAAATCCAGAAGCTCTTTAATGGTCTCCTTCTCCATAAATGCAGCCATGTCTGCTTCAAGTCAATCAGTTCTTTCCTTTTTTCAAAGCAGCTCCTCCTTTTCCTCAAGTGCATGATTGACAAGAAAGCAGTGAAGCTATTTCAGCTACAGTTTTAACTTGTGCCTTGGTTTGATATGTTGTCACAAGGCAGTATTGGATCCCAGTCTTCTTGGTGTAGAGATCAGGTCCAGCTGATGCTTTTTTTAAGCTGTAAGCCATAATTAAACATCTTCCATGAATCTGCTTTGATTTGTCCCCCGAGAAACACATCCGCAGTGCCAAGGTTTTCAGTGAGGTGTGTTAATGCAAGCATGCATTCTTTGTTCTCACCACTCATCCCATGTTCCATCATCCTTTTTTCTGAGTCTTTCCAGTCAATGTTCCATGCCATTAGATCCAGAGAAGATGTGCTCATTAATCCAGATCCAGAAGCTCATAAAATGGTCACCTTCCTCATGGATGCAGCCATGTCTGTTTTAAGTCCAAATGTTTCTTTACTTTTTCAGCTGCTCCTGCTGTTTCCTCAAGTGCATTAATGACTGGCAGTTATTGAAGCCATTTCAGCCACAGCTTTAACTTGTGCATACATTGTTGCATAAGTATTCGATTACAATGAAGACTTAATACCTGTATCCCAATCAGCTCCAGTAATATCCATTGTGAAGGCATTGTAAGACTTCATCATCCCACCTGAAAGAAAACCCTGTTTCACTTAAGAACCTGATAAAAACATGTCTCAAGCCTTTGAGCACCTACCTTGTATTGTGATTTGTCTCCATAGAGATGCATCCACAGTCCCCAGGTTTTAATGAGGTGTGTTAATGCAAACATGCTTTTTCTGTGCCAACCATCCATCTCATGTTCCATCATCCTTCTTTCAGTGTTTCCAGTCAGTACTGCATGCCATTAGATCCAGAGAAGATGTAGAGAAGAAGTAATTCATCCTGGTCTTAACCATAATTGAACATCCTCCATGAATCCTTCATTGATTTGTCTCCAAAGAAACGCTTCCTCAGTGCCCAGGTCTTTAGAACAGTATATTGATGCAAGCACGCATTGTCTGAGCTCGTCACACATCTCATGTTCCATCATCCTATTTTTTGGAGTCTTTCCAGTCATTACTCCATGCCATAAAAAACAGATAAGATCTGCTCATTGATCCAGATCCAGAAACCATTCTTTCCTTTTTCACAACTGCTCCTTCTGTTCCTCGAGTGAATGATTGACAAGCATTTACTGAAGCCATTTCACCCACAGCTTTAACTTGTGCAGACAACGTTGCTGAAGTATTTGATTATGATGAAGCCATAATATCTGTATCCCAATCAGCTCCAGTTTCCCCATGTAATACCCATTGTAAGGGCATTGTAAAACTTCATCATCCAACCTGAAAAGAAACCCTCGTACACTTAAGAACCTGATAATAACATGTCTCCATCTTTCAGCACCTACCTTGTATTGTGATTTGTCTCCATAAAGATGCATTCACATTCCCCAGGTTTTTAGTACAGTCTTCAAATGCAAGCATGCATTGTCTGTGTTCACCACTAATCTCATGTTCCATCATCTTTCTCTTTGTGTTTCCAATCAGTACTCCATGCCATCAGATTGCAGAAAAGATGTGCTCTTTAATCCAAATCCAGAAGCTCTTTAATCGGTCACCTTTCCCATAAATGCAGCCATGTCTGCTTCAAGTCAATCAGTTCATTCCTTTTTTCAAAGCAGCTCCTCCTTTTCCTCAAGTGCATGATTGACAAGAAAGCAGTGAAGCCATTTCAGCTACAGTTTTAACTTGTGCCTTGGTTTGATATGTTGTCACAAGGCAGTTTTGGATCCCAGTCTTCTTGGTGAAGAGATCAGGTCCAGCTGATGCTTTTTTTAAGCTGTAAGCCATAATTAAACATCCCTCATGAATCTGCTTTGATTTGTCCCCCAAGAAAAACATCCGCAGTGCCAAGGTTTTCAGTGAGGTGTGTTAATGCAAGCATGCATTCTTTGTTCTCACCACTCATCCCATGTTCCATCATCCTTTTTTCTGAGTCTTTCCAGTCAATGTTCCATGCCATTAGATCCAGAGAAGATGTGCTCATTAATCCAGATCCAGAAGCTCATAAAATGGTCACCTTCCTCATGGATGCAGCCATGTCTGTTTTAAGTCCAAATGTTTCCTTACTTTTTCAGCTGCTCCTGCTGTTTCCTCAAGTGCATTAATGACTGGCAATTAGTGAAGCCATTTCAGCCACAGCTTTAACTTGTGCATACATTGTTGCATAAGTATTCGATTACGATAAAGCCTTAATACCTGTATCCCAATAAGCTCCAGTAATATCCATTGTGAAGGCATTGTAAAACTTCATCATCCCACCTGAAAGAAAACCCTGTTTCACTTAAGAACCTGATAAAAACATGTCTCAAGCTTTTGAGCACCTACCTTGTATTGTGATTTGTCTCCATAGAGATGCATCCACAGTCCCCAGGTTTTTAGTGAAGTGTGCTAATGCAAACATGCTTCTTCTTTGCAAACCATCCATCTCATGTTCCATCATCCTTCTTTCAGTGTTTCCAGTCAGTACTGCATGCCATTAGATCCAGAGAAGATGTAGAGAAGAAGTAATTCATCCTGGTCTTAACCATAATTGAACATCCTCCATGAATCCTTCATTGATTTGTCTCCAAAGAAACGCATCCTCAGTGCCCAGGTCTTTAGAACAGTATATTGATGCAAGCACGCATTGTCTGAGCTCGTCACACATCTCATGTTCCATCATCCTATTTTTTGGAGTCTTTCCAGTCATTACTCCATGCCATAAAAAACAGATAAGATCTGCTCATTAATCCAGATCCAGAAACCATTATTTCCTTTTTCACAACTGCTCCTTCTGTTCCTCGAGTGCATGATTGACGAGCATTTACTGAAGCCATTTCACCCACAGCTTTAACTTGTGCAGACAACTTTGCTGAAGTATTTGATTATGATGAAGCCTTAATATCTGTATCCCAATCAGCTCCAGTTTCCCCATGTAATACCCATTGTAAGGGCATTGTAAAACTTCATCATCCCACCTGAAAAGAAACCCTCGTACACTTAAGAACCTGATAATAACATGTCTCCATCTTTCAGCACCTACCTGGTATTGCGATTTGTCTCCATAAAGATGCATCCACAGTCCCCAGGTTTTTAGTACAGTCTTCAAATGCAAGTATGCATTGTCTGTGTTCACCACTTATCTCATGTTCCATCATCTTTCTCTTTGTGTTTCCAATCAGTACTCCATGCCATCAGATTGCAGAAAAGATGTGCTCTTTAATCCAAATCCAGAAGCTCTTAAATGGTCTCCTTCTCCATAAATGCAGCCATGTCTGCTTCAAGTCAATCAGTTCATTCCTTTTTTCAAAACAGCTCCTCCTGTTCTTCAAGTGCATGATTGACAAGAAAGCAGTGAAGCCATTTCAGCTCCAGTTTTAACTTATGCCTTGGTTGGATAGGTTGTCACAGGGCAGTATTGGATCCCAGTCTTCTTGGTGTAGAGATCAGGTCCAGCTGATGCTTTTTTAAGCTGTAAGCCATAATTAAACATCCCTCATGAATCTGCTTTGATTTGTCCCCCAAGAAAAACATCCGCAGTGCCAAGGTTTTCAGTGAGACGTGTTAATGCAAGCATGCATTCTTTGTTCTCACCACTCATCCCATGTTCCATCATCCTTTTTTCTGAGTCTTTCCAGTCAATGTTCCATGCCATTAGATCCAGAGAAGATGTGCTCATTAATCCAGATCCAGAAGCTCATAAAATGGTCACCTTCCTCATGGATGCAGCCATGTCTGTTTTAAGTCCAAATGTTTCTTTACTTTTTCAGCTGCTCCTGCTGTTTCCTCAAGTGCATTAATGACTGGCAATCAGTGAAGCCATTTCAGACACAGCTTTAACTTGTGCATACAGTGTTGCACAAGTATTCGATTACGATGAAGCCTTAATACCTGTATCCCAATCAGCTCCAGTAATATCCATTGTGAAGGCATTGTAAAACTTCATCATCCCACCTGAAAGAAAACCCTGTTTCACTTAAGAACCTGATAAAGACATGTCTTAAGCTTTTGAGCACCTACCTTGTATTGTGATTTGTCTCCATAGAGATGCATCCACAGTCCCCAGGTATTAATGAGGTGTGTTAATGCAAACATGCTTTTTCTGTGCCAACCATCCATCTCATGTTCCATCATCCTTCTTTCAGTGTTTCCAGTCAGTACTGCATGCCATTAGATCCAGAGAAGATGTAGAGAAGAAGTAATTCATCCTGGTCTTAACCATAATTGAACATCCTCCATGAATCCTTCATTGATTTGTCTCCAAAGAAACTCATCCTCAGTGCCCAGGTCTTTAGAACAGTACATTGATGCAAGCACGCATTGTCTGAGCTCGTCACACATCTCATGTTCCATCATCCTATTTTTTGGAGTCTTTCCAGTCATTACTCCATGCCATAAAAAACAGATAAGATCTGCTCATTAATCAAGAAACCATTCTTTCCTTTTTCACTACTGCTCCTTCTGTTCCTCAAGTGCATGATTGACCAGCATTTACTGAAGCCATTTCACCCACAGCTTTAACTTGTGCAGACAACGTTGCTGAAGTATTTGATTATGATGAAGCCTTAATATCTGTATCCAAATAAGCTCCAGTTTCCCCATGTAATATCCATTGTAAGGGCATTGTAAAACTTCATCATCCCACCTGAAAAGAAACCCTTGTACACTTAAGAACCTGATAATAACATGTCTCCATCTTTCAGCACCTACCTGGTATTGCGATTTGTCTCCATAAAAATGCATCCACAGTCCCCAGGTTTTTAGTACAGTCTTCAAATGCAAGTATGCATTGTCTGTGCGCACCACTTATCTCATGTTCCATCATCTTTCTCTTTGTGTTTCCAATCAGTACTCCATGCCATCAGATTGCAGAAAAGATGTGCTCATTTATCCAAATCCAGAAGCTCCTTAATCAGTCTCCTTTCCCATAAGTGCAGACATTTCTGCTTCAAGTCAATCAGTTCTTTCCTTTTTTCAAAGAAGCTCCTCCTTTTCCTCAAGTGCATCATTGACGAGCAATATCAGTGAAGCCATTTCAGCTCCAGTTTTAACTTATGCCTTGGTTTGATATGTTGTCACAGGGCAGTATTGGATCCCAGTCTTCTTGGTGTAGAGATCAGGTCCAGCTGATGCTTTTTTTAGTCTGTAAGCCATAATTAAACATCCTCCATGAATCTGCTTTGATTTGTCCCCCAAGAAACACATCCGCAGTGCCAAGGTTTTCAGTGAGACGTGTTAATGCAAGCATGCATTCTTTGTTCTCACCACTCATCCCATGTTCCATCATCCTTTTTTCTGAGTCTTTCCATTCAATGTTCCATGCCATTAGATCCAGAGAAGATGTGCTCATTAATCCAGATCCAGAAGCTCATAAAATGGTCACCTTCCTCATGGATGCAGCCATGTCTGTTTTAAGTCCAAATGTTTCTTTACTTTTTCAGCTGCTCCTGCTGTTTCCTCAAGTGCATTAATGACTGGCAATCAGTGAAGCCATTTCAGCCACAGCTTTGACTTGTGCATACATTGTTGCACAAGTATTCGATTACGATGAAGCCTTAATACCTGTATCCCAATCAGCTCCAGTAATATCCATTGTGAAGGCATTGTAAAACTTCATCATCCCACCTGAAAGAAAACCCTGTTTCACATAAGAACCTGATAAAGACATGTCTTAAGCTTTTGAGCACCTACCTTGTATTGTGATTTGTCTCCATAGAGATGCATCCACAGTCCCCAGGTATTAATGAGGTGTGTTAATGCAAACATGCTTTTTCTGTGCCAACCATCCATCTCATGTTCCATCATCCTTCTTTCAGTGTTTCCAGTCAGTACTGCATGCCATTAGATCCAGAGAAGATGTAGAGAAGAAGTAATTCATCCTGGTCTTAACCATAATTGAACATCCTCCATGAATCCTTCATTGATTTGTCTCCAAAGAAACGCATCCTCAGTGCCCAGGTTTGTAGAACAGTAAATTGATGCAAGCACGCATTGTCTGAGCTCGTCACACATCTCATGTTCCATCATCCTATTTTTTGGAGTCTTTCCAGTCATTACTCCATGCCATAAAAAACAGATAAGATCTGCTCATTAATCCAGATCCAGAAACCATTCTTTCCTTTTTCACAACTGCTCCTTCTGTTCCTCGAGTGCATGATTGACGAGCATTTACTGAAGCCATTTCACCCACAGCTTTAACTTGTGCAGACAACGTTGCTGAAGTATTTGATTATGTTGAAGCCTTAATATCTGGATCCCAATCAGCTCCAGTTTCCCCATGTAATACCCATTGTAAGGGCATTGTAAAACTTCATCATCCGACCTGAAAAGAAACCCTCGTACACTTAAGAACCTGATAATAACATGTCTCCATCTTTCAGCACCTACCTTGTATTGTGATTTGTCTCCATAAAGATGCATCCACAGTCCCCAGGTTTTTAGTACAGTCTACTAATGCAAGCATGCATTGTCTGTGTTCACCACTTATCTCATGTTCCATCATCTTTCTCTTTGTGTTTCCAGTCAGTACTCCATGCCATCAGATTGCAGAAAAGATGTGCTCATTTATCCAAATCCAGAAGCTCTTTAATCGGTCTCCTTTCCCATAAATGCAGCCATGTCTGCTTCAAGTCAATCAGTTCTTTCCTTTTTTCACAGCTGCTCCCTCCTGTTCCTCAAGTGCATGATTGACGAGCAATATCAGTGAAGCCATTTCAGCTCCAGCTTTAACTCATGCAGACAATGTTGCAGCAGTATTTGATTTTGATGAAGCCTTAATGAAGGCTCAATTGAACATCCTCCATGAATCCTATTTTGTTTGTCTCCAAAGAGATGCATCCTTAGTTCTTAGGTTTTTAGTGAAGTGTGTTAATGCAAACATGCATTGTCTGAGCCTATCACTCATCTCATGTTCCATCATCCTTCTCTCAGTGATTCAGGCAGTACTCCATGCAATCAAATCACAGGGAAGCTGTGCTCATCATTCCAGATCCAGAAGCTCTTTAAAATGGTCTCCTTTCCCATTAATGCAGCCATGTCTGCTTCAAGTGAAAATGGTTTTTTACCCTTTCATAGCTGCTCCTCCTGTTCCTCAAGTAAATGATTGACAAGCAATATCAGTGAAGCCATTTCAGCCACAGCTTTATCTTGCGCAGAATCTGTTGAAGTATTTTTGTTTTGATGAAGCCTTAATGAAGCCTCCATTGATCATCCTCCTTGAGTCCTATTTTGATTTGTCTTCCAAGAGATGCATCCTCAGTCCCCAGGTTTTTAGGGAAGTGAATTTATGCAAGCATGCATTGTCTGATCTCATCACTCATCTCATGTTCCATCATCCTTCTCTCAGAGTCTTTCCAGTCATTACTCCATGCCATAAAAAACAGATAAGATCTGCTCATTAATCCAGATCCAGAAGCTCCTAAGTGGTATCATTTGCCATGAACACACACTTCTGAAAAATTTAAGTTTAGGTCCAGCATCCTCAGGTTATAACCATCGTGAGGAATTTGCAAAACTTCATGGTCCCGCCCTGAAAGGAAACACCCTTAGACTTAAGAACCTAATGACAATAACATGTCTCCGGTACCTACCTTGTATTTTGATTTGTCTTCCAAGAGATGCATCCACAGTGCCAAGGTTTCAGTGAGGTGTGTTAATGCAAGCATTCAATGTCTGTTCTCACCACTCATCTCATGTTCCATCATCCTTTTTTCCATTCAGTACTGCATGCTATAAGATCACAGAGAAGATGTGCTCATTAATTCAAATCCAGAAGCTCTTTAAATGGTCTCCTTCTCCATAAATGCAGTCATGTCTGCTTCAAGTCAATCAGTTCTTTCCTTTATCACAGCTGCTCCTCCTGTTCCTCAATTCCATGATTGACAAGCAATCAGTGCAGCCAGTTCAGCCACAGCTTTAACTTGTGCAGACAACATGGCTGAGATATTTTATATTGATCCATTCTTATTGCTGCTGTGGTTTGATATGCTGTCACATGGCAGTAATAATCCTTGTCTTCATGGTGTAGAGCTTAAGACCTGCTGGTGGCTTTATCAAGCTGTGTTAGCCATAAGTGAACATCCTCCATGAATCCTATTTCGATTTGTCTCCAAAGAGATGCATCCACAGTGCCCAGTTTGTCAGTTTAGTGTATTAATGCAGGCATGCATTGTCTGTGCTCACCACTCATCTCATGTTCAATCATCCTTCTTGGAGTCTTTCCAGTCACAATATCCAGTAATAAATGTGTTGTTTCATGTAGAAAATATTTTACAGGCAAAGTAAAACATGGATCCTGTGGAAGGTGAATATTTTATCCAGTCCAGTGGTAACATTTCTTCATTGTGAAGGTGCCTGTTCAGTGCCTCATTAGTAAAGGAACATGTCTTGCCAGCCTCTTTCATCCTCCAGGATGCTGGCTATATGACTTGCACCTGTCATATCCAGTGAGCTTGAAGACTTTGTTTGGACATCCTCGTCAACTCCATCTTTCTCTGTTTCTGTTAATTTTCCTGATTTTGTTGCTGTAGATTCCGGGCTAACATTTTTGTTAGCTTTCTGTAGCTGTGCATAGCTGCATCCAGCGGTCGCAGTGTTCAGGCCATCGTTAGGTAGCTGCTCATCCTCTGTCTCTCCACTTTGGTTTTGTTTGGCTTTTTTGAAGCTGTTCATAAGCAGGACTTCTTTTTTTTATCACTGCTGCGTCTTTCTCATCTTTTTCTTTTCATTCTTTCCCTTTGTCGCTCTGCTGAGCTTCTGAATGTCCTGGATTTTCTGTCGCCTGGCTGGTGCATTTTCCCACAATTCTTCTGATACATTTATTTTGAACCCTGTCACTGATCACAGTTATGCTTGCAGTCACTTTTTAGTCACTGATAGGATGGAAATACACATTTTTTTCAGGCTACTCCCATCGAAGAGGACCCTTGCGTGCTCAAGGGCTATATCATATGGGCGCATACTGTCCATGTAATAAAGCAGGCCCAGGCGTTGACAGTACATTAAAATGTAATGTCACTTCTGGAAGATTCGTACCATCTTTCTTAAGCCATTTGAGAGATGATATCTGGATCTTCATTTCATCCAGATTGTTTGTGCAGTCGTTTTCCCATAGAAATGACAGTCTTTTCCCATTTCAGCTTTTCCCTTGCATTTGATTTATTCATTTTTCACACACAAATAAATTACCATCAGAGAAAAATCCGACAAAATTACAGCAAAGGCACATACAAGGCAGAGTCAGAAGCAATCCCAGGAAAATCAACATCCACAGCAATGAATAAATGAAAACGCACATTAAACACACATTGTTTCAAATAAGCAGAGCGCGCGTCAGCCTACAAGGCCGCATACACAGCTTATTGCTTGTTGCAGCAACCAGCAACAAGCAGGAAAACACACAAAATATACATTCAAAGTAAAATCAGAAGCAATCCCAGTAAATTCAACATCCACAGCAATGATGGCTATATTAAAACGCACATTAAAAAACACATTGCTTCAAATAAGCAGAGCGCGCGTCAGCCCACAAGGCCGCATACACAGCTTATTGCTTGTTGTAGCAACCAGCAACAAGCAGGAAAACACACAAAATATACATTCAAAGCAAAATCAAAAGCAATCCCAGCAAAGTCAACATCCACAGCAATGAATAAATAGAAACGCACATTAAACAGGCACTGCTTCAAATAAGCAGAACGCGCGTCAGCCCACAAGGCCGCAAACAGAGCTTTAAACAAGCACTGCAGCAACCAGCAACAAGCAGGAAATGATGCAAAATCCACATTTGAAGCAAAATCAAAAGCAATCCCAGCAATGTCAACATCCACAGCAATGAATAAATGAAAACGCACATCAAGCACACATTGCATCAAATAAGCGTAGAGCGCACTTTGCGCCCTCTTAGGCCGCAACGGAGCAACCAGCAACACGCGGGAAAACACAGGGTTCAGCCAGCCTCACAAACCCTGTGTTTCCAACAAACCAGAAACAAAGTAAATGTTTCCTACCATTAGCTGCGTTGGTTGCTCAGCCGCCGTCGTTGCGCTATCAGGTTTAGTCTGGATGGGTTCCCGCGGCTCCGCTCTTGATCTCCGTTTCTGCCGACATATGCAAGCTGACACTCCAAACCCAAACAGTCACCAAGAGGAGTGAAGCTTGCCAGATGGAGAATGAGTGAGATCCTCTTTCCCTCTTGTTGCCACATGAATCCAAACCCCGCACGGTGTCAGAAGCCGACTTACAGTGAATTGGACCTCCGCCTGTCAGATAATTCAAACCTTCTTCTTCTTCTTCTTCTTCTTAAGTTTAGGCAGTCCGCCATCTACTGGTGAGGAGTGTGAACCAGAATATCTAAAACTAAGAAAGCGAGATTAACACTCAAACTAAAAAATATTTTTTACTTAAAATAATGTTTTCTTCTTTGTTTGTTTGTCGTTCCGTTTGTTTGAGGTAACGAAAAAACTTCTTTTAACATTTCTTGTCCGGCTCTTCAAACCAATACAGGTAAATTACTTGGGGGACCTTCTGCCACGTCACGTGAGACACTCACCGGAAGTGACGAAACGAACATAAACGCGTTCGTGATATATTTGTCGCCTACCTTCAAGAAATATATATGAAAGTTTTGCACAATTGTACATATTCTTCTACTTTCTGGTCTCAAGTGACAGAATATTTCTTTTACAAAACTAAACTTAATCTCGTTATCGATTTCAAGTTTGTCATAGTTTATTTCAAATATGTTATAAAAGAGATGTCACATTTCTGTTGGAGCAGGTGTTTTGGTGTGTAAGATGGCAGAATTGTTTTGAAACACATTAAACACTGTTTCTTTCTCATTTCTTTTAGATGTTGTTTTGGTTTAAAAAGACAATAGGTAATGTGTCATTTAAGGAACTATGTTGAAATTAATGTTAAAAACTTTGAAGAAACTTTTTTTAATAAAGTTATTTTGAACAATGTGTGCAAGGGAAAGCTGACTTTTGTAATTTTTGGTTATTATTTAATGGCTTATTATAAATAAATAAATAAATAAATAAATAAATAAATAAATAAATAAATAAAAATGATATTACTTAACTGGCTCAGTATGCAGGTTCTGTCCACATATCACATTTAAATTTTCAGTTTTCAAGGCATTTGGGGCTTTCATATGTGATACTGTCAAAATGAGAATTTTGTTCATGTTTTAATATTTTTTTTCTTGTTTGTTTCCTCATAGCGTCATTTTTTGTTTATCATAATTGTGATATGTCGTTTTATGTCTGGTTCATTTATAATAAGAACCACAGAGATGCACACAAGGACATGTTATTTCACTACATGGACACTTGGGGGCAGCACGGACCAGCAGCGTCACTGAGACTCTTTTGGTTACGTAGCGGGAGCTGGATTTATAATCTGGTAGAAGGGAAAATGAGCATCAGCCATATGGTTTCTCTGACGCCTGTACGAAATTTCTTATATTTAAAGGTTTGTTACCGGTCTTTTGTGTAAACGGATGTTTTTCTAAATGACATGAACCCCTAATGCTTTCTGATTGTAATGTTCAAAGTGTGCTAAGGGTAAATATTAAGTTTAACGGTTCGTGTTAATGTGAGAAAATGTCGCCGTAGCTCATTCATTCTTCTTCTTTTTTTCCTGTTTCCCCCTTTGTTTTCGTTTGGCTCCCGAACATTTGAGGGTTATTTCTCTTTGCAACAAGTTAATTGTGTGTATGTTTCATGTCTAGACCGCTACAGGCTAAAAATGATGAGCAATTCAAGATCAGCATTAGCTGCAGCCCTGTTCAAGGGGCGCGATCGCCATCTGTAGCTGTAGTAGCTGTTGTAGCTTTTGTAGCTGTTGTAGCTGTTGTAGCTTTTGTAGCTTTTGTAGCTGTTGTAGCTGTTGCAGCTTTTGTAGCTGTTGTAGCTGTTGTAGCTTTTGTAGCTGTTGTAGCTTTTGTAGCTGTTGTAGCTTTTGTAGCTGTTGTAGCTGTTGTAGCTGTTGTAGCTTTTGTAGCTGTTGTAGCCGTCGTAGCCGTGGCAGTACTAGCTCATGAGCAAACTGTGAGTTACATGGTTTGTGTGTTTGGTTTGTTTGGTTGTACATAGTGTAAAAAATGTTTAACTGCAGAGAATATTAATTCTATTGTAAGAAAAGGCAATGTCAGTCATTTCAGGATTACTTCTTTTATGAAAAGACAAAAATAGATCACACAATTTAATGTAAAGCTTTAAAGTTATGGTTCATCGGAATGATTTAGTTATGGTTAGATATTGTAAAAGATGTAAAAAGACAAAAGACAATTTATGTGAAAAGAAACATTTTATGTTATCTGTGGATAAAACTTATGGTTTGTTACAAAGAGAAGAAGAGAGACTAATTTAAGACTGCGGTTGAACATTGTAGTGTATATGTAAATAATAATCTGGTTGAACGTAAGATGAGCAGCAGCTATATGGTTTCTCTGAGGCCTGTACAAAATTTCTAATATTTACAGGGCAGTCCTGACAACCAAATGATCCCTACATCTGTCTAGCGGAAACCTGGCTGGGACCCACTACACATACATACTCATGTCTTTTGATACCTGTTTTACAATCAAGCATAATAACCTTGACTCTGTCTTTGGGTGTTAGGCTTTTAAAACAGAACGTTAAAAATGCTTCAGTGCAGGTGTTTAAAACCTGAAGGAGACACAAAGTCATGTATTGACAAAGGAAAAGACAAAGATGGGCTTGAAGTCATGTTCATCAGTGCTGTCAAGGGTAAGTGAATCTCAATGACAGTTAGCCAAACATTGAATGTTTCCCCTGACTTTTCTTCACTTTTCTTTGCGTCTTGACCAGGGTGGGGAGTCTTTGCTGAGGCTTCTTTTGAAAAAGGAGACTTTGTGTTGGGATATTGCTGTGAAATTATCACAAAACAAGAAACTCTGTTTGCAACACGGGATAATCCAGTGAGAGGCCATCACTTATAATCATGGAGACTGCGACTTGCTGTGGGGAGACAAGGTGATCCTATTTTTATGTTGTAAAACTGATGAGACTCTATGTGAAATGTGTGCTGAATGCATAATATGCTATCATGCTGTATGGCCCAATCCCAATGTCATCACTGACTTTGAGGAGCGCTCCACAAACTTCATGAGGGCTTAGGGCTGTCCCACTGTCAAATCACAAAGTGTGTGAGGGATCTCTTGTTGACTTTATGAGCCCTTACTGCACCCTTTTCCGAACCACCTACTACATACTACATGTGAATGTAGTATGTAGTAGACAGTACATACTACCTACTGCTTTTGCTTGTAGTATGTAGTATGACTGCTCTGTTGGTTCTGTTTTGTAGTATACTACTCTGGCATACTACAAAACACTCTGGTGTACTTCTCCCAGAAGGTGGAGCTACAGATGATGTTGGGTTTTTTGCCTTTAATATAAATGTACAAAACAAGCCATTGGCAGATCTTGGCATTCAGTCATTTTGTTAATCATATCAAACAGAATCATCATTATTGATTTCTAATCTTACACCAAAAGTTATATCGTTTACTGAAAATAAATCTGAAAGGGATTTTTATTTTTTACAGTTGATGTAAAAACTAGGGATGTCCCAATATTACATTTTCACTTCCGATACGATACCGATACTGCAGCATTGAGTTTTAACCGATACCAGCATGATATCAGCATTAAACATGCATACTTTTATTACTTATTTTGTAGTATGTCTCTTATGTTAGAAAAGGCTTGATTAAGTGATATTATTCAAACAAAGAACAGTAGTCAGCAACATTAGGTATGAGGAAAAACTGACCTATTTATCATTAACCAATGGGTAACAGAAATTTTAACATTAAACATAAGAATATTTTAGTAATTGAATAAAATAAATAATAAATTCAGGGTTCGTACAGGTCCTTGAAATCCTTGAAAATGCTTATTTTTTCATGTTGTGTTTTCAAGGTTTGAAAAGTACTTGATTTTCTTTTCGAGTGCTTGAGAATGCTTGAATTTATAATCGTATATAACTACTCAGCCTCCTAATTCAACAGATCGATCCAATAGAGAGAAATAAAATAAAATTGTGGCGGAAAAAAAAAAACGTTCCATCTGTTAGGCTCGCGGGTGTAACATAACTGGTCTGTTTATATGTGCGTTGTGACGTCTCCCCCATCAGGATTGTTCCTTAAGCAGCATGCCGGGAGGCATGACCGTTGACTGGAGAAAGAAAAATACAAATTTTGGATTAAACGTGGCGCAAATCCCCGTGCAGCATACTGCAATGTATGTAAAAAGGAGATTGCAGTGGAAGCTATGGGCGAGTCGGCACTCGCCAGCCACATGAAAGGTACCCTGTTAGCCCTACACGTTAATTAGCCAATTAGCCTGCTACCTGTTGAAGCTAACCAACTTTTCATGCTACATGCGAGGCATGAGTGATGAAGGAAGTGTCCCATTTAACTTAAAGGTAGTGTTGCCCGCGGGTGTTTGTCGGGGCAGGTTATAAAATAACTGCGGTCGGGCGGTGACAAGTTTTGTCTACAAATACCGGGTCGTGCCTGGTCTGAGCATACGGCCGCGGCGGAGTGGGAGGCTCGCCCTGTACATACGAAGGAACGAAACGGCAATTCTCATTGAGACCCGGCACAGACGAACAACGGTCATGTGATAACCTGCCCCGAGCATCAAACCATAAAGGTTAGATGGCTCGTTCGTGCTAAAGCCACGCTACCGGCTTGGTTTATTATAAGCGTCTGAGATGTGGCTATCTAACTCATTGTTTGAGAATAATAAAAACCATAGAATTCGATACAAAAAGTAGGGCTGGGTTAGAAAAAAATCGATTCTCAAAATTAAAAACGATCCTCATTTTCAAAATTTGACATCGATTCATAAAGTCCAAGGATCGATCTTTTAATTAGATTTGTTCAGATTAATTCTGAGGGTCTGAACTGGAGATATGACTTCACTGTTTGTCTTCAGACTGATCCACTGAGCTGTCAGCTGCTTCATTAACATACACGGTGTTGGGAAGGGTGCGTTTAATTTGTTCTCCCAGTCTGCCCTATTTGTGGACCATCTACTGTGGAGGGATGTTGTTTTCACAAAGGAGGGAGCTGCATTAAAAAAATTGTTGTAATATAATAAATTTCATATAAATCCTCATAATGCTCCTAATACTCTTAGTTTCAAAGATAATGATACCAGTTTCGTCAGCAAGTGATGAGAATCAGTTCTTTGAGAAGTAGTAAAAAGACAAGAATCAGGAAAAAAAATGCTGTTTTTTTTGTAAATGCGAGTCCTCTCTGTGAAGTTGTGAACAAATGTGCTGTTAAACACAAAACAATGAAATTGCCATTTTGTGTGCGCATCAATTTCTTAACATTATGAAATTAACAACTGCTCACAGTACTTGAAAAGTTTGAAAATTGACCTTGAAGTTCCTTGAAAAGTACTTGAATTTAACCATGAAAAATCTGTATGAACCCTGATTACATAATCACCAAATATAGCCGCTGACAGTTTCAGTCCTCTGCGGTTCTCACACTCTCACTCAGACTGTCTTACACTCTGTCTCTTTCTCTGAAGAAGATCCTGAACAGCAGCATCTTCAGATTAAAAATCTGGCTACACAATGCCCGCACAATGTTAGGAGGATCTGTGATGTGCAGGAACATTATTCAAAATTGGGGTGTGAAAGAAGTAAATCAGAGTTTTAGAGTGTTCGTAGAGGAATATTTGGTTTGAAAATGGAGAAACAGTTACATTTGATACCACAATGAGAGGACAGCAAGACACAAAAACAGCAGCTGACAGACTTTTTCTTGCATATTAGATTGTGAGGCGACTGCCCCCATGGCAAATCTCTCACTGCCCCCGCCCTGGTCAGAGTCTGATGAGCGATACCAGGAAGAGAAGTGATTTCTAAGGACATCATTTGGTGAATAACTGCAGCAGTCCTGAACACCAGAAAAAGTGGAGCCAAAATTTTCAAAGAAAAAATGTTTTGACTCTTGAAGCTTCGTGAAGGGTTGTCCCCAGACAGTTTCTTTTTTTTTTCAGGAAATTTAAACTGACTTTGCAGATTCCTGAATGCACAATGACCTGCAGAGAATTAAAGGCTTCCTAGACTTTCATCTGTTTGACCAAATCATGTGAATGCATGCTTTATGGCTTGATCTGACAAGTTTAATGTTCAGAATCAGAATCTGAATCGCCTTCATTCGCCAAGAATTTCCAAGAATACAAGTAATTTGACTTTGGTTTAAACTGCACTCTCTCAGTACAATTATTGTAAATAGAAAACACTAAGGCCCCATTTACACAACGTTTCACCTGAAAACGCTGAAACGCAGTAAAAACGCAGTGAAGACAATCCGCGTTTACACGTAAACGCCGAGGGACTGAATACACTGTAGTAAGCATGCCAGGCCTGTAGGTGGCGCTATAACTGTCTTGTCCAGAAGCCGCTTTTAGTAGATCTCCACTGAAGT
This sequence comes from Halichoeres trimaculatus, assembly GCF_033239565.1. NCBI lineage: Eukaryota > Metazoa > Chordata > Actinopteri > Labriformes > Labridae > Halichoeres > Halichoeres trimaculatus. The sequence continues at coordinate 32,173,816 of NW_027437182.1, read as the reverse complement.
AGAGTTGAGCTGATCATTCTGTGTATTGGGGAATACTAAGTGCTGAAGTGGAGCAACAGATGCACATTTTGTATAAAGACAGTCAGCAGATACAGCAGATTGAGCTGCACAAGCACAACATGGTAGTTCGCGACGATCGTAACAACGGTACTGTTGTCCTGTTGTATGCGCTCTTGTGGAGTGTGATGTCAGCGTTTCCACTGAAAACGCCAGCTTACTGTTTACACGGCAACGGTGATGCCAGCGTTTAAGAAAAACCCCGCTCTTGAGGCAGTCTTCAAGAAGTTGAGTTTTAGGTCGGCTGAAACGCCGTTTCTGTTTCAATGCGAGGCTGAAACGCAACAAAACTTATGCGTTTCACCCTAAAATTGTTGTCGTGTAAACGGCCCTTAAAAAACACTAGATACTAAAAAAATGGAAAAATAGAGCCTAAGTAGTAGGGAAAATAATAATAACGATATTGAATAATCAACTTTGTACAGAGTAGAATAAAAAAAGATATACACATATATGTATATACATGTATGTTTGCAGTGTTGTCAGAATTCTGCACATATGAAAACCAGTAATTATGAGGTGACAGGTGCAACAGTTAGAAATCTTGAAGGCACATGTGATATTGCCATGTACTGAAGTTCAATAACAGCTGATTTTTATTTCATGTTACAGTCGGTCTACGGCTGCATCAGAGAGCACCTTAGAGGAAGAGAAGCCACGTCAGGATGAAGGAAGCCTCCGAACCCCCTCACCTCTCGTCCACGGACGAATCTCCAGCGATGAAAGTGACGCTGAAGGAGCCGAGGAGCATGTGGAGTTCTCCTCATCTGCGACGCATCCCAGACCGCTGGCGGTGAGCAGTTTACGCATTGGTTTACCGATGAAAGAAAGATTTTCTATTTTACTGTTTCAAAGACACACCGAGCTCTTTCTGGTCTACAGGGAGCAGAGTTTAAAAATCAGCGTCACCCACAGTGAACTTTTTAAATTGTTATGCTGTCTGTGTTTCTCCAAATACCAGAGCGTGTCATTCAGACAGTCAGAGTAGAAAGAGGAACCAGTGTCTCATTTAACTTTTCTGTTTGTTCATCTGCTGTGCAAAAAAACTTAACAACACCACTCCTGAATATGTGCGACAGGAAAGTCATCATTACCCTGAAAAACACAAGGTTTTTAAACTATGGGTGAACACATCTGATAAAAAAAGCACTGCTTCAAACAACTGTTGAGCCACCCTCTTGCTTTTTGTCATATTTGAAGGTTGTTTTGTGTCACTAGACAGAAAGCCTCAGGATAATGAAAGTTATAGATCCGTTTCACAGGTCCCTCTTCATCATGAGGACTCGTTACAGACAACAGATCCTGTGTGCTGCAGAGCTGCTTAGTGATCCATGCACCTTTCTGCTGTAAAAACTGAGGGTTTACTCTCCATACCTGAGTGCTTCAGCTACTGACAGCTCCCTCACAGATTTATCACAGCCCTGCTGGGTTTTCACAGTATCAGTGCTGGGTTTCAACAGCTCTGAAGTCATTATGTTGTGGTTCAAGTCCACGACATGAGACTAACTGCCCTAAATCAAGCAGGTGAGGTGGCTGCATCTCTCCTCTTGTCTCTATGTGTCTGCTGCAGACACTAGCCTACATCCTTCAGAGACGCTAACAGACGGAGGACGATGTGTACTGCCTGTCTGTGTCAGAGTTATAGATGTGACTGAGGGCAGAGCAGAGAAACACACAGCAGCTGGGTGAAGCAGTTTGGCTGCAGACAAACAAACCTGACACCTTCCTGCACATTTGTGCAGTAGTGTGGGCGAGCTTATTAGTTTTTTAGATCATCACTGCTGTGGTACAATCATAGGGAAATAATGACTCAGTTGTCTGTTTCTCTGCTTTATTTAGCTGCTCTTCCTCTCCTCTGCCCTCTGGGAAAATTCTAACTATGTATCCTTTTTTCGTAAACTTGGGACCTATATTATAAAAAAGAAAATTATTATTTTTCAGTTGTGTCTTTATTTGGGATGGACAGGTATAAAAAAAAGTATAACAACATAGGTAAAAGTGAAAACAGAAGTCCTTCCAGTTTTGTTTTGAATCCAGAAAAAAATGCAACGTCAGTTATTCTCAGGCCGTGTCCATATGTAGCTGGGTATCTGGGAAAACCCATATATTTTTATATGTTTAGGCCGGTCATCCACACAAAAATACAGATTTATGTCACTAAAAATGATGTTTTCTAAAAACTCTGGCCAAAGTGAAGATTTTGGAAAAATCTGGTTTCACGGTTTCATGTTTACACCGGGAAACTGAGTTTTTGGTTCTCAAACGTCACCGATGAAAGGCAGAGGTTCATTCTGATTGATTGGCACGGGTTTCATGTCTGATAAACACTGCCAACTATGGATTTGTCATGCTTTGAGCCGCACTTATCGGCGAGTGTTTCAGGTTTATGTGGACCCAAGTATTCTTAAAAACAAATGAGGGGGAGATATTTGTTTTTGAAAATATCCAACTACGTGTGTAAAAGACCTCAGATGAGACCGAACAAGGTAAGGTCATAAATCATAGATCTGATTTAGTTTCTCCATTATAATGTCCACTTTTCTCAGGTGGCTTGAGATGTAAAAAAGAAACAATAAACTATTATTGTTTCTTTTTTACATCTCAAGCCACCTGAGAAAAGTGGACATTATAATGGACAAACTAAATCAGATACACTCGGATACACTCAAGGACAGTATTGACAATTTGCTTGGGCTAAACTCTGTTGGATCAGGTTCAGATGTTGATTTAACAAGGACTCTGTTACAGCTTACATCAAGATAAAACAGCGTACTTGGACTTATGAACAGGAACCAGAGTGATTGCCTGCCGCTGCGGTCAAACAGTTGTCAATAACTCATCCAAAATAAAATAATTATACTCCAAAACAGTATAACCAGTGAGATCAAATAAAATCTGCTCTCTTGGGGGAAAGAAATGACAGACACATATGATCCAGTTGTTCCATTTTTTTTAAACTGGCCTTTTGGGAGTTTTAATTGATAGGTCAATTTTTCCATCCTAAATATCTCAAGTTATTCCACCCCAATCATCCAGGGAAGACCGAATCAGGCTCAACCATCTCCTTGTAATATTTTTTTTGCTTGCCACCAAGATTAATTGCAGCAGCTTAATCTCACATCTGTGCTCCAACAAAGAGGCAAGACCCAGGTACAGAACATGAAAACTCAGAGGTGCTTGCTCCAGGAAGCCTGGACACCTGTCCAGGAAGCACTCATTGACGGACACTCCCAGAAGATATGAGAATGGATAGCAACAGTCCAACCACCTTGTCTCCAGCACGGCATATGTGCCCATTCATACCACTCCTGATACAATGACTTAGAAACCTTCTCCAGCTGATAGAGCTGAACGTAGACGACTGGAAGGACCAGGAAGCACAAAATCAAACTGGAAAATAGTTAAAAATCACACGATATCAGAAATCAGTGAAGAATGGAACAGTTGGACAAGCTGGTCTATCCCATATAACAGTAAAGGTGTGGATAGAAGATATTTCACACTAGCAATGTATTTTTCTGTTTTCTTCTCCACAGCAGTCCAGTGCTCAATATATTCCTGTATTCTATAGACTGTTTTTAAAATAGCAGTTCTTATGTAACCTAAAAGGAAAAGGAAGCAGTCCTGGTGTTGTTTGATTCTTGAATTAAAAGCATGAATTAAAAGTGTTTCTCTGTAAAATAAAACAAAGACAGTGGTGAAATGTGATGTGACTTTAGCTGCTGGACCTCAGAGTAATGCAGGATGTCAGAGCTGCCTCTGAGCTTCCCATGGTTCAGATAACAGGAGCTGTAACAAGCTTTAACACCCCCTCTTCCGTCTCTAGGTGTGTTCATTCGGCAGCCATTCGCTGGGTCACGGCATCTACACATTTGACAGGAGACTTCATCACCTGAGGTCGGCTCTCAGCAGCATGCTGGTGCAGCACATCAGCGCCCATCTTTGGAAGTATGGTACTGAACTCTGCTTTTATCTCTCTACCACGCTAACATTTACACTTCCACACATTTGGTTTCCTGTTCAGATTCTCCCACCCTGTAAATGTTCTGAGGCTGGTTTGATCAGATGCTGTGCATTGGTAACGGTAGCAGATGAACACGAGTGTATCTCACTGCTTAGTCACTGAAAAAAGAAGCAGATGGTGTGTCCTGCTGCCCAGAATAGCAGCGGTGAGGAGTCAGAGAAGTTGGCAGCGCGATGGAGACTGATTTCACAAAATATCAGCTGATGTAGACCAAGAGCTTTTTACATGATCATATGAAGAAATTCAGGCCACTCGAGCCCTGCAGCAGCATGGGAACAAAGAAACCTGTGCGTCAGTGTGGCTGGTTGATGATCAGAGCTTTCCTTCGCCCACAGTTCTGTTTTTGTCGGAGATGTCAAAGAGTTTTGTTATTGAAGGTTGGGGTTAGTTGTGTTCTTTTCGGTCAAACTGTTTCAATTGTGGTTTATGATTTCAGATATTCACGATATAAAGTGTCAATGCTGGATGTTCATACCAAATATTTGCTGACTCTTAAACCTCTACAAATGTTTAAGATCCTGATTTACTGATCTGTCAGTAAACTGATCAAAATGCTCCACTATAGAAATAGCTCGAGGTCCTAATGAGACTTGCTGAAATTATGAGGTCTCATCTCTGGTTCATGACACTTGGAGGGGTGGGCCTTAAACACCAAGGTCTGCCGATAGCTCTGCCCTCAACAAGCCTCCAGAGGACTAGCCAATCAGAGGGAAGGGGGTTTTTGGAGCAAGGAGCCTTAAAGAGACAGCAGCTGAAAAGAGGCATTTCTAGATGGAGGCCGATATGAGAATTTTCTACAACACCAGTGAGAGAAAAAGGGCAGCTATAACAGGATTACCTTAAGCCCCATTTCCACCAAACAGTCTGGTTTAGATCAGTACAAGTTGGATTGGTTGATCCTGATCCTGTTTGTGTTTCCACAACCAAATATGCCCCCTTGTGGTAGGTGGCATGTAAGCCAGGTGCCGATAGTTGAGTCACTTACATAACAGCATGACGCCATAGCAACGCGACGCAGTGTACATCCCGCAATTCACCTCCTGTGTGATTTCCATGTGGCTCTTTGTTACAAAGCACAATCAAGCTTTGTTTCAGAGAAGACTGTGCTGCGAAAGAGAAATACAGCCGCTATGGCACGGTAAGTGGTAATTCTTTCAACCAATCAATGGTCTGCAGTGTTATAGCTCCACCTTCTGGATTGGTTTAGTCAGAAGAGTCCCAAAAAGTGGGACGGCTCGTCTCGGTTATTTGGGGATCTGTCCCGGGATAAGTCAGCTGAAACACCACAAATGCGTATTCTACTGAGACAACCATAACTGAACCGCTTGGTGGAAATGTGGCTTTAGAGATAGAAAACAAACCCCCTTTTTGAATCCAGCAGTGCCCGGTCTGTCTGTCTAATGATTTCTGGATTGTTTTGTCTTAATGCAGGAAAATACCTCAAGCCACAGACCTTCAATCTTCACCTTCCTCGGCCAGGACCATCACCTCCTCGTCTCCCTCCTCTTCATTACATTCAAAGATCCGTACAGGAAGCCACATCAGCTCCTCCCTCAAAACTGTATTCTCCTCTTCATCCTATTCCTCCAGTTGTGGTCCAGGGAGACCCTCCATGGCCATGCCATCAGAGAACTCGGGGAGCGGAGGCTGCAGCATCACTGGTGGTCACATGGTGTCTCCTAATAAGCCCATGGCTGGGCGTCAGGGGGGCTCGGGGAGACTCAAGAACCCCGTGGGAAGTCCCAGTAAGCAGATGCTGAAGCTCTGTGAGGAGGCCGCCACTGCTGCTGCCCTCCGAAAACGCAAAGCCCCGTCCCAGGAAGGTGAACACTCAGGCCCCGACAGGAACTGCATACTCCTCCAAGATCGGGGCCGACCTCCTTCTGCCGCATCCTCATCCTCTTCCTCATCTTCCTCTTCAAAACCCCCTATTTCCTCTCCTCTACCACACGGACAGACCAATGGCACTCTCTCCCCCAGCAACAAACCCCGCCCTCAGCCCTCCCCCTCAGAATCACACTCACCAGCCGCAAAAGCAGTCTGGACTTACAAACGAACACACACCCCTCTGGGCCATTCTTCACCCCAAGACTCCTCCTCTGCCACCAACAACTCCCACAGCCGGGGCGGCGTGGGGGACTCAGGACTGCACGGGCAGAGCAGTGGGAGGAGCTTTGAGCAGGGGCTAGTGAAGAAACGTAAGGGGGCAGCATGGAGGAGCACTCGCCCTTCTCCAACCCTCAGCGCACCGCCTGCCCTCCTCCTCCAGCTCTGCCTCCTCCACGCCGTGCTCTAACTTTTACACCTGGAAGGACAGTAAAGGAGGGAGGCTGGCTGGGGGCGTGGAGAAGAAACTGGGCACACAGAAGGTGAGTCAGCAAGAGAGACAGACCTGAGAGTGGTTGATAAAGTATTTGGTAGTTTAAGTTTTTAAAATTTTTACAATATAGATTTTTTTTTTACTTGGAAGTGGCAAAAGCAAAAATCAAATGACGTCTGTTTTAACACTGCCGAAGCAAAAAATTAGCTCTTGAGCTCTCAAAAGCAGATAATTAAGAGGTATTTAGTTTTAACCCACACACTCTGCTGGACAAACCAACATTTAGCTAACTTTTATTGTAATGAAAGGCAAAATTCAGAAGATTTCCTGGAATTAGTAACATGTGGGGGTGTCTATCTGTATTTTCATATTTTTCAAAAAACAGACATTTTATGAGTGTCTGCTTCTGTACCCCAGTTTTTAGCTCACAGTGAATGGTCTGCAGGTTGTGACTGTTAAACATCTTTGTGCATCTTTATGAGTTACTAAAGGAATGAAACAAATTGTTAGTATTTGGAAACCTGTAGATTGTGACATCAGATTAGGGAGCTCCTCTGAGGGCAGAGACCCACAGAGCTAACTTTAATCTCGATTTAGCTCCTACCTGCACATTTGTTAATGTGCAGGTAATTAAACCAGAAAATGACATCTTAGGCTGCATTCACAATGCAGGACTTAATGCTCTATTCCTATTTACATTAACATTCACATTACATTTTTAAATGTGGCCTGTCTCCAGACTGCGATGTGAAAAGCTCACTAAAGTGGCCCACATGCTCGGATGAACATTAGTCCCCCAACTGTTTCTCCCCCAGCTCTCCGCAAAGAGAAACAAGAACATGCACTTAAGTTTCACTTTCACTTTTCCTCTGGCCACTTTCAAATGTGGTACTAAATCAGATACATATCCGATTATTCTGAATGCGACCGCGGTCTGAACAGCCAGGTCGCATTTAATGCGACTTTGACGTCATTCTACAGCAGCAGTTTACCTCAGGGCAAATGTTTTCAAAGTCACTTCATGGACAGAACATATATAGAGGTTAATATAGACATGATTATTAAAAAGTGTATGCTTTTTTTATGAAGAGTTTTAGTTATTTATCCAGCTACAAGCTTCATTAAACAATGCATAGAAGGATGAGTGATGAGAAAAAGTGAGGGAGCGCTGGGGTGATCGACTGGCGTCTCCATTACACACAATAAAGGATAAAGGTGAATGAATCGTACGTTTGTATTATGATATCTAACAAACTTAGTTTATTAACACTGCGCCGACTTTTTGAATGGATTAATCAGGCTAAAATAACAGTTTACAGGACGCAGAGACACCGATGATCCACTGCTGTCCATCTCATCCGTGTGTATTTGCGCGCTGCTGTACTTTCCTACCAGACAGCATCAGTCAGAGATCCGTCTGCTCCTGTCTGATCTGCTCCCAGACAAACTACGAAACATCAGAACAGATGACAAAACTAAGTTTTTGCCTCTTTGTTCACCTGTTCAGTGCACTACGGCTCTGAGATGCGGGAGAGACCCCGGTGCGGGAGAGAGCGTCCGCCTTAAGGGTTATAAGAAATATAATATAGCCGTAATTACTTTAATAAGAGATTACTCAAGGTGAGCTGCTGTAACATCAGGCTTTGCGTTATGGAAACAAACTTTCCAGCATTGTGGAGCACAGTTTCGCTCTGTGTTTGTTGCTCCTCATCACACCGTGCTGTGTGTGATGTCATTAATGTTAAACTGAGCATGTGTATCACTTCTGAAGCGTGAGCTGTTCACATCACAGTCTGCAGTCAGGTCACATTACAGGTGCTATCTGAACTGCTGTATGAAAAAGGACTGTCTATACCCTTTTATGCTACGAGTAAATATCCAACATCAAGAAAGGATAAGATCCAGTCTCATCATGAGTGAAGACCTTTGCAGCATTTAGCGAGTTACAATTACAAGGACAAACTTCCTTTAACAGACAGAAACGCTGAGTCGAACTGAGGCTCATGTTACACAGACATCTGCTGGGATCGTGTTGGAGAGAAAGAGAGATGGAGACAGACAATGAGGACATCAGCAACAAAACAGCTCAGGCAAGCTACAGTTAATAAAGGAGGAAGTGTGGGTTGTGCTCGTAGGAAGTGTAATGATAACAGACTGATCTGAATATTCAGGGTAGTTAAAGTCAACAGGTCACATTTCAGCATTTGCAGCGATCACGATAATGATGGGGCAGGGATGAAAGTATCATTTACAGCAAATAGACTAGAACTGCTCTATTAATATTAGCACTGTTACAGTGATGATGATGATCATACTAATAAAAACTTTTGGCTCCTCATCCCCAGGTTACTTCTCGGTTGATGAGAAAGTCTAAAATACTTTAAATCTTTTCATTGCTTGGGTTTCATGTTTGTGAATAAATTCATGAAGCAGTGGTCATATGGAAGTACTGATCCATTTTTTCCTTTTCTCCCAACAGCCAAAACTGCACCATTAAGTGTGCCTGCCTTACAAGGCACTATGAGGGAGCCAGCTCTGCTCAGTCCAAGACCGAGCCAACAGGACTCAAATGTGTGTTTGTGCAAGTGTGTGTGTGTGTGTGTGTGTGTGTGTGTGTGTGTGTGTGTGTGTGTGTGTGTGTGTGTGTGTGTGTGTGTGTGTGTGTGTGTGTGTGTTTTGTCTACTGAGCAAATGCTCCAGTATGAGTGTGTCAGGCTGTGTGTATGTGCAGAGTTAGTGCAGTTTGGATGTGTCGCTGTGTGAATGTGTCGTCTGGACGGATGTCTGAGGAAGAACTGGGAGTGGGAGGATGGACTGAAATTCAGAGTATGGATTTAGATATACCTCAAGACCATCCGGTTATGCTGCTAAATTAAATATGTCGGTTTATAAAAATTGATTAAAAATGTCCTTTACACTTGGTTTCTGTGATTGATTTCTTGAGGCTCTATTTTTTATTTCTGCTCTTTAGATTCTTGATTTTAGTTCATGATTTTTCAGTTTATTGAAAATTTTTACACAATTATTTCATTATTGCTGTGAATGCAGCAATGCATTCACAGCATATGTTCTTCTGTTACAAAAAAAATTCTTCTTCTTCATTCTTCCACCCGCTTTTTTGGACCGCTAAGGATCCTACAAACTTCAACAGATTTTCACCGTTCAAATTTCAAAATCAGAACGCGTGTTTCAGTGGGTACAAGGGGGCTATGACTCTTCAGAAACTTTTCACAAATACTTTCCGAGATATTCAACGATTTACGAAATTTCGGTCCCATGGAGATGATTGTGGAATTTTTCAAAATTTCCTCTCTTCAGGACATTTTTTCAGCCTGCTTCAAACCCTCCTCATTCAGTCATACATTCAGCTACAAACTCCATTCAAACTTCAAAATATTCAGCTATCTTTTGGCTTCAATTAGTGGGTTTCAAATGTTTCCTAGCATTCATAGTTTCTTCACAATGACCCTTCAAAGGTCATGATGCATTTCAGTGGGGAGTGGGGGAAACGAAACCTGGAAAATTTCTGGGTAAACTGCTCTCTTTGTCACAATTTTTGCCCCACATAGGCATATTATATGTCAAAATGGAGGAGGGCTTGTCCTGCTTCTGACAAAGTGGTTTTTAAAGCAAAAGGATGGAGCACTTTTTCACAAAATGGCCAACTGTCATGAGAAGTTCAAAAAAATCCCCAATATACCTCCATGTTAATTCCTGAGGGGTTTTCTCAGAGATCAGTCAAATTTCCCTCATCTATCTATCGCTCTCATGGGTCCAGTTCTTGACATTCATGCATGAAATTTAGACGGACAGCTTCCTCTGGGTCTCAGGATTCCTACGTTTTTTTCAGTTTTTATTCAGGCCCTCATGGTTTTGGCAAGGTGACAGGAGATTCGACTCTTGCTTTGCCACAAAATCTTCAGAAATTTACAGTAACAAGGGCAAAGTTCTGCACCTGCACCTGCACCCTCTCCGTCTCCATGGAAACCTTTGATCACAGTATCACACTTTAACAGCATTTGACTTCCATTTCCCTGATTCAGCTCTTTATTTTCCTAGATTTTTTTCTTTAAATTTAAATTCCTTCCTCTAATTCTTGAATTGATTCAGCCATTCAAACTTTTAAATCCAATTTACGATTACACTGATTCATGCTTCATGATCATTCTTTTTGTGAGAATTGCAAGCACCTTTACACCCTGATTTCAAAGGGAATGTGTTGGGAATCAACAGACTCCACCAGCTCTCTGATGGCAGTTGGTAAACAATGATCACCATGGCAACATCTGGCTTCAGATGGGCCTCAGCTGACAGGCTTACATGGTTAAAAAACTCACACGCAGGACACACAGGATAACCTTTTAACAGCGTTTAAGATATCTGACTTGCATTTTTCCTCAGTCAGTTTATTATTTCCATAAATGTTCTATAAAATTTAATTAATTCCTTTAATTTTTGAATAGAGGCAACCATTTCAACTTTAAATTCATTCATCCATTCCATTTATTCATCCATTAATTTCCTTTCATCCAAGGGTTCATGGCAGGGTAATTCAGCATTCTGCATTAGCAGTTGAGCACAAGCTTTTAAAGACTTCATTCAACCATATTCAGACAAATCTTCAGTCATTCATGTTCGGTACTCTGCATTAGAATTTCAGTGCGAGTTATTTAAGACTTCATTCAGCCATTTTCAGACATATCTTCGGTCATCTATGTTCAGCATTCTGCATTAGCAGTTCAGCGCAGGCTGCTTCAGCACTCTGCATTCACAGCGCAATTTCTTCAGGAATTGCTTTTCTAGTTTTTATTCAGGCCCTCATGGTTTTGGCAAGGTGACAGGAGATTCGGACTCTTGCTTTGCCACAAAATCTTCAGAAGATTACAGTAACAAGGGCAAAGTTCTGCACCTGCACCTGCACCCTCTCCGTCTCCATGGAAACCTTTGATCTCATGCAGCTGTTTATTTTAACTTATCAAAACATCCAGGAACAAAGACACGCATGTGTGTGTTTATTTATCAGTGATCACCAATGTAAAATCTGGCTTCAGGAAAGCCTCACCAGACAGGTTTACATGATGGAACACACACACACACACACACACACACACACACACACACACACACACACACACACACACACACACACAGGGCAGAAAGTATCACACTTTAACAGCATTTGACTTCCATTTCCCTGATTCAGCTCTTTATTTTCCTAGATTTTTTTCTTTAAATTTAAATTCCTTCCTCTAATTCTTGAATTGATTCAGCCATTCAAACTTTTAAATCCAATTTACGATTACACTGATTCATGCTTCATGATCATTCTTTTTGTCAGAATTGCAAGCACCTTTACACCCTGATTTCAAAGGGAATGTGTTGGGAATCAACAGACTCCACCAGCTCTCTGATGGCAGTTGGTAAACAATGATCACCATGGCAACATCTGGCTTCAGATGGGCCTCAGCTGACAGGCTTACATGGTTAAAAAACTCACACGCAGGACACACAGGATAAACTTTTAACAGCTTTTAAGATATCTGACTTGCATTTTCCCTCAGTCAGTTCATTATTTCCATAAATGTTCTATAAAATTTAATTAATTCCTTTAATTTTTGAATAGAGGCAACCATTTCAACTTTAAATTCATTCATCCATTCCATTTATTTATCCATTCATTTCCTTATCCAAGAGTTCATGGCAGGCTAATTCAGCATTTTGCATTAGCAGTTGAGCGCAAGCTTTTCAGGAGTTCATATAACAATTTTCAGACATATCCTCAGTCATTCATGTTCAGCATTCTACATTAGCAGTTGAGCACAAGCTTTTAAAGACTTCATTCAACCATTTCAGACAAATCTTCAGTCATTCATGTTCGGTACTCTGCATTAGAATTTCAGTGCGAGTTATTTAAGACTTCATTCAGCCATTTTCAGACATATCTTCGGTCATCCATGTTCAGCATTCTGCATTAGCAGTTCAGCGTAGGCTGCTTTAGCATTCTGCATTCACAGCGCAATTTTTTCAGGAATTGCTTTTCTAGTTTTTATTCAGGCCCTCATGGTTTTGGCAAGGTGACAGGAGATTCGGACTCTTGCTTTGCCACAAAATCTTCAGAAGATTACAGTAACAAGGGCAAAGTTCTGCACCTGCACCTGCACCCTCTCTGTCTCCGTGGAAACCTTTGATCTCATGCAGCTGTTTATTTTAACTTATCAAAACATCCAGGAACAAAGACACGCATGTGTGTGTTTATTTATCAGTGAACACCAATGTAAAATCTGGCTTCAGATAAGCCTCACCAGACAGGTTTACATGATTGAACACACACACACACACACACACACACACACACACACACACACACACACACACACACACACACACACACACACACACACACACACACAGGGCAGAAAGTATCACACTTTAACAGCATTTGACTTCCATTTCCCTGATTCAGCTCTTTATTTTCCTAGATTTTTTTCTTTAAATTTAAATTCCTTCCTTTAATTCTTGATTTGATTCAGCCATTCAAACTTTTAAATCCAATTTACGATTACACTGATTCATGCTTCATGATCATTCTTTTTGTGAGAATTGCAAGCACCTTTACACCCTGATTTCAAAAGGAATGTGTTGGGAATCAACAGACTCCACCAGCTCTCTGATGGCAGTTGGTAAACAATGATCACCATGGCAACATCTGGCTTCAGATGGGCCTCAGCCTACAGGCTTACATGGTTAAAAAAACTCACACGCAGGACACACAGGATAACATTTTAACAGTGTTTAAGATATCTGACTTGCATTTTCCCTCAGTAAGGTCATTATTTCCATAAATGTTCTATAAAATTTAATTAATTCCTTTAATTTTTGAAAAGACGCAACCATTTCAACTTTAAATTCATTCATCCATTCCATTTATTCGACCATTTATTTCCTTTCATCCAAGAGTTCATGGCAGGCTAATTCAGCATTCTGCATTAGCAGTTGAGCGCAAGCTTTTCAGGAGTTCTTTAAACAATTTTCAGACATATCCTCAGTCATTCATGTTCAGCATTCTACATTAGCAGTTGAGCACAAGCTTTTAAAGACTTCATTCAACCATATTCAGACAAATCTTCAGTCATTCATGTTCGGTACTCTGCATTAGAATTTCAGTGCGAGTTATTTAAGACTTCATTCAGCCATTTTCAGACATATCTTCGGTCATCCATGTTCAGCATTCTGCATTAGCAGTTCAGCGTAGGCTGCTTCAGCATTCTGCATTCACAGCGCAATTTTTTCAGGAATTGCTTTTCTAGTTTTTATTCAGGCCCTCATGGTTTTGGCAAGGTGACAGGAGATTCGACTCTTGCTTTGCCACAAAATCTTCAGAAGATTACAGTAACAAGGGCAAAGTTCTGCACCTGCACCTGCACCCTCTCCGTCTCCATGGAAACCTTTGATCTCATGCAGCTGTTTATTTTAACTTATCAAAACATCCAGGAACAAAGACACCATGTGTGTGTTTATTCATCAGTGATCACCAATGTAAAATCTGGCTTCAGATAAGCCTCACCAGACAGGTTTACATGATTGAACACACACACACACACACACACACACACACACACACACACACACACACACACACACACACACACACACACACACACACACACACACACACAGGGCAGAAAGTATCACACTTTAACAGCATTTGACTTCCATTTCCCTGATTCAGCTCTTTATTTTCCTAGATTTTTTTCTTTAAATTTAAATTCCTTCCTTTAATTCTTGATTTGATTCAGCCATTCAAACTTTTAAATCCAATTTACAATTACACTGATTCATGCTTCATGATCATTCTTTTTGTCAGAATTGCAAGCACCTTTACACCCTGATTTCAAAAGGAATGTGTTGGGAATCAACAGACTCCACCAGCTCTCTGATGGCAGTTGGTAAACAATGATCACCATGGCAACATCTGGCTTCAGATGGGCCTCAGCTGACAGGCTTACATGGTTAAAAAAACTCACACGCAGGACACACAGGATAACATTTTAACAGTGTTTAAGATATCTGACTTGCATTTTCCCTCAGTAAGGTCATTATTTCCATAAATGTTCTATAAAATTTAATTAATTCCTTTAATTTTTGAAAAGACGCAACCATTTCAACTTTAAATTCATTCATCCATTCCATTTATTCGACCATTTATTTCCTTTCATCCAAGAGTTCATGGCAGGCTAATTCAGCATTCTGCATTAGCAGTTGAGCGCAAGCTTTTCAGGAGTTCTTTAAACAATTTTCAGACATATCCTCAGTCATTCATGTTCAGCATTCTACATTAGCAGTTGAGCACAAGCTTTTAAAGACTTCATTCAACCATATTCAGACAAATCTTCAGTCATTCATGTTCGGTACTCTGCATTAGAATTTCAGTGCGAGTTATTTAAGACTTCATTCAGCCATTTTCAGACATATCTTCGGTCATCCATGTTCAGCATTCTGCATTAGCAGTTCAGCGTAGGCTGCTTCAGCATTCTGCATTCACAGCGCAATTTTTTCAGGAATTGCTTTTCTAGTTTTTATTCAGGCCCTCATGGTTTTGGCAAGGTGACAGGAGATTCGACTCTTGCTTTGCCACAAAATCTTCAGAAGATTACAGTAACAAGGGCAAAGTTCTGCACCTGCACCTGCACCCTCTCCGTCTCCATGGAAACCTTTGATCTCATGCAGCTGTTTATTTTAACTTATCAAAACATCCAGGAACAAAGACACCATGTGTGTGTTTATTCATCAGTGATCACCAATGTAAAATCTGGCTTCAGATAAGCCTTAGCAGACAGGTTTACATGATTGAACACACACACACACACACACACACACACACATACACACACACACACACACACACACACACACACACACACACACACACGGCAGAAAGTATCACACTTTAACAGCATTTGACTTCCATTTCCCTGATTCAGCTCTTTATTTTCCTAGATTTTTTTCTTTAAATTTAAATTCCTTCCTCTAATTCTTGAATTGATTCAGCCATTCAAACTTTTAAATCCAATTTACGATTACACTGATTCATGCTTCATGATCATTCTTTTTGTGAGAATTGCAAGCACCTTTACACCCTGATTTCAAAGGGAATGTGTTGGGAATCAACAGACTCCACCAGCTCTCTGATGGCAGTTGGTAAACAATGATCACCATGGCAACATCTGGCTTCAGATGGGCCTCAGCTGACAGGCTTACATGGTTAAAAAACTTACACGCAGGACACACAGGATAACCTTTTAACAGCGTTTAAGATATCTGACTTGCATTTTTCCTCAGTCAGTTTATTATTTCCATAAATGTTCTATAAAATTTAATTAATTCCTTTAATTTTTGAATAGAGGCAACCATTTCAACTTTAAATTCATTCATCCATTCCATTTATTTATCCATTCATTTCCTTATCCAAGAGTTCATGGCAGGCTAATTCAGCATTTTGCATTAGCAGTTGAGCGCAAGCTTTTCAGGAGTTCATATAACAATTTTCAGACATATCCTCAGTCATTCATGTTCAGCATTCTACATTAGCAGTTGAGCACAAGCTTTTAAAGACTTCATTCAACCATTTCAGACAAATCTTCAGTCATTCATGTTCGGTACTCTGCATTAGCATTTCAGTGCAAGTTATTTAAGACTTCATTCAGCCATTTTCAGACATATCTTCGGTCATCCATGTTCAGCATTCTGCATTAGCAGTTCAGCATAGGCTGCTTTAGCATTCTGCATTCACAGCGCAATTTTTTCAGGAATTGCTTTTCTAGTTTTTATTCAGGCCCTCATGGTTTTGGCAAGGTGACAGGAGATTCGGACTCTTGCTTTGCCACAAAATCTTCAGAAGATTACAGTAACAAGGGCAAAGTTCTGCACCTGCACCTGCACCCTCTCCGTCTCCATGGAAACCTTTGATCTCATGCAGCTGTTTATTTTAACTTATCAAAACATCCAGGAACAAAGACACGCATGTGTGTGTTTATTTATCAGTGATCACCAATGTAAAATCTGGCTTCAGATAAGCCTTAGCAGACAGGTTTACATGATTGAACACACACACACACACACACACACACACACACACACACACACACACACACACACACACACACACACACACACACACACACACACACACACAGGGCAGAAAGTATCACACTTTAACAGCATTTGACTTCCATTTCCCTGATTCAGCTCTTTATTTTCCTAGATTTTTTTCTTTAAATTTAAATTCCTTCCTTTAATTCTTGATTTGATTCAGCCATTCAAACTTTTAAATCCAATTTACGATTACACTGATTCATGCTTCATGATCATTCTTTTTGTCAGAATTGCAAGCACCTTTACACCCTGATTTCAAAAGGAATGTGTTGGGAATCAACAGACTCCACCAGCTCTCTGATGGCAGTTGGTAAACAATGATCACCATGGCAACATCTGGCTTCAGATGGGCCTCAGCCTACAGGCTTACATGGTTAAAAAAACTCACACGCAGGACACACAGGATAACATTTTAACAGTGTTTAAGATATCTGACTTGCATTTTCCCTCAGTAAGGTCATTATTTCCATAAATGTTCTATAAAATTTAATTAATTCCTTTAATTTTTGAAAAGACGCAACCATTTCAACTTTAAATTCATTCATCCATTCCATTTATTCGACCATTTATTTCCTTTCATCCAAGAGTTCATGGCAGGCTAATTCAGCATTCTGCATTAGCAGTTGAGCGCAAGCTTTTCAGGAGTTCTTTAAACAATTTTCAGACATATCCTCAGTCATTCATGTTCAGCATTCTACATTAGCAGTTGAGCGCAAGCTTTTCAGGAGTTCATATAACAATTTTCGGATATATCCTCAGTCATTCATGTTCAGCATTCTACATTAGCAGTTGAGCACAAGCTTTTAAAGACTTCATTCAACCATATTCAGACAAATCTTCAGTCATTCATGTTCGGTACTCTGCATTAGAATTTCAGTGCGAGTTATTTAAGACTTCATTCAGCCATTTTCAGACATATCTTCGGTCATCCATGTTCAGCATTCTGCATTAGCAGTTCAGCGTAGGCTGCTTCAGCATTCTGCATTCACAGCGCAATTTTTTCAGGAATTGCTTTTCTAGTTTTTATTCAGGCCCTCATGGTTTTGGCAAGGTGACAGGAGATTCGACTCTTGCTTTGCCACAAAATCTTCAGAAGATTACAGTAACAAGGGCAAAGTTCTGCACCTGCACCTGCACCCTCTCCGTCTCCATGGAAACCTTTGATCTCATGCAGCTGTTTATTTTAACTTATCAAAACATCCAGGAACAAAGACACCATGTGTGTGTTTATTCATCAGTGATCACCAATGTAAAATCTGGCTTCAGATAAGCCTTAGCAGACAGGTTTACATGATTGAACACACACACACACACACACACACACATACACACACACACACACACACACACACACACACACACACGGCAGAAAGTATCACACTTTAACAGCATTTGACTTCCATTTCCCTGATTCAGCTCTTTATTTTCCTAGATTTTTTTCTTTAAATTTAAATTCCTTTCTCTAATTCTTGAATTGATTCAGCCATTCAAACTTTTAAATCCAATTTACGATTACACTGATTCATGCTTCATGATCATTCTTTTTGTGAGAATTGCAAGCACCTTTACACCCTGATTTCAAAGGGAATGTGTTGGGAATCAACAGACTCCACCAGCTCTCTGATGGCAGTTGGTAAACAATGATCACCATGGCAACATCTGGCTTCAGATGGGCCTCAGCTGACAGGCTTACATGGTTAAAAAACTCACAAGCAGGACACACAGGATAACCTTTTAACAGCGTTTAAGATATCTGACTTGCATTTTTCCTCAGTCAGTTTATTATTTCCATAAATGTTCTATAAAATTTAATTAATTCCTTTAATTTTTGAATAGAGGCAACCATTTCAACTTTAAATTCATTCATCCATTCCATTTATTCATCCATTAATTTCCTTTCATCCAAGGGTTCATGGCAGGGTAATTCAGCATTCTGCATTAGCAGTTGAGCGCAAGCTTTTCAAAAGTTCATATAACAATTTTCAGACATATCCTCAGTCATTCATGTTCAGCATTCTGCATTAGCAGTTCAGCACAAGCTTTTAAAGACTTCATTCAACCATATTCAGACAAATCTTCAGTCATTCATGTTCGGTACTCTGCATTAGAATTTCAGTGCAAGTTATTTAAGACTTCATTCAGCCATTTTCAGACATATCTTCGGTCATCTATGTTCAGCATTCTGCATTAGCAGTTCAGCGCAGGCTGCTTCAGCACTCTGCATTCACAGCGCAATTTCTTCAGGAATTGCTTTTCTAGTTTTTATTCAGGCCCTCATGGTTTTGGCAAGGTGACAGGAGATTCGGACTCTTGCTTTGCCACAAAATCTTCAGAAGATTACAGTAACAAGGGCAAAGTTCTGCACCTGCACCTGCACCCTCTCCGTCTCCATGGAAACCTTTGATCTCATGCAGCTGTTTATTTTAACTTATCAAAACATCCAGGAACAAAGACACGCATGTGTGTGTTTATTTATCAGTGATCACCAATGTAAAATCTGGCTTCAGATAAGCCTTAGCAGACAGGTTTACATGATTGAACACACACACACACACACACACACACACACACACACACACACACACACACACACACACACACACACAGGGCAGAAAGTATCACATTTTAACAGCATTTGACTTCCATTTCCCTGATTCAGCTCTTTATTTTCCTAGATTTTTTTCTTTAAATTTAAATTCCTTCCTCTAATTCTTGAATTGATTCAGCCATTCAAACTTTTAAATCCAATTTACGATTACACTGATTCATGCTTCATGATCATTCTTTTTGTCAGAATTGCAAGCACCTTTACACCCTGATTTCAAAGGGAATGTGTTGGGAATCAACAGACTCCACCAGCTCTCTGATGGCAGTTGGTAAACAATGATCACCATGGCAACATCTGGCTTCAGATGGGCCTCAGCTGACAGGCTTACATGGTTAAAAAACTCACACGCAGGACACACAGGATAACCTTTTAACAGCTTTTAAGATATCTGACTTGCATTTTCCCTCAGTAAGGTCATTATTTCCATAAATGTTCTATAAAATTTAATTAATTCCTTTAATTTTTGAATAGAGGCAACCATTTCAACTTTAAATTCATTCATCCATTCCATTTATTTATCCATTCATTTCCTTATCCAAGAGTTCATGGCAGGCTAATTCAGCATTTTGCATTAGCAGTTGAGCGCAAGCTTTTCAGGAGTTCATATAACAATTTTCAGACATATCCTCAGTCATTCATGTTCAGCATTCTACATTAGCAGTTCAGCACAAGCTTTTAAAGACTTCATTCAACCATTTCAGACAAATCTTCATTCATTCATGTTCGGTACTCTGCATAAGCATTTCAGTGCAAGTTATTTAAGACTTCATTCAGCCATTTTCAGACATATCTTCGGTCATCCATGTTCAGCATTCTGCATTAGCAGTTCAGCGTAGGCTGCTTCAGCATTCTGCATTCACAGCGCAATTTTTTCAGGAATTGCTTTTCTAGTTTTTATTCAGGCCCTCATGGTTTTGGCAAGGTGACAGGAGATTCGGACTCTTGCTTTGCCACAAAATCTTCAGAAGATTACAGTAACAAGGGCAAAGTTCTGCACCTGCACCTGCACCCTCTCCGTCTCCATGGAAACCTTTGATCTCATGCAGCTGTTTATTTTAACTTATCAAAACATCCAGGAACAAAGACACGCATGTGTGTGTTTATTTATCAGTGATCACCAATGTAAAATCTGGCTTCAGATAAGCCTTAGCAGACAGGTTTACATGATTGAACACACACACACACACACACACACACACACACAGGGCAGAAAGTATCACACTTTAACAGCATTTGACTTCCATTTCCCTGATTCAGCTCTTTATTTTCCTAGATTTTTTTCTTTAAATTTAAATTCCTTCCTTTAATTCTTGAATTGATTAAGCCATTTAAACTTTTTAAATCCAATTTACGATTACACTGATTCATGCTTCATGATCATTCTTTTTGTCAGAATTGTAAGCACCTTTACACCCTGATTTCAAAAGGAATGTGTTGGGAATCAACAGACTCCACCAGCTCTCTGATGGCAGTTGGTAAACAATGATCACCATGGCAACATCTGGCTTCAGATGGGCCTCAGCTGACAGGCTTACATGGTTAAAAAACTCACACGCAGGACACACAGGATAACATTTTAACAGCGTTTAAGATATCTGACTTGCATTTTCCCTCAGTCAGTTCATTATTTCCATAAATGTTCTATAAAATTTAATTAATTCCTTTAATTTTTGAAAAGACGCAACCATTTCAACTTTAAATTCATTCATCCATTCCATTTATTCGACCATTTATTTCCTTTCATCCAAGAGTTCATGGCAGGCTAATTCAGCATTCTGCATTAGCAGTTGAGCGCAAGCTTTTCAGGAGTTCTTTAAACAATTTTCAGACATATCCTCAGTCATTCATGTTCAGCATTCTACATTAGCAGTTGAGCACAAGCTTTTAAAGACTTCATTCAACCATTTCAGACAAATCTTCATTCATTCATGTTCAGTACTCTGCATTAGCATTTCAGTGCAAGTTATTTAAGACTTCATTCATCCATTTTCAGACATATCTTCGGTCATCCATGTTCAGCATTCTGCATTAGCAGTTCAGCGCAAGCTGCTTCAGCATTCTGCATTCACAGCGCAATTTCTTCAGGAATTGCTTTTCTAGTTTCATCCTAAAAATTCCCAACATACAGAATCTCTCTCTGGAAAAATTCTGACCCCTAGTTTAACTTAAGTTACAATGTCACCCTGGTTTAGTATGAAAAGTATGTACAAGTATCTTAAACAGCATGATACGTCATGACTTCTCTTTGGAGCTAGGATGAAGAAACGTTCAACGAATTCAGGTAGACAGATTTGCTTAAAAAAGGTGCCTGGACAACATATCAGAAGTTGAAACTGCATTTTTTTTATTTTTCAATGAAAAAGCATTAGTTCATTTTAGATTTTTTTTTCCACCACCAGGTTTTAAAACAGGAAACAGGAGCTTGTAAAGTGTTGTGGCATGACATCTTTTTGCATGACTGTTATTGTTGGAGTTTTTCACAGATTGACAACTTATTTTAAAGATTCGTATCATATTTACCTTACCTATCTTTCAATTTATTACCTCCACCAAGGAGTTTGTTTTTGGGAGAGTTTGTTTGTCTGTGAACAACATAACTCAAAAAGTAACAAACAGATCTTGATGAAATTATCAGGAAATGTTCAAAATGGGATAAGGAAAAAGTGATAAAGTTTTGGAGGTGATCCGGATCAACCATCTGGATCCAGGACTTTTTTTAAAGGATTCTTTATCATTGTGAGATAGAGCCAGTTTCACCATCTGTGTATATAACTCCACCATAAATGGTCTGATCGCTTTGCTGTACAATACAAGAAAAGGTCACCGTAATTTCTAACAGATGTAAAAGTATGATCCAGATCCTGGCAATATTCTGGATACTAAGATCTGGAATATGAAATATGTACTGGGTCATCATAATTTTCAACTGTCAGGTAAAAAAATATTGTACAAAGCTGTAACTAACACCAAATTGTAGCAGACAGTCTGCTGAAAGGGAGTACAACATTAAAGTAGGACTTCAGTGTTGCGTGACAATCACAATATCCTAGGCGGATGTCTGCGCTCTCTGAGTGCTTTTCTAGTTTATCAGTTTTGATAGTAGTTATTTCAATCTAACCTTCACCTTTATAATTGCTTACAATTTTTAATGTTACTTGTGACTCATTACTTAAATTCAACTATTTTAACAACCATTAACAACCACAAAAAAGTCAAAGTGCCATTGTCATTTTCAGGAGACAGAAAAACTATTCATGAGCCCATATCAAAATAAGGATTTAAAAATTAAATGTTTCTAAATAAGCTAAGTGGTATAAAAAAAAATTCTAAATGAAAAGATTGTGACTTCATCACAGGTTTCACCTCTGGTAAAACAAAAAAGGCAGTTATTTTTGGTGTTTCACTTCGGGTGGCCACCCAGGTTCAGGAAGGGTCAGGGCCACTTGTGACCGCTCCTCTAGTTCCATCCCTGGATGTGAAATTATAACATTAATGATAGAAAATAGAAATGATCAAACGTATGGAGTTTAGAGGAGATAAATGGTATTCTAGAGAATAACGTATTTTTGTACAAGTAGCAGAGAAAAAAAAAAAAAAACATAAAATGTGGGTCATGTCAAACCATTGATTTTGAGGGTACATTTAATACTGAAAAACAAAGATTCAATCCTCTGTGTAATTTCCAGAAGTTAAAATTCATGAATGACACCGAACGGGGACAGGCTGGAAGGGGGAGGAAATGGAGGAGGGTCATCATAATCTCTGTCGTCAACCAGGAAGTCTAATGAAAACATGAGCTGTGTCCCAATTCAGGGGCTGCAGCCTCCGTAGGCTGCAGCCCCTGAATTGGGAAACAGCTATGGACTATTAGCAGGAGAAGTTGGAGGCGAGCAGTCTCAGGTCATTTTGGATAAATCACAGAGCCAGCTGGATCTCCACAAACGGAATAGAGGTTTTATTTTGAGAAGGGAATGTATTTTATTTTACCACAACAAACCAACAAATGGTGAACGGACAAATCCTGTCAGAGCGCGTGCGTAACCATTGAAGGAGAGTCAAACGGACGCTTGACGTTTTTGCATTAAACTCGTTGGAATACAGTTTTTAATCTACTGTTGAATTTTATTTTCCCCCTCTGAGATAAAACGGTCTCTAAATTTGTTTCATAAAGTATTTAGAAATAAAAAATACTACCACCGGAAATCAATCGGATTTTCTTTATTCAAAGTAAAATAAAGTACCAAACATGGATTTCTAAACTGAAAGCTGAGAGGGATAAACAATGGGAACTAATGGCCAAGTATGGATATTAAAAGGTAACTATAAATCCTGCTAACACATTTTACCGCATTTACTCATTCTTCCTTGTTACCACTGGGTTGAGAGAAATTATTTGGAGAAGTATTTTGAAAAGGCGTAAACCGGAAGTTTGTTTTATTTGGTGCGTATAGGCAGGTACAGGTGGTGTTTATTTGTCCGGTGCCTCTCAGGGCAGCTCTCACTTTCTTACAAAATCATCATGGAAACCGGGTTGAGTTTCTACAGCGCATGTGCCTTGTTTTTCCGTTTGACACGCGGGGCGTGTGCAGGTAGCCCGGCAGGTGTAGCCGTGGGCAGTTGAGCAGCATGCCGTCTGATGTGGAGTACAGCCCGGTGGGAGAGGGGCTTGGGATGCGGGACTTCTGGCTCTATGTGTGGCTGCGGAGAGTGGCGGTGATAGCGGCTCATGTCACCGGAGTGGGTCTGACCATCATCATCTCCCTGCTGTCCAGACCCGGAACCAGTGAGTGTACTTTTATTACTAAGTTTAGATAAATGCAACTAAAAAAAAATTAAGCTCCGCGAATCAAGTGGAAACAGTCTCAGTTTTAAGTTGGCTAGTGTACTTCTGGGGCTCCAGTGTTAATTGTTGCTTGTTAAGCAAATACAAATAGGACGTAATTTCAAATATCCTCTCCATGTAGCCATTAGCTGTGTGGAAAGCGTTTCTAATATGGAGGAATCATGGATGTCAACTTCTGTTGTCCATTAAATTTTAAATCATTTTGGTCAAATTTGTTATTACGATTTAAGTATAGTTCCTAGTGTGCATGGAGTATTCACCAATTACAATCTAGATCTAGACAACCTTCTGTGTAACAAAGATGTGTAGTAAATAGTGTTAGCCACTTCAGTCTAGTGATCTGATGAAAACATTAACGACTTCTGAAGCTAAGTTAAGGGGAAGTTAATGCATCAGTGTTTTAGTATTCTGTGTTTTTATTAAAGTAAAAGTACATTTCTATAACTCTCTTGTAAGATTTTTTAGTGTCTTTGTATTTTTTTGAAGTGATCATCAATAACACAGTATAGTTGATTGTATTACAATTTGGAAAATGTGTTTACAGTAGCTGATGTCTGACACACTGTTGTATTTTTTCATTCCTATACATGATAAAAAAAAACAGTTAATAAAATGCTGTGAAAGTAGCTCAGTAAAGACTTGCTCTGATATGGAAACCAATGTTTTTGTGAAACTAACACATTTACTTGGAAAACTTCAGGTTATTTTAGATGCTGACCTGTTTTCTTTTTTTGTTCCAGGTCTTTTTTCCTGGCATCCAGTGTGTATGTCTGTTGCAGTAAGTTTACAAAGGCACACACACACACATGCACGTTATTGAATACCACAAAAGCTGCACAAGCCCCCGAGTTGTGTGTTAATTTCAGATCACTATAATCCTTAAAAATGTTGATAACTGTGGGTTTAACCTGACAAATCTTTCCAACAAATATTCCATGATTATGTCTACCATCAGATTCACAATGCAGTAAAGTAGATCAAAATTTGAATACATTAAAGATTCACTTCCTTCTCCTGCTGAGTTTCTGGCTTCTCCTGATGCATTCTTCATGGATGCTAGACTTTGCGGTTACTTGGTTATTGTTCCAGATATTAAAAGTAGTTCTGACATATAGAAATCAAACAGACACACCTGATCAGTATTTGTCCTGTTGAACATTAACTCCTCTGACTGTTTGTGGGTGAGGCATTCAGGCTCTGTGGTCATTGTGTGTCTGTCTTCTTTCCACTGTGAATAATAGATAGGAAGGTTGGGAGGAGGGAGTGCTAATGCTAACTAGCTGCCTCAGCTATTGTGTTACGGACTGGCCAGTTTGTCAGAGCGGCTTCAGGCACTTTGTGTGTCGGGCTTTCTCTGTCACGGTGGTGAGGCGTGATCCATCAGTCAGTCATCACAGCGTGTCAGCCGTGATGAGGAGCTGTCCACACATCAATGCCTCTCCCTGTCAGATACAGAGACTTTATTTTGAGCAGCAAACTTTTGATTGATTTGCCCTTTTTTCTGTTTCCAATGGAAGCCTGTTAATGACTCATTGCTTTGTTATTACACACACACACACACACACACACTCATACACACACTGAGCTTAGGATGGCACAATACATATTTCAGACCATTAGCAGAAAGTTTGCTGAAAACATTAAAATCAGTTGCTGCTCATTTTAATATAAAAGGAGTTTATTTTGATTAATATTCAAAGATGAATGCCAAAATAAAAAGTTTAACTTTAGAAAAAAAACAGTGTAGTCTTTTTTCTTTTTTTTAAGACTTTTTTGAGCTTTTCATGCCTTTGATGAGAAAGGACAGTATAGTGTAGAGCAGGGATCTCCAACTCCTATACCTCCTATACCTATAGGAGTTGGAGATCCCTGCTAATTTCACTGATTAGTCCCTGCTCTCTGCTTGAATGTGAGGTAATCAGTGAAATGAAATGTACGCCTGGTGGAGTTTTTGGTTGGAAAGAAAACCTGCACCCTTTCGGCCCTCCAGGGTAGGAGTTGGAGAACCATGTTGTGTAGAGTAGGAAAGGAGGCGATAGTGGAGAGTGACATATGGGAAACAGGCCACAGGCTGAAGATGAACCCGTTTGAGGGCAAACCTCATGGGGGTGCAACCTAGACCGCAGAGCCATCTGCGCCCCAAGATTAGGGAAGTCTTGATTTAAACTTTTAGTGTGACAAAAACACTGTTACTGTCTCCTTAGAGATATTACATGTATAGTAAATATGGTTATTCAACATTGTGTGGCTTTTAAAAAGTGTGAGGCTTTATCTTTTAATCTATGCTGCAGCTTTTGATACCCTGCATCTACATGATTTGTGTTACACCACTGTTGTTTTCTGAAGGCAAATAAATTTACATGCACTGTTATTTATTTATTTATTTATTACAGCGGAGAAATAGGGCCATGTTTAAAAAAGAAGAAAGTATAATTTAACAGCTTAATCTCATAAATTTACGAGAATGAAGTTGTAAATTTATTAGAATAAAGTCATAATTTTTCGAGATTTATCAAATAAATGTACAAAGAAAAAAAAAAGATTTACAATTTTAAAACATTGGTGTTAATACCATACCATAGTTTATTATCTTGGTTTGCAGGGTGCTACACCCATGAAGGAAGTACAGATCGTAAACTTATTAGACCATCTGTCATGAAAAGGAGAAAACCGCCCAGCACCATGAACTGCTTTGACTCTGATTCTTTGTACTTCAGAGATTTTACTTCACTTCCACATTTCGAACATGAGTAAAGAGTTTTGATCTTATTTCATATTTTTATTCCCAAATTTGAATCAGAAAACTGGAATTATCTGAGAAGTCAGAAATGTAACACTTAACACTAAATCGCAGTCAGTTGTTTCTGCAGCTTGTCTGTCATCGTACGCAGGGACAGGGACCATAGTGCTTAAAATATGTGCAGCAGCAGGCTGCCGTATGTTTACTTTGATGAGTCATTCTCTCCTTTCTACAGCTGCAGAAAGATGAGTGGATGGATAGTGATCCTGAGAAAATGCTTAGCCCAGAGTTTACGGTCAGTTTGGGATAAAGAATTGATACCATCTCACCCAAGAGAGAAAATGTCTTGTTTCCACATGAAGCATGCAGACTAACACACATCTGGCATGGGTTTTTCTCTTTTTCTCTTTTTGTTTTTATTTTTTGTTTTCTTGAGAAGATTCTTCTTAAAGCATTTGTCCTTCTCAAGAGAGGACAGCTGTAAAGAGACTGGAGATGTGGGGAGAAGAAAGAAAACAAATGTGAAATAAGATGAGAATCCTGACTGTGTGTGTCCTCTCCTCCTGCAGTACTGCTTCTGTCTGACTGAAGGCATCCTCCTCTTCTCGGCTGACGGATCACCTTTCTGCTGCAAATCTCGGAAGAATAAAGTCTGTCTCCACTGGTTCTGTCAAGCTCTGGTTCTGATCGTGGCGGCCACCGGGCTGGGCTTCATGGTGGCCAGTAAGAACGTGTCAGAGCTCCCCCACTTGGTCAGCTGGCACAGCACCCTGGGCATCAGCACCCTGGCAGCCACCGTACTCCAGGCGGAGTTCGGTATCTGTGTGAAGTTCCCAAAGCTGCTGCGTCTCTCCCCCTCCTCCCCGCCTAGATTGAAGCTGTACCACGCCACATGTGGCCTGGTGGTTTACCTGCTGGCCATGGTCACCGTGGTGTCGGCCATGTTCTCAGACTGGTTCCAGGCCACAGTCAGAGGAGTCGCCTGGTGGGCCTTTCTGCTGCTGCCCCTCTGCCTACCTGCCTCGCAAGAAGATCACCAGCTAGGAAGCACATAACAGGAGGCGCTCAGCGGACATACTGGATTCACCTCCAGGCCAGAGTCCTTCACTAAAGCTGCCTCACAGGACAAAATAATAGAGGAGAACATGGACTACAACTCCTCAGTTACTGAAGCCAGTAAACCTGACAGAGTGAGGGGTCTGCTCAAAGTCACTGACTGTGTGGAAGAAGTGGAGGTTGCCACGGCGATATTATCCTTTGTTATACTCAGCATCAGGGTCGTTTCCTTGCTACGTTTTTAGACTCAGGAGTTATTGGGTAAGACTAGGAGGGTGGAGCTTGAAATCATCTTGTGCTAGCTAAGCTAGGCTTGGGCTTCTTTAGCTAGCATGGTGTTTCTGTAGTTATCAGATCTTTACATTAATTTAAAGTTGCACAAACAGGCTTTTAACAAATGTACTTATAAAACAAACGCAGGACTCCTAAGGGCAAACTTAATTGCAATAAATGAATGAATGTTGAATCTGCTATAACACATTTCACCCAGGCTGAAATCTTTATTTATATAAAAAACAGCCTGATGTCTCATGGAAGTCTCAACACTAATAATTTAGCTAAAAAGAAATGTTTTCCAAAGTAGTAATTGAGAAGAAGGGTAAGTTTCTACGTGTAGTTTCATTCAATAGAACAAGTACAGCCGCCCCCTGCTGGCCATCTAAAGAACACTACTAAGAACTTTGTTCCCAGGATCTTAAAGCTCCAGAGTTTTGCTGTTTTTTGTTACTCCTGAGGACAGAGCCTATACACCTCTCTGCGTTGGTGTTAATTTTTACCTCTGTGCTTTTGGGCTACATCCACTTCTTATGCACAGTCTCTAACTAAAGCCAGCACCTAGTGGCCAGTAGATGAAGTGCAGCTTTAAAAATGAATGCCTTTATGATGTTCTCTTGTTCTGACTGAAGTGAGGAGCACAAAGGGATTCATAAAGAACCTTATCACATTTACATTACTGCTGAAAAACATCTGAGATTACACTTACTGATCTCATGTTTTATTTTTTGCTGCTTGGATGAAAACTGACCGTCCTTTGTTGACTGTGTACAGATTATGCTTTGACATGACGATGGGAAAGCAGTCAGAGGACTGCTGTCATAAAAAAACTGACTTAGTTAGAGGATTATTTAATATTATTTTACTGTGTAAGTAGATTCTGGTTCAAACCTGCATCATGTGCTTTAGACAGAGCTGAACGTAATGCAAGCTTCTGGGTCCAGGTGTGACTTGAGCCTCGTAAAGACATATTCAGAATACGGTCTGATAAATTTGGTCAACATATCAGTGGAGCACTACTTATGTTACTATGCAGAACACAGGATGTCCACTCTTAACATGTTCACACATGAAGCAGCTGACACACACACAGTGGTTAGCTTCTTTTGAAAACTACTGAGGGCTTGTTTGTGTTTCTGAACTTGTGTTTCCTCTGTGGGAACATTTGCACTACATGAGCAGCTGAAGTCTCACAGAGCGCACAGAGACTGTTTCATGATGAAGCGCCTCCTGCTGGTTGCTATCAGCTATGATGGTGCTGTTGATGGATATATTACAGTCTGTATATTATTTATTTTTCCTTTTCTGATATTTTTAGATTGTATTTTTTTGTCTATTAAGGGGTGCAAACATGTAGCTTATTTGCATTAGGGTTCAGTCAACATGTTTATAAAGGAGAACAGCGGACCAGGTATCCACTTTTGGTGATTGGATGGAGAAGCATGAAGACATGTGAAAAGCTACATGGATCACCTGATTGTGAAATGCTATTATATTATGTCTGTGCATATGTGACCCCTTTCTGCTTTTGTCTTCCTTCTGTACTCTTGGTGTTTTCGTTTACTTTGTGTTAAAAAATTGCACACCTTAACATTAACTGCTTTGGAAAAAGGGTCAAAATTTCTTCAAGTAAGATAATCATCCGACAATTCCTCCAAAGATCTGAGTTACAAAAGCATGATTGAATTCTCTGCAGGTTAACTTTCATTTTATCTTTCTGATTACATTTGCATGGTTTTTTTGTCAAACTTCACTGTAAAACTACATAAAAACTCACAGATAAGATTCAATACCAAATTCTAACATTAAAGCACAAGTTTGCTATTTTATCCGAAAATTCAGAATTGAAGTCAAGATGAGCTCTAGCATCTCTTTAATCTTCTTCAGTTATCATGGATAAAACTGATCCAGAGCTCGTTCAGCTAAAACAACAAATTTCTCCAGATAAATCATTGTTGTATGAATAAAATTTAGCATGAATTTGATTGAAGCTCACGTGAACTTAAGAACTAGTTTCCATCTGACTAAATGTTAATTGTTTCCCAACATGCATACAAGCAGACCTTTTATTCTCAGGACCTTTATGTACGAACAGCTCAGAGTGTGGCTGAGGAAATCAGAATGTGAGGTGTGAGTTAGTATTTCTGCGATCTGTTTTTGCTGCCTGTGAACCTTCAGAAATAAACACATGAAAAACTACAGGGTTGTTTTTTCTTTAAGACAGGAGCTCAAACATTTTATATCACAGACCCCTGCCGGGTGTGACAACTGTCTCATAACTGTAACATTGATAGGCATAATATTAATACTATGTAAGAATGAACTGTGACATACTTTGGACTACATGTTGACTTTACAAGTAGTTCATTTTACACACTTTGAGAAAATGTTGACTCCGAGTTGTTTTTTTTGTTTTGTGCCTTTTTTCCTGTAGGGTTTAGGTTTGGGGTTAGGGTGAGGTTTAAGGTTGGGGTTAGGGTTAGGGATAGGGTTGTGGATACAGTTAGGGTTAGGGTTAATTTAGGGTTGTGGATACAGTTAGGGTTATGGTAAGGGTTAATTCAGGGTTGTGGTTACAGTAAGGGTTAGGGTTAGGGTTAAATTAGGGTTGTGGTTAGGGTTAGGGTTAGGGATAGGGTTGTGGATACAGTTAGGGTTAGGGTTAAATTAGGGTTGTGGATACAGTTAGGGTTAGGGTTAATTTGGGGTTGTGGTTAGGGTTAGCGTAAGGGTTAAATTAGGGTTGTGGTAAGGTTGAGGGTTAGGGTTCATTTAGGGTTGTGGATACAGTTAGGGTTAGGGTTAAGGTTATATTAGGGTTGTGGTTAGGGTTAGGGTTCATTTAGGGTTGTGGATACAGTAAGGGTTAGGGTTTGGGTTTAATTAGGGTTGTGGAAACAGTTAGGGTTAGGGTTAGGGTTCATTTAGGGTTGTGGATACAGTGAGGGTTAGGGTTAGGGTTAATTCAGGGTTGTGGATGCAGTTAAAGTTAGGGTTAGGGTTTAATTAGGGTTGTGGGTACAGTTAGGGTTAGGGTGAGGGTTAAACTAGGGTTGTGGATACAGTAAGGGTTAGGGTTCATTTAGGGTTGTGGATACAGTTAGGGTTAGGTTTAGGGTTCATTTAGGGTTGTGGATACAGTTAGGGTTAGGGTTAAATTAGGGTTGTGGATAAAGTTAGGGTTAGGGTTAACTTAGGGTTGTGGATACAGTTAGTGTTAGGGTTAAATTAGGGTTGTGGATACAGTTAGGGTTAGGGTTCATGAGGGGTTGTGGTTAGGGTTAGGGTTAGGGTAAGGGTTAAATAAGGGTTGTGGATACAGTAAGGGTTAGGGTTAATTTAGGGTTGTGGATACAGTTAGGGTTAGGGTTCATTTAGGGTTGTGGATACAGTTAGGGTTAGGGTTAGGGTTAAATTAGGGTTGTGGATACAGTTAGGGTTAGGGTAAGGGTAAGTTTAGGGTTGTGGTTACAGTTAGGGTTAGGGTGAAATTAGGGTTGTGGATACAGTTAGGGTTAAGGTTAAATAAGAGTTGTGGTTAGGGTTAATCAAGGGTTGTGGATACAGTAAGGGTTAGGGTTAGATTAGGGTTGTGGATACAGTTATGGTAAATTTAGGGTTGTGGATATAGTTAGGGTTGGGGTTAGGGTTAGGTTAGGGTAAGGGTTAGGGTTAAGGTTAGGGCTAGGGTTGGGTAAGGGTTAGGGTTAGGGTTAAATAAGGGTTGTGGTTAAGGTTAGGGTTAGGGTTAGGGTTGGGGTTCATTAAGGGTTGTGGATACAGTAGGGGTTAGGGTGAGGGTTAAATTTGGGTTGTGGATACAGTTAGGATTAGGGTTAGGGTTAAATTAGGGTTGTGGTAAGGGTTAGGGTTGGGGTTCATTTAGGGTTGTGATTACAGTTAGGGTTAGGGTTAGGGTTAAATTAGGGTTGTGGATACAGTTAGGGTTAGGATTAGGGTTCATTTAGGGTTGTGGATACAGTAAGGGTTAGGGTTAGGGTTCATTTAGGGTTGTGGATACAGTTAGGGTTAGGGTTAGGGTTAATTAGGGTTGTGGATCAAGTTAGGGTTAGGGTTCATTTAGGGTTGTGGTTAGGTTAGGGGAAATTTACAGTGACACCCCCCGGTTCATCAATCGACTGGCCGGTTGAATGGGAATGTCAAGGGCTTGCACGGGCCGGCGCGTATTGTCTATCCATGGTTCCTCGTCAATAGCCTTGACCCTCTTTGGAAATGGAGCAGTTAGAGGTGAGAGGGAGGGAGATGAAGGAGCGTGTGTGGAGAGATGTGTGTGTCTTTGTGTGTACATGTATGTGGTGTTGGTGTTGGGGGTGGGGGGGTGGGGTGTGGGGGGGCAGATGGTGGGATATGGTTTTTATGTTTTGGGTTCATATTTTTAAGTGCAAAAGGCTTCAAGTTCAAATGGTTGAGTTTAGGGTCAAGGGCTGGATTATGGTTCAATTTTCATAAAGATCCCAAATTTGGTTAAGCTTAGGGGTAAGTTTAGGGTTAAGGTTTTTCAGATACAGATTATGAACTTGGTGTGACTGGTATGGTTTGGGCCTCAAGATAAAATGGTTAAGTTTGGGGTCTGGGACTAGGTAATGGTTGTATATTCATAAAAAAAAAGGTTATTTTAGGGTTAGATTATAAACTAGGTGTGACTGGTTCGGTTTAGGCCTCAAGTTCAAATGGTTCAGTTTAGGGTCAAGGGCTGGGTTATGGTTAAATTTTCATAAAGATCCCAAATTTGGTTAAGCCTAGGGGTTAGTTTTGGGTTAAGGTTTTTCCGGCATTGATTATGAACTTGGTGCGACCTGTTCGGTTTAGGCCTCGAGTGCAAATGGTTAATTTTAGGGTCTGGGACTAGGTAAGGGTTGTATACTCATAAAAATGGGTTATTTTAGGGTTAGGTTATAAACTTGGTGTGACTGGTTCGGTTTAGGCCTCAAGTTCAAATGATTCAGTTTAGGGTGTAGGGAGGAGTTAGGGTTATGTTTTCATAAAAATGGGTTAGGGTAAGGGTTAGGGTTAGGGTCAGGGTTATGGTTAGGTTTAGGGATAGTTGGGTTAGGGTTAGGGTTGGGTTAGGGTTAGGGTTAGGGTTAAGGTTGGTTAGGGTTAGGGTTAGGTTAGGTTAGGGAAATTTACAGTGACACCCCCCGGTTCATCAATCGACTGGCCGGTTGAATGGGAATGTCAAGGGCTTGCACGGGCCGGCGCGTATTGTCTATCCATGGTTCCTCGTCAATAGCCTTGACCCTCTTTGGAAATGGAGCAGTTAGAGGTGAGAGGGAGGGAGATGAAGGAGCGTGTGTGGAGAGATGTGTGTGTCTTTGTGTGTACATGTATGTGGTGTTGGTGTTGGGGGTGGGGGGGTGGGGTGTGGGGGGGCAGATGGTGGGATATGGTTTTTATGTTTTGGGTTCATATTTTTAAGTGCAAAAGGCTTCAAGTTCAAATGGTTGAGTTTAGGGTCAAGGGCTGGATTATGGTTCAATTTTCATAAAGATCCCAAATTTGGTTAAGCTTAGGGGTAAGTTTAGGGTTAAGGTTTTTCAGATACAGATTATGAACTTGGTGTGACTGGTATGGTTTGGGCCTCAAGATAAAATGGTTAAGTTTGGGGTCTGGGACTAGGTAATGGTTGTATATTCATAAAAAAGATTATTTTAGGGTTAGATTATAAACTAGGTGTGACTGGTTCGGTTTAGGCCTCAAGTTCAAATGGTTGAGTTTAGGGTCAAGGGCTGGATTATGGTTCAATTTTCATAAAGATCCCAAATTTGGTTAAGCTTAGGGGTAAGTTTAGGGTTAAGGTTTTTCAGATACAGATTATGAACTTGGTGTGACTGGTATGGTTTGGGCCTCAAGATAAAATGGTTAAGTTTGGGGTCTGGGACTAGGTAATGGTTGTATATTCATAAAAAAGGTTATTTTAGGGTTAGATTATAAACTAGGTGTGAATGGTTCGGTTTAGGCCTCAAGTTCAAATGGTTCAGTTTAGGGTCAAGGGCTGGGTTATGGTTCAATTTTCATAAAGATCCCAAATTTGGTTAAGCTTAGGGGTTAGTTTTGGGTTATGGTTTTTCAGGCATTGATTATGAACTTGGTGCGACCTGTTCGGTTTAGGCCTCCAGTTCAAATGGTTAATTTAAGGGTCTGGGACTAGGTAAGGGTTGTATACTCATAAAAACGGGTTATTTTAGGGTTAGGTTATAAACTTGGTGTGACTGGTTCGGTTTAAGCCTCAAGTTCAAATGATTCAGTTTAGGGTGTAGGGAGGAGTTAGGGTTATGTTTTCATAAAAATGGGTTAGGGTAAGGGTTAGGGTTAGGGTCAGGGTTATGGTTAGGTTAAGGGATAGTAGGGTTAGGTTTAGGGTTAGGTTTAGGGTTAGGGTTAGGGTAAGGGTCAGGGTTGGGTTTAGGGTTAGGGTCAGGATAAGGGTTGGGGTTAGTTTCAGGGTTAGGGTAAACGTAAGCGTTAGGGTTAGGGTCAGGGTTATGGTTAGGTTTAGGGATAGTTGGGTTAGGGTTAGGGTTGGGTTAGGTTTAGGGTTAGGGTTAAGGTTAGATTAGGGTTAGGGTTAGGGTAAGGGTTAGGGTTAGGGTTAGGGTCAGGGTCAGGGTTAGGTTTAGGGTTAGGGTCAGGATAAGGGTTAGGGTTAGGTTCAGGGTCAGGGTTAGGCTAAGCGTTAGGGTTAGGTTTAGGGTTAGGGTCAGGATAAGGGTTAGGGTTAGGTTCAGGGTTAGGGCAACCGTTAGGGTTAGGGTAAGGGTTAGGGTTAGGGTCAGGGTTATGGTTAGGTTTAGGGATAGTAGGGTTAGGGTTAGGTCTGGGGTTTGGGTTAGGGTCAGGGTTGGGGTTAGGGTCAGGGTCAGGGTCAGGGTTATGGTTAGGGTTAGGGTAAAGGTTAGGTTTAGGGTTAGGGTCAGGGTCAGGTTTAGGGTTAGGACGGAGGGGGGGCTTAAGTATGGGCTCGCAGGGGCCCAGTGGAGGGCAAGGCACCAACAGGAGGATCGGGTCCCTAGGGCCTAGTGGAGAGCAAAGTACTGACAGGGGGGTGGGGTCCCCAGGGCCTGGTGGAGATTAGGTATTAGACTTAAGGGTCTAGGGCTTGAGATGTAAATTAAAATTGATATAAATAAATATATATGAAGGTGTCAAAATAAGTAAATGATAAAGGAGAATAAGTGGAGTAAAGCTTAAAAATGTATTTGGTAAGATAGTAAAATTGTTTGGACAGAATATTTTATAGTAAGGAATATATTAATTTATGATTTATGTTTTTACATTGGTCCAGCGCTGGATTGTTTTTAGGACTAAATTTCAGAACACGTCCTCAGTAGTGCACCTTGAGGTCATCGGATGTTTCGGCCCTTTATCACTAGACACTAGTTGTGGTTAGGGTTAGGGTTGGGTTAGGGTTGATTTAGGGTTGTGGATACAGTAAGGGTTAGGGTTTGGGTTCATCTAGGGTTGTGGATACAGTTAGGGTGAGGGTTCATAAAGGGTTGTGGTTAGGGTTAGGGTTAGGGTTAGGGTTAGGGTTAATTTAGGGTTGTGGATACAGTTAGGGTTAGGGTTAAATTAGGGTTTTGGATCCAGTTGGGGTTAGGGTTAGGGTTCATTTAGGGTTGTGGATACAGTTAGGGTTAGGGTTAGGGTTAAATTAGGGTTGTGGATACAGTTAGGGTTAGGGTTAATTTAGGGTTGTGGATACAGTTAGGGTTAGGGTTAGGGTTCATTTAGGGTTGTGGATACAGTAAGGGTTAGGGTTAGGGTTAAATTAGGGTTGTGGATAAAGTGAGGGTTAGGGTTAGGATTAATTTAGGGATGTGGATACAGTTAGGGTTAGGGTTAAATTAGGGTTACGGATACAGTTAGGGTTAGGGTTCATGAGGGGTTGTGGTTAGGGTTAGGGTTAGGGTTAAATAAGGGTTGTGGATATAGTAAGGGTTAAGGTTTGGGTTAATTTAGGGTTGTGGATTCAGTTAGGGTTAGGGTTGGGGTTAGGGTTAAATGAGGGTTGTGGTTGTGGTTAGGGTTAGGGTTTCTGTTAGATTAGGGTTGAGGTTAGGGTTAGGATAAATCGAGGTTAGTGGATACAGTTAGGGTTAGGGTTAGATTAGGGTTGTGGATACAGTTAGGGTTAGGGTTAGGGTTAAATTAGGGTTGTGGATACAGTTTTGGTTAGGGTTAAATAAGGGTTGTGGATACAGTAAGGGTTGGGGTTAGGGTAAGGGTAAGGTTAGGGTAAGGGTTATTGTTAGGGTAAGTGTAGGGTCGGGTTAGGGTTAGGGTTAGGGTTAGGGTAAAATGAGGGTTGTGGTTAAGGTTAGGGTTAGGGTAAGGGTTCATTTAGGGTTGTGGATACAGTTAGGGTTAGGGTTAGGGTTAAATTCAGGGTTGTGGATACAGTTAGGGTTAGGGTTAGGGTTAAATTAGGGTTGTGGTAAGGGTTAGGGTTGGGGTTCATTTAGGGTTGTGGATACAGTAGGGGTTAGGGTGAGGGTTAAATTTGGGTTGTGGATACAGTTAGGGTTAGGGTTAGGGTTCATTAAGGGTTGTGGATACAGTAAGGGTAAGGGTTCATTTATGGTTGTGGTTAGGGTTAGGGTAAGGGTTAATTTAGGGTTGTGGATACAGGTAGGATTAGGGTTAATTTAGGGTTGTGGATACAGTGAAGGTTGGGGTAAGGGTTAATTTAGGGTTGTGGATACAGTAAGGGTTAGGGTTAGGGTTAAATTAGGGTTGTGGATAAAGTGAGGGTTAGGGTTAGGATTAATTTAGGGATGTGGATACAGTTAGGGTTAGGGTTAAATTAGGGTTACGGATACAGTTAGGGTTAGGGTTAGGGTTTCTGTTAGATTAGGGTTGAGGTTAGGGTTAGGATAAATCGAGGTTAGTGGATACAGTTAGGGTTAGGGTTAGATTAGGGTTGTGGATACAGTTAGGGTTAGGGTTAGGGTTAAATTAGGGTTGTGGATACAGTTTTGGTTAGGGTTAAATAAGGGTTGTGGATACAGTAAGGGTTGGGGTTAGGGTAAGGGTAAGGTTAGGGTAAGGGTTATTGTTAGGGTAAGTGTAGGGTCGGGTTAGGGTTAGGGTTAGGGTTAGGGTAAAATGAGGGTTGTGGTTAAGGTTAGGGTTAGGGTAAGGGTTCATTTAGGGTTGTGGATACAGTTAGGGTTAGGGTTAGGGTTAAATTCAGGGTTGTGGATACAGTTAGGGTTAGGGTTAGGGTTAAATTAGGGTTGTGGTAAGGGTTAGGGTTGGGGTTCATTTAGGGTTGTGGATACAGTAGGGGTTAGGGTGAGGGTTAAATTTGGGTTGTGGATACAGTTAGGGTTAGGGTTAGGGTTCATTAAGGGTTGTGGATACAGTAAGGGTAAGGGTTCATTTATGGTTGTGGTTAGGGTTAGGGTAAGGGTTAATTTAGGGTTGTGGATACAGGTAGGATTAGGGTTAATTTAGGGTTGTGGATACAGTGAAGGTTGGGGTAAGGGTTAATTTAGGGTTGTGGATACAGTAAGGGTTAGGGTTAGGGTTAAATTAGGGTTGTGGATAAAGTGAGGGTTAGGGTTAGGATTAATTTAGGGATGTGGATACAGTTAGGGTTAGGGTTAAATTAGGGTTACGGATACAGTTAGGGTTAGGGTTCATGAGGGGTTGTGGTTAGGGTTAGGGTTAGGGTTAAATAAGGGTTGTGGATATAGTAAGGGTTAAGGTTTGGGTTAATTTAGGGTTGTGGATTCAGTTAGGGTTAGGGTTGGGGTTAGGGTTAAATGAGGGTTGTGGTTGTGGTTAGGGTTAGGGTTTCTGTTAGATTAGGGTTGAGGTTAGGGTTAGGATAAATCGAGGTTAGTGGATACAGTTAGGGTTAGGGTTAGATTAGGGTTGTGGATACAGTTAGGGTTAGGGTTAGGGTTAAATTAGGGTTGTGGATACAGTTTTGGTTAGGGTTAAATAAGGGTTGTGGTTAGGGTTAGGGTTAATCTAGGGTTGTGGATACAGTAAGAGTTAGGGCTAGATTAGCGTTGTGGTTAGGGTTTGGGTTAATTTACGGTTGTGGATTCAGTAAGGGTTGGGGTTAGGGTAAGGGTTAGGTTAGGGTAAGGGATATTGTTAGGGTTAGGGTTAGGGTTAGGGTTGGGGTTCATTTAGGGCTGTGGATACAGTTAGAGTCAGGGTTAGGGTTAAATTAGGGTTGTGGATACAGTGAAGGTTGGGTTTAGGGTTAATTAAGGGTTGTGGATACAGTTAGGGTTAGGGTTAATTCAGGGTTGTGGATACAGTTAGGATTAGGGTTTAATTAGGGTTGTGGTTAGGGTTAGGGTTCATTTAAGGTTGTGGTTAGGGTCAGGGTTCATTTAGGGTTGTGGTTAGGGTTAGGGTTCATTTAGGGTTGTGGATACAGTTAGGGTAAGGGTTCATTTAGGGTTGTGGTGAGGGTTAGGGTTAGGGTTAATTTAGGGTTGTTGATACAGTTAGGGTTAGGGTTAATTTAGGGTTGTGGATACAGTGAAGGTTAGGGTAAGGGTTAATTTAGGGTTCTGGATACAGTTAGGGTTAGGGTTAGGGTTAATTCAGAGTTGTGGATACAGTTAGGGTTAGGGTTAAATAAGGTTTGTGGATACAGTTAGGGTTAGGGTTAGGGTAAGGGTTGTGGTTAGAGTAAAGGTTAGGGTTAGGGTTAATTTAGGGTTGTGGATACAGTTAGGGTTAGGGATAAATTAGGGATGTGGTTAGGGTGAGGGTAAGGGGTTGAAAAAGGGTTTTGGATCCAGTTAGGGTTTGGGATCCAGTTAGGGTTAGGGTAAGGGTTAAACAAGGGTTGTGGATAAAGTTAGGGTTAGGGTTAGGGTTAATTTAGGGTTGTGGATACAGTTAGGGTTAGGGTTAGGGTTAAATTAGGGTTGTGGATACAGTTAGGGTGAGGGTTAGAGTTAATTTAGGGTTGTGGATACAGGTTGTGTTAGGGTTAAAATTAGAGTTGTGGATACAGTTAGGGTTAGGGTTCATTTAGCGTTGTGGTTAGGGTTAGGGTTGGGTTAGGGTTGATTTAGGGTTGTGGATACAGTTAGGGTTAGGGTTAGGGTTCATCTAGGGTTGTGGATACAGTTAGGGTTAGGGTTAGGGTAAGGGTTAAATTAGGGTTGTGGTTGTGGTTAGGGTAAGGGTTCATAAAGGGTTGTGGTTAGGGTTGGGGTTAGGGTTAGGGTTAATTTAGGGTTGTGGATACAGTTAGGGTTAGGGTTAAATTAGGGTTTTTGATCCAGTTAGGGTTAGGGTTAGGGTTAAATTAGGGTTGTGGATACAGTTAGGGTTAGGGTTAATTTAGGGTTGTGGATACAGTTAGGGTTAGGGTTAAATTAGGGTTTTTGATCCAGTTAGGGTTAGGGTTAGGGTTAAATTAGGGTTGTGGATACAGTTAGGGTTAGGGATAAATTAGGGATGTGGTTAGGGTGAGGGTAAGGGGTCAAATAAGGGTTTTGGATCCAGTTAGGGTTTGGGATCCAGTTAGGGTTAGGGTAAGGGTTAAACAAGGGTTGTGGATAAAGTTAGGGTTAGGGTTAGGGTTAATTTAGGGTTGTGGATACAGTAAGGGTTAGGGTTAGGGTTAAATTAGGGTTGTGGATACAGTTAGGGTGAGGGTTAGGGTTAATTTAGGGTTGTGGATACAGGTAGTGTTAGGGTTAATATAAGGGTTGTGGATACAGTTAGGGTTAGGGTTCATTTAGCGTTGTGGTTCGGGTTAGGGTTGATTTAGGGTTGTGGATACAGTTATGGTTAGGGTTAATTAAGGGTTGTGGAAACAGTAAGGGTTAGGATTCATTTAGGGTTGTGGATACAGTAAGGGTTGGGGTTAGGGTAAGGGTAAGGTTAGGGTAAGGGTTATTGTTAGGGTAAGTGTAGGGTCGGGTTAGGGTTAGGGTTAGGGTTAGGGTTAAATGAGGGTTGTGGTTAAGGTTAGGGTTAGGGTAAGGGTTCATTTAGGGTTGTGGATACAGTTAGGGTTAGGGTTAGGGTTAAATTCAGGGTTGTGGATACAGTTAGGGTTAGGGTTAGGGTTAAATTAGGGTTGTGGTAAGGGTTAGGGTTGGGGTTCATTTAGGGTTGTGGATACAGTAGGGGTTAGGGTGAGGGTTAAATTTGGGTTGTGGATACAGTTAGGGTTAGGGTTAGGGTTCATTAAGGGTTGTGGATACAGTTAGGGTAAGGGTTAATTTATGGTTGTGGTTAGGGTTAGGGTAAGGGTTAATTTAGGGTTGTGGATACAGGTAGGATTAGGGTTAATTTAGGGTTGTGGATACAGTGAAGGTTGGGGTAAGGGTTAATTTAGGGTTGTGGATACAGTTAGGGTTAGGGTTAGGGTTAATATTAGGGTTGTGGATACAGTTAGGGTTAGGGTTAGGGTTAAACTAGGGTTTTGAATACAGTAAGGGCTAGGGTTAGGGTTGAATTAGGGTTGTGGTTAGGGTTAGGGTTAGGGTTAGGGTTCATTTAGGGTTGTGGATACAGTTAGGGTTAGGGTTAGGTTTAAATTAGGGTTGTGGATACAGTTAGGGTTAGGGTTAATTTAGGGTTGTGGATACAGTTAGGGTTAGGGTTAGGGTTAATTTAGGGTTGTGGATACAGTTAGGGTTAGGGTTAGGGTTAAACTAGGGTTGTGGATACAGTTAGGGTTTGGGTTAAACTAGGGTTGTGGATACAGTTATGGTTAGGGTTAGGGTTAATTAGGGTTGTGGATACAGTTTGGGTTAGGGTTAGGGTTACGGTTGTGGTTTGGGTAAAGGTTAGGGTTAGGGTTAAAATAGTGTTGTGGATACAGTTAGGGTTAGGGTTAGGGTTAATTTAGGGTTGTGGATACAGTTAGGGTTAGGGTTAGGGTTTAATTAGGGTTGTGGATACAGTTAGGGTTAGGGTTAATTTAGGGTTGTGGATACAGTTAGGGTTAGGGTTCATTAAGGGTTGTGGATACAGTTAGGGTTAGGGTTAGGGTTCATTTAGGGTTGTGGATACAGTTAGGGTTAGGGTTAGGGTTAATTATGGGGTTGTGGATACAGTTAGGGTTAGGGTTAAATTAGTGTTTTGGATCCAGTTAGGGTTTTGGATCCAGTTAGGGTAAGGGTGAGGGTTAAACTAGGGTTGTGGATACAGTTAGGGTTAGGGTTAGGGTTAATTTAGGGTTGTGGATACAGTTAGGGATAGGGTCAAATTAGGGTTTTGGATCCAGTTAGGGTTTGGGTGTGGGTAAAATTAGGGTTGTGGTTAGGGTGAGGGTACGGGGTTCCTTTAGTGTTTTTGATACAGTTACGAATAGGGTTAAATTAGGGTTGTGGTCAGGGTTGTGGTTAGGGTGAGGGTTAATTTAGGCTTGTGGATACAGTTAGGGTTAGGGTTAGGGTTCATTTAGGGTTGTGGATACAGTTAGGGTTAGGGTTAGGGTTAATTCAGGGTTGTGGATACAGTTAGGGTTAGGGTTAGGGTTAAATAAGGGTTGTGGATACAGTTAGGGTTAGGGTTAATTAGGGTTGTGGATACAGTTTGGGTTAGGGTTAGGGTTAAATAAGGGTTGTGGATACAGTTAGGGTTAGGGTTAATTAGGGTTGTGGATACAGTTTGGGTAAGGGTTAGGGTTAAATAAGGGTTGTGGATACAGTTAGGGTTAGGGTTAATTAGGGTTGTGGATACAGTTTGGGTTAGGGTTAGGGTTACGGTTGTGGTTTGGGTAAAGGTTAGGGTTAGGGTTAAATTAGGGTTGTGGATACAGTTAGGGTTAGGGTTAGGGTTAATTTAGGGTTGTGGATACAGTTAGGGTTAGGGTTAGGGTTAAATTAGGGTTGTGGATACAGTTAGGGTTAGGGTTAATTTAGGGTTGTGGATACAGTTAGGGTTAGGGTTCATTAAGGGTTGTGGATACAGTTAGGGTTAGGGTTAGGGTTGAATTAGGGTTGTGGTTAGGGTTAGGGTTAGGGTTAGGGTTAGGGTTCATTTAGGGTTGTGGATACAGTAAGGGTTAGGGTTAGGGATAAATAAGGGTTGTGGATACAGTTAGGGTTAGGGTTAATTAGGGTTGTGGATACAGTTTGGGTTAGGGTTAGGGTTACGGTTGTGGTTTGGGTAAAGGTTAGGGTTAGGGTTAAATTAGGGTTGTGGATACAGTTAGGGTTAGGGTTAGGGTTAATTTAGGGTTGTGGATACAGTTAGGGTTAGGGTTAGGGTTTAATTAGGGTTGTGGATACAGTTAGGGTTAGGGTTAATTTAGGGTTGTGGATACAGTTAGGGTTAGGGTTCAATAAGGGTTGTGGATACAGTTAGGGTTAGGGTTAGGGTTCATTTAGGGTTGTGGATACAGTTAGGGTTAGGGTTAAACTAGGGTTGTGGATACAGTTAGGGTAAGGGTTAGGGTTAATTTAGGGTTGTGGATACAGTTAGGGTTAGGGTTAGGGTTAAACTAGGGTTTGGGTGAGGGTTAAGTGTTAGGGTTAGGGTTGAATTAGGGTTGTGGTTAGGGTAAGGGTTAGGGTTAGGGTTCATTTAGGGTTGTGGATACAGTGAGGGTCAGGGTTAGGGTTTTGGATACAGTTAGTGTTTAATGAGGGTTGTGGTTAGGGTTAGGGTTCATTTAGGGTTGTGGATACAGTTAGGGTTAGGGTAAGGGTTAATTTAGGGTTTTGGATCCAGTTAGGGTTTTGGATCCAGTTAGGGTTTGGGTGAGGGTTAAATTAGGGTTGTGGTTAGGGTGAGGGTAAGGGGTTCATTTAGTGTTTTGGATACAGTTAGGAATAGGGTTAAATTAGGGTTGTGGTAAGTGTTGTGGTTAGGGTGAGGGTTTATTTAGGGTTGTGGATACAGTTAGTGTTAGGGTTACGGTTCATTTAGGGTTGTGGATACAGTAAGGGTTAGGGTTTATTCAGGGTTGTGGATAGAGTTAGGGTTAGGGTTAAACTAGGGTTTTGGATACAGTAAGGGCTAGGGTTAGGGTTCATTTAGGGTTGTGGATACAGTTAGGGTTAGGGTAAGGGTTAATTTAGGGTTTTGGATCCAGTTAGGGTTTTGGATCCAGTTAGGGTTTGGGTGAGGGTTAAATTAGGGTTGTGGTTAGGGTGAGGGTAAGGGGTTCATTTAGTGTTTTGGATACAGTTAGGAATAGGGTTAAATTAGGGTTGTGGTAAGTGTTGTGGTTAGGGTGAGGGTTAATTTAGGGTTGTGGATACAGTTAGTGTTAGGGTTACGGTTCATTTAGGGTTGTGGATACAGTTAGGGTTAGGGTTAATTCAGGGTTGTGGATAGAGTTAGGGTTGGGGTTAAACTAGGGTTTTGGATACAGTAAGGGCTAGGGTTAGGGTTCATTTAGCGTTGTGGTTAGGGTTAGGGTTAGGGTTCATTTAGGGTTGTGGATACAGTTAGGGTTAGGGTTAGGGTTAAATTAGGGTTGTGGATACAGTTAGGGTTAGGGTTAGGGTTAATTTAGGGTTGTGGATACAGTTAGGGTTAGGATTCGGGTTAATTTAAGGTTGTGGATACAGTTAGGGTTAGGGTTAGGGTTAAACTGGGGTTGTGGATCCAGTTAGGGTTAGGGTTAAACTAGGGTTGTGGATACAGTTAGGGTTAGGGTTAGGGTTAATTAGGGTTGTGGATACAGTTAGGGTTAGGGTTAGGGTTAAACTAGGGTTTTGGATACAGTTAGGGTTAGGGTTAGGGTTAATTTAGGGTTGTGCATACAGTGAGGGTTAGGGTTAAATTAGGGTTTTGGATCCAGTTAGGGTTTGGGTGTGGGTTAAATTAGGGTTGTGGTTAGGGTGAGGGTAAGGGGTTCCTTTAGTGTTTTTGATACAGTTACGAATAGGGTTAAATTAGGGTTGTGGTTAGTGTTGTGGTTAGGGTGAGGGTTAATTTAGGGTTGTGGATACAGTTAGGGTTAGGGTTAGGGTTCATTTAGGGTTGTGGATACAGTTAGGGTAGGGGTTAGGGTTAATTCAGGGTTGTGGATACAGTTAGGGTTAGGGTTAGGGTTAAACTAGGGTTTGGGTGAGGGTTAAGTGTTAGGGTTAGGGTTGAATTAGGGTTGTGATTAGGGTAAGAGTTAGGGTTAGGGTTCATTTAGGGTTGTGGATACAGTTAGGGTTAGGGTTAGGGTTAAAATAGGGTTGTTGATACAGTTAGGGTTAGGGTTTATTTAGGGTTGTGGATACAGTTAGGGTTAGGGTTAGGGTTAGGGTTAGGGTTAGGGTTGTGGATACAGTTAGGGTTAGGGTTAGGGTTAAACTAGGGTTGTGGATACAGTGAGGGTCAGGGTTAGGGTTTTGGATACAGTTAGTGT
Source organism: Halichoeres trimaculatus (assembly GCF_033239565.1). NCBI lineage: Eukaryota > Metazoa > Chordata > Actinopteri > Labriformes > Labridae > Halichoeres > Halichoeres trimaculatus. Next base: position 32,129,410 of record NW_027437182.1, on the reverse strand, counting down.
TAAATGAGGGTTGTGGTTAGGGTAAGGGTTCATTTAGGGTTGTGGATACAGTTAGGGTTAGGGTAAGGGTTAATTTAGGGTTGTGGATACAGTTAGGGTTAGGGTTAAATTAGGGTTTTGGATCCAGTTAGGGTTTTGGATCCAGTTAGGGTTTGGGTGAGGGTTAAATTAGGGTTGTGGTTAGGGTGAGGGTAAGGGGTTCATTTAGTGTTTTGGATACAGTTAGGAATAGGGTTAAATTAGGGTTGTGGTTAGCGTGTGGTTAGGGTGAGGGTTAATTTAGGGTTGTGGATACAGTTAGGGTTAGGGTTACGGTTCATTTTGGGTTGTGGATACAGTTAGGGTTAGGGTTAGGGTTAATTCAGGGTTGTGGATACAGTTAGGGTTAGGGTTAGGGTTAAACTAGGGTTTTGGATACAGTAAGGGCTAGGGTTAGGGTTGAATTAGGGTTGTGGTTAGGGTTAGGGTTAGGGTGAGGGTTAATTTAGGGTTGTGGATACAGTTAGGGTTAGGGTTAGGGTTCATTTAGGGTTGTGGATACAGTTAGGGTTAGGGTTAGGGTTAATTCAGGGTTGTGGATACAGTTAGGGTTAGGGTTAGGGTTAAACTAGGGTTTGGGTGAGGGTTAAGGGTTAGGGTTAGGGTTGAATTAGGGTTGTGGTTAGGGTAAGGGTTAGGGTTAGGGTTCATTTAGGATTGTGGAAACAGTTAGGGTTAGGGTTAGGGTTAAATTAGGGTTGTGGATACAGTTAGGGTTAGGGTTAATTTAGGGTTGTGGATACAGTTAGGGTTAGGGTTAATTTAGGGTTGTGGATACAGTTAGGGTTTGGGTTCATTAAGGGTTGTGGATACAGTTAGGGTTAGGGTTAGGGTTCATTTAGGGTTGTGGATACAGTTAGGGTTAGGGTTAAACTAGGGTTGTGGATACAGTTAGGGTTAGGGTTAGGGTTAATTTAGGGTTGTGGATACAGTTAGGGTTAGGGTTAAATTAGTGTTTTGGATCCAGTTAGGGTTTTGGATCCAGTTAGGGTAAGGGTGAGGGTTAAACTAGGGTTGTGGATACAGTTAGGGTTAGGGTTAGGGTTAATTTAGGGTTGTGGATACAGTCAGGGTTGTGGATACAGTTAGGGTTAGGGTCAAATTAGGGTTTTGGATCCAGTTAGGGTTTGGGTGTGGGTTAAATTAGGGTTGTGGTTAGGGTGAGGGTAAGGGGTTCCTTTAGTGTTTTTGATACAGTTACGAATAGGGTTAAATTAGGGTCGTGGTTAGGGTTGTGGTTAGGGTGAGGGTTAATTTAGGGTTGTGGATACAGTTAGGGTTAGGGTTCATTTAGGGTTGTGGATACAGTTAGGGTTAGGGTTAGGGTTAATTCAGGGTTGTGGATACAGTTAGGGTTAGGGTTAGGGTTAAACTAGGGTTTGGGTGAGGGTTAAGGGTTAGGGTTAGGGTTGAATTAGGGTTGTGGTTAGGGTTAGGGTTAGGGTTAGGGTTAGGGTTCATTTAGGGTTGTGGATACAGTTAGGGTTAGGGTTAGGGTTAAATTAGGGTTGTGGATACAGTTAGGGTTAGGGTTAATTTAGGGTTGTGGATACAGTAAGGGTTAGGGTTAGGGTTCATTTAGGGTTGTGGATACAGTTAGGGTTAGGGTTAGGGTTAAATTAGGGTTGTGGTTAGGGTGAGGGTAAGGGGTTCATTTAGTGTTTTGGATACAGTAAGGAATAGGGTTAAATTAGGGTTGTGGTTAGTGTTGTGGTTAGGGTGAGGGTTAATTAAGGGTTGTGGATACAGTTAGGGTTAGGGTTACGTTTCATTTAGGGTTGTGGATACAGTTAGGGTTAGGGTTAGGGTTAATTCAGGGTTGTGGATACAGTTAGGGTTAGGGTTAGGGTTAAACTAGGGTTTTGGATACAGAAAGGGCTAGGGTTAGGGTTGAATTAGGGTTGTGGTTAGGGTTAGGGTTAGGGTTAGGGTTAGGGTTCATTTAGGGTTGTGGATACAGTTAGGGTTAGGGTTAGGGTTAAATTAGGGTTGTGGATACAGTTAGGGTTAGGGTTAATTTAGGGTTGTGGTTACAGTTAGGGTTAGGGTTAGGGTTAATTTAGGGTTGTGGATACAGTTAGGGTTAGGGTTAGGGTTAAACTAGGGTTGTGGATACAGTTAGGGTTAGGGTTAAACTAGGGTTGTGGATACAGTTATGGTTAGGGTTAGGGTTAATTAGGGTTGTGGATACAGTTTGGGTTAGGGTTAGGGTTACGGTTGTGGTTTGGGTAAAGGTTAGGGTTAGGGTTAAATAAGGGTTGTGGATACAGTTAGGGTAAGGATTAGGGTTAATTTAGGGTTGTGGATACAGTTAGGGTTAGGGTTAGAGTTTAATTAGGGTTGTGGATACAGTTAGGGTTAGGGTTAATTTAGGGTTGTGGATACAGTTAGGGTTAGGGTTCATTAAGGGTTGTGGATACAGTTAGGGTTAGGGTTAGGGTTCATTTAGGGTTTTGCATACAGTCAGGGTTAGGGTTAAACTAGGGTTGTGGATACAGTTAGGGTTAGGGTAAGGGTTAATTTAGGTTTGTGGATACAGTTAGGGTTAGGGTTAAATTAGTGTTTTGGATCCAGTTAGGGTTTTGGATCCAGTAAGGGTAAGGGTGAGGGTTAAACTAGGGTTGTGGATACAGTTAGGGTTAGGGTTAGGGTTAATTTAGGGTTGTAGACTGTTAGGGTTGTGGATACAGTTAGGGTTAGGGTCAAATTAGGGTTTTGGATCCAGTTAGGGTTTGGGTGTGGGTTAAATTAGGGTTGTGGTTAGGGTGAGGGTAAGGGGTTCCTTTAGTGTTTTTGATACAGTTACAAATAGGGTTAAATTAGGGTTGTGGTTAGGGTTGTGGTTAGGGTGAGGGTTAATTTAGGGTTGTGGATACAGTTAGGGTTAGGGTTCATTTAGGGTTGTGGATACAGTTAGGGTTAGGGTTAGGGTTAATTCAGGGTTGTGGATACAGTTAGGGTTAGGGTTAGGGTTAAACTAGGGTTTGGGTGAGGGTTAAGGGTTAGGGTTAGGGTTGAATTAGGGTTGTGGTTAGGGTTAGGGTTAGGGTTCATTTAGGGTTGTGGATACAGTTAGGGTTAGGGTTAGGGTTAAATTAGGGTTGTGGATACAGTTAGGATTAGGGTTAATTTAGGGTTGTGGATACAGTTAGGGTTAGGGTTAGGGTTCATTTAGGGTTGTGGATACAGTTAGGGTTAGGGTTAGGGTTCATTTAGGGTTGTGGATACAGTTAGGGTTAGGGTTAGGGTTAAATTAGGGTTGTGGATACAGTTAGGGTTAGGGTTAGGGTTAGGGTTGTGGATACAGTTAGGGTTAGGGTAAGGGTTCATTTAGGGTTGTGGATACAGTTAGGGTTAGGGTTAGGGTTAAATTAGGGTTGTGGTTAGGGTGAGGGTAAGGGGTTCATTTAGTGTTTTGGATACAGTAAGGAATAGGGTTAAACTAGGGTTGTGGTTAGTGTTGTGGTTAGGGTGAGGGTTAATTAAGGGTTGTGGATACAGTTAGGGTTAGGGTTACGTTTCATTTAGGGTTGTGGATACAGTTAGGGTTAGGGTTAGGGTTAATTCAGGGTTGTGGATACAGTTAGGGTTAGGGTTAAACTAGGGTTTTGGATACAGTAAGGGCTAGGGTTAGGGTTGAATTAGGGTTGTGGTTAGGGTTAGGTTTAATTTAGGGTTGTGGATACAGTTAGGGTTAGGGTTAGGGTTAAATTTGGGTTGTGGATACAGTTAGGGTGAGGGTAAATTAAGGGTTGTGGATACAGTTAGGGTTAGGGTTAATTTAGGGTTGTGGATACAGTAAGGGTTAGGGTTAGGGTTAAACTAGGGTTGTGGATACAGTTAGGGTTAGGGTTTAACTAGGGTTGTGGATACAGTTATGGTAAGGGTTAGGGTTAATTAGGGTTGTGGATACAGTTTGGGTTAGGGTTAGGGTTACGGTTGTGGTTTGGGTAAAGGTTAGGGTTAGGGTTAAATTAGGGTTGTGGCTACAGTTAGGGTAAGGGTTAGGGTTAATTTAGGGTTGTGGATACAGTTAGGGTTAGGGTTAGGGTTTAATTAGGGTTGTGGCTACAGTTAGGGTTAGGGTTAATTTAGGGTTGTGGCTACAGTTAGGGTTAGGGTTCATTAAGGGTTGTGGATACAGTTAGGGTTAGGGTTAGGGTTCATTTAGGGTTGTGGATACAGTTAGGGTTAGGGTTAAACTAGGGTTGTGGATACAGTTAGGGTTAGGGTTAGGGTTAATTTAGGGTTGTGGATACAGTTAGGGTTAGGGTTAAATTAGTGTTTTGGATCCAGTTAGGGTTTTGGATCCAGTAAGGGTAAGGGTGAGGGTTACTCTAGGGTTGTGGATACAGTTAGGGTTAGGGTTAGGGTTAATTTAGGGTTGTGGATACAGTTAGGGTTAGGGTCAAATAAGGGTTTTGGATCCAGTTAGGGTTTGGGTGTGGGTTAAATTAGGGTTGTGGTTAGGGTGAGGGTAAGGGGTTCCTTTAGTGTTTTTGATACAGTTACGAATAGGGTTAAATTAGGGTTGTGGTTAGTGTTGTGGTTAGGGTGAGGGTTAATTTAGGGTTGTGGATACAGTTAGGGTTAGGGTTAAGTTTCATTTAGGGTTGTGGATACAGTTAGGGTTAGGGTTAGGGTAAATTCAGGGTTGTGGATACAGTTAGGGTTAGGGTTAGGGTTAAACTAGGGTTTGGGTGAGGGTTAAGGGTTAGGGTTAGGGTTGAATTAGGGTTGTGGTTAGGGTTAGGGTTAGGGTTAGGGTTAGGGTTAGGGTTAGGGTTAGGGTTCATTTAGGGTTGTGGATACAGTTAGGGTTAGGGTTAGGGTTAAATTAGGGTTGTGGATACAGTTAGGGTTAGGGTTCATTTAGGGTTGTGGATACAGTTAGGGTTAGGGTTAGGGTTCATTTAGGGTTGTGGATATAGTTAGGGTTAGGGTTAGGGTTAAACTAGGGTTGTGGATACAGTTAGGGTTAGGGTTAATTTAGGGTTGTGGATACAGTTAGGGTTAGGGTTCATTAAGGGTTGTGGATACAGTTAGGGTTAGGGTTAGGGTTCATTCAGGGTTGTGGATACAGTTAGGGTTAGGGTTAAACTAGGGTTTTGGATACAGTTAGGGCTAGGGGTTAGGGTTGAATTAGGGTTGTGGTTAGGGTTAGGGTTAGGGTTAGGGTTCATTTAGGGTTGTGGATACAGTTAGGGTTAGGGTTAGGGTTAAATTAGGGTTGTGGATACAGTTAGGTTTAGGGTTAATTTAGGGTTGTGGATACAGTTAGGGTTAGGGTTAGGGTTAATTTAGGGTTGTGGATACAGTTAGAGTTAGGGCTAGGGTTAAACTAGGGTTGTGGATACATTTAGGGTTAGGGTTAAACTAGGGTTGTGGACACAGTTAGGGTTAGGTTAGGGTTAATTAGGGTTGTGGATACAGTTTGGGTTAGGGTTACGGTTGTGGTTTGGGTAAAGGTTAGGGTTAGGGTTAAATTAGGGTTGTGGATACAGTTAGGGTTAGGGTTCATTAAGGGTTGTGGATACATTTAGGGTTAGGGTTAGGGTTCATTTAGGGTTTTGGATACAGTTAGGGTTAGGGTTAAACTAGGGTTGTGGATACAGTTAGGGTTAGGGTTAGGGTTAAATTAGGGTTGTGGATACAGTTAGGATTAGGGTTAATTTAGGGTTGTGGATACAGTTAGGGTTTGGGTTAGGGTTCATTTTGGGTTGTGGATACAGTTAGGGTTAGGGTTAGGGTTAAACTAGGGTTGTGGATACAGTTAGGGTTAGGGTTAATTTAGGGTTGTGGATACAGTTAGGGTTAGGGTTCATTAAGGGTTGTGGATACAGTTAGGGTTAGGGTTAGGGTTAATTCAGGGTTTGTGGATACAGGTAGGGTTAGGGTTAAACTAGGGTTTTGGATACAGTTAGGGCTAGGGGTTAGGGTTGAATTAGGGTTGTGGTTAGGGTTAGGGTTAGGGTTAGGGTTCATTTAGGGTTGTGGATACAGTTAGGGTTAGGGTTAGGGTTAGGGTTAAATTAGGGTTGTGGATACAGTTAGGTTTAGGGTTAATTTAGGGTTGTGGATACAGTTAGGGTTAGGGTTAGGGTTAATTTAGGGTTGTGGATACAGTTAGGGTTAGGGTAAGGGTTGAACTAGGGTTGTGGATACAGTTAGGGTTAGGGTTAAACTAGGGTTTTGGATACAGTTATGGTTAGGTTTAGGGTTAATTAGGGTTGTGGATACAGTTTGGGTTAGGGTTAGGGTTACGGTTGTGGTTTGGGTAAAGGTTAGGGTTAGGGTTAAATTAGGGTTGTGGATACAGTTAGGGTTAGGGTTAGGGTTAATTTAGGGTTGTGGATACAGTTAGGGTTAGGGTTAGGGTTTAATTAGGGTTGTGGATACAGTTAGGGTTAGGGTTAATTTTGGGTTGTGGATACAGTTAGGGTTAGGGTTCATTAAGGGTTGTGGATACAGTTAGGGTTAGGGTTAGGGTTCATTTAGGGTTTTGGATACAGTTAGGGTTAGGGTTAAACTAGGGTTGTGGATACAGTTAGGGTTAGGGTTAGGGTTAATTTAGGGTTGTGGATACAGTTAGGGTTAGGGTTAAATTAGTGTTTTGGATCCAGTTAGGGTTTTGGATCCAGTTAGGGTAAGGGCGAGGGTTAAACTAGGGTTGTGGATACAGTTAGGGTTAGGGTTAGGGTTAATTTAGGGTTGTGGATACAGTCAGGGTTGTGGATACAGTTAGGGTTAGGGTCAAATTAGGGTTTTGGATCCAGTTAGGGTTTGGGTGTGGGTTAAATTAGGGTTGTGGTTAGGGTGAGGGTAAGGGGTTCCTTTAGTGTTTTTGATACAGTTACGAATAGGGTAAAATTAGGGTTGTGGTAAAGGGTTTTGGTTAGGGTGAGGGTTAATTTAGGGTTGTGGATACAGTTTGGGTTAGGGTTAGGGTTCATTTAGGGTTGTGGATACAGTTAGGGTTAGGGTTAGGGTTAATTCAGGGTTGTGGATACAGTTAGGGTTAGGGTTAGGGTTAAACTAGGCTTTGGGTGAGGGTTAAGGGTTAGGGTTTGGGTTGAATTAGGGTTGTGGTTAGGGTTAGGGTTAGGGTTAGGGTTCATTTAGGGTTGTGGATACAGTTAGGGTTAGGGTTAGGGTTAAATTAGGGTTGTGGATACAGTTAGGGTTAGGGTTAATTTTGGGTTGTGGATACAGTTAGGGTAAGGGTTAGGGTTAGGGTTCATTTAGGGTTGTGGATACAGTTAGGGTTAGGGTTAGGGTTAAACTAGGGTTGAGGATACAGTGAGGGTCAGGGTTAGGGTTTTGGATACAGTTAGTGTTAAATGAGGGTTGTGGTTAGGGTTAGGGTTCATTTAGGGTTGTGGATACAGTTAGGGTTAGGGTAAGGGTTAATTTAGGGTTTTGGATCCAGTTAGGGTTTTGGATCCAGTTAGGGTTTGGGTGAGGGTTAAATTAGGGTTGTGGTTAGGGTGAGGGTAAGGGGTTCATTTAGTGTTTTGGATACAGTTATGAATAGGGTTAAATTAGGGTTGTGGTAAGTGTTGTGGTTAGGGTGAGGGTTAATTTAGGGTTGTGGATACAGTTAGGGTTAGGGTTACGGTTCATTTAGGGTTGTGGATACAGTTAGGGTTAGGGTTAGGGTTAATTCAGGGTTGTGGATACAGTTAGGGTTAGGGTTAAACTAGGGTTTTGGATACAGTAAGGGCTAGGGTTAGGGTATAATAAGGGTTGTGGTTAGGGTTAGGGTTAGGGTTAGGGTTCATTTAGGGTTGTGGATACAGTTAGGGTTAGGGTTAGGGTTAAATTAGGGTTGTGGATACAGTTAGGGTTAGGGTTAGGGTTAATTTAGGGTTGTGGATACAGTTAGGGTTAGGATTCGGGTTAATTTAAGGTTGTGGATACAGTTAGGGTTAGGGTTAGGGTTAAACTGGGGTTGTGGATCCAGTTAGGGTTAGGGTTAAACTAGGGTTGTGGATACAGTTAGGGTTAGGGTTAGGGTTAATTAGGGTTGTGGATACAGTTTGAGTTAGGGTTAGGGTTACGGTTGTGGTTTGGGTTAAGGTTAGGGTTAGGGTTAAATTAGGGTTGTGGATACAGTTAGGGTTAGGGTTAGGGTTAATTTAGGGTTGTGCATACAGTTAGGGTTAGGGTTAAATTAGGGTTTTGGATCCAGTTAGGGTTTTGGATCCAGTTAGGGTTTGGGCGTGGGTTAAATTAGGGTTGTGGTAAGGGTGAGGGTAAGGGGTTCCTTTAGTGTTTTGGATACAGTTATGAATAGGGTTAAATTAGGGTTGTGGTTAGGGTTGTGGTTAGGGTGAGGGTTAATTTAGGGTTGTGGATACAGTTAGGGTTAGGGTTAGGGTTCATTTAGGGTTGTGGATACAGTTAGGGTAAGGGTTAGGGTTAATTCAGGGTTGTGGATACAGTTAGGGTTAGGGTTAGGGTTAAACTAGGGTTTGGGTGAGGGTTAAGTGTTAGGGTTAGGGTTGAATTAGGGTTGTGGTTAGGGTTAGGGTTAGGGTTCATTTAGGGTTGTGGATACAGTTAGGGTTAGGGTTAGGGTTAAAATAGGGTTGTGGATACAGTTAGGGTTAGGGTTAATTTAGGGTTGTGGATACAGTTAGGGTTAGGGTTGTGGATACAGTTAGGGTTAGGGTTAGGGTTAAACTAGGGTTGTGGATACAGTGAGGGTCAGGGTTAGGGTTTTGGATACAGTTAGTGTTAAATGAGGGTTGTGGTTAGGGTTAGGGTTCATTTAGGGTTGTGGATACAGTTAGGGTTAGGGTAAGGGTTAATTTAGGGTTGTGGATACAGTTAGGGTTAGGGTTAAATTAGGGTTTTGGATCCAGTTAGGGTTGTGGATCCAGTTAGGGTTTGGGTGAGGGTTAAATTAGGGTTGTGGTTAGGGTGAGGGTAAGGGGTTCATTTAGTGTTTTGGATACAGTTAGGAATAGGGTTAAATTAGGGTTGTGGTTAGTGTTGTGGTTAGGGTGAGGGTTAATTTAGGGTTGTGGATACAGTTAGGGTTAGGGTTACGTTTCATTTAGGGTTGTGGATACAGTTAGGGTTAGGGTTAGGGTTAATTCAGGGTTTTGGATACAGTTAGGGTTAGGGTTAGGGTTAAACTAGGGTTTTGGATACAGTAAGGGCTAGGGTTAGGGTTGAATTAGGGTTGTGGTTAGGGTTAGGGTTAGGGTTAGGGTTCATTTAGGGTTGTGGATACAGTTAGGGTTAGGGTTAGGGTTAAATTAGGGTTGTGGATACAGTTAGGGTTAGGGTTAATTTAGGGTTGTGGATACAGTTATGGTTAGGGTGCGGGTTAATTTAGGGTTGAAGATACAGTTAGGGATAGGGTTAGGGTTTAATTAGGGTTGTGGATACAGTTAGGGTTAGGGTTAATTTAGGGTTGTGGATACAGTTAGGGTTAGGGTTCATTAAGGGTTGTGGATACAGTATGGGTTAGGGTTAGTGTTCATTTAGGGTTGTGGATACAGTTAGGGTTAGGGTTAAACTAGGGTTGTGGATACAGTTAGGGTTAGGGTTATGGTTAATTTAGGGTTGTGGATACAGTTAGGGTTGTGGATACAGTTAGAATTAGGGTTAAATTAGGGTTTTGGATCCAGTTAGGGTTTGGGTGTGGGTTGAATTAGGGTTGTGGTAAGGGTGAGGGTAAGGGGTTCCTTTAGTGTTTTGGATACAGTTAGGAATAGGGTTAAATTAGGGTTGTGGTTAGGGTTGTGGTTAGGGTGAGGGTTAATTTAGGGTTGTGGATACAGTTAGGGTTAGGGTTACGGTTCATTTTGGGTTGTGGATACAGTTAGGGTTAGGGTTAGGGTTAATTCAGGGTTGTGGATACAGTTAGGGTTAGGGTTAGGGTTAGGGTTAAACTAGAGTTTGGGTGAGGGTTAAGGGTTAGGGTTAGGGTTGAATTAGGGTTGTGGTTAGGGTTAGGGTTAGGGTTAGGGTTCATTTAGGATTGTGGAAACAGTTAGGGTTAGGGTTAGGGTTAAATTAGGGTTGTGGATACAGTTAGGGTTAGGGTTAATTTAGGGTTGTGGATACAGTTAGGGTTAGGGTAAGGGTTCATTAAGGGTTGTGGATACAGTTAGGGTTAGGGTTAGGGTTAAACTAGGGTTGTGGATACAGTGAGGGTCAGGGTTAGCGTTTTGGATACAGTTAGTGTTAAATGAGGGTTGTGGTTAGGGTTAGGGTGCATTTAGGGTTGTGGATACAGTTAGGGTTAGGGTAAGGGTTAATTTAGGGTTGTGGATACAGTTAGGGTTAGGGTTAGGGTTAATTCAGGGTTGTGGATACAGTTAGGGTTTTGGATCCAGTTAGGGTTTGGGTGAGGGTTAAATTAGGGTTGTGGTTAGGGTGAGGGTAAGGGGTTCATTTAGTGTTTTGGATACAGTTAGGAATAGGGTTAAATTAGGGTTGTGGTTAGGGTTGTGGTTAGGGTGAGGGTTAATTTAGGGTTGTGGATACAGTTTGGGTTAGGGTTAGGGTTCATTTAGGGTTGTGGATACAGTTAGGGTTAGGGTTAGGGTTAATTCAGGGTTGTGGATACAGTTAGGGTTAGGGTTAGGGTTAAACTGGGGTTGTGGATACAGTTAGGGTTAGGGTTAAACTAGGGTTGTGGATACAGTTAGGGTTAGGGTTAGGGTTAATTAGGGTTGTGGATACAGTTTTGGTTAGGGTTAGGGTTACGGTTGTGGTTTGGGTAAAGGTTAGGGTTAGGGTTAAATTAGGGTTGTGGATACAGTTAGGGTTAGGGTTAGGGTTAATTTAGGGTTGTGGATACAGTTAGGGTTAGGGTTAATTTAGGGTTGTGTATATAGTTAGGGTTAGGGTTAGGGTTTAATGAGGGTTGTGGTTGTGGTTAGGGTTAGGGTTAAATTAGAGTTGTGGACACAGTTAGCAGGACTCGTACAGGTCCTTGAAATCCTTGAAAATGCTTATTTTTCATGTTGTGTTTGCAAGGTTTGAAAAGTACTTGATTTTCTTTTGGAGTGCTTGAGAGTGCTTGAATATATAATCGTACATAACTACTCAGCCTCCTAATTCAACAGATTGATCAAATAGAGAGAAATAAAATAAAACTGTGGCGGGAAAAAAACGTTCCATCTGTTGGGCTTGCGGGTGTAACATAACTGGTCTTTTTATATGTGCGATGTGACGTCTCCCTCATGAGGATTGTTCCTTAAACAGCATGCCGGGAGGCATGACCGTTGACTGGAGAAAGAAAAATACAAATTTTGGATTAAACGTAGCGCAAATCCCCGTGCAGCATACTGCAATGTATGTAAAAAGGAGTTTGCAGTGGAAGCTATGGGCGAGTCGGCACTCGCCAGCCACATGAAAGGTACCCTGTTAGCCCTACACGTTAATTAGCCAATTAGCCTGCTACCTGTTGAAGCTAACCAACTTTTTATGCTACATGCGAGGCATGAGTGATGAAGGAAGTGTCCCATTTAACTTAAAGGTAGTGTTGCCCGCGGGTGTTTGTCGGGGCAGGTTATAAAATAACTGCGGTCGGGCAGTGACAAGTTTTGTCTACAAATACCGGGTCATGCCTGGTCTGAGCATACGGCCGCGGCGGAGTGGGAGGCTCGCCCTGTACATACGAAGGAACGAAACGGCGTTTCTCATTGAGACCCGGCACAGACGAACAACGGTCATGTGATAACCTGCCCCGAGCATCAAACCATAAAGGTTAGATGGCTCGTTCGTGCTAAAGCCGCGCTACCGGCTTGGTTTATTATAAGCGTCTGAGATGTGGCTATCTAACTCATTGTTTGAGAATAATAAAAACCATAGAATTCGATACAAAAAGTAGGGCTGGGTTAGAAAAAAATCGATTCTCAAAATTAAAAACGATCCTCATTTTCAAAATTTGACATCGATTCATAAAGTCCAAGGATCGATCTTTTAATTAGATTTGTTCAGATTAATTCTGAGGGTCTGAACTGGAGATATGACTTCACTGTTTGTCTTCAGACTGATCCACTGAGCTGTCAGCTGCTTCATTAACATACACAGTGTTGGGAAGGGTGCGTTTAATTTGTTCTCCCAGTCTGCCCTGTTTGTGGAGGGATGTTGTTTTCACAAAGGAGGGAGCTGCATTAAAAAATTTGTTGTAATATAATACATTTAATATAAATCCTCATAATGCTTCTAATACTCTTAGTTTCAAAGATAATGATACCAGTTTCGTCAGCAAGTGATGACAATCAGTTCTTTGAGAAGTAGTAAAAAGACAAGAATCAGGAAAAAAAATGCTGTTTTTTTTGTAAATGCGAGTCCTCTCTGTGAAGTTGTGAACAAATGTGCTGTTAAACACAAAACAATGAAATTGCCATTTTGTGTGCGCATCAATTTCTTAACATTATGAAATTAACAACTGCTCACAGTACTTGAAAAGTTTGAAAATTGACCTTGAAGTTCCTTGAAAAGTACTTGAATTTGACCATGAAAAATCTGTATGAACCCTGTAAATTAGAAGACCCAGAATATAACTTAAATAAGGGTGTTTTCACACCTGATAATGCCCACCCTGGTGTGGCTTGGAATGTAAAATTAATACTTTGTTGTCATTTTGCAGTTAGTGCCGTTCCTTTCACATTTGCTTTTTGTCACTCTGGACCAAACGCCGCGGTATTTTGAGAGCATCATGTTTCCATGACGCCAACAACTAGAACGCGTGTAGCGTACTTTCAGTTGGAAGCTGGAAGCGCCGAGAGAACTGTTTGCTTAAATCAGAGATGATGGAGAGTCAAATAGGCCTACGCCGAGTTTTTATAGTGCTTAAAATTCATTTCTATATTGTTTGTGTGTATAATCATCTGCAAACGATAGTGTTTGAAAATGAAGCGCAGCTGCGGCTTGAAAAAAGCATACAGATGCACTGGAGACGCCGAATAGAAATATATGCCGGAGAAGGCGAAGATTAATAGAGTAGAATAAAATAGAAAATACTTTTTTTATCCCTGAAGGGAAATTCAGAAATAATGATTCTTACCATGTACCGTGAGATCCTCATCAGACGCAGATGTAGACGACCGACAAGGTAATTAATGCCTGTTATATGATATATGATAGGCCATATAAAACGATGTGTTTTTGACGTGAGGAGTCAGGGGAGAGCTCTGCTTTTTAGATGAGTATATAAGGGTAGTTAAGGATGTTGGAGTGCGCAGCTGTTCTGCATCACAAACAAAACTCCACGGGAGCCCTCTAATGTCAAACTCGCCGAGTTTGCCTGACAGTTGCATCGCACCACAGTGCGGCTGCTTTCACACCACATCTAAATTTGGGTCGACCTAACACTGTAGGTGTGAAAACACCCTAAATCAAATAAAAGCAGCAGGAGCAGGGTCTGGAATGGACTGCTTATATCGGAGATTTTAGATGCATTCCGATACGATACCGATATTTGTTTTTTTGCTGATATCGGACCGGAATCTGATATCAATATCAGACTGGGACACCTCTAGTAAAAACCACTTCTATATAATCCATGTATGGTTTAAAAAGTGAATTAGTGGTGTATATGGGCTAATGAATTTGTAGAAGTAAACACCTCTTTCACGACTGGAAGTGACAAGATTTACAGGTGTTTCTTTGCATCACTTCACTTCTATCTCATGGACGGTCTAACTTTAGTGTTGTGTTGTAATTGTAATGCTGATTAATTCCAGTAGGTGGCAGTAATTCACCAAAACCTGCCACCCGCATGGACAAACAGCGTTACCGCCGTGCATTGTGGGAAACAGTATGCCAGGTAGACTGGTCCGTTGCATACTGAGAAATTTTCCTGGATCAGTTGGACATCCAGGGATTTTTAGTGTACTACCAGTTTACAGATTTTGCAAGTTTTCACATACTGATTACTACACACTGAATTTCAGCTAAAATAGTAGGTACTGCTAGTGTAGTAGTCGGTTTGGAAAACAGCCCGTGAGTCAGTCATGGCTGCAATGCAGACTTGTGACGTGAAACCATAGAAATGCTGGGTTCCCAGGAGAAGCCCACAAACACGACAGGTTAAACAAATCCGTGATTCAGAAATTGAAGAAAGAGAGATGGCAAACAAGAACCGCAGAAATTAGCCCAATGTTGATGCTTCATAAATATAAGTCTACCTGTATTTAAGAATAAATATATAAAACCGCTGTAATCTTCCCAAATATTTATATCTTCACACATAGGGTATGTGCAGTTTGATGTATTAATTCAGATTTTGCATATTCATATTTCTTTCAATTTGGTTGAAAAACTGTTTTGACTTGTGGGAGCATACAGATAAAATGTCACTATTTCAATTTAAAGCTTGTTCAATAAAAGTTCATACTGCTAGCTCAGGAGTGCTAAATTATGACATGCAGGTTGTGTGAGAAGTGGTAAAGTGCTGTCCCAATCCGAGTTACACCATTTTGAGCCCTCGTAGACTCATGCACTCAAACACTTTCCAGGTGATCTTAATTTAGTCCGTAAGGGCTCAGGGCTCAGGGTATGGGGGGACATTGAGGTTCAGCCTATGTCTATGTAAACCTCAGGAATCTGGCAGAAATCCTTCAAACCACCAAGACGCATCATCCACATCTATGCTCAGCGCTGAGGAATAAACAACATCTACACGTCCTCGTCTTTACCTTCAATCTAACACAAATGCTCTTAATTAACCCCAAACAGTTGAACAGTTTAAAAAAAGTTTTTTTTTTTTAAATGTGTGTTCGATGTTTTCTCTCTGTCTCTTTACAGCATCCTGATGCAGACATGTCTCCCAGAGCACATAAAGTTAGAGATCATGAACAGGTATGTCAGATTGTTGGAGGGATTTCCAAGTCATGTGTGTGAAGCCACCTGAGTGTCTTTAAGTATATGGACAGATTCAACTAAAACTTTATATTTGTAGACACACACACTTTGAATTTTTTGCCTACAGTATCTTAAGATGTTTTTCTTTTTCTCCCAGCAGTGTCCTCAACATGATCCTGAGTTGCAACTATCTCTGCTGTTGACAAGTGCCTTCACTGCCTGGGACCTGTGTCTCCTTTGAAATGGACTGGGTACAAATGCAAAGGTAGAACATCTTTTAAATGTACGGCTTATGAGGAATGAAGGTGTCCAATTTGAGCAGATAGTCAGTCAGAAACCAAAAGAGAGACTTGGTGCAGATGACCACAGGTCAGGTTTGAACCATAGACTGTACATAGAGTGGACAGCGTGGCTCTGCCATTTACCATCGTATGGTTTTAAATCCAAAATTCCCCCGACACAGGCTCAGCCATTGGTAGCTGTTGTGCAGCCAGAGTCTGCGCAGAAGTGACTGTGAGGGATCCTGGGAGAATCTGAGTGGAGCCAGGTGACAGAAATGATACTTATTTTTTTCTTTCGAGGGTCTAATCACCTCTTCACTCTACCTCCTGACATATTTTACAATCCCCGAAAAAAGTACACAAGAACAGCAGCTGTCAATCATTGTTAAACGTGACGTAAAACCTCGTTTTCAACCTCTTATAACTACTGAAAACAAAACTTTTCAGAAAAAAAGAGGACTTTAATACGAGGCAGCCAAATGACATCTTCAAATCACCACAACAATCGGACATAAGAAACATTTTTACGAGGTGAATTAATTTTGAAAGTTTGACCATAGCCCATCTGGAATGACTGTAGAGCTGGATTTTTTTTAATGTATACTGCAGCCAGCCACCAGGGAGAGCAGCCGAGCAAGATGACGTCAATTTTTTTTAACAGCCTATGGTTTGAACCTGTGCTTCCTGCTTTGAGGACCATAGCCATTGTACATAACATAACTTTTGAACTATTGTCAATCCTTTGTACACAATGTAAACGTTACATTAATTGGTATGGAGACAAAAGTAGTTTAAAGTAGTTGTGTTTTCACTGGAATGTTTTAGACAGTTTTAGTTTGACTTTTTGAAACCAACATATTCTAAATCTGTTACACTTTGTGCAGGTCTCTGGCATGTGTTCTGTTACCACTGGTTGCTGAATCAGGACCAAACATCAGACCTGGATCAGCTACAGAGCTCTGGAGATGAATATGCACCAGATTCAGAGTCAGATGATTCAGATCCAAGCATGGACTTGTGCCCCATCAGTCAAAAACACACCTCTACGCAAGGAGATCTTTCTGGCCTGCAGAGAAGATCACTGGATGAAACTGAAGGTGCGTACACAGAGAGACGGAGACAAACAGAGAAACAGACAGAGACACACAGAGAAACAGACAGAGACACACAGAAACATAGACAGAGACACACAGACAGACTGGGACACAGAGACCCAGGGAGACTTATAGAGACAAAGGTACACAGAGACAGACAGACTTGGGTACAAAGACAGACACACAGAGACAAAGAAGCACAGAGACAGCCAGAAGTTTTAAGTTTCTCAAGTTTTATTTCAAAATTTACGAGCTTTTCCTTGAGTGAACAAACAGTTAAGTTGATGGCCTAACTCAGCTAGCTTTTCTCATAAGAATGTTAGCAGGTGAGCACCCTGATCTAGCGTGCTGGTTTCTGCAGACACCTTGCGCCTGGGCAGTGCTGCCAACCTAGCTTCTCTGAGCCATATTTAGCAAAAAAACAGACCCTTCTTGTTTTTTTTTTCAAAAACTTTTTTTTTTTTTTCCAAAATTGTCACTGACAAAAGTCACTAGATTTTGTAACTGACAAATCTAGTGACTGTTTCTGGTGTTACTGGAGACTTGAGAGACTGTGGCATTAAAACACGTATTGTTGTTGCTCTGCTCTTCTCAGTGTGCAGCGGATGCTGCCGTGAGCCCCTCCCTGTCTCAGAGCACTCTCAGGCAGCTGAGTGTACCACCCAGCTGTCCCTCTCAACTACAATCAGAGCAAGAGGTGTTCAGCCCTATACGTCTAGACTGCATGTAAACCCTGCTGTGAAAGCTCTTTAAAAGTTTTTCTGTTGTATATTTTAGATTAACGCAAAACCAAAGAAAAAAACCCTGATCAATCTAATGGTTAAAAATGCTAGTTCCTCACTGTGATTTGTTGTAGACTCTTAAATGGACCTTAAGTTTCAAAAGTAAACCAAAGTTTAGAAATCTAAGATTAAGAAAAAAATAAATAAAGCAAATAAAAAAAAAAGTTTGAAACATCTGCCAGGGTATCTCTCTTGAGTCATTTTCGCTGGTCATAAGCCAAGATAAATAATGAGGGATAGAATTGTGACGTCATAAAGCAAGAATCAACTGAAGGAAGTTCATTTGTAATTCTAAACATACTTAGGATCTTTTATCACTTTTTTTTCTTTAGTGACGTTTTTTTCTCTCTGTAACCCAGACAAATATGTCAGTAAATAAATATAACAGTAATTAGAAGAGTTTTCTGGACTGTTAACTCAATGGTCGTTAATGAACACTTGTCCATTGCTTTTGGATCACCTATGAACAATTTCTGCCCGAAGTTTGCCATTGTTGTGTAAACAGCCCCTTATTTTCAGAGGCCGTTCACACGACAACGGTTTTAGGGTTTTGTTGCGTTTCAGCCTCAGGTTTACACGGAAACGGCGTTTCAGCCGACCTAAAACGCAAACTTTTGAAAACGGCCTCCAGAGTGGAATTTTTCTGAAACGCTCCCAACACTGTTGCTGTGTAAACAGTAAGTCAGCGTTTTCAGTGGAAACGCTGACGTCACACTCTGCCTCGGGCATACAAGAGTTCAACAGCACCGTTGTTATGATCGTTGTGAACTACTGTGTTGAGCTTGTGCTGCTCAATCTGCTGTATCTGCTGACTGTCTTTCAACAAAATGTGCATCTGTTGCTCCACTTTTTAACTTGGTATTCCCCAATACACCAGATGACCGGCTCAATTCTACTTTGGTGGAGATCTCCAAAAAGCTGTTTTGGACAAGACAGTTATGGCACCACCTACAGGCCTGGATATGCTTACTACAGCGTTTTCAGTCCCTCAGCGTTTCCGTGTAAATGCAGATTTTTTCACTGTGTTTTTTTTTTGAATGATTTGGATTGTTTACAGTATTTTCAGAGTAAACTTGATACAAAACTTTGATTAGTGTTTTTACATTTGGAGCTTAAAATATTGTTCCCACAGCTCCTCATGTCTGTGACCACTTTCTCTTCTCTACGCGCTCCTCTCCTCTCCTCTTCTCCTCCCCTCCCCTGCTCTCGGTGAGT
The DNA here is from genome assembly GCF_033239565.1 of Halichoeres trimaculatus. Classification (NCBI taxonomy): domain Eukaryota; kingdom Metazoa; phylum Chordata; class Actinopteri; order Labriformes; family Labridae; genus Halichoeres; species Halichoeres trimaculatus. The sequence continues at coordinate 32,111,164 of NW_027437182.1, read as the reverse complement.
GTTGCTGGTGAGCTCGGTGCAGTGTGACCTTAAATCAGCTCCATCCGATAAATGTCCTCACTTTTAAAAAGTTGAGGAAGCTTTGGCGCTAGTTTGTGACTCGGAGCCCAGAATCTGTTTACAATGGAGAGCAACAAAGAAGCGAGTGAAGTTTTAAATCATGTTATCAGGCACTAAACACCAGGAGAGGTCTCAGTATCCGAGCCAGAGTCTGGAGATAATTGAGCGTATCTCAGCAGTTATGTCAGCAAAAGACTTCGCGAGTCGACCAATGAGCAAATGCTGCGTGCAGGCAGTGCTCATGGGAGTTGTACTGTCGTAGTCTCATACTGCACTAGGTTTAGTATTTCAGATGCCATTTCAGAAAACTACAATTAAATAATTAAACTCGCCAAAGTGGCTAGTAGGAGTGACAGTGTTACCTGCCACAGCTGAAATTCACCTGCATTTGGCGGGTCGACAGGTGTTAATGTCAAGCCCTTTAAGGGTAATATCACTTGTCATTAAACCGTTTTTCTCAGTGGTACCCAGGAAAGGTAATGATGGTCTTATTAGAAGAGCCCAATATTTTTTGAGGTGGTATTCTGTGTAAAAGGATTGAGAACCACTGGTTATGTCACTTGCTCTTTGTCACTCATACAATTTGATGATGTGCAAACTACACCAAGGGATAGAGAGACTATTTTGTCAGAAGACACAAAACACAGAAAGGCCCACCGGCCAAGGTGGGGATTTGAATCGGCGACCTTTTTGCTGTGAGGCTGCAGCGCTAATCGTTGTGCCACTGTGCAGCCCTGCATGATTGCTTATTTGAATGTAATTGTCATAGACCCTGCAGGAGAGAGGAACGGTGTCATGGAGAGACAAAAAGTGATAACATGGGAGATTTGTGCTACTTGATACTGAATTTGAATTATTTTATTGAATTTGAAAAGCATGACCTGAAATTGGATTTACACAGCAGTTTGTGTTTACATGTGTGGTAGTTATGAAGTCCAGGAAACATCAGGAAACTGTTGGGACCAAATGTGACCCAGTTATTAGTCAGCCCCAAAGTGTTGTGAAGGAAAGTCAGATGATACTTTTGACAAACTACAAAACATGATCATAAATTAATTTCTATGGTCTTAATATGACACTGGAGGGTGTGTTTAAACAAAAGAGGTGTGAATGTCCTTTGAAGTGTAAGCAAGCCTGATGAAGGCCTGAATCTGAGCTAAACTAGTCTTCCTCATGGTCCTAGACTATGACCTGGACGTGCCACTCTAAACTGAAATTGAATTTAATATTTATGAATTCTTGGAATGTAGAGTGTTGAGTTGGTTAAGTAGGTTTAAAACAATTTCAAGATTAAAAAAAATCAAAAACATTAATTTAAATTTTTTGGATCACACTTTTGAAATTTAATAAAATAATTCAAATGAAGTTTCTAGTTGCACTCTAAGGCCTCAGACTCCTTGTTTTTTAAAGTGAAATAACAGCCCTCCTCCTTTACCCGGGCTTGGGACCGGCAAAAGTGACCCAGAAGAGACACCATGGCGGAGTTACTGTTTTTTTGTTTTTTTTCATTTTATCTTTTTTTTATCTTTTTTTTTCATTTTATTATATATATATATATATATATATATATATATATATATATATATATATATATATATATATATATATATATATATATATATATATATATATATATTTTTTTTTTTTTTTTTTCATTTTAACTTTTATCTTCAGTTTTATCTCTTAATTTCTTTTTTGTTCTGTTGTTTGTTTTGTTTTTCAATACTACAACAAGTTAGAGAAGAACATGAACATTTGTGAATAAAATATTTTTAACACTTTTTGTTTACAGTCTTCATCACCAAGCTCAGTGGACTGAAAGAGACAAATAGAGAAAACAACTTTAATAAAAAATATCCTGGCTCACAGAAAGAGTGGGTCATTGTCATGTTGTTCAAAGATCTCTATTGCAGGTCAGCATCTGAGGGAGCTGACTTCAATTAATGAGAAGGTTTACATAAGAGCACTAATACAAGGAAGAAAATATCTCAGAGACACATTCTGATGTTGAGAATAAAAACAGTCTAATCTCTCCAACATCACTTGATTCACACGTCAGAAGCTGGTACTTACCTTCTTCATCTGTGGCGAATCCCTGCCGCTCGGGAGGAAGAGACAGAGAGATATCCAAGGGTTAGTAAGACAGACAGAAACTCTTTAAATGATCACATTTATATTTCAGGTGAAAAGTTGCTCCTTACCTTCTTCGTCCACAGGAGACGGGGAGAGACAGAGAGTGGTTAGTCAGAAAGTCTTTGCTTTAATGAAAGAAGTGATGTTTGATCAGAATCAGAAGCTCCTACTTACTTTTTTTCGTCCATGTTTCATGAATGGGAGGAGCCTTCCTGAGACGTCCTCCGTAGATCCTGCTTTGTTGGTTCTCCTCCAGGTTCTCCTCACTGCATTTGGTCCATCCACATGGAAAAAAGGGTCCATTATCCCTGCCCTGGAAACCAGAGGTCCAGGTGCCAAACACTCCAGGGTGAGACCTGTGACAGATTAAGAAAACAAACCATCCCATGAACCATGAAGATGGAGGCGCTCCTCCTCCTCCTCCTCCTCCTCTTCCTCTGGGCTAGCAGCTGAAGACAGCGGTGTCAGGGGGTCAGTGGTCTCCTTGTGATGATCCTCCTTGTGTTGGTTACGTTCTCTCTGAGCTGCAAAAGAAAATAATGCGGAAACCTTTGAGCACAACTTTTAAAACTCTCTTTTCGTGGAGGACGTGTGATAGAATCTGATATTAAAAAATGAAATGATAACATTCACTCACTGAGCGCATTAAAAGACAGGCTAACACTGCTCTGCGTCTGGTCCTGAGCTCATCCATCCTTGGTCTGCTCTGATTGGTCCTCATCCTTTCTCCTGGTGTAGAACAAGAGAGGAAGTCAACAGAGTTAGATAAATGGTGACTTTTTAAATCATTATTACAGTTATTTTTAGAAGATGTTGGAGTGTCTGAGGGTTTTCTGTTTCAGTACTCATACCTTACCTCTGTACCACCTGCAAATCTCTAACTTACCTTCACTTAGTGGAAAAAACACACAGTTAATAAGAAAAACAATCTCTGTTCATTAAGATGTGATGAACATTTCAAACATTGACATTAACAGATACTCACCTCCTGAACAAACATCAACATTTCAACCATAAATGAGATATTCTGTTTGTGTGCGTGTTTGTGCGTTTGTGTGTGTGTATACTTTCCCTTCCTGCAGTAAACAGGCTCTCTGTCTTAATCAGAGTCGCTGTCGTCGCTCCATCCTGTGGACTGAAAAGGATGGTGCCAGAACCTCCTGTTGGAGCCGGAGCTGAGGCCTGACGTTGAAGGAGCTGGATCCTCAGGGTTCTCTTCACCAGCCGTCCTTGCTCTCTTCAGACTTACCTGCTCCGGGCTGCTCTCCTCCCTGCGCCTCTTCAAGGAGCCCAGGCCGGAGGTGGAGGGGGCACACTCTTCTGGACCCTGGAGGACATAGGGTGGACCTGGAGGACCAGGTGAAGGACCAGCAGGGTCAGAAGGACCAGCAGGGTCAGGAGGACCGACAGGAAGATCGGCAGGAGAAGCAGCAGGAGGAGCAGGTGGGGTCTCCTGCCTGAGGGGGCTGTGAGGTCTGATGTCCTCTTCCTCCTCTTCATCCTCAGACATGGAGTCATAGCCTGAATCTTCACTGTCTCTGTCCTCATCAAACTCCACGTCGGGCAGCTGCAGGTCGAACCTCTCCAGGACCACATCAAACACCCATTCGTGCAGAGGGTTGACGTTGGGCAGCTGTGGGATGTCGTCCTCGTTGACCAGGGGAGTGGGAGCCCCTGCAGCTGCATCCTCAGGGCGCTCTATGACCACGTTCTCATCTGGAGAGAAAATGTTAGAGCGTTTCAGAACATGGTTGAACTTTCTCTTTAAAGACTGAATATTTGTTGAAGCTTTCAACAACTTCAGAACAGATTTTTTTTTCCATTTTTGTCGTAATTGACAGTTTTTTTTCCCTCGGTTGTTTAGAGTTTTGTGTTTAGAAATTGACGGACATTCTTAGTCTTATTTTGAACAGATTATGAAAATTTTATTTGTATGAAACGTATAGTTTCTGGTCTGCATAACAAGGCCCGTGTTGAAGCTCATCCTGATAACGCCATACAAAGCCGCATCTCTATTCATTCGATTCCCCTTCAAAACAAAACACTTTATAACGAGCAAAGAGCGAGTGAGTGTTCACATCATGTTGTGTGAGGAGTAAACACAACAATTCAAAGTCCAAAAAGACTCACTTCACTTTTAAAAAGATTAACTTGTTAAAAACACGATAAACTATGACAATAAAAGCCAGGTGTATGGTCTCAACAGGTTTGTGGTTTCACCGTCTCCATGGCAACTACATGAAATCTTATCGCATTTGAAAATGGCTAAGTGATTCCACCTTCTTTTTCTACTATTTCAGTGAAAATTTAATAGTTTAACGCCCTGATATTAAAATAATCATGTGCTAAAACCACTACACTAACTGCTGACACATTCCCAACTTTTCCCTGGATAACTGAGTCATTCCCACGATCAATTAAAATCATTTCACTGTGAAAAATGGTGGAGTGAAAGTCGACTCTTTCTCGGTCTGACCCTGGTCAGAGAAATAATTAGACGATGTGAACTTCTCTGTTTGTTTGAAAAAGTTTCTCAGATTTCTGTCCCGGAAACTTTAAAGAGTCTTTAACAAGGCCAGTCAATAAGAAGCTGTCATAAATCATTTATTAAACAAGTTTGATTCAAAGTCAAACCTGCACGGCGGCGAGTCATCAGGTCGGCTAGCCCCAGCAGCAGTTGGCCCAGGTTGGGAGGCGGTCTCCTGAACTCCATATCAGACCAGTTCAGGTGTCCTCAGTCGCTGACGGATCCAATGGGTCGGCGTTTCCAAAAAGAAGGAGGTTTGAAGTCTCTTTCCGGTGATTTTCACAGAAGTTAGCTTTCCTCTCACAAAGTTTCGCAGTTTCCCGTCTCAAAGTTCAGGTGTAAAAGGGGTTCTAGAGAGTTCTGCACGCCGTCCGTAACCGCGGCGGTTCTGACGCAGGTACGTACGTCTGCGTGTGCGTTTTAAAAATTAAAATTATTTTTCCCCAATTTGTTTATTAAACATATATTGAGACTAAAACAGTAAATTAGCTGTACATGTCCAATTTATCGCTATTTGTGACATCGTTTATTCTCGAAACCGGTACATCAGGCAAATGAATCCGTTAGTGACTTCACCTGCTTTGGTCTCAGATACGCAGGACGTAGCGGCGGCCATTTAAACACAGGGAAGCTGTGTAGTTCGCTGCAGCTATTTAAATATAGGTTTGTGTCTGAACTGAAATATAATGAACATAGGACCTGACTGCTGTTTTGTTGATAATGATGTATGTCGTGATCAGGCAGAAAGAGATTATCCCTGTTGGCTCATAGGGGTGTAACGAAATTACGTGGCACGAGAAATCACGTGGGATATTCAGTCAATACAGGTTTTTATCTTAATACTGACTGGAAAACACATTGCACTTATATAGTTATGGTATACTAAGTTAAGGTAGATAATGAAAATTGCATTGTAATTTTCAATTCTTGTACTTTGAAGTAAAATCACATGGTTGCCTGGATCAAACTCCAGGCCCGAATTAAGAAACATGACCAGGTTTGAGTTATAGAGTCTCTCATGTGAATGAAAAATAAAAGGGATCATGAAAAAGTTTAGTGAATTCACACAATGTATGAATGGCTTCATAACTGGCTCAGTATGCGGGTTCAGTCCACATATCACATTCAAATTTTCAGTTTTCAAGGCATTAGGGCATTCAGATGTGACAGTGTCAAAATGAGAATTTTGTTCATGTTTTATTTTATTTATTTATACATTTATTTTTTGTTTCCTTATAGCGTCATTTTTTGTTTATCATAATTGTGATATGTCGTTTTATGAGGTCTGGTTCATTTATAATAAAAACCACAGAGATGCACACGAGGACATGTTGTTACACTAAATGGACACTTGGGGGCAGCACGGACCAGCAGCGTCACTGAGACTCTTTGATTTACGTAGAGGGAGCTGGATTTATAATCTGGTAGAACGGAAAATGAGCAGCAGCTATATGGGTTCTTTGACGCCTGTACGAAATTTCTGACATTCACAGGTTTGTAATAGGTCTTTTGTGTAAACTGGTGGTTTTTTTAAGTGACATGAACCCCTTATGATTGTAATGTTCAGAGTGTGCTAATGTAGTGTTAATGTGAGAAAATGGCGGTTAGCGCCGTAGCTCGTTCATTCTTTTTTTCTCTCTTTTCCCGTTTGTTTTCGTTTGGCTCCCGAACATTTGAGGGTTATTTCTCTTTGTCAGAAGTTAAATGTGTGTATGTTTCATGTCTAGACTGCTACAAGCTAAAAGGATGTGCAGTTAAAGATCAGCATTAGCTACAGCCCTGTTTAAGGGGCGCGATTGCCATCTGTAGCTGTAGTAGCTGTTGTAGCCGTGGCAGTACTAGCTCATGAGCAAACTGAGTTACATGTTTTGTTTGTTTGGTTGTACATTGAGTAAAAAGAATGTTTAACTGCAGGGAATATTTTTATTCTATTGTAAGAAAAGGTAATACTTGTAAAAATGTGCAGTCATTGCAGGATTACTTCTTTTATGAAAAGACAAAGATGTGTGTCAAAGATTGATATGTTTAACAGAGAAGTGAACACATAGCTAATAGTAAAGAAAGATTACACAATTTAATGTAAAGCTTTAAAGTTATGATTCATGGGAATGATTTAGTTATTTTTAGATGTTAAAGATGTAAAAGGACAATTTATGTGAAAAGAAACATTTAATGTTTTCTGAGGATAAAACTTATGGTTTGTTACAAAGAGAAGAAGAGAGAATAATTTAAGACTGCGGCTGAACATTGTACTTTATATGTAAATAAATAATAATCTGGTTGAACGGAAGATGAGCAGCAGCTATATGGTTTCTCTGAGGCCTGTACAAAATTTCTAATATTTACAGGGCACTCCTGGCAACCAAATGATTCATACATCTGTCTAGCAGAAACCTGGCTGGGACCCACTACACATTCATACTCATGTCTTTTGATACCTGTTTTACAATCAAGCATAATAACCTTGACTCTGTCTTTGGGTGTTAGGCTTTTAAAACAGAACGTTAAAAATGCTTCAGTGCAGGTGTTTAAAACCTGAAGGAGACACAAAGTCATGTATTAACAAAGGAAAAGACAAAGATGGACTTGAAGTCATGTTCATCAGTGCTGTCAAGGGTAAGTGAATCTCAATGACAGTTAGCCAAACATTGAATGTTTCTCCTGACTTTTCTTCACTTTTCTTTGTGTCTTGACCAGGGTGGGGAGTCTTTGCTGATGCTCCTTTGGAAAAAGGAGACTTTTTGTTGGGATAATGCTGTGAATTTATCACAAAACAAGAAACTCTGTTTGCAACACGGGATAATCCAGGGAGAGGCCATCACTTATAATCATGGAGACTGCGACTTGCTGTGGGGAGACGAGGTGATCCTATTTTTATGTTCTAAAACTGATGAGACTCTATGTGAAATAAATGCTGAATGCATAATACTTATCATGCTGTATGTCTATGTAAACCTCAGGAATCTGACACAACATCCACATCTAAGCTTAGCACTGAGGAACAAACGCTACATGTCCGCGTCTTTACATACAATCTAACGTAAATGCTCTTCATTAACTCCAAACAGTTTAACTGTTTAAAAATAACTCTCTTTTTAAAATGTGTTTGATGTTTTCTCTCTGTCTCTTTACAGCATCCTGATGCAGACATGTCTCCTAGAGCACCTGAAGCTGGAGATCATGAACAGGTATGTCAGATTGTTGAAGGGATTTCCAAGTCATGTGTGTGAAGTCACCTGAATGTCTTTAAGTATATGGACAGATTGTAGACACACACTTAGATTTTTTTTTTGTCTACAGTATCTTAAGATGTTTTTCTTTTTCTCCCAGCAGTGTCCTTAACATGATCCTGAGTTGCAACTATGTCTGCTGTTGACAAGTGCCTTCACTGCCTGGGACCTGTGTCTCCTTTGAAATGGACTGGGTACAAATGCAAAGGTAGAACATCTTTTAAATGTACGGCTTATGAGGAATGAAGGTATCCAATTTGAGCAGATAGTCAGTCAGAAACCAAAAGAGAGACATGGTGAAAATGACCACAGGTCAGGTTTGAACCATAGACTGTACATAGAGTGGACAGTGTGGCTCTGCCATTTACCATCGTATGGTTTTGAATCCAAAATTCCCCCGACACAGGCTCAGCCATTGGTAGCTGTTGTGCAGCCAGATTCTGTGCAGTAAAGACTGTGAGCGATTCTGGGAGAATCTGAGTGGGGCCGGGTGACAAAAATAATATATATATTTTTTTCTTTCGAGAGTCTAATCACTTCTTCACTCTACCTCCTGACATATTTTACAATCCCCGAAAAAAGTACACAAGAACAGCAGCTGCCAATCATTGTTAAACATGACGTAAAACCTTGTTTTCAACCGCTTATAACTACTGAAAACAAAACTTTTCAGAAAAAAAGAGGACTTTAACACGAGGCAGCCAAATAATATCTTCAAATCACCACAACAATCGGACATGAGAAACATTTTTACAAGGTGTATTAATTTTTTTAAGTTGGACCACAGCCCATCTGGAATGGCTTTAGAGCTGGATTTTCTGACCTATACAGCAGCCAGCCACCAGGGGGAGCAGTTTTTGTGGCAACCTCATTTTGAGCCGAGCAAGATGACGTCCATATCTATTGTTTGAACCTGGGCTGCCTGCTTTGAGGACTATAGCCATTGTTTATTACATAACTATTGAACTATTGCCAATCCTTTGTACACAATGTAAACGTTACATTAATTGGTATGGAGACAAAAGTAGTTTAAAGTAGTTGTGTTTTCACTAGTGTTTCAGACAGTTTTAGTTTGACTTTTTGAAACCAACATATTCTAAATCTGTTACACTTTGTGCAGGTCTCTGGCATGTGTCCTGCTACCACTGGTTGCTGAATCAGGACCAAACATCAGACCTGGATCAGCTACAGAGCTCTGGAGATGAATATGCACCAGATTCAGAGTCAGATGATTCAGATCCAAGCATGGACTTGTGCCCCATCAGTCAAAAACACACCTCTACGCAAGGAGATCTTTCTGGCCTGCAGAGAAGATCACTGGATGAAACTGAAGGTGCGTACACAGAGAGACGGAGACAAACAGAGAAACACAGAGACAGGGACAAACAAAGAAACAGACAGAGACACACAGAGAAACAGACAGAGACACACAGAAACATAGACAGAGACACACAGACAGACTGGGACACAGAGACCCAGGGAGACTTATAGAGACTAAGGTACACAGAGACAGACAGACTTGGGTACAAAGACAGACACACAGAAACAAAGAAGCACAGAGACAGCCAGAAGTTTTAAGTTTCTCAAGTTTTATTTCAAAATTTACAAGCTTTTCCTTGAGTGAACAAACAGTTAGGTTGATGGCCTAACTCAGCTAGCTTTTCTGTTAAGAATGTTAGCAGGTGAGCACCCCGATCTAGCGTGCTGGTTTCTGCAGACACCTTGCGCCTGGGCAGTGCTGCCAACCTAGCTTCTCTGAGCCATATTTAGCAAAAAAACAGACCCTTCTTGTTTTTTTTTTTTCAAAAACTTATTTTTTTTTTCCAAAATTGTCAGTGACAAAAGTCACTGACAAAAGTCACTAGATTTTGTCACTGACAAATCTAGTGACTGTTTCTGGTATTACTGGAGACTTGAGAGACTGTGGCATTAAAACACGTATTGTTGTTGCTCTGCTCTTCTCAGTCTGCAGCGGATGCTGCCGTGAGCCCCTCCCTGTCTCAGAGCACTCTCAGGCAGCTGAGTGTACCACCCAGCTGTCCCTCTCAACTACAATCAGAGCAAGAGGTGTTCAGCCCTATACGTCTAGACTGCATGTAAACCCTGCTGTGAAAGCTCTTTAAAAGTTTTTCTGTTGTATATTTTAGATTAACTTAAAACCAAAGAAAAAAACCCTGATCAATCTAATGGTTAAAAATGCTAATTTCTCACTGTGATTTGTTGTAGACTCTTAAATGGACCTTAAGTTTCAAAAGTAAACCAAAGTTTAGAAATCTAAGATTAAGAAAAAAATAAATAAAGCAAATAAAAAAAAAAGTTTGAAACATCTGCCAGGGTATCTCTCTTGAGTCATTTTTGCTGGTCATAAGCCAAGATAAATAATGAGGGATAGAATTGTGACGTTATAAAGCAAGAATCAACTGAAGGAAGTTCATTTGTAATTCTCAACATACTTAGGATCTTTTTTCACTTTTTTCTTTAGTGACCATTTTTCTCTCTGTAACCCAGACAAATATGTCAGTAAATAAATATAACAGTAATTAGAAGAGTTTTCTGGACTGTTAACTCAATGGTCGTTAATGAACACTTGTCTATTGCTTTTGGATCACCTATGAACAATTTCTGCCGGAAGTTTGCCATTGTCGTGTAAACAGCCCCTTATTTTCAGAGGCCGTTCACACGACAACGGTTTTAGGGTTTTGTTGCGTTTCAGCCTCAGGTTTACACGGAAACGGCGTTTCAGCCGACCTAAAACGCAAACTTTTGAAAACGGCCTCCAGAGTGGAATTTTTCTGAAACGCTCTCAACACTGTTGCTGTGTAAACAGTAAGTCCGCGTTTATAGTGGAAACGCTGACGTCACACTTTGCTCCACGCGCATACAACAGTTCAACAGCATACAACAGTTCAACAGCACCGTTGTTACGATCGTTGTGAGCTTGTGCTGCTCAATCTGCTGTATCTGCTGACTGTCTTTCAACAAAATGTGCATCTGTTGCTCCACTTTTTAACTTGGTATTCCCCAATACACCAGATGACCGCCTCAACTCTACTTTGGTGGAGATCTCCAAAAAGCTGTTTTGGACAAGACAGTTATGGCACCACCTACAGGCCTGGATATGCTTACTACAGCGTTTTCAGTCCCTCAGCGTTTCCGTGTAAATGCAGATTTTTTCACTGTGTTTTTTTTGGAATGATTTGGTTTGTTTACAGTATTTTCAGAGTGAACTTGATACAAAACTTTGATGAGTGTTTGTACATTTGGAGCTTAAAATATTGTTCCCACAGCTCCTCATGTCTGTGACCACTTTCTCTTCTCTACGCGCTCCTCTCCTCTCCTCTTCTCCTACCCTCCCCTGCTCTCGGTGAGTGTTGCTGGTGAGCTCGGTGCAGTGTGACCTTAAATCAGCTCCATCCGATAAATGGCGGGTCAACAGGTGTTAATGTCAAGCCCTTTAAGGGTAATATCACTTGTCATTAAACCGTTTTTCTCAGTGGTACCCAGGAAAGGTAATAATGGTCTTATCAGAAGAGCCCAATATTTTTTGAGGTGGTATTCTGTGTAAAAGGATTGAGAACCACTGGTTATGTCACTTGCTCTTTGTCACTCATACAATTTGATGATGTGCAAACTACACCAAGGGATAGAGAGACTTTTTTGTCAGAAGACACAAAACACAGAAAGGCCCACCGGCCAAGGTGGGGATTTGAATCGGCGACCTTTTTGCTGTGAGGCTGCAGCGCTAATCGTTGTGCCACTGTGCAGCCCTGCATGATTGCTTATTTGAATGTAATTGTCATAGACCCTGCAGGAGAGAGGAACGGTGTCATGGAGAGACAAAAAGTGATAACATGGGAGATTTGTGCTACTTGATACTGAATTTGAATTATTTTATTGAATTTGAAAAGCATGACCTGAAATTGGATTTACACAGCAGTTTGTGTTTACATGTGTGGTAGTTATGAAGTGCAGGAAACATCAGGAAACTGTTGGGACCAAATGTGACCCAGTTATTAGTCAGCCCCGAAGTGTTGTGAAGGAAAGTCAGATGATACTTTTGACAAACTACAAAACATGATCATAAATTAATTTCTATGATCTTAGTGTTACACTGGAGGGTGTGTTTAAACAAAAGAGGTGTGAATGTCCTTTGAAGTGTAAGCAAGCCTGATGAAGGCCTGAATCTGAGCTAAACTAGTCTTCCTCATGGTCCTAGACTATGACCTGGACGTGCCACTCTAAACTGAAATTGAATTTAATATTTATGAATTCTTGGAATGTAGAGTGTTGAGTTGGTTAAGAAGGTTTAAAAAAATTTCAAGATTAAAAAAAATCAAAAACATTAATTTAAATTTTTGGATCACACTTTTGAAATTTAATAAAATAATTCAAATGAAGTTTCTAGTTGCACTCTCAGGCCTCAGACTCCTTGTTTTTTTAAAGTGAAAATAACAGCCCTCCTCCTTTACCCGGGCTTGGGACCGGCAAAAGTGACCCAGAAGAGACACCATGGCGGAGTTACTGTTTTTTTTGTTTTTTTTTAATTTTATCTTTTTTTTTAATCTTTTTTTTTTTCATTTTATTGTATATATATATATATATATATATATATATATATATATATATATATATATATATATATATACACATATATATATATTTTTTTTTTCATTTTATCTTTTATCTTTAGTTTTATCTCTTAATTTCTTTTTTGTTCTGTTGTTTTTTTTGTTTTTCAATACTACAACAAGTTAGAGAAGAACATGAACATTTGTGAATAAAATATTTTTAACACTTTTTGTTTACAGTCTTCATCACCAAGCTCAGTGGGCTGAAAGAGACAAATAAAGAAAACAACTTAAAAAAAAATATCCTGGCTCACAGAAAGAGTGGGTCATTGTCATGTTGTTCAAAGCTCTCTATTGCTGGTCAGCATCTGAGGGAGCTGACTTCAATTAATGAGAAGGTTTACATAAGAGCACTAATACAAGGAAGAAAATATCTCAGAGACACATTCTGATGTTGAGAATAAAAACAGTCTAATCTCTCCAACATCACTTGGTTCACACGTCAGAAGCTGGTACTTACCTTCTTCATCTGTGGCGAATCCCTGCCGCTCGGGAGGAAGAGACAGAGAGATATCCAAGGGTTAGTAAGACAGACAGAAACTCTTTAAATGATCACATTTATATTTCAGGTGAAAAGTTGCTCCTTACCTTCTTCGTCCACAGGAGACGGGGAGAGACAGAGAGTGGTTAGTCAGAAAGTCTTTGCTTTAATGAAAGAAGTGATGTTTGATCAGAATCAGAAGCTCCTACTTACTTTTTTTCGTCCATGTTTCATGAATGGGAGGAGCCTTCCTGAGACATCCTCCGTAAATCCTGCTTTGTTGGTTCTCCTCCAGGTTCTCCTCACTGTATTGGTCCATCCATATGGAAAAAAGGGTCCATTATCCCTGCCCTGGAAACCAGAGGTCCAGGTGCCAAACACTCCAGAGTGAGACCTGTGACAGATTAATAAAACAAACCATCCCATGAACCATGAAGATGGAGGCGCTCCTCCTCCTCCTCCTCCTCTTCCTCTGGGCTAGCAGCTGAAGACAGCGGTGTCAGGGGGTCAGTGGTCTCCTTGTGATGATCCTCCTTGTGTTGGTTACGTTCTCTCTGAGCTGCAAAAGAAAACAATGAGGAAACCTTTGAGCACAACTTTTAAAACTCTCTTTTCGTGGAGGACGTGTGATAGAATCTGATATTAAAAAATGAAATGATAACATTCACTCACTGAGCGCATTAAAAGACAGGCTAACACCGCTCTGCGTCTGGTCCTGAGCTCATCCATCCTTGGTCTGCTCTGATTGGTCCTCATCCTTTCTCCTGGTGTAGAACAAGAGAGGAAGTCAACAGAGTTAGATAAATGGTGACTTTTTAAATCATTATTACAGTTATTTTTAGAAGATGTTGGAGTGTCTGAGGGTTTTCTGTTTCAGTACTCATACCTTACCTCTGTACCACCTGCAAACCTCTAACTTACCTTCACTTAGTGGAAAAAACACACAGTTAATAAGAAAAACAATCTCTGTTCATTAAGATGTGATGAACATTTCAAACACTGACATTAACAGATACTCACCTCCTGAACAAACATCAACATTTCAACCATAAATGAGATATTCTGTTAGTGTTTGTGTGCGTGTTTGTGCGTTTGTGTGTGTGTATACTTTCCCTTCCTGCAGTAAACAGGCTCTCTGTCTTAATCAGAGTCGCTGTCGTCGCTCCATCCTGTGGACTGAAAAGGATGGTGCCAGAACCTCCTGTTGGAGCCGGAGCTGAGGCCTGACGTTGAAGGAGCTGGATCCTCAGGGTTCTCTTCACCAGCCGTCCTTGCTCTCTTCAGACTTACCTGCTCCGGGCTGCTCTCCTCCCTGCGCCTCTTCAAGGAGCCCAGGCCGGAGGTGGAGGGGACACACTCTTCTGGACCCTGGAGGACATAGGGTGGACCTGGAGGACCAGGTGAAGGACCAGCAGGGTCAGAAGGACCAGCAGGGTCAGAAGGACCAGCAGGGTCAGGAGGACCGACAGGAAGATCGGCAGGAGAAGCAGCAGGAGGAGCAGGTGGAATCTCCTGCCTGAGGGGGCTGTGAGGTCTGATGTCCTCTTCCTCCTCTTCATCCTCAGACATGGAGTCATAGCCTGAATCGTCACTGTCTCTGTCCTCATCAAACTCCACGTCGGGCAGCTGCAGGTCGAACCTCTCCAGGACCACATCAAACGCCCATTCGTGCAGCGGGTTGACGTTGGGCAGCTGTGGGATGACGTCATCGTTGACCAGGGGAGCGGGAGCCCCTGCAGCTGCGTCCTCAGGGCGCTCCATGACCACGTTCTCATCTGGAGAGAAAATGTTAGAGCGTTTCAGAACATGGTTGAACTTTCTCTCTAAAGACTGAATATTTGTTGAAGCTTTCAACAACTTCAGAACAGATTTTTTTTCCAGTTTTTGTCGTAATTGACAGTTTTTTTTCCCTCGGTTGTTTAGAGTTTTGTGTTTAGAAATTGACGGACATTCTTAGTCTTATTTTGTACAGATTATGAAAATTTAATTTTTATAAAAAGTATAGTTTCTGGTCTGCATAACAAGGCCCGTGTTGAAGCTCATCCTGATGACACCATACAAAGCCGCATCTCTATTCACTCGATTCCCCTTCAAAACAAAACACTTTATAACGAGCAAAGAGCGAGTGAGTGTTCACATCATGTTGTGTGAGGAGTAAACACAACAATTCAAAGTACAAAAAGACTCACTTCACTTTTAAAAAGATTAACTTGTTAAAAACACGATAAACTATGACAATAAAAGCTAGGTGTATGGTCTCAACAGGTTTGTGGTTTCACCGTCTCCATGGCAACGACATGAAATCTTATCGCATTTGAAAATGGCTAAGTGATTCCACCTTCTTTTCTACTATTTCAGTGAAAATTTAGTTTAACGCCCTGAAATTAAAATAATCATGTGCTAAAACCACTACACTAACTGCTGACACATTCCCAACTTTTCCCTGGATAACTGAGTCATTCCCACGATCAATTAAAATCATTTCACTGTGAAAAATGGTGGAGTGAAAGTCGACTCTTTCTCGGTCTGACCCTGGTCAGAGAAATAATTAGACGATGTGAACTTCTCTGTTTGTTTGAAAAAGTTTCTCAGATTTGTGTCCCGGAAACTTTAAAGAGTCTTTAACAAGGCCCGTCAATAAGAAGCTGTCATAAATCATTTATTAAACAAGTTTGATTCAAAGTCAAACCTGCACGGCGGCGAGCCATCAGGTCGGCTAGCCCCGGCAGCAGTTGGCCCAGGTTGGGAGGCGGTCTCCTGAACTCCATATCAGACCAGTTCAGGTGTCCTCAGTCGCTGACGGATCCAATGGGTCGGCGTTTCCAAAAAGAAGGAGGTTTGAAGTCTCTTTCCGGTGATTTTCACAGAAGTTAGCTTTCCTCAGACAAAGTTTCGCAGTTTCCCGTCTCAAAGTTCAGGTGCAAAAGGGGTTCTAGAGAGTTCTGCACGCCGTCCGTAACCGCGGCGGCTCTGACGCAGGTACGTACGTCTGCGTGTGCGTTTTAAAAATTAAAATTATTTTCCCCCAATTTGTTTATTACATATATATTGACACTAAAACAGTAAATTAGCTGTACATGTCCAATTTATCGCTTGTTCTCGAAACCGGTACATCGGCAAATGAATCCGTTAATGACTTCACCTGCGTTGGTCTCAGATACGCAGGACGTAGCGGCGGCCAGTCAAACACAGGGAAGCTGTGTGTTAAATATAGGTTTGTGTCAAAAATGAAGTATGATGAACATAGGACCTGGCTGTTGTATTGTTGATAATCATGCATATCGTGATCTGGCAGAAAGAGGTTATCTTTGTAGGCTATCTTTGTTCATCAGTGCTTTCAAGGTAAGATGAATCTTATTGACAGTTAGCCAAACATTGAATGTTTCTCCTGACTTTTCTTCTCTTTTATTTGTGTCTTGACTAGGGTGGGGAGTCTTTGCTGATGCTTCTTTGGAAAAATGAGAGTTTGTGTTGGGATATTTCTGTGAATTTATCACAAAACAAGAATCTCTGTTTGCCACACGGGACATAATCCAGGGAGAGGCCTTCACTTATAATTATGGAGACTGCGACTGGCCGTGGAGAGACGAGGTGATCCTATTTTTATGTTCTAAAACTGATGAGACTCTATGTGAAATAAATGCTGAATGCATCTTTTTATGTGTTCCTCTTTCTCCATTGTTGTGTATTTTAGTATAAGATGGAGAGTGGGGACACCTCAGTGTCTGTAAGCCAGAGTGAGTTGAGTCCAGTACTTCCAGTACTTGAGCCACTACCCACTTCTGGAAAGGTAACTGATATGTTGCAATAACTAGGGGCCAAACTACTGTTAAAGTAAAAGTACAACAATCTTTCCCAGTGCTCTGCATCTGTGTGATTTCATATGGACGCATTTGTAGGAGGCTTTATAACAAGGCTGCCCAATTTGGGGCCCGCTGCTCAAAGTTGGCCAGGGATTTTATTCGTTCCGCTGTCCATGTTTAAATTTTTTTACTTTTTAATTAATTTCCAATTTGTTTATTAAATCTATACTTTTTTGTGTACTTATTCATTGTTACCGACAGTTTTATCCGTTTATTTATCTATTATTAATCTATCCATATTTTGTGAACTGTTTTAGCCTTAAAACAGAAAAAGAAACCACCCTGAAGGTGTTTTAGTTTTAGCATCTGACAGTTAAAAAAGGCCTGTCTTACTCTCACTGTCCAGCTGATTTATAACCTGTTAAATGGATCTGATCTCAATGTGTGCGGTGCAAAAAAGAAAAGACAGAATTTTTTCTTGTTTTTTTCTTTTTTCTTTTTTATTACAGTCAGAATACTGTCCAGTACTCTTGTGATCTTATACACACAAACACAAATTTAACTGCTGGATTGGTGGGTAGGACAGTCATTTGTCCCCTGACTTGTAGCTTGACTTGAATCTGCACAAAAATCATGGGACACTGACTTAAAGAGAAAACACCTCTAATGTGAGAAAAGGTTACTGAAGTACATTCATGGAAATTGTTCAAAACCTTTAATTGTCTGTCTTTTAGGTGTAAAATTAAGAGTTCTTTGTTGCCATGGGCATTGAGTCCTTTTTTAGGTCCGCTGGAAAACTCCTCAGTGAGCACGTCTGAAGCTTACACTGGCCGAAACTTTTATAAATAAAATGCAGAAAATCAACAATATTCTAATTTTAAAAAAAAAAACAACTAAATCGCTCCTCAGTTGGGCTTATTCAAAAGTGTCCCTCAGACCAGCAGGTTAAAGAGTATACATGTTAAAATTTAAATGTCTTCTCTGAGCCTTAGTTTTTCAGAAAAGGCCCTGTGTAGAGTCTTCATGATGAGATTGAACTCTGTAGTGGATTGTATGGATGGAGACTGCATTTCCCATGAGCACCATCACTCACTGTCATGAAGATGTGTCCTAATAAAGTGTGCATTTGATGTGGTAGCAAATGGATATTTACAGATCTTCTCTTTACACACTTTTTTTTTAACAAAAAAGAATGATGAGGTGTGATAATTCGGCTACATAAATCATTTATAATGGCAGAATAAACTTTAAAATGCCTTTAGATGTTCATTATGTAAATTAACCTTTATCATTTGTGATGTTATTTTCTAGTAAATTTTAAGGTAGACATTTATTTTTATATTTATATTTTCATCTATCTTGTCCCTGTAGGACTCGTTGTAGACTTGTGGACATGTAGTTGGTGTTTTGAGAGGCTGCTCTGTAGGCCGTCCTGTTGTACTTAAAATTATGGCAACTCCTCTAAACAAAGTAAATTTAAAAAAAGCATCAAAGCTTCATATTGACAGCACTCACTGTGATCCAAACTTTACCCCCAGATATAGAGTCAAACATATTTTAAAGAACATTACAAGAAACCTGATGAGCAGGAGAAGAATGTCAGGATCTGTTTATTGGTCTGCAAGCCTGCTTTGTAAGCATTTCCAGCTCTGCATTAAATATCTAGGAAAAAAACTCCAAAAGACTTGCATTTACATTTTGCTGAGTATGTCTTCTTAAATTTGAAAGGAAGCAAGTTTTCTGCTCCACAGCATAAAAAAAACCCATCCAGGAGTGCTGCTTATTGTTGTTCGGCTTTGTCAGAAGGCAGCATTTCAGTCTTTAAGTGCTTTCATTTCACAGCAGTGAAAACACAATCTGCACTCCTGTTTTGAATGTAGTGTTTGCTTACAGAGCAGTTCTGGTTGATATCTGCTCTATTAAGAGAGTGCTCATCTCTGTTAATTTACAGTGGGGGAGAAAACTGCTGTTAAAAGTTATAGCAACTGAAGCATCGGCTTAAGTAAGACCCAAGGGTCCATTAATTATGGCACTGAAATGAAACATGGTCTACTACCCAAACAAAACTAAACCAAACTACATTTGGACTGGGCATAGGCTACTTGTCTAAAGCTAAAGCTCTGTACATTCTGCAGGAACTCAACAACTCTTACAGCTGAATGAATGGATTTATCATAATGTGAAAATGTGAGAGTTCAAAAAACACATCAGAGGACACAACAAGACCAGGAGCAGAAAAGACAAAAATGGTGCATAAGAAGAGTTGAGGATGCAGGATCAGAAACATTTGTGGCCAAAAATATTGTTTTCAGGTCAAAATAGTCTGAATATGAAAAATAATCCTGATGAAACCCAGATCCTGATCCTGCCTTTAAACTCTGACGTATCCCCACATCGCCCTCTACTGGAGAACATGTTCCTTGGTCAGAAGCAGAGTTTGATGATGTTTACACAAAATTTGAAAAAGGACAGTTGAGGGACAGATGAGGATTGGTTTGATCAGTCTGTGATGACTGCACACTGAGAGGCTGTTTTTTTTACAGAAATCACTAAAATAAACTCTCAACAAACAGTTCATCCATATGTTACTTTCAGGGTTAAGAAATGTTTCAGTTAGAGCTGCTGGTTAGTGAACCAGAACCTGCAACAGACACCTGAAAAAAGGGGCTAAGAGAAGCTTTAGAGTTATAAGAAAGCTGTGTTGCTTTACAGCAAGGAGGTTCCTGGTCGATTCCCCAGCCGGGCAGGTGCTTTTCTGTGTATGTTCTCTCCATGTGTGATTTTGTAATTAGGAGTACATTTCATGTCTGTGGGATAAACTTATCAATTTTACTAAGTGCTAACTTAAAGCAATGACCAATTTTACAGTGGCTCATTTGGGTGATATTTCATTTTTATTTAATACAGAAAGTGAGCAGGTTCCATAATTTATTCAGCCAAAAATGCAAATCATGTATTGGAATTTACAGTTTTTGAACTGTCCATGAAGAAAGAGTGGCACATTTTAACCCCTCATCATCAATATTTCATCAGAATCATTGTCTGTACACGGGGCGCTTTTAATTGTTCGTCAACTGTGTAACTAACATTTTCTGGTGTTAATGTTTAAAAAAAAAAAAAAAAAACTGTGAAGAAAATGCACAGAAATATGAGGTGATGGAGGTCAGGTGGTGCCTTGTTCAAGGTCTGCAGTTAGCACAAGGGACAAAAAATGGAGATAATGTCAATGTGTTATTCATCACAAACATGTAATGTTGTAGAGACAGGTTTGTCATGTCAACTGTGTTACATGAGATTTTTGTGCCATAATTTTTTTTACATTTGCCTAATCTGTGATATAAATGATGAGGGACATTTCTAGGGAGTGTAGTCTGACATAGAAATGTTGAATTACTCTAAAGTCAGTATAACATGGATTTATGTCGAAAAAAGGAGTCACAACTATTGACAAAATTATGCTCCAAAATGTTTTTGTAGCTTAAATATTTAAGAATTGAGTAGAGCTTAAGCTTGCCAACAAATGAATAAAGTACATTCCAGGTTTATCATTTGCAATCAAATAGAATATGAAAAAATGACATTTTTTTAAGAAAACTTTTTTGTATACATTAAACATTATATGAATTATAGACTCACTCACATGTTGGTTCTGTCTGGATTCCTCCTACAGTCCAAAAACATACTCGTCAAGTTAATTGGTCACTCTTCATTCTCACTAGGTGTGGGTTTGTGAATGGTTGTGTTTCTCCACATTAGCCCTGTGATAGAATAGTGACAGCTGAGATAGTTTCCAGCCTCCCCGTGACCCTGAGAGGAAAAAGTGGTGAAGATGATAGATGGATGGTTTACTGAGCAAGAACTCCTGCTGTATAAGTCAGCATGTGAACACACATGCAGCTGAACACACATGCTATCCTCCACCTTATCTTAAAAAAAGTAAAATCCAACAAAAACAATAAAACAGTGGTTATTTGTAGACAAGTTTCAGCCCCTCTTCAAATCAGTGGGTCTTGCGACAGACTCAACCATAGCAGTGATTAATATGATTAATGTTTGCTTCATTTAACTTTCAGTATCAGTCATTCACATATGGCCCTCACAGCATGGCCTTTTTTCTGTTTTATCAGGTGTTTTAACCTGTCCTGGGTTCTGTGAGCCACAGAAACAGCATGTGGTGCAGCTCTGTACAGGCCTTATTTGACCAAAACCAGGACTGCAAGGTAAGAGAAATCTTACACATAGAGAGTAAAATACAAACGTTTCCCAACATGTTGGATTAAGGGGAGCACTTTCTAAAGGTACTTCAGAATATTTGGAAGGTTTTAGGGCAGATTTTCTCCATTTCCCCCTGTGCATAAAAATGCAGTCGACTGCAGAAAAGATGGTGTCTCTCAGGAATCAAATGGAAATTTGATGAGACATCCAAAGCTTAGCTGAGCCAGCACAAGCTTTACCGGAGTGTCACACAAAGTAAAGTACATTTCCACACTCTGTGCTTAACAGCTGAATGTAGTGTAGAGCATATTGTACATAAGGTCTTAAAGGATTAAGTCTAGAATAATACAGGTACAATATCTCAGACCACTGAAAGATGGCATTAAGGTCCGTATGTTTTATTACATGGTGGCTTGATTTAAGGTTTTTTATAACACGGTTACTGAAAAAAGACAGGGAGAGACAGTCTGCAGGTTGGATTTTCTTGCTTCACTCTTGATTTTGTGAACTAACTCCACAGGTTCACAGCTCGCTCCTTTTAAAAGTGAAGCTATAATGTTGATAGACCTTTTGCTTAATTAACTTATATGAAGTGTGAACGTTAAATGTTTTTCTGTATCACTACAGTTGTACATGTCTTTTTGTAAGTTAAACAAAACACTGTCAGACGCTCAGTATTCACCATCATTACCAGTTAATACATATCATTTATGTATCTACACTTAGTAAAAAGAATCAAAACAGGTTTAATAAATATTTTTATAAGTTGACTCTAAGCCACTCTTTGTTTAGTAAAAGTATCATCTAAATGCTGTAAAAACTCAATCCATCAGGCATTTACCTCTTTCCTCTCACCTGTACAGCCACACAGGTGACCTGTTTGATCAACACACTGCACCAGTAGTTTTACCTGTTTGCTTCACTGAACCATTTGTCCTGCAGCAGGCTGGATCTCAAACCACCTGTCAGTGCTTCTGTTCACTTATCATGAGCTGGTTTACTCTGCACAACAGAGTGCACCTGTTGTTATCAAGAGCCTCCACTTATAACAGTCAAACAATGTTAAGATGGTGGTTTTTGCTATGAAGAGGAATCTGTATTATGTGCCGCTACAACTAAGTTACTGCTGAGTGCGTTTATACTCGTCTACAAGTAGCACCGCTGGCTGCCAGCTGGCCAGTCAATAAAGACTCTCAGCCAGGGTAAATAAAACACACAACACTTGATGAGAGTGACTGAGAAGTTTCCAAATGCTCCCAAGATAAAAGCAACTGACCGGGCAAGGAGAGAAAAAATGAGCATACTCCAGCCAAGTTTTACAGAGCACTTAAAGTGGTATTGTGTTCACACAAGATTAGACTGGGGTAATTCAATAAAAAGGAAAAAAAATTAGAGTTGACTTTGAAAATGTGTGTATAAAAAGCCAGTGAAAAAAACATCATCCTCCCTGAACTATTCAGCCTTTTTTCTAAAACGAGCTTCTCACCTTTTATTTTTCAACGCTGGATTTATGTTAGGACTACTGTTTGAGGTTCTGATCCTTAATCTTGGAGAAGCGCTAGTGCCTTATAAACTGAATAATCAAGCACATTTTAGAAACACACTGTCAAAAGAGTTTTGTTGTGAGTCTGTCACTGCATGAAATCCCTTTGTGGTGTATATATCTACTAAGTTTATTTGGTACTGTATTTTGACAAAGAAAGAAGCCACCAAATATCACAACAAATAAAATAACTACATTGTGAAAAAATAAACCAACGAGTAGAACAAGAAAGTTTGCTATTTAAAAAACATCATCATCATAAAAAAAATAAAATAACATTCAGTGGTTACATGCTGATTGGCCCACGGTTAAAGAATGTGCCCCATGCAATGATAATGTGCTCCTTGTAGCAAATTAAAAAACCTCACTTTTAACAGTAGAGTGTGTTTGCATGAAATGAGTTAATGAAATGGTCAGAGAAATTAAAAAGCACTATCTTGTTTTGTTTGTCACAGACAAACAACTAAACCCTGAAGATGAAGATTGCCTGATGAGTGAACCACTGATGAAGGGATGGAGCAGGAGACATTCTCAGGTAACTGGAAGTAAATACCACTCCCTAAATTTCATTACTTACAGTGTGGGGAAAATATGATCTGACTTTTTAGCCAACAACCCTCAGAATACAAGTCCTAGAGACCGGCAGCCTCCTGCCATTGGGAAACACAAAGAGGTCAATCCAAAAAACGGAAAACGACTCACAAAAAAAAGATACTTAGGTTAGATGATTTGGAGAAATTTGACTGCTGATGCACATGTTGCTGTGTTTCCCAAATTAATCTGCCTCCACTGATACCATCTTATCCTGGTTTAGTTACCTCAGGAGGTGTCAGCAAAGAAGTGTGGGAAACATCAAACATTTTCTTGGATAGTTTTGGACATAAAGTTAAACTCTTGTTTTGTTTGTATTTTTACAATAATGGATGAGATACGAAAACATAAATACTTTTTGATTTGGGAAGGTGTTATGTGAAGATATTAAAACATGCTAAGAACAGTCTAAAGCTGGATGGTTTATGAGTCAAGATGAAGTGTCTGAAGGTCAACAAAGCGACCACAATTCAGCCTGAGTGGAACTGAAATATGTGAAGCTCATTCCATCAGTCAAATTGTTGTTGTGGACCTACAAAGTTCTCCAAACAACCAAAAGACTAACCAAGTCCCTTAACTAAGAATCGATCTGTCATATGAGAACTTTTGGTGAAGCATAATATTTACTTTTTTTTTTTTTTTAGTATTTAGTATATTTAGTAGAGTATTTCAACTAGATTCATCGATCGATCAGTGTTTATTTCCTTTATTTTGGGGGATCGGATTCAGCCCATCCTTACATATGAAAGTGATCTTATAAACCTCCAGGAAGGTCTGACAGCCATTGTTGCTTTTTGCTCTGAGACCTAAAACTCAGGACACTTTATTGGTTGTTTCAGTTAAAACATAAAGATTTTATTGTTTCACATGTATTGTTCATTGATTTTCAATTAAATAAGATTGGAACATTGAAGGTAAATGCTGTCAGTTATAAAAAATGAAAATCAGTATCGGTATCAGCTCAAATTGGTATCAGCAGGTCAGGCTTTTTAAAGATCAGTGATCGGCCAGAAAATTGTGATCGGTGCACCCCTAATTTTAACCTTCATTTAACTAGGAATATCCCAACCAAATTACAAAATCTGTTAATTTCTAAGGTTTTACACAAAAAATAAGATGGTCAAACTATCACACTGATTGACAGATTATCTGCATCCAGCTGTAAAATATGTGCAACAGGGACAAACTAAGATAGTTATCCAGTTTTTAAAAAAACCTTTTTGGTTGAGTGAGGAAAAACACTGAAAGCATTAGTTTGAGGATATGTTTATCAGACTGGAGGTGACATACCATGACAGTTTCAAGAGTTGATGAAGAATATAAATAAGAAGTTGAAGTAAGGATACTCTGACAAAGACAAACTTTTCTTTGAACATGTCATTGTTTACCATCCAACAACCAACAACACATGACCTGGGTTTGAGTTAAGATAAAAGTATAGCACTAGAGTGTAATCTGCCTTTATATGCAGGAATCTGTTCATAGGGATTAAACGTAAAGCAACACTTCTACATTTCCTGAGTATAGAATCTTTACAGCTGACAAAAGATAAAAACACAAAATATGTCCAAACATGATGCTGAGTCCTCCCAGATACAGCCCAACAAAGACTGTGTAACAGCAGGGCATGCATTTAATATCCTCTCATTTTCTCCGACTTTTGTGAGAAAGTTTGGGTGACAGACCTTGAAAGAAAAATTTCCACCCCAACTTCTATTTTGAACTCCTGTCAAGAGCTCCATTACGGCTCAGGCCACAATAAGAAAACACTAGACAGAGCATGAGCTGAAATGATGAAAGGCTGCCCCGGAAAATGGTAGAAAAATGGCCCATTTACTTTCTTCCACCTTTTGGGAGTCTAAATGGATTTGTGTTCAGTAATCAGTGCACTGCAGCCGGCCGGACACTAGAGGGCAGAGCGGGCGCAGAGAATGTGAGCGTCTGTCGCAGCAGGGAGCAAACTTGCTGGGAGTGTGATAAGGAGGCCTTTCACGTACGGAGGCCTGGAGTGGTGTGCTGTTTCTCTCAGGGCATCAGGAAGTTGTGCAACATATAAGCAGGTCAGGAGGAGGACAATCAGGATTTCAGACTTTATTTCCCGCTCTGCGTATGGGTTCATTTGAAGAAATCAAGCTCATTCAGAAGTCTTGGGGAAATAATGTGTGCTTGAGTTATGCAGTTTGGGGAAATGAGTTGTATGAGTTCCCAGTATCACCCACTTCAAACCTCCAAACAATGAGCACCACCTGGGCAGCCGGGAGATGAAAACACCCCCGACAAATCTGCAACATTTGAAGAATGAGCGAAAACTTCAAAAATCCCTGAGCAATTAACCAATCACAGTCCGGCAGGACAGTGTGACAGAGTGCACACATCATTGGTCGACAGGCTCGCATCCGTTATGCTTTCAGTGGGGCGAGATCTAAATTAGAGAGCCAATTAACTCTGCTAATAGCCCTCTCCTATTTAATCTGGAAGACAATGGGGATTGAAGAAGAAGCTTTTACAATATCCTCTTTCTGCCACGATTCTGAGGGTCCGCATTTGCCTCCTTGTTTTCACTTCAATTAGCCCAGTGCTTTCTATGATTAAGTACCTATAATTATTTTTCAATTAAGGCTTTGATCTGCTGTGTACTGTATACAGCTCCTCAGCGTGTGTGGAAGAATGAGGATGAAACACTAAATTTGTTCCCTTCTGTGTCGTGTTGATGAGGGTGCAAGTGAGATTAGAGCTGCAGGGAGAGCTGCTGCTGCTGCTGCAGACCCACAAGTTGGACAAACATCCAGCAGAATGATGGAGCTCACACGCACAACTTTTTCAATTTCAAAGGCCCACCAGAAGGAAAACAGAGAGCTTCTTATGTTTAACACACTATGTTTATTTTTAAAGCATTAATTCACATAGCTTAAGTCAGAGCTTTTTCCATCTTTCCTGAAAAGTTATTGAATATTGAAGGATCTAATAAAAGCTGTGTGCCCACCCAGAGCTAAAACCTGTGCAGGAAGAACAGCAACGCTCCAAAACAACACAATTAACAAAACAAATTCAGACGATAACACAGCTCCAGGATTATAGTGGAAATTCAGAGAACATTAAACTTTCATTCATAGACTTCATCTTTTTATAGTTTGAATATTTTTCATTAGTTCAACGATGCATGGATGTTGAAACTTAGTGTAAAAATGCTGTTAACAAATGTACATACAATGTCATACAAAGTTGCATGAAATCAAAATAAAATATTGTAATTTGGCAAATCTTACATACAAGTGTGTGTTAAAAGCATCATGTTAATCTTTATGCGAACTCAAATCATCATAAGAGGGAGATATAGGATATTACTGAGACAGTGAGGAAGGAAACACCCACCTCCGTATGAAGAATGAGCTGGAACCATGGCTCAACTTCCTGCATATTGAAGAGTAAAATAATAAGTGGTCAATTCTATGACTAGGTTTAAAAATACCAAAATAATGGACAGGTATTCAGTCTGGGAAGTTCATATGTACTTGTTTAATAGTGTCTTTTGTTGTTATTTATGTATTCTGTTTAAACTACCCCTTGCTTTAAACCAATTGGATGCAATGATGTCTCTTAGTGAATTTAAGAGCATCATTAAGAACGTGGTGACAGAGGCGTGTTGTTGGTTTTTTGAAAGCCAAATGTGTATCTGATTATTTGTTTTAAACCAGTTGATTGTGTTGTCATTTTATATGTACCGTGGCTGTACAGCTGCTAATTTTGGCCAGGTTTCTCTTGTAAAAGAGATTTTTTAATCTCAATGGGACTTCCTTGTTAAATAATGGTTACATTTAAAAAAAATAATAATAAAATAATAACCGTCAAATATACTAAAAATAGAGAAAGAGGGGGCACATGTCATTGTCTTATGAGTTTTATAGCTGTAC
This sequence comes from Halichoeres trimaculatus, assembly GCF_033239565.1. Taxonomy (NCBI): domain Eukaryota; kingdom Metazoa; phylum Chordata; class Actinopteri; order Labriformes; family Labridae; genus Halichoeres; species Halichoeres trimaculatus. Next base: position 32,084,042 of record NW_027437182.1, on the reverse strand, counting down.
ATTTTCTGTTTGTCAAACCACACGAACAAACACTATCTGCTAAAGGTCACACAAACCAACATAAAATATCTCCATAACCCAGACTAATGACCTACATTCACAAATGCCACCAACTGTTCACACTCTCAACTCTTCCATGAGGCAAAAAGAGTCTTGGCTTAAGAAAAAAAAAAAAAAAAAGAAAAAAAAAAGTCACATTTGAGCTCTGCAGGAAAATCGAGGTGAAAGATGTGTAGTTGCAAAATTTCAATTGGTAAATCAATGTTTCTCTCAAAACAATAAAATAAAATAAAAAATCTGATATTGTGCAAAAAAGCTATTGTGACTTTGATTTGAAAAGTCTACTACTCTGTTAAAATGAAACTTATAATGATTTTAAATCACCTGATCCAAAAATATAGAGGAAACATCTAACATGTTGGATGTTTCCTCTATAATTGTGAAGCATATTTTGATACCAGCCCTTATTTGTCACTGTTCCATCTACTGTTTTTTTGCAATTTCAGAAAATGTTATTAAGTAATTCAATATCAGGACTCAGTAAGTACCCAAATGTTCAACTGTCACAGCTACAGTGATACAGTGACATACAATTAATCAATAGCAGTAGATGAAAAAATGTATTAAACAAGCTCTTCAAAATAATACACTGATGTAAAATTAATTCGGCATTATGTTAGGGTAAATGTACGTAAATATTTTTCTGATGGTACTGTTAAATTAAATTTTGACTGAGAAATGTGCTGTTTTCATAAATAAATCAGATGCAGTAGAATCAAAGAAACCCACTTTGATACATTAATACAAGTAAATACTGTGCTTGTTGTATATTGACACGTTTTAAAGCACCTGTAATGTTCTAATGTCTCTACTTTTACTTTATATGCATTAAAGTTAATGTGAAGCAAAACAAAAGAAAGTTTACAAGCATGAACAAAACAAGCAAAAGTGTTATATTATTATAAATCTTACATTTACCCAATACCTGACCTGGGAAGTGGATCAAACACGTGGTGACATCTCGGGTAAAGTGTCAGTCTGGGTTAGTTTTATGAAAAGTAGCAGGTTAAGCACACAATAACAACTGGATTTTGAGATTTTATTAGCACTGATGGCTTATTCTTGACTCATCTAATGCAATGAAATCAGCTTTGATAAAGGAGTAAAAAGAATGTTGTGAAATATATTAAAAATATCAATATATTGTGTCATTTTGAGGTTTGATGCTGGAGCTACTTTGTTCTTCAAACTTTCAGTTTAGCTAAGTCTTCAAATTTAATAAGAAAAAAAAAAAACATTGAGAAGTATATATGCACGTCCATCCCACCTGCAAATCCCATTAAAAGTTTCCAACAATAAAGAACATTAATTTCATTTGTGAGCAATTATATTTAGGCCCCATCCTTGTATTTGAAACTGGGTCTCTCTTAGCTAAAGCGGAGGGTGAGAAGCAGAAATCCATTGAGAGGCCAGTAATTAACTCTTTTACTGTAATTAAAACACTTGAGTCTCTTAAGGGTGTCAGGCTCCTAATGAGTTGTGACATTCTTAGAGTGCCCAAAACCGTACTGTCACTCTGCGCTTTGCCTTCTGCGTGGACGACTCCGCAGAGCGCCGAGGAGAGAGCGTTCACAGCCGGGGCGAGGACGAGGAAGTCTAATAAAAGGAGAGGGGAAGAAAGAAGAAGATGGGACGCTTTCATTGCCCTAGAATGATAGAAAGAGGAGGAAATAATGAAATATCAGGCCTTTGTGAAAAATAGAAAAATAAAAATGGGAGGTGCAGGTAGCGGTGCGGTTAGGAGGAGGAGGAGGGGGGTTAGGAATTGTGTCTGAAACATTTTGTATGACCTCCTCCTTCGCCCATCCATCAGGCAGGCTGGCTCATTATTCTAACTAGCCAGTTCTTTTCTTCTGTTGCGGGACGCCATCAGCTGCAATCTGCATGCCAATTATCGGCCAGACCCCCTGATACCCCTGCATGGAAAATGATCTGTCAAGGAAAAAAAAAAGCGGAAACGAAAAAGCGAGAAGGCTTGTGCACTGTAGCCCCAATCTCTCAACCCCCTCCCACCACCATCCCCGTCTCCCCCCTCTTTTTTTACACTCCATTCCTCTCCCTCCGCTTCCCTGTACAGCAGTGACAGGGCTTCCTAGAAAATTAATCTATGGAAAGAGAAGAAAAAAATTATAAATGTAGCTATTCTCCCACTCCGGCCGCTCAGTTCTCTGGGCTCCGGAGGGCAGGGGAAGTGGAGTTTGTGATAATTGCCAGGGAGAGGGGGGCGATAACAAAGGGACACTCTTCCCCTGAATGTTACACTAAGGGCAAGAGGAGCGGTCATGAAGCAGCCATCATGCTTTTGACGCTCCCAGGTATGCTTCCCTTTTTTCCCCCTTTCATTTCCATCTATTTCATCATCAAATTACAGGTGAGATGAGCTGCCACTCCTCATCACTCTCTTGATCTCTTAACTGTGCAGCAAAGGCAGAGTCCCGAATAAAGCCTGGTGTCAGTAGGCCATCTGGTAATCACTGTAACCACATGAACTGTGCCCAATGATCATCAACAAAGCTTGAATTCATTTCAAAGTCACAATTGACCGTTCACTGTCCCTCTCTTGGTTACCTTTGCTAAGCCGGCTTTTGTCCCTTCTGGCGTGGCACACATGCAGTTCACAAGGAAAAAAAAAGTGTCTTCGACATGAGACAGACATGAAAAAACATTCTTAGACTGAACTACAGCTGAGCGATTTCGACAGCTGTTGCTAGCTAGCTCAAAGGGTTGGTTGGAAATGCTGTCTGCAGTTGATTTTGTGTTTTTCTGACCTCAAATAATCTGTCCATAAATTCATTCAAGATTTGGATGCAGCATCCTGGTTTTATCAGTAATACTTAGACAGAAATGCCTTTGACCTGCATTCTTTTCAATCACAGGCAGGGGGCACACACCGGGTTGCAGGAACGGGTCACATCTGCCTTTTCAACCCATGTTCAAAGGCCCTTTGGTGACACTACACTGGCCAGAAAAGTTAAGCAGTGAGAAGTGAGTTGACCAAGTAATAGAAGATTTGTGTTTTTCTCTGCTGAAAAGAATTTATTGGATTTATTTTGTTGTAACGTGGACGCTGGTTCTGAACTGTCAAAAAGAAAAAGGACGTCAGAGCAGATGAAATGTTACACACTACAGACACGTCTCAGAGCACCAGGCTGTGACACTAAACAGATAGTCTGCTCACCTTCAGGACACTCAACTACAAACTGAATTTACAAAGTTTGATTGTTGACACATTCAACAGTAGTTCTACGTAACTACGAATACATACCTCACTTTGTCACTTTGCATCCTGGTAAAAGATGTCTTGAAGAAAGAAAAGTAGTGTTAGAAAAGGTCTCTGAAATAAATGAATGCCTTCATAAGAGTCAGATCTTCACGACAGTGGGTGATAGTGCTCATGGTAAACACAGTCTTTATCCTTGAAAAACAGTACAGATTTTGGCCAAAGCTTTCACTGCAATCAATGTCAAACAGTGCCTTTAAAGCACCACCTCCATTAAAGTTTTCCTCATGATTTTAAGCTTTTCATTGCTAGTTAAAGTCCTCATAAGTACAGCATGATATTAGTTCCCAGATCTATGTTTCATTCCTGAGAAAAGAAGGTGCAGAAACAGGAAATGTTTCAGGGTGATGCTACCTGTGACTACATACTGTGAACAAAGAATTTTACTTTAGAAAGTTTTAAAACAGTAAACTGTGGAATCACAAAGAATTTGACCAACTGCTGCAAACAGAGGCCAATCTACAAAGACTCAAATGATTTCTGATGCCAGAAACGTGCTGCCATTTCAGAGATGACACAAACTCAGAAGCACATGCAAAGTTAGGACAAATACAAAAACTATAAATTTGAAAAGGTGCTTAAACAAATGCTTTAACAACAAACCTGATGAATAATGCAAAAAAAAAAAAAAAATAGAAACAAGAAAAAAAACCACATAAAGAAAGACTGTATGTCCAACTGTTCCTATAGAGGTGCACCAGGTGTGTAGACTGCAAAGGACGTCTGCTGCCCTTGTCTGTCTACAGTTCATTGCAGGTCACACAGATAGTCTACACCTGGGTAAAGGCTTCAGCTTTAAGAGAAATGAAGACAGTGTAATACTGCAAAAAACTGTCTCTAAAAGTCAAAGATGTCTATGTCCCATGTGAAAATGCAAATTTTTGCGTGATATATTAATGAAAACAGTCATAAAAATGTTCATGATGTGTTATTCTTGGGTTTGTTGCTCATTTCATGTTTCATGAGTTTTTCTAATGCATCTTTTAAGATGATATAAAAAGTTACATATGAATTCCTATAACCAGGGGCACAGCTGAGTTAACAGAAAGATAGTGTGTGCTGTGGCCGTTTACCAGGCGTCTAAAGGTCTGCCTCAGCCTCAGTTTTTCGCCACTTTGCTGATCGAAAAATTGGAAAAGTCAGTTTTTTAAAGGTCCCATATTCAGCTCCTTTTCTGCACTTCACTATGGATCACTGATGTCTTCATGAAATGGTAGTGACATGTTTTGGTCCAAAAAGCCAATAAATCAAGCACAGCAGCATTGTTTCCAGGTTCTCATAGCTCCTCTGTTCAGAACGCTCTGATTTAGTGGGCGTGACCTTCATATGTAAATGAGCCACCGCTGATACCGCCCCGCTCTTCAGAACCACTGAGAGCGGCGCCACGAGCTCCGACGAAGCTTGTTTACAGTGACATTACAGGCTAAAACAACAGGCTAACCGCAGCCAAAGTTAGCATCCTGAAGCTAACACAGAGACAGGGGGGACACTGAGGAAAAGCTCTTACATCTGCTACACAGCACACAGCATTTAAAATACTCACATTTCCAGGGTCCCAGGTTTGTTGGCCGATGGTTGGTAACGCGCCTGGATTCAGGACCAGTCTATTCACTAGCCCTCTGTTGTACTGTCCAAAGTTGGAAAAGCAGTCGGCCATGAAGTGACTAGCACACATGCACAGTTTTACTGAGTGTAGCTGGCACATTTCCCTCATACATGAACTCTAGCCTCTTAGTCTTGTCTTCTTCTGAGCTGTGAAGTTTGTGCATGGAACTATGTGGCTGTTTACAACCTCTTTGACAGTCAGGTGCTAAACCTTAATTTATTTTTTTGTTTGATTGCTAAGCTATGCCATTATAGGTCCATGTTTGAAGCAGTCATGTGGCTAATGATCACTAGCTTTCATTATATGTTTCCTCTTTAATTTCACCTACCGTTAGGAACATGATGTGAAACATGCTACTGAAAATGTTTGACTTCTGAGTGGATGAAGCAATCGATAACTGGACGTGATCATGACAACACATACTCAAAGTTACACTCTGCTCTCTTGTCTTGAAGCCAAATCCCTGTTGTCCCTTCTTTAAGAGATGAGGCAATGAATCTATAAGAATGACAGTTGTGAAAAAAAAGCTACAAAGCCAACCTGATCCTGATTTCCAGCACAAAGAGGAGCGGAGCTGAAGCCAGGAGAGGAACAGTCACTCTGCAGCAGCAGCGGAGAATTGGGTTTGCTCTGTCTGCCTTTGTGGTGCATGTGTGTGAGCTTTGATTAAAGACAGAAGATTCTTTAAGCACATTAGGGCCATTTTGTCCAATTGTTTCACGCCCTCTTCCATATCCACCCGCACAAAAGATACAGACTGCAGCACAAAGCAGTGCTCACCCGCTTTCCCCTGCTCTATCACACTGAGCAGGCCCAGTGCAGGCACAAACAGGCGAGGACCAGAGGAATTATGCTCTTGTGTAGTACTAGTAGCAGCAGTGTGAGACTTATCAGTGTAAGGGCAGAGTGAAGTATTGACACACAAAGGCGAAGGAAACAAAAGGAGCTGTGTAGTGTCAGGTTCTGAGCTCAAGAGGTAAATTCCTGAAGAAATTCTCACCAATCAAACTGAAAAATCAAAGCCAACATTCCCACTAAGGACAGCTGTTAGGTTTGTTTGTTCACTGAGTCGTAGCTGCTCTGATAGGGTCAGTAATTGATACAGTCTTAATGCAAGAGACCCATTTCTTTAGCCTGCAGTGCACTTGTGTAAAAACTGTGTAGCCCTCGACTAACAGTGCATGCTTTTCATTTGCAATCATCCCCCGAATTCAAAGTCTCAGGGTCCGACGTGGAAATGCAGCGAACAAAACTGCATTTCAATATTCACAGAGAAGAGGAAAATGACTCTGTTAGCATACTCAGTAAGAGAGCTGAACCCAGGCCAGCCAGCCACCATACCCTAGAGTAATAATTAAGAATCCTGTCGCTGAGTTGTCAGTAGTCAATTACACCTCCTGTTCACTCGGCGCACGATCTGACTGCGAGCAATGTGAAGACACTGGAGCTGTCATCAGAGATGGAAAAAGAAGGAAAATGACTGAAATGAAGATTACTGTGGAGTGGGGATTTTGAGCAGGGTTTAACAGTCTCTGTCAGGAGGTGAGTGCTGAATGCGAGTGACCAGACGCCCTCCCAAACATGAAACCATTATTGCCGATTACACAGAACGGGGACTTTGGTGGTGCATTAATTGAAGCTTTGGCTTGCATCACTTTCCAATTACTTTTATGCTAGCCTACGGTTAATGCGCTGACAATGGATGGTAGAGCACGCTCCACAGACGGAGGACCGGGTATGAAAGGAGGGAGGTTCCTGTTGTCATTGAGTGTGAATATAGTCCGATGTGGGAGGAAGAAAGGCTGCAGTTCTGCTCCTCTGTGCAGAGCTATAGAAATATTCAACATACAGAACCGGTTTAGGCTGAAAATCAACAGCAGGATTTATGGAGTGATGACAATCTCACTCTACACACAAACCCAGCCGGTTCAAGTGAGTGTGTCGAGCCAGAGGGACCAGGTGGTTTGACTTCTGACTGAGCCGAACTACAACATGAATGTTTGAGTTCACACATTGGTAAAGAAAAACAAGCTGTACCAAATAAACATGTGGTCAAAGAGAGAGAAGCTCATATCCATAACTTTAGCTCCCATATTAGCTTAATTTTGAGTCTATGAATGTATGCAAGACATTAACACAGCTAATAATAATATGGCACTAACCTTGGTCTAAATTTGATGCGAGTGTCTGCAACAAAACCAGATGTGTCCTAACTGTCTCAACACAATGTGACATGCTGTTTGGACTCTTTGTTAATTTCTTTCTACTGTTATTAACTCTGTACAACCTGCAGGGAACAACAGATTACAGACTCCAAAATTAACCTCATAGCTTATTCTCGCATTTTTGCATGGATCCTGCACTGAAATGTTCCTTAATATGTACTGTCCCTTTAAAAATGATTAAATTACATAAATGAAATAAATAAATCATGTTGCTTTCAGCTTGGAGCATGACACCAAACATGTGTATGTAGTAGTTTAATTCAGTGAGACAGAGTGCTGTACCTGGAGTTGGACTCCCCAAAACGTTGACACCAGTTGTCCCATCCAACATACCTGAGGCCCACTTCATACAAGTTAACATGCACAGCTATAAACCAGTACAATACATACACACACAAAACTACACAGGTATAAATACACTCACAAAACACATAACATTAAAAGTTTATTTGACTAACTCGGTGTGGACGGTGAGCGTCTGGTCTGACACAACCAACACATCCCGTGTGATGTGATACCTGACGCCCAATGTTAGGGCAGTGTTAAAAAAAAGCAGGATTACTACAGCAACAGCACATCATCAGCAGAGTAAAACTAACTTGTCTCAATGGTCTGAACCATGGGCGTAGCCAGGATTTCAATTTTTGTTGGGCCTGGATATAGTACTGTTACTGTGTATGTTTTAAAGCAGATTTTGCTGCTTTTTGATCCTTTAGTATTTGATAAAAAATTGACTGCATCAGACGGCAATGGCACTCAATGGTACTGTCCAAAGAGTAGTGCTTCAATGCACCAATGTGCTGAGCTGCCTCAACTTTCCAAGTATTACAGGCTGTTAGAGCAGCAACATTAAGCACAGTTAAATAAAAGACAGAAATCTACAGTCTTTCCAAAAAATCACTCTCTAGTCCTACCAGTATAACATGAGGCTGAATGAGTCACAACTTTTTTACCAACAGACCAAAAATGGCCAAACTTGGCTCATTTAATAAAGACAGGGCATCTCAAAATAACAAAAAGGCATAAAGTGACACAATTTTATAATATCCCTCTTTTAAAACCAATTAAAAAATAATTTTAAAAGAAGTTAGATAAAATAAAGAAAAAACAAAATTCTTAAAGAAAAGTTTGAGGTGGGCCTGCCAGAAAGTGAGTGGGCCTGGGACCGTTGGGCCCACCCATGACAGCGCCCCTGGTCTAAACCCAGCTCATGCTCCCTGTAAGGAGGTGAACAATCCACTGCTTGGTGAATTCTCCTTTACAATCACAGGAAGAGACCTTGGTTTAACTCCAGAGATAACCTGACAGCCCATGGCCATCAAAATTTGGTTTGTGCCCCTGAAATAGGAGACAGATACAGTTTTTGTAACATAACTAGAAGATGATTCTGCTCTGACAAACCAAAGATGATCGTAGAAGTGGCCCACAGATCTCAGGAGTCAATCAGTATGTTTACATGACAATGAACTGAGCACAAGATCAAGGTATTAAGAAAACGTAAACAGCTTACTCAGACAGAGAACAGGCTCGATTGACACACCTAGATTATACGATTGCCGTTGGACTAAGTTTGAATTCGGCAGGACTCTGCATGTCTTGGTTCGTTCAGCAAGAGCAAATTTCACCCAGAAGAGGAAGTAGATGGCAAATAGGGTCACTATGCTCCAACACAACAATCAAACACCATGTAATGCAATTAACATTCATGGTATACTACAATCATCAAAAGCTACAGCTGCATCCATCTTGGCCATCAAATGTTGTTTCTTTTTTGGTTGAATCAAAACGAGTTTGATACGCATGTAGCTTCATTTATCAGGACACAACAACACCTATTTAAGCAAAATGTGATGTTCTTGTCAGAAAAGATCAGATCCCCTGCTGTGACTTTACAGTCGAGCTATGACCTTAGACCAACCACTCCGTACATGTTGACATATGGAGTGATAAGTTGACTCAAAACCAGCTCATGTCAAACTACACTGATGTCAGATCAGACAGGAATAGTTACTCTAATTGTATTTTTCTCCATTATTATTTTTAAAGGCACTTGTATTTTGACACATATTTTGTTACCATTTTAACAGTAATATAATGATTGTTTCTCATGTTTCCCTAATAAAACAAAAACATATTTTTATTCCCACAATGACATGGTTTTTGTGTAGTGAGATGTAAGTAAATTGGTTTATGTGTGTAGTTATTGCGTAGGTTGTTGCTTATAGTATAGAAAAACGAATTCTTGTGACAAGATTGATGAGATTTCTTTGTTTATGTTGACATGCTTTCAGACTTCCTGTAGTGTTTAGTGGAAGACGAGCTGTTGCTTATGTCTTGGCTTACATTAGTTCTTCTAGCTTTAGATGCTAGCTTCTGATTCACCTTTCCTCACATACTATGGAAAGACAAATGCCTTAGGTGAATGCTTTTTTACAACTGAGTTGTCTGGGGTTCTTGTCACTATAATGTAACCCCAAGGATCTGTGCTTGAGGTACAGGAACACACAAGCAATTGTCAAAAAGAAAAGGAAAAAAGAGCTTGAACCAGGCGGCTTTATAAAGGCAAAATAAATGGGGTAAATTTTCTGTGTAGGAGTTTCTTAAATGAGCTGAATTATGAGTTGAGCTGACCCCAGGAGTCAGTAGCTTAGATTCTCTGGATTCTCAACAAAGGGGCTGAGCTGACTGAGGCCCCGTTTACACGGAGACTCCCGCAACGATTCTTCCTTTGCGTTTTCAAAAGCCACCCGCGTTTACATGAGGACGGTGTGAAAACGATCCGCGTTCATACGACTCCAGGAGGAGAAGTCTCCTCTTCTGTTCTTTCTTTTTCTGCCGTTTTGTTGTGTGAGACGGTCGGCAATCCAACCATAACGCGCATTACCGCCACCTACTGGCTCAACTGGAAATGTGGCTGAGCGCGGAGCCTTCACCTAAAACTGCGAGTGCGCATGCGGTGACGTCAGCGTTTCACCCTGAGACGCTCCGCTCTGTGTTTACACGAAGCTGGATGGAGGAGCGGATTCAGACCTTTCCACTCTGGGGAGCGTTTTCAAAAGTTTGCGTTTTCACTGAAAATGCAACGTGGTTTCGTCTAAACGGAAGGCCAAAACGCAACGAAATGTTTGCGGAATCGACCGTTTTCGGCGTCGTGTAAACGGGGCCTGAGACCTCCTGTGGGTAAAACACTGACTGTTGGGAAATACCTCACACAACCACACCAAGAAAAAATATCTTTACTTGTTTATTCTGTCAATGACTTCTGTCAACCCAGGCCACCCATGCGAGGCTCACCTCACAGAGAACTGCCCAGACCACTAGGTCATCTGTGCTCCATATGTTACTTTGTTTTAAAGACACAAACATCTCCATGTTGGCATGAAAACATCCAGTGATGGTCAAAATTATCAGAACAGCTGACAGATCTGAAAGTACTGACCTTTTTTGCCTCTAAATCAGGGTCATGAAACATGCAGATGGTTGCTCTGAGCTCAACAAACATCAGATGAAGTGAGACCTTGTGTTTTTAATCCACTTTAAACCTTTTTTTTTTTTTTTTTTCCACCTTTTGCTGCAGTTACAGCAGCACAATCTCTGGAATAGTGTTGATATATTACCTGAAAACTTCAACACTAATGGTATCCCATGACTTCTGCAACTCAAGGTGAAGAACAACAGATCTGTTTTATTTGATTTAACTCACTCAAATCTTCAAATCTGCTGGATGAGGTTGGGGTCTGGGGTCTGGGCCCTGTTCTACGAAGCAGGATTACTGCCTAGTGAGGTAGCTTTGAGGATAGGTTCAAGATTCCCTGTTCTACGACACGGAATCACTCCTCAGCGAGGCGAGTCTCCATGGCAACATATGCTGAACGGCTAACCTGCTCCGGGGTAGGTTAGGTTCCAGATTGAATTCGTGGACTATAAAAACCCCACCCTCTGACCAATGAGCCCTCACAAAAAAATGGCTTGTCCGTTCTTAGAGGATCCCATGGACATTGGAGCTCGCATTGTCCGAGGAGGACTCTGGCGCGCGGGAGTTTTCAGGGACCGCATCGACCCACTCTCTTTTTCGGATGACCACCTTTATAAAAGTTACCGGTTTTCCAGGGAGGGGTTGGTAGTACATGACACTTTCTACAGGTAGGTAAAGGGATTGAAGAACTCTCTTTGCCGTAATAAGATCTTCAGTGCCAACACTTCTGTTCCATGACAATATTTTATCGCCCGTATTAAAATTGTGACAGGAATTCATGTAGGGCTCATGTGGGCTACATATCACACAAAAAATGTAAACACAATAGAAATGAACAAATGAATAAATTCATCTAAGAAATAAATTAGGTATGCCGCATGTTACAGTATAAGTGCATGGTGAACGGTGCTATTTCAGGATGATAATGGCACAAAAGATTTTTTTTGCACTACACGTACGCATTTAGACTGTCAGCAATTTTCTGCCAGCACTTCTTCCGTGCTTTAGCAGCGGTGACGGTGTTGCTTTTAACGTTAATTACATGTTTCAGCTCGTCATTCTTCCTCATGATCACCTCCTGCTCCTCCTGTGTAAAGTATGCGGTCCTTCTCTCTCCGGCCTGCTCTGACGCTCCAGACTGCTCCATGTTCGTGATTGGTCAGATGCAGCGGGCTCCGCCTTATATGTGTGCACGCGCTCATTGCCTAGCTGGATCCACTTATGAGGTGGATAACAAGCGTCGTAAAACCGTGTAGCGAGACCGCCGGCTACCGCGCTCAGTTCAGCGAGGTAGCTCCAAGGCTATCTCGCTAGGCTAAACTTGCTTCGTAGAACAGGGCCCTGGACTTGAGGGGGTCAGTCCATCATTTTCAGTGGTACTTTAAAAAAGGAAATTGACCTAAATCATCTTATGGTGGAGCTAATCTATGGCATACTGAGCATCATGATGTTGTGATGACTGTAGATATTTCATGGGTATTTTAATGGTTCAATCAACAAAAACAACTGAAACTTCTTAAATATGCTCTGAATATAAGTGTTCCAATAATATTGGCCACCATTGTAATTGTGTTAAGTCTGCAGCTTGTATGCATCTGCACTACAGCAGGAACAGTTGTTAAAGGTGATGTGCCTTGCTCAAGGGTAGATTTACATTAATCAAGTTGTTCTCAGTTCTCATTTACTTTCCTCTGCCAGTTAGACTCCACCAAACACCAGCAGGGTCAACACATAAAGGAGAAGCAATGTTTCAGCAGAGTTTTCACACTGACCTAGTTTTGTTCTTTCTTCTCCCTTCAATGAAAACTCCTCTTACTCTAATTATTACCTCTACAGAGGGCCACATTAATACCCTAATGTATTATTAGCTGGATTTGCTACAAACAGATTAAACAGGAGCAAGAAAGGCTTAGGTAATTTGATAATTGCTTCTGGCACCTGTGTTTTGTGCTCCTCTCCCTGCAGCCGGGCAGACAGAATCCCTCTGCAGACTTTTTTTTTTAGCAGCACAGTGAAGGCAGAGAGGGCTGAGGAGCGGCTCTGCACCCCGCTGTGCGGCGCTCTGAAAAGGCTACGCTCTCACGTCTGCTCCACATTGCCCCTGCTCAGCATGTCTCAGATTCAACCACATCCAGATTTTTATCACAATATGAATTAAACCTTGATTTTCTGTCCACTCAGCAAGAGAGCGCCGCCGCTGATATTGGGGTACATCGTCTCACACTGTGGACAGGCAATCCACAAAGGTACGCAAAAGGAACACAAACTGACTTTGCTCTTTTTTCTTTTTTTTAGTGATGGCTTCAAAAAAAGCAATAAAGCTTCCTTGACACTTTTTTTGTATTTATTTATTTGATTTTTCACATTTCCTCACATTCACAGCCGCTCTGTTTGGACCTGGTCTCTGAGGGTTCTTGCTTGCAGGAGGAGAAAAAAAAAGAAAATTAAAATCCATCAGCTAATGTGTCGCCTGGTAATGAAATAAGAATCTGACACTCTCTCGCATTGAAATGCAAAAGAGGTGTCCTGGCGTTACCCTGGCAATTTATCATAAAAGCCAGTGAATTTCTACTTAATATACATGAGGTACAGTGAATTATTACAGGGCTTGCCATTATAACAAACTTCTCAAAGTGCACAGACAAAAGGGTCAAGTATATTATTTTCCCTTACGTCACTCTGGAGGATGATCTAAATGGCTTTCTGAAGTTGGAGAATTTCACACTTTCTTTGAATATGTTTCATACTTTGTTCCATTTTCCACAAAGAAAGCCTTTTTTCGCCCTCTGTTCCTTTTTTTTTCTGATGCAGAGAAAATGGAAGAGCGAAGGAACAGAGAGGCAGGGTGGAAAAATGTCACCTGCAAGAATCAGAGTGCTTTTCCACAGCTCTAATTCATCTCTGCCAGCAGCATGTCTCTACTTCCTCTTTTCTCCCTGACTGAACCAAAATGAGGCCTTTAAGTCCGCTGATTCACCCAGTTATCAGCCTCTGTGCTTTTTTTTGTGCAGAGGTATAAAGAGCTAAACAAGAGGGAATCTGCATAGGGCCCTGCAACCACAACTAACAGCAAAAACTCACATGATTAATCACAGGAGGGGTAATGAATAGTTAGCTGCTGCTCAGACAGAATAGATCCTGACGACGTGACACTTTGTTTCAAACTGAGGATGATTTATTGATTCAGGGAGGATTGATTTATACAGTGAAATCACTTTTGATGGGTCGAAGCTCCTCCATCACAACACCTACTCATCAACCTTTGAATTCACATTAAACGTGTTGCAGTCTTCAATTAGCCCAGGTTTGTGCAAAGTCAGGTCTAGAGCCAATCGTGACCCCAGGTCCATGGCTCCCAGCTTTCATACTGCAATGTATTCCTCATGGCACTGAACAAACAAACCCAAAGTTTATCTATAGCAACATCTCTTTAAGCTACATATGGACTGTGCATATGCTACATGTATAAAGCTAAAACTCTGTACATTCTGCAGAAACTCAACAACTCTTACAGCTGACGTGTTTAGGGTCAATATCACTATAAGATGCCATTGGTTTCCTCATCAGTATCACTCAGTTGTCACAAAAATGAAGCAGTATAATGAAATTCTGAGGTCTTATCAAAAATGAAAAACATGTGCACACATATCATTTTTTTTCCATTGGATGTATGTGATTTTGGCATGTCTCACACACTGCTCTGCAAACTACAGTGTGTGTAGTTAAATAAAACTAAATCTTTTTTTTTTTACATTGTTTTATCATCCCTAACTCATTGTTTGATAAAATAAGTCATTTCTTATCATGTATATTCTATTTTCATAATAATATTAAAAATTTTGCATGTGTCCTTGAAATTGCTGTCCACCCTTTAGGAAACCCTCTGATGTTTTCAGTGACAGCACTATCAGCAATTTGTCTTTATCTAATGGAGGCTGAAACAGTGGCTAGTTGCAGAGTTAGTATTTACACTTGTGTTTTGTAACATTCATCATATTCATCACATTATGTGTGTAGTTGGATGTTTTCAAGTATAACCTGTCCACTCAGTCATAGTGAAATATCAGATGATATAAAAACTTTTCAGAAATTTAAAATATATTTGTTTAACAGAACATAGTCAGCTAGCTAACTGATTTTGTTGCTAAGTGAAGATCCACCATGTGCCTACATTAGCCAAAAATGTCCACCCTGTCAGCAAGCCAATATATAATCACAATATATTAACTTGACTCAACTCGAGTTAATTTATAAAAGGGTGGGAGCTTGACCAAAATGCATTTCTGTCAGCATAACACCTACTTAACAAAATGAATATCAAGTTTAATTGAAAATCTCAACTTTTTAGGGGGAACTTGGTAAGTCTTAAAAGCACTTTATGGAGCTATTTACCCTTGGAAAAAATGTATTTTTCATGATGTGAAAATGTGCTCATCAACATCCAGAGTTCAGAAAATACATCAGAGGATATAAAACAAGATTAAATTTATGAAATGGATCAACAACAACAAAAAAGTTTAGAATGCAGGATAAGAAATATTTTGTTCTATAAATATTGTTTTAAGGTCAGAATAGTCTGAATATGAAAAACAATTCTGATGAAATCCAGATCCTGATCCTGCCATAAAAACATCATGGTGTATTTTCCTCATATCACCCCCTAATGGAGAACATGTTTACGCAGCACATAACACTGCAGGAAACTGATCACTGATCATCTGGTTTTAAGAGACACCTGAGGGACAGGTGAGCTTTGATTTCATCAGTCTGTGATGATGGAAAACGGATGTTTGAGCACACTGAGAGATTGATTTTTACAGAAATCACAATAAGAAATAGTTCACAAATAGAGCATTTTTATGTTACTTTCAGGGTTAATAAATATGTCAATGAGAGCTGTTCACAAAATCAAATGTGGTCCTCTACTTAAAAAGTTTGGACACCCCTGAGTTAGGTCAAGGTGGACTGGTCTCGAGTAATAATCTCATATATCATGTTAACTCCAACACTATGGTCTGTTGTTTTCTGGTCTTAACTTGGTCTTGGTTTTGATTCCCCTCTGGTCTTGGGAGTGTCTTGGTCTTGGTTGAAGCGGTCTTAACTGATCAAGGTCTCATTCTTTTACCACCTAATGTTTTCCCTCTAGTTCCTGCACTGTTTACCACATCTCAGCTACTTCTCTCAGCTGGCGACTTGTCAGCCACAAGTTAATTGATGTTAATATTAAAAACTTAAAAATATCATCTCTGCTACCCGGAATTAATTTCTCTCATTCAGGGGTTTTAGCCAATCAGAATTAGGTATTTAACTCTGTCATGTGACAAGTTAGAAAGCCGGTTAACAATTATTCTTAATCTTACGATTGCGCCTGGTTGAAATAATCACTCACTAACAATGCATGTGATTGATTTATTCTCAAAAAGTGTAGTCACTGAGGGACAATGGTGAATAATGCTCAATAATATCAAATGTGCTGTCCTGTTCCATTTGATTGATGAGTTTTGTCAGCCTTCAGCTCTTTATGCATCCGTCAAATGGATAATTAATGAGAGGGAGCTAATATCACTCCAAACAGAATCATGTTTACGTTATAAACAACACCAAAAACTTAATGTATTGTGTCAGTATGGTATGGAAAAATAATGGTTGTGTATCACCTGTACTGCAGAGGAAATCCTGCACACTGACTGATAAAAAGCAACTGTATCAGTGATGCTGGAGAATATTATTCCTTTTTTTTTGCATTGCACTTTGTTTAAACAGAGCTCTGTTCTTTCCTCACTGAATAAATATGAGCGGCGTGTGTGACGTGTAATCAAAGAGCACTCCTGAGCTTTGATGGGTGACCTTACTGCAGCACCCCGGATCATAAAAATGCATTATAAGTGACACATCCAAGTGTTTCAGTGTAAAATGAGGCCTGTCATATCAACATATGATGCATGTAGTCACTGATAATGTTTAATTTATATGACACATTTTCACTGAGGCTGGCGTAATGCCATTATCATATTGGAGAATGTTTTAAGTTTTCCCCGGGGACGTCGCAACAAATCACCGTGTCTGAAGCAAAGCAGGGCCAAAGATTAATGATAAACATGACAAGGACAAATTAGAATATGTAGAAGAAAAGCGTGTGAGGGCCACACCAAATATCCTCAAGCTAAATAAGTAGACATCCATTCTGATCACCTCCCTCTGTCCAATTTCAGAAACAGTCCCGTCGGCCTCTTTATGAACTGCGAGTGAATGTGCGTTTTTATAATGGACAAAAGCTTCAGCTGTCACGTGTAATAATGACACAGACATGAAGTGAGTGATAAGCACAACACATCAAGTCAGAAGTGCTTAGCAAACTCTGAGACACAGGCAGGGATGGAGGAAAGACTCAGATCGTGAAACTGAGGAACAGAGAGAATAGCTCGTCACTTAGCATGAAGCTACAAACAGGAAATGTTAGCTTAAACGTGAGCCTTCAGACTGAGAGCAGTAACAGGCTAACTGTGCTTTGTTTAGTGGTTAAAAACCTTTCATTAATCATCACTTCTTCTTTTCCTTTTTTTTTTTCAAATCATCAACTTGAAGAGTGAAAACAGCTTCACATTGAGTTTCCTGAGCTGGATGCTAATCAAAGAGTCCACTTTGACCTACTTTCACTGTCAGTTTGACATGTGCTGCTGCTGCTGCCTCTTTAACCTGGTTACATACAGACACAAAGAAAAGAGTGAAACATTTTCACTGAATTTTAAGTTTAGAGTTTTGTAATCTTGGTGGTTTTTGAGTTTTTTTCTTCCACACAGTGCCTGGCACATTTATTTTTCAACCACAATATATTTTTTTTCCTTTAAAGGCCCTGTGAGGACTTTATCATGATTTTAAAATGTTTTCACTTTTATATATTTGCCTGTTTATAATCCATGATTTTAAATGAGACTATCAGGGACAAAAACAGTTTTTTCTAAATGCTATTTCTCAGAATCTGTGCTTAGGTCAAATTTTCCCAAAGGAACATGAATTAATTTACGGCATGTAGACTGAAAGTCCCTTTGATGCCATCTGCCAAAGTTTAGCTGTGAGGAGAAAGATCGGTCCTTTTTCTTGGAGGAAAGGGTTTCTTAGATTTATTTTGTAACAAGGATGGGAGAGAAGAAGAAACATCACTGATTAAAGCCAAAGGTGTCGCTGCAATCAACACCAAATAGACATTCCAACTCCCAGAGCCTTTAAGTGAAGTTGTTTGAGATGTCCATTAATAGTAGGTCTAAGTGTGTATAGATATCTTGTTTAGTAAAGTACAATTGCCTGAGAGGTGTCATCAAAGGCCCTGTGAGGACTGTATCAGTGATCTTGAAATAGTCTCACCTATATTTGCGTGTGTATGATAAACAATTTAAAATGAGATTACCAGAATTGGTCATTTTTAAATGCTATTTCTCAGTTTTCATGGTCTGACCATTTTTCCCAGGAAAACACAACACGTATCACGCAGACCAGTCTCTTTAATGACACTAAGCCATCAGGCAAACTTTAGCAGTGAGAAGCGTGATCTATGACAGAGTGACGTCCTTAGGACAGTGGGTGATAAGCTGTGTCTGAAATCGCTCACTACATAGGGAGTAGGAAATGAGTGTGTGATTTCTGACACTATCATAGTGTTCATTCTAAATGGGGTGTATCCCAGATTCCAGCCCAAGAGGTCATGCAAACAACACCAAAGACTAAGTGAACAAATTACAGTAGACTGAAGTCAGCAGAGCTCCTTAGAGGAGGCCAGTATTCTTACAAGGATGCTTATCTGTTAGCTACTTAAAAAAAGGTTCATAAATAAATAAACTCACTCTTTAAATGTTTACTATCTTCAAGATTTTTTTTCTCTGCTTTGACTTGACACGACACAGTCCTCTTCACCTGCAGTGTCTGGCTTTAAACATCAATGTTGTATCCTCCACATGCAGATCACAAGTTAGAAGCAGCTTAGATTGACTTTTACTTTAAGAAAGAAAATTAAATTGAAAATCTTTATTATTATTATTATTATTATTATTATTATTATTATTATTATTATTATTATTATTATTATTATTATTAATTAATTATTTTTTTTTAGATTTTTGGAGCACAAAAATTAGAAAAGTTCGTTGGAGCTGTAGAGATGACTCAATCAGGTTTAATACAGTTTAGCATATTCTTAATCAGATATAGCGACTCAAAAAATGCTCTAACAGACGGTTGAGCTGCAAAAAGCTGAAATGTCCCTTGACCCAAATATAACAAAGACAGAAAACAGAGGCACCTCTAACATTTTACTAAAATTAAACAGCTGTAAGTCACACATTGGCCACACCCCTTCTTAAGTAAATGTATAAGTCCTATTTATGCAATATCAATATCAAAAATAATTCACCATCTGCGTGTTATCACGATAAACAAATGAGCCAAACCCAAAACAGTTATTTGAACCAGAGCGATGTCTCATTTTGCTGTACTTAATTCATCTTGTAGCATGCAACCTAATTGGTCTTCAGGGGCTTTTGAGCCAGCCCCTAGTGGACACTTAAGAAACTGCAGGTTTTTTGTTTGTTTGTTTTGTAACACCAGCAGTTGTTTCTTGTTTTTCTGGCCATGAGGCACCATTTGCATGTTTCTCTTTTCGTCTTTTCTTTTACTTCGTTACAGTTCAGTTGTGGAGGGTTGATGTGCACGTGCCCAAGTGAGGCTGTGTGCACGCCCCCTAGGTGTCTGCCTGGTGACATTTGTGCAAGTCTTTGAGTTTTTGTTTGTTGTTATCATGTGCTTATATGCTGAGTTGTTTTTTTCTTTATCTCAAACTGCACCCCCTGTTTGGGCATAGTCTGGAATATACCTTTTCTCCCCCTCTCTTCTCCCAATGTTTTTATTTCATACCTATTATAACGGGGCGCTGGGCAGCTAGCAGCTCCAAGGTTCTCCCATTCCTGTATTCCCACGTCACTATGTGTTCCTTCCAATAAAGTATAACTGATTTCTGATTTCTGGTCCATGACACAGTCCTCTGATATTTATTCAGAAAGAGATCACAAATAAAACAGCAGCAGAAAAGGCAGTCATTCATAAAGAACAATTCTCTTAAACCTGCAGGTTTTGTAGTAAGATGTGAGAAGACAGTAACTTAACTTGGATGTTTAATGTTACGCCGACAGGACGATTGGGGGCCCTCTGTCTGCTGCCTGTGCTGAATCAGAGAGGTCACTTTATTGTTTTCGAAGGGGAACATAAATCCCAATAACCATCAGCGCTGAGAGCTGATCCATGAGCACCTCTGAGTGAATGTCACATCCAATGGAGCAGCTACTCCTCCATCTCCACCTGAGGCTCTGGAGATGGATGGCCCCGCCGCTGCATGGTGCACTGTCTCATTTCTGCCCCGGTACAGAAGTCAACGCTGATTAAAATATCCACACTGGGTCCTTCTTTCTATTACCAATCCACTCACCCAGCCCAGACCCTCTCAATTAAAGTGCAGGGGCCCAGATGAATGGAGATGAGGGGGTGAATGGTGGCTGACAGAATTACAAACGCTCTCAGTCACAATTTATCCTCCTGACAATTAGGGGCAATTTGTTTCATGCTAACTCATCCTTAAGGTTTCAGAAGGTCCTGTTTGATATCAACAGGAGCGGCTGCAGCTGTCAAAAGCCCCTAAGCACCACTCTTTATTTTGATTACACACAGTCGACTGCACTTTACAGTACAAGTAACACTTCCCACAGCCTGTGTGCTCACTTCAGAGTAACACGTGTTTACACAGGCTGGGCTAAAACAGATTCAATCGAGTTAAAGGTTAACTCGGCTTCCAGGGTGTGTAACTCAGCATTGAACTTAACCTGAAATCTGTGCTTTTCCGTCTTGCAGATCTGATTCTGCTGCTTTGTAACACCCCAAACAATCAGACTGACTACAGCAATTACTGAAACAGGTTACAAGGCAACACAGCAATACGTAAGCTCTCCGACAACCTTTTAACTCCAGCTGCAGCTGTGAAAACTGAAAAATGATGGTGACTTTTCAGCGAGAATGTCTTAGGCTCGGGCACAATGGAGAACAGCTCTCAATGACTGAGCCACTTTCTTTAGCGGAACCACTAAACTTCTATGGCGATATTCTATTGTGCTTTGAAAAAGGGCTTTTGAAATGCATTAGCACTACACACTTTCTGAAGAAAGAGCGAGCAGGGATTTGAAACATAGCGAGGGAACAAAAAAAAGGAGAGGAAGAAAGAAATAAAAGCAGGATGCAATCATTTTTTTTTAAAATTCGCCCAGCCTCCTTGAGATCTCTCTTTCATTGTTTGCTGACGACTTGATACTGCAAACTTCCATCTATTTTTTTCTCCTTCTGCGTCTTTTTCTTCTGCCGTAGCAAATTTGTTTTCAGGCTCCATAAAATAGCCTTTTCTTATTTCAAGCAGCAGTGTATGCAGTGGAAAATCTTTCACATAATATATCCTTAAAAGCACATTACTGTGTCCCATACACCGTTAAGAGTTAAGAACACAGTTAATATTTACAGTCAGAAAAAAAAAACGGGAGAAAGGGAACGGATTTTGCCAGCGAATAAAACACCCCCACCCACGTATACACACTCACTCTCAGTGCAGCAGTTGAACAATTGCTATTCACAATCCTATCCTTAATGCCTAAGACCAACATAAAAGAGGGGAGTTTAAGAATATAGGGATAAGCCCTTTCAGCTTTTCTAAGTCTTAAGGCTGGTTTATGCTCCATGAATACTGAGCATCGGCAGCCAGTGCTGTTGCCACTCTAAATAGATATTACAATGATTTGGGAACAATGCATTCGACTGATTCCCTCAGACACAAAAATACATATATGTGTATATATAGTGAATAGGAGGCAAACATTAGCGCTCCCTGACAATACAAGCATTTTTGATGTAGAAGGGTAGAGCAAGATTAATGTCTGAGCGAGAGAAAAGGCGAGATACCACTTTGGGTGTTTGCTGGGAAAGCTGCAGCGGGAAGATGCTTTGAGAGTCTAAATCCCCCCCTGAGTACAATGCAGGGCTGCTGATACAACCAACAGACACGGGGTCACCTCCCCTCAGGGAGACAATGGAGGCACAACAACAAACTGGAGTGAGGAAGCACCGGGGACCGCGCCGGCACAAAGGCATCGAGAGGAAGGCAAAGAGGGGGGAAATAAAGTCGGAAAAACGCAATTTGCCAGCATTTTCCATCATCATTATTATTGCTAATAAGCATCAAGGGCTGCTGAATGTCAGCCGGGGAGGAGAAAGTGACCATTCTCCAAAATCTCACCCGCTCCTTTTTTTTTTTGCATTGGAAGCAAGAAAATGAGACTTCAGTGGAGTCTGCTTCTATCACACTAAGTGACAACATATGGAAGCGTTTCATGCGCTAAAGGATGATTTTGAAGAGGGCCGTCTCACAGCACAAGAGAGGTATGGATAAGCAGTCCTCTTTTTTTTTTTTTTTGCCACTTAAGCTTTCCAAACGGCCTCAGGGCTCCAGAACAACTCCGACCCTTGTGTCTCCTCTCCCAATCCAAGATTAGCCTGTCTTCTTGTCTTAATCCAGCAGAAACGCTGCATCCTGACTCCAACACCTCTCCACAATTACTGCACTCCATAATCCCCTGCCTGCCTCCATTTTCCCTACTGCTTTAAGAGGGGTAAAGATCAGGGGTGAGCACTCATCCCCGAGCCCTCCCCTGCCTCTCACCATGGCAGTTAAGTGTCTGTGGAAATCACAGAATGAGTAAGCCTTGTGACAGCTTATTAATACTTCTCTCTTCTCGAGGGTTTACCAATGGTCAGTCCTTAAGTATACTGTACTGGATTAAAAGGATTTGCTTGTAGCTCAGGTTGGCTTCCGCAAAGAGGTATTTCAGCACAATTCTCCCGCTCTGCTCGTACTAAGATGTCACTTAAAGGGGTCTTGAGTGGCATTGTGCGCCAGGCTGATGGTCTATAAGATATAATGTGGAACATGGAGCTAAGGTCTTTTTCATGGTCAGTACCTCCTATGATTTCAAGTAGCACTTGATCCTCTCAGGGAGCAGAAAGCACTCAGGCCCGGGTCTGAAATACAGCAACCAGACCAACCGAGCGAGCATGCGAGCGCGCGGCTTTCTGAGCACAAAACTTTGATAGTTTTTACTGTTGTTCCAGAGAATGACCACCGCAGTTCTCTTCCACTTAAAGCTGCTGTTCACTGCAGCATACACAGCCGAGCAACAATGACTGTGGCGCTTACAGAGACGGGAGATGTGCTTAAATGAATCATCCTGCTGGCTTAGCATAGCTTGGATGCCTCAGTGCTCTGGATGTCTTTAATGCGTTTGTTTGCCTGCAGGCCCTCCGATTCTTTCTCCCTGCTTTCTCTGCTTTCTAGCCCAGATAGATTATACGTTTTTCCTTTTTTTTCCCTCCCTTATATTTATTTCAAAACCTAAATGGACTTGAATCGATCAATACCTCATTGTGTGTGTGACGAAAGCTGCGCAGCAGAGAGGGGGGGGCACCCAATATGACAGATGTTACAATTCAGATTTTCTTTTCATTCTTTTTCAAGTAAACACAATGGCATATCGAAAGGCATTTCAAAAGCTGTTTTAAATTGATTTAAGTTCGCTCCTTGTCATAAAGCTGTGTGTTCACAAGTATCACAAAGACGACTGGGGAGCGGAGAAAGAGAGTAAAAGAAAGCTGCCTCCTCTAAGGACTCTAAGCCATTGTAGGCTTCTACCCAAGCTTTAGATTTAAAAAGGGACCAAGCCTGGACAGATTTGCTCAGAAGTCTTTTCAGAAGATATTTTTTGAGCCGGAGATAGTCATCGTGGAGAATAAACAACTTACTTTCAGAGAAGGGAGGGACATGAAAGAATGTGCAGGCAAAAATGTCCCACTGCTAACAAAATCAAGGAAAATAGAAGGGCATCTGGATCCTGTGAGCTCCTCTATCAAATGTCCCACCCGATCTGGAATCCACAATAAAGAAGAGCCACTTGTGCATAATATAACGATTGACATGACATATCACTACAGCAGGGGGAATAAAATGGGGAAAGGAGAGAGTCTTTTATGTTCTGAAAATATGATGTGATTAGGCCTTTTGATGCTGGAAGCTACTCATATTTTTTTTTCCTGCATCAAAAGGTGAGATCTTCAGTTTCTCATATTTCTCTCCACGGTATCGCTCGATATCTTCAAAAATTATTACTGCTGCATAACTGAATTAATCGACAGAAGTACAATTGAGCTGGAACCTCTGTTGCCCTAGCTACAGGGACAATACCCATCTCCTCATCCAGTCTCATCTGTTCCATTTAGTCGACGTGATTCTCAGAACGTCCAATCTGCCATGCCTCATTCAGACGGCACGGTGACCACGAATACGCTGCGTCCTCAAACCGTGATAGATGGCCCGGCTGAAGGGAGGGAAAAGACAGAGGAAGTTTTTGGAGAGATAGGGCCCAGTTTTCTCCAAGAGGACAGGAGAGAGATGTCTTCCAGTCTGCGGCGCCGGAGCCTCGGAGAGAACAAAACATGCAATTAGAGCAGCGGTACACTGTGAAGTGGTCATTACTAGAGCTAATGAGCGCGCTATCTGTCCAGACATTAAAGTGCTCGCTAACGAGGGCTTGTTCATCATCGGCGAACACAAGTCATCGCATAATCCTATCTCCTGTCTTCTCATCCCCGTGGCAGGGAGAGAGGCTCATCTGGGCCAGCGGCCGACAAAAGAGTGCAAACAAGGCTCAGGGCTTTGGCTCGGAGAGTTCAACTCTTAAAACTTGACCAGATCACTCGTCTCATGGGAGTTCTTCTGCTTGTTCACATGCGAGCATTACTGACAACCTCTGATATGCTTAAAAAAAACAGATTACCAAAAAGAAGTGTCCTCTTTAATTCAATCTTTCTGCACAAAAGTGGAGATAATGACCTTTCTGAAGCTCAATCCCAACCTCCACTCCTTGGAAGTCTTCTTTGTGGACTTCTCCCAAGTTTGCAGACAAAAAGTGCCGCCATCCGCCACAAGAGGGCACTGCAGCCAAGCATTTTCTCCCTCCAACATGTGCTCTTTCTACTCTTCTGCTGCTGCTGCTGTGTGGCATCCCATACTGTAAGCTGATAAAGACAAGACAACCGATCGTTGCATCAGATAAAAGGGGAAGGGAACACGCTCCATAGGGTTCACAGATTCTTAAACACTTATTATCTGTTTGATTCATTCCTGATTGCAAAATATTTTCAAATCCTCCCACAGGGCAGGCACCCCCTCGCTGTAACCCCCCTCACACACACATATACAAACACACTTTTGTGTCCTTGTGTTTCTATTTACCCGAGAAAAGAAGGAGTTGTTTGGAGGGGGAGGTTAGTCCTCCAGTTTGTCACAATAACACAGAATCTTTGGCATTCACAGCCCCCCAAACAGTAAATACAGCTTCCCTGTGAAAAAGAAGTCAAGACGAGCCTTTTAGAAAGAGTGACTGACACAGGAGTGAATACATCTGTATCCAAATAAAAGAATGCAAGAATGAAAATATGTTTTTTTCTTTTTACATGTGCGCGTGTGTGTGTGTGTGTGTGTTTGTTTCCTTTCCTGTCTCCACAGGGCAATGTTCTGGCAGTCACAATCGGATGAACAAGTTTTTCCTCCATTGTCGAGTCTCTAACACCCGGCTATGACTCATTTCATACCCAGTAATTATGTTTTGGGAAGAAAAAAAAAAAACAGACTTTAATTCTTTTTAATTGTGCAAAGCTGAGGAAACTGCCGGCTGAACGCAGACGTAATGTGTTTAACCTTGGGCACCAATATCCCCACATAAACCACCACCGTGTGAGACCTCCAGATAAAAGATGGTAAAATGGGAAATAGCACAAAAAGCAATGGGCTGCATGGAAATATGCTTTATTTTTTTCCACATTGTCTTCGGTGTTCTGCACACAGAGATCTTGAATTCCTTCATTTTACATTTGATCTGCAGAACAAAGCCGGCAAATTCAGGTCACTTTTAATTATTTTTCACACTTTAAAAGGGAATAATACTAATAATAAAGTCACCCAGCAGTCTAATTGTTGCACTGCACAGTAGCAGACCCTGTGGAGGGAGCGTATCTGCAGTGCATCTCAAGAGTGCTTCTGATTACTTCCTCTCTATTCATCATTTTGTCGTCTGGCCCCAAGGCATCAATAAACAACTGTCATGGATCCAAGTGATGGCAAATCAGTCAGCTTTCACAGCACAAAGCCTCTAATGCAATTTTATTGTTCATTACTCTATCATAATATTATATCTATTATTATGTTTTTATTTATCAGAGACCTCCTGTTTGATTATCTGCTGAGTTTCAGGTAAAACTGTGTTTCCACGAAGGAGATTAGCATCCAACAAACCAGGTGCTATCTCAATCCTTTTGTAGCATAATAAGGTGTGATATAGTCTATCAACTGTGCTGTCAGTGTGTGCGAGCGTGTGTTTGTCTGTGTGTTGTATGCATAGACAGATAAACACACACACACACACACACACAGACAGAGTGATGTGCAATCAGGAGCATCAGAGAGTTTAGCTGCAGTAGCATCGCCCCCGAGGGACTGCTGCTGAGCCTGTGCAAACATGTGGACCTCGCTCTGCCACCTGGGAGCGAAAGGGGAAGACAATCAAGATCAGCAGCCCAGATAATCTCTGTTTAGGACACTACATGCATTTAGGCTGAAACGTGAGACTACACAGGAGTTGTTTTTGATCCGAGTGTGTTTGTTCAGCATCTGTATCAGGCAGCGGCTGGTTTCAGGGGATGAAGTAGTGAACACGGCGGCTGGAGAGCAGGTAAGAAAAGGAAAAGAGGAGAGAAGGATGGAGGAAACTTGCGAGCTAGCTGAAGTATTTTAGCACCAGCATGCACACTTGGTCAAATAAATTCACAATTTAATAGGACTCCTGACAAAATCTGTGCTCAGAACCAATTTCAAAGCGCCCGTTTCGGGGTCAGTCTCATCTCAGCTGTGCTGGGCAGCAATCACGCTGCGTGCACACAAATGATGCTTAACCACAATTAACCTGGAGGGTGTGCCGTGTTCTCCAGGACCATTCAATCTCACTTTTATATCACCAAGAAGTTAGAAGTTAAGAGATTGTCTTGGCTCCTCTCTCATCAAGCATCAATAATTGATTGAGGCCTCTGGGACACGTCGTGCATTGTGTCTCCTGAGGTGATCAGCAAACAGAGCCGCCGCGTGGGAGGAGAGGGCACCCACTGGTGCTTTGCTTGACCCAACCAATCCTCTATTATTTATTACAGCAAAAAGGATCCTGCTGGATGGGTTAAGGAGGTCAGTCCACATTTAGTGCTTCCTCGACGGACGTCCCCGAGGTTTAGATTGAGCATTTCGCGCTACGCTGCTTCTCCCACACATGCCCTGATTTGATATTAATATCATTCTCCTTTTTTTTACCCTCCTCTTCATTGAGATTAGCACCTCTCCTTTTTTTTCACCCATTCTGACATTCATTTTGGGTCCAAGACGGACGATTGTGTGAAACAGACTTTTCTACAGAAGAATGAAATCCTAAATTGGTATTCTTGCGAGCTCACATCTAAATAAAACTCAAGCCTCAAGTTTAGGTCATGCAAATCAACTCGGAGTAAGAACCGAAACATTTACAACTGACACATCGTTTTTCTTGTGGCTGGCTTAGAAGGAGTTCATTATTTTGTGGTTAAACAAAAGCTTTGCTTCAAACTTATATCCCCAACACTCCATGAATAAAAGATCTTGATGAAATGAACCCTGTCCCTTTTTTTTTTAAGCTATGCACCACTGGAATTGATTCCTTTATTCACATTTTGGAAATTAAGACTGCTCCAGATTTGCGTGTTGGCAGCATTGCTGGCCAAATGTCATCGTAAAAGCCTGTGGCGTTGTCCTCAACATACTTCTATCAGTGTGTCCTGTCACCCCGCCATTGTTCCACCCTGACACCAGAATCCCACTCAAACATAAGCCGGGTCAAAGTTCAAACCTCCAACACTCACACGGACGCTGACAAATGCCATCTAAACCTGACCTTGGGCCCCGAGGCTAAGACAATGAGGTGACACGACACGGCCTCTGCCTGCTTCCTCCACACACACACACACACACACATGCACAGACACACACACACACAGTCATTATGTCTGACAGTAACTCTGTATGAAAAGTTACCCTGTGAAAAAACAACACAAAACCATCCATCAAAGGCTAACAAAGCTGAGGCCAAAGCACTGCGAGCGAGCCAGAGAGAACAAACCTTTAAGTCTCTTATCAGCTGATGAAGGAAATTACACGGCTGCAACCCTGAAACATTTAATTAACAGTTTACGTGCTATCATGCTATATCACATCTCTGCCACCACTCCTCTACAATTGCCCTGAACACCTTGGGCAGTTTGCAGGAGGTTTGATACCCAGCATTCCTCCCTCCCTGTCTTAAAGTTGATTTTTGTGTCAGATAGCCTCATTTCAGAATACAAGGAAACAATCATAACTCAGAGGACACAACAAATTAAATCCACCTTTAACAATGTGACACATTTGGAACATCCTCAGAAAAGAAGATCCCTTTAGCTTCCACCAGCGATCGCAATCACGCCGTGCCCCATTGTGCGGCAGCGCCTCCTTTGTGAGTGTGTGTGTATGTGAGTGTGTGCTTGGTAAAATTTGTGTTGCCAGGTCACCTTGAGCGTTTTGGTGCACATGGCATGAGGGTCCCGCCGCTGTCTCTGGCGCGCTTCGCTGAGCACTTCCTCAAGCGCGACACTCCCACTCCAGCAGGGATTTCCACACACCAACGGTTGGATCTTCCTCTGGGCCTCCATTGCTAACCATTAGCGGCGGATTAGGAGAGCGGGTAAACGGAAGAGGAAGGGCTCCAGGGGGGCTAGCTATCAGGTGTCTTTCATAACTGACATCCCCACATGACCGTCCAGGGTTGGAAACCTGTGTAAGCTCCATTTTTACTTCTCAAATTGTATTCAGATCTGCTGTCATTGTGTGGTCTGGAGGACCAGGAAACAACTAAAGCAGGAAGTCACTGTCACTGATATTTTCTTTAAAAGTTCATGGTTCTTCAGTCAGACAGTAAACAGGTTTCTCCCCACTCTACATATACGTGTACCTAAGAATCCACTGGGCGGACAATAGCACAGCGTGGAACTGTGGGAGGCTAAACTGGTTTTTACCAAAGTAAGGGTTTTAATGGCACTGGAACTGGAACCAGGTTTACGCGACAATGTTTCATTTAAAAACGCTAAAACGCGGTGAAAAAAAATCTTGTTATACAGAAAAACTGAGGGACTGACAACCCTGTAGTAAGCATGCCAGGCCTGTAGTTGGTGCTATAACTGTGTTATCCAGAAGCAGCTTTTGGTAGATCTCCGCTGAAGCAGAGTTGAGCTGATCATCTGGTGTATTGGGGAATACTAAGAGCAGAAGTGGAGCAACAGATGCACATTTTGTATAAAAACAGTCAGCAGATTCAGCAGATTGAGCAGCACAAGCACAACACAGTAGTTCACGATGATCATAACAATGGTGCTGTTGGACTGTTAGATGGCCTGCGCAAAGTGGAGTGAGAAGTCAGCGTTTCCACTGAAAACAGCAGCTTACCGTTTACCCAGCAACGGTGTCGGCAGCGTTTCATGAAATCCCATTTCGAAGGCTGTTTTCAAAAGTTTGTGTTTAGTTCGGCTAAACAGCTGTTTCTGTGTAAACACAAGGCTGAAACGGTTGTAGTGTAAACTGCCCCTGAGAAGCGCTTCAATCACATTCTGTCGAGATCGTAAAATCTGTTGAAAGCAAGCAGCAGACCCAGGTGTTAGCAAGTAGAATTTATGCAAACGTGACAGTTACTGCAGTTCCCTGAGTGTCCACACGGGGGCTGGCCTCAAAAAGCCAGAGAATCCCCGTTACAGCCCACATGAAAATGTCCTTTTTGAATTTGAAATTTGATATGTTGACAGCCTCATCAAAGATCAGGGTCTGACCAGTCCTGACCTGATGAATCTGAAAGTGTGCTGTGGTCTCTCCAACTGGAAGGCCTTGATTGGATCCTTCAGACTGTAAGTTGCGAGGTCTAGCCTCCATGGATCAGACAGGTGTGCAACATTTGAAGACCAAGTCCACCAGACCTTCTTGCTTCGCTTCTTGCCGTAGCTCTGACGCTCATGTTCATTTCAGTGGTTTTCCAGATTTCAGCATCGACTCCAAGAACAAAATGTTCACCCACTATCCCCACTCGCTGTGTGGGATGTGTCAATTTAACAAGCTCATTAATGCTGTTCTCGTCAGCAGTCGTAATGCTGTGGATGATCAGGGAAGAATGTGCCTTACTGGAGAACTGGGCAGTTTACAGAGCTTAACGGGGGAGGAGAAGAGAGATCACAATGTCAAAATATTATGACAATAATCATCTTGTTGATGCTTTGACTGATGACTTTGTGTTATATGATCGAGGATATGTTGATATATCTTAATTTTTTGTCAAGTTGGTCTGTAAGTTTGTTTGAACAAGCTACTGCGAGTCTTAACCGGACACTCTTGTAAAAAAAAAAAAGGTTTAATCTCTGAGGTTTTCCTGGTTACATAAATTGCGAATGAAAATAAAGATAAAAAAAAACAATGTGGCAAAGGGCGACAGGCCTGGATCAAACCTGGGCTATCAGGGTTAGCAAATTAGCTGCTAAGCTCAACCAGATGACCATAAGCCATTATATGTGACCACTGCAAAAATACTGTTATATGATCAAGTGTTCACAGACATCAGGCAAACAGTTGTTGATTTGCAGGGTCTGAAAACACTTTTTGTGGCACCATGTGTTCATAGGCTGAATATTTGTGCTTCTTTAAGATCGGTCAGTGAACTCCTTTGACTGGCTCATAACTCTTAAATGCCTCACTGTATTAGCACTTTGCGGACAAAGTGCTCAGTTTTAGTTGTCGGTACATAGCACTATGGGGTTTGTCAGATGTTTTTTAAAGAAAAATTTTGCGGTACAATAAAAAGAACATTGCATTTTGTGTTTTGAGAGGAATAACTATTTGATTGTATCAGAAACACATTTCACACTACTGATTCTTTTATAACAGCAAAACCGTTGATTGCTGTTTTACAATCAGAAATTTTCCAAGCTTGAAAAGTCTTGAGAAACATTTAATAAAATGTTGTGTTTACTGACAAGCAACTTTAAAAAAGATTGTTGAGATAAAAAATGTACTATCTGAGTTGTGGGTGTTCCTGTGAACCTGATCAGTATCCAGGTAGATCTTCCACTAACACGGGGACCACATCAGGACTCTGCAGGTCGTGCAGCCAGCGGCCACTGAGGTGTAACCGAGCGAATCTGAACGTTGAGCCTCTATTTGTCAACGAGACAAAGGTCTGGTTTTCTCTCTGAGGTCACAGTTGCATGGAGAAGAAAGGCGGACCCCGCCAGGTAAATAGGATGTCATTGTCCAGCAACAAAAGCATAGTCTTAACCCTGCGACCTCATCAGCTTTGGGGAAGGCTTCTCTATTCTCAGTCAGTCATCAGAAGAAGGAGCAGGCCTCTTTTCAACACACTGCCAGGACAGCGCTGCTATTGGTCCCCTCAGGGCTGCCGGTGCACTTGCAGAACAGGATACAAACATGGCAACCTGTGGCAACATTAGCTTTCACATCCTGAGGCTTAAAGGCTTCAGAGAGGAGGCAGGTGTGATAGAGAGAAATATGGCTCTGGTGGTAGTGAAAATGATATGTAGATAATCAGATAATCTGCAGCATGTTGTTCTTAAACCATAAAGCATGTGTAGAGGGAAAGCCGGGGAACCGTTCCTCCTTATTAGATTAGAGCTGAGACACATTTTGAAGGTTGCAGAGAAAAAAAGCTGCACAGAGAAATGAGCTGCCTGCTGCTTTTCTGTTCCTTAACTGCCCCACATTTCCTGCAAAACCCATCAAAACGACTTTCAGAAAAATGCAGTATCACTTGTTCTGTGATCACGCTAATCTGAACGCCTTAGCAGATTGAGAGCTTCGAGTGCTGAAAGCAAAGGCAACTCAATCTTAGAATTTAAAAGGCTTTTTTTTTCGCCTCATACAGCCTGCAGCCAAATGGCACTTGTGTTCTGACACGGCACATAAACACACACAAAAGAAGTTATTAGCGTAGATGCAAATCAAATTACTAGCAGTGTAAACTGCTATTCCTCCCTGCACTTGGGCCTGTAATTACTCTGGCTTATAGGACTATAATGAATGCTAATGACACACTACTGCAAGGCCATCAGCTGAGCACTTGTGTGAGGTTGGGTGATTTTCACTTAAGTTATGAAAGCCCATTTTAGTCCTGTTTGGTTTCCCCTTCATTCCTACTCTGTGCAAGATTAAAGAGAACAAGAATTTTAGAGGGGGAACACTTGCCGGGAATATGTTTCAAGAGCAAATCGTTTAAAAATTAAAGGCCGTAATTGGATGCATTCAACCATATCATATATAAAGCGTATTTTTGCATTTCAAAAGGGATTACAAATTCAGCCACACAATGAGTCCTTGTGGAAATGACAACAGTTGCACATGCCTCAAACAAGAATCCGCCTGTGTTCCTCTCTGAATCTCATTTCACTGAGAAAATATCTGCTTTAGCAGCACAGAAATCAGCACATAAACAAAACGATACAATAATAATCCATCCTCTGTGGATTGGAAGTAAAATCTCTGAGTATTAATAATCAAATACACTCAGGTTGTTTGGAGTATAAGGAGATGGTGTGGACCACAGTGGAATAAAAACAAAGACACTCTGGAGTATCTAACAGCAGATAGAGCTTAGGCAGTTAATGTACATGGTTGTGTGTTGTTGATGTAAAGTGTAAAGATAGTGAGCAGGTTGTTATGCAAATAAGAATCCAGACAGGGTGTGGTGATTGCATACCATGGATTGTTTTAGGCCTCGTCCAAACGTAGCTCAGTATTTTCAAAAATGAATGATACCCCTGCCTTATTCATTTTTAAAAATACTTTCATCCACACGCACTGAGCTAATCTAGCGATAAGTATAACTTAAAAAGCACGCCCAACCCATATTTGGCAGTGATTTTCAGACGTTGAACCTGTGCCATCCAAACAAATGAACCCCTCCATTCAGCTGTGACATTTCAGAACCAAAAACTTTTTTCTCGGTGTATACATGAAACCATAAAACCAGAGTTTTTCACAATCTTCTCTTTGGCCGGAGTTTTCAGAAAACGTTGTTTTAGTGATGTAAAGCTGTGTGAATGACAGGCCGATGACAGGAGCACATCTGTCAATGTGACCCAGGTGCTGGATCCACCGATGTATACTGGGTTGAGGGATTTTAACTCAGTGCTTGAGTTACATAAAAATAATCAAAGCCCAAAATAGGTTAAACATTTTATGACCCAGCAGTTGAGTTCATAAAATAACCCAGCTGTTTTTAGTGTGTAGTCAGCTATGCGTCACTGAGGCGAGGGCAGGTGGACATCCTGACGTCATGCGAAAGGTCTTTCAGCTATTTCTGACAACAACGCACAAAAAAGACAGAGGGTTTCATTCCTTTTTAAAAAACAGATGTTTCAGTAAATTTTGGACTCTACTTTTGGGCCGTTTTATATAGTAGCTCTAAAAGGATAATTCCAGGTTTTTCAAGCAGGGTTGTGTGAGGTAAGTGTAAATAGTGAGTGATTTACCCACAGGGACTGAAGAGATGCTGGGCTTTCCTCCACTGCAGACACTTCCACTTAATCTAGCCCGATTCAAGCAACTCTGACCCTTAACTCTGAAGTCAGAGGTGTCTGTTCTATGTTGAACTTCAGAAAGCCTGTGTGATATAGCTCTGTTCATGGGCTGCTCCAATATGTGTCCGTGTGCCTAAAGCAAGGGTGGCCAACCAGTCAGAGACCAACTGTGTTGTTGTGTGTTTTTTGCAACTCTGTGTTTGTGCTGCTGCCTGTCTTGGCCAGGACTGTCTTGTAAAATAGATTTTTAATCTCAACGAGACTTTTTCCTGGTTAAATAAAGGTAAATAAAATAAAATAAAATAAAATAAAATAAAATAAGAGCCACAAAAATGAGTGTGGTACTACAAAGAGCCACAAAAAATGTGATCTTGCAAATGCACTTCCTCTCACAGATGAACAAAATTACATGAAATGAAAATGAATTCATTTGCAATTTTTCAAAGCGAGATTTGTTGTGTTTGTCAGCGTGTTAAATTTGTACTTGGAGCCATGTGAAAGACAAATTTCTGTTTTTACTGGGGAAGAGACAAAGTTCAATTAATCTATCCATCTATCTATCTATCTATCTATCTATCTGTCTGTCTATCTATCTATCTATCTATCTATCTATCTATCTATCTATCTATCTATCTATCTATCTATCTATCTATCTATCTATCTATCTATAAGCACATGAGCGACTGAGAGGAACACATGTAGAGAAAAGAAAATGAAACTTAGGTATCAATCTCGTCACCCAAGTATTGATCAATACTGATCCCAACGTTTGCAACTATACATTAGTTTAATGAGTGGATCGAAGAGCCACACACCGAAAGGCAAAGAGCCACATGCGGCTCGGGAGCCACAGGTTGGCCACCCCTGGCCCAAAGGATCCCCTGTGGGTAATACTGGTAATAATCATACAGCCTCAAATCCAAAGAAAAAGAAGAATATCCTTTTTAGAGTACATATGAAGGAAGGCAGCAAGACTTTCACTTTGTTCTGAGCTCCTTGAAGACATCTTAAAAAACAAATGCAACACATTTTTAGGTTTAGAAAACAACCAAACTTCAAGTTTTATGTGTTCTTCTATCCGACAGGCTTCAACACACTAATCTTATCCTATAAGTGATGAATCCCAAGAAATCATTGTTTATTTTTGGTCCAGTCAACCACAGTTTACCTCAGCACAGTTTTTATATTCCTAATGCTTAGACATCATCATACTACACATATTTTTATTTTAAAAATATACTATATTCTACTACCAGAACGTTTGAAAAGGTCATAACATACATGTATACATGCAACAAATCCACATTATGGTCTTATTCGGCTCGTCTTCCTGCCTAAACAGCACACAAGCTTATCGTATACACATGTTTAATAACACACGTCTCAACCTTGGCCTGTGGAGAATTTGATTATTGAATGATGTTACAGATTTACTGATCTATCAACCACAACCTTTGAGTGTTTTTTTTCCTCTCCTCACAAACAGAAGAGCGGGCTGAAGCTGCTTGAATAAGGAGTTTCTGGTGACCTGAGCTAAAGGTCGGCGGTGCAGGAGAAATGCTGCAGTAGAGGAATGCAGGACAGCTGAAGTCTGTGTGGATGACAGAGAGATAAGGACTGTGAGGAAGAGGAGAGGACGAAGAAAGACCTGCACCTTCCCGGAAACACTCGGGACTCCAGTAAGAGGAGGAAGAGCAGGCTGCAACGGCAAGATTTCTGCATTATGATCTTTAAACCAAGTGGGTGACTAAAGGGTGACTGAAGGTCCCTGTTGGTTCTAAGTAATGCCATAATACACAAGCGTACTTTAACCTAAACTCTGCTACATTTCTACCTTTTTTCATAACAGAAACAACAATTTCTCCATCCACATCCGGACATTTAGATGTTGCTTCTAGGCTTTGGATTTAGAAGATTCACACCCTGTCGACTTTATCTCCATACAGCAGCTGAAACAAAGTTGTTTGCATTTGTTTTACGTTATTAAAGGAGCAGTGAGGAGTTTCAAAGTGATCTTAAAAAAGCGTTCTAGATATATTCCTGATCGTAACCCACACTTTAAAATGAGATTATTAGCACCAACATCACTGGTCATTTCAAAGAGCTACTTTTTTAGCTTCCCAGGACTTGTTCATTCCAGCACGTTGAAGTCTCTATGGCAACACCATGCCAGCTGACAAAGCTTAGCAATAAGATAAGACATCTGTGTTTTTTCTTTGCTGAAAATGATTTCTTGTATTTTATTTTTTTATAATGGTGGACACTGGAGCTGAACTGTCAGAAAGAAAAAGGACAGAAGAGCAGAAGAAAGATAAACCGGAGAGGGACAGAGCATGAGCTAAAGGCTAAAAGGGCTAAACTGTTATGCCGCGGCCACACCAAACGCGAACACGCGAACACGCAAATTTACTCGCGCGAATGGCCTGTCACGCGCCGCGTGAACGCCCGAGTCTCGCCGCTGGACTTTTTTGACAAGCTGAGGAGCTAACATGCGAATGCGCGGTACTGCGCATGCGGAGTAGAGAGCTCGTTCATTTAAAGACCGAAAGTCCAAAAGAGCAGCTGAAAAACAATGAGCTGTGGTTTCCAAAGCATGACAGGAGAGTGTGTGAAAGCTTTGGAGATCACAATCAATGCCTGCTGCCTCTCCCTGGTAATCCACCAGCCCTGCTTGGCTGTTCCCTGCGATCTCATCCCCGATCCCCCGAACCTCCGACCCCCCGTACCCCCGACCACCCGAACCCCCGACCCATGTTCCTGGAGGTCTCCCTGGGGATGATGAAAGGGTGGAGGAAAGAGAGGAGCACAGAGAACTTCCATCTTTTCCCTGGTTCTGCCCCTGCCCCGCACTTTCCTCCTCTTTATCAGGCTCAAAACTCCGCTGAGGAAAACACAGTCGGACTCAGTGATAGCCCGTGCAGGCAGATCCAGCTGGGAACGAATGTTTTCAGAACTTACATTCAAAACCTGTCTCCTCAGAGACTTTCAACCAAGCCTGCTCCTGTTTTTCCGGTCTCTGTAGAGTACACACGTCGTATCGTATAACTCTGGATGATGACACACCGCACAGATTGTTTTCTCCTCCATCCTCCGGCGGAGTTGAAGCCGGAGCAGGCGGCAGTTGCCCCCCAACGTTGTCATAACAATGACGTCGTGGGGGAATATTTTGAACTCGAGCAAATTCGCGTCTACCGCCCAAACGCGTGAACGCTTCAAACTCGCCGCGCCAAACGCGCGAATCGCGCCGCCCGAGGCGAATCGGCGGCTAAACGCGTCTTTGCATTGACTTTGTATGTAATCGCGCCGCAAATTCGCGTTTGGTGTGGCCGCACCATTAGTGATAATGTTCATTCCAACCCACAGTCAGCAGTTATTCTGCAGTGGTCTGTTCAAACTTGAGAGTCTATCAATAAAATGAAGAGTGAGGTTATGTTAGCTCTGCTTGGTAGACAGTGTTGGGTGTAATGAGTTACAAAATAACGCGTTACAGTAATGTAACTACTTTTGGGGGTAAAAAGTAGTGTAACGTGTTAGGTAACGAAAACGTAGATCCTTTTTCTGTTGAACAATAGGTTACTTTTCCTTGGGACTGATTTGACAGCAACATTGCCTCACCTGCGCGCATGTGCAATAGTCTCCACCTCTCACTGAGGCTGGTACTTGCAACAACATGCAGAGAGCAGTCCGTCATCATGGCAATGTTTTGTTCTTGTCAAGTGCTCTGTGGCATTTTTCAAAATAAAGAGCACAAAATAATTGCCTGTTATGTGACGAAGTAGAAACTAAGTAAAGTAAGAGACTAGTTTTTCCAGAAGTAATGTGTAACAAGCAAACACTACTTTTTAAAAGTAACTTCCCCAACACAGTTGGTAGATGACTGGCAGGACATAACCAGGTTTCACTAACATTACACATTACTGACATGTCTAAGAGCACTGGGCTGCCAGTAGCAGTAATATAGCCACCTACTAAACTACAGTACAAGCTGACAAAGTTTGCTTCTTTCCACGTTTCAAATAACAGCACTACTGAACAGCTGATAAATACCTTACCATATCGTGTTGTATCCAGTAAAAAGTTGTCTTGAACAAAGAAAATTTGTTCAGATCCAATCTCTATTCAGTTCCAAAACAAACACGTCTTGTTAAATGTCATGTCTTCACGACAGTGTACGTGAGACTCCTGGCCAAGAGGTGGCGATGCAGTCAAATAAAAGCAGATCCTCCTCACAGCACATTAAAGTGTCCAGTAACACAACAGTTTGCTGTAGCTAATAGTGTATCTAACTTTTCAAATCAGATAACACTGACTTGTCTCGTCATTTATGTTAAGTTAACATTTGTTTTTCCTGTTCTGTTTATCTTATAATTATATTTTAAAAACTTTACTCCTCTAGCCTGATCTCACCTTTGTGATTGCTGTCCCTACCCTCACTCTTTTCGCCTGTGCCCTTTTTATATCAATAGTTTTACTCTTCCTTTGTCGCGTGCCAGTTTTTTCCTCATCAGGTGAGTTTCCAGAGGTCTCTGTCTTGTATACAAGTTCTTTATAGAGAGTTATTTTGTTTAGTTAAACCTGTCAGCCAGTGTTTTACTGAGAAGTTTTGTTGATACTTCCCTTGCCTAGTTTCTCCAGGGTTGCTGTGATTTTATGTCCAAACCTGGCCTTGTTTTTTGACTTGAGTAAAGAGCCTCTTTTTGTTTGAAGCTTTCCTTTATCCTTGAATCATTATTTGTCTCTTTCTGAGGTACCACACAACAGACAAGAATCTAGTAGTGAGTTTTAGTCAGTATATAGGAAGGAAAACTTTGTCCACACTCAGGACAAGAAAATCACAAAAGCAGCTAACCAATGATATATGATTCAGGTTAGCTAACTGCCAGAGAGCCTGCTGCTGCAAACACCGGTCCAGCCCACCTTCACTCCAGCACACATAGCTCCTCAACCTGAGAGCCAGGAAGGACTAAACAGATGGACTGTGAGGTGTATT
Organism: Halichoeres trimaculatus; assembly: GCF_033239565.1. Classification (NCBI taxonomy): domain Eukaryota; kingdom Metazoa; phylum Chordata; class Actinopteri; order Labriformes; family Labridae; genus Halichoeres; species Halichoeres trimaculatus. Next base: position 32,045,597 of record NW_027437182.1, on the reverse strand, counting down.
GGATCTATTCATTAACTGTTTAGTCTGCAGCTCTTAAAGAAGCCACACTTAAGTTAAATTTCTCTCATGATTCTGGATTTATGAAATGATCCTTTTGGCATGCAGCCTGTTTGTTTATAAATGACTTTCATAACACAGTTTAATTCAGTTATTGAGTTGTTTTCTAACAGCAGTCACGTGTAATTATGAATTATTACTCATTGTTAGCAACCAACCCTAACAATGCTAATTACAGAGGCCTGTTAATTGTACATTGGTAAGAACAGCCTGTGCTTTCTGTGTGGAGTCAAACTGGATATGTGACATGCTGCAAGTGAGTTTCTTTAAAGCTACAATTAAAACACAAAAGACATAATGACAGGCTTTTGTTCACTAGGATTGTTATAATAAAACTATGAACAATGGTCTCAAAGGGTGACGCTATCTCAGGAACATTTAAATGAATAATTAGTCCAGTTTCCAAACAAGTAAAACACTGACTCGTGTTGTTAAACGTGTGACGTGGCAAAGCTCTGATTAAACAAAGGCAAAGAGGATGGGATGGATTCTATAAGCAAAGTAGTTTGATCTTTTAAAGAGTCTTTACATAAAATGGCACTTTCAGGTTATTCATTTATGTGTTTATTTATAAGCAAGAGTATCTTGAACACACCTAGCTTAGTTACATCAGCAGTCACCAGCAAATTAGCTGGGGACTGCCGATAAAATGACTCTGATACTGTGTTGTGCAACAGTTGTGTTAGTTCACTCCATAGAGTATATTAGCTTTATTGTTATTTTGTGTAGGTTTTTCAAGCATGTACAAGAACAGGTGTTCAAAGAATTTCATGTTCATGCACAGTTCTCATCAAATTCATTTGCTGAGAGGTTCTGGAGGCAAGACCAATAAATGAACATACATATATATATATATATATATATATATATATATATATATATATATATATATATATATATATATATATATATATATATATATATATATATGGGGAGAGAGCGAGAGAGAGAGAGAGAGAGATTAAAAATAAATAAAGCAAAAATTAAAAATACAACATTAAAAAATGGCAGGAAACCAAAAAGGGGAGTGATTTCATATTGTATCAGAGGCCCTGCTGACACAATAATATTTCATCCAAAAACACTAAAACACAGTGAAAAAAATCTTTGTTTACACGAAAACGCTGACGCACTGAAAACGCTTTAGTAAGCATGCCAGGCCTGTAGGTGGTGCTATAACTGTCTTGTTCAGAAGCCACTTTTGGTAGATCTCTATCGAAGTAGAGTTGGGACGATAATCTGGTGTATTGGTGAATACTAAGAGCAGAAGTGGAGCAACAGATGCACATTTTAGTCAGTCAGCAGATTCAGCAGAACGAGCGGTACAAGCACGACACGGTAGTTCGCAACGAGTGTAACAACGGTACTGTTGTCCCGTTGTATGCATGAAGTGCAAAGCGGAGTGTGATGTCAGCATTTCCACTGAAAACGCCAGCTTACTGTTTACACAGCAACAGTGTCGGCAGCGTTTCAGAAAAATCCCACCCTAGAGGCCGTTTTCAAAAGTTTGCGTTTGAGGTTGGCTGAAACCCCATTTCCGTGTAAACGCGAGGCTGAAACGCAACAAAACTTTTGCGTTTCACCGTAAAACCATTGGCCTGTGAACGGATTCTGAGAGAGTTTTTTTGTTTGTTTGTTTTGTTTTTTTGGAAAGGGCAACTCTTTGTTGCTCTTCTAATAATACCAGGGAACAAAAAAAAAAAATCGGCATGCTGCTTCCAAAATTGCATTCAGTTTTTTACTAGCACGTCAAGGTTTTTCTCCACAGCTTACCCTCAGATATGCAAAATTCCTCTGATTAGCTGTAGTAAGACTTGCCAGCTGATTACGACTAGACTAATCTACAGCTACGTGACAACTTGTTTGTGCAGTCCCAACTGAAATAGTGTGGTGAGAGGTGTGAGCAGCTCCCAGTGGGTCAGTATGATCAATATCTGCTAACAGAAAACTAGCATAGTAGGATTTTTTTTGTGTGTGTGCTTTTCTCTTAACCTTGTAACCATGGGCAAACTTTATGCATGTTTCTTTAGTTTTTAAAGCTTGTAACTATTCAATCTTAGTGTTTTATTAACACAGGTATATATTTCCTTTGTCCTGATCAAGTCTGTTTCTGTAGCCACTCCAGTAGCCACATCCTTTGTAAAAACATATTTGTGTTAAATGAACATTGCAGCCATGCCTGTTTTTTTTTTTCATATTTCATTGTATGTCAATGTTTTAAATTTTTTATAAAACAAGCACATATCTGTAAAGTATTTTTCATATTTTTTAAGAAAATTGGGATCTTATAGTTCAAAGACTTGATGTGATAGAGAAAAACTGAGACCAGTTTTGGATTCTGCACCCAAAAATTAGTTAAAAACAGCTGTCAGACCTAACTCAGCCAATACTGTGTTCCCCAGTGTTATTGAAAACACAATCTTGCTATACCCATTTGGCTCTGTTTACGTTAATAAGACAAACACTCACAGTGTTTACCGAGAGGAACAGCTGAGGACAGAACCATCAGCACATCTCCCGCGTCACAGCAGAGGAACAGAGAGCTTTTCTTCAGACCACGGCGGACAAAGAATCCAGAGTAAATCTCAGATCAAACAACACGCTGAAAAGTTGGATCTCAAAATAAATAGCGGCCGTCAAAGGGCCTGCGGGTAGGAGAGGGAAGAGAAGATTGTCTCAAATGAAAGACACCTCCTTGAAATCCTATTGAGCTATTTTCAGTGAGACCCAGAAAAAAAAGTGAGAGAAAAGAGTGCACTGGTAAAGGTCAGCGTGAGCCCAGATCACAGAACCTGAAACATGGCGCAAAGATAAAGGGCACAGTGAGAAATATATCAATTACGCCCTGACATTTTCCACAGAGACAAAAGAGGGTGTATAAAAGCCCACCATGATGTGGCTCTGTGGCCACTGCTAACGTTCGAAAAGTCACAAACACTTAGGGCTGCTTGCTTAAGTAACATTTAGAGCATTTTAATCCGAATCAAAGCTTTAAAACAATAAAAATAAATGGCTTTGTATTCAAAATGTTTGAAAGAGGATCAAATGTAACAGTACCAGGGGATGACTTTGGCCACAGACCTACAGCTTGTGTCTAACCCCGCTGTGAATTCAGATTATTTGGCCTATTTTATTTCAAAGAGCGAGTTCAAGCTGCAGCTTTACACACACAGAATCTCAAACATTTTCATCATTCATTACATTCAAACCATGGCTCGTCCTCGACCCCTGAAGCCAGAGTCACTTCAAGTTCAGACTAAATGCTCGTCATGAAAGCCGCTCACATTAGCAGCCAGATAAAGATTAGTAGTACACCTGAAGATCAGACATTACTCTTTATTATTTGACTTCCTGGTTTACCTCACCGCGCACAAGAGTTACACACATTTACACAAAATAACATAGCTGATTTTCTAATAAATAGTTCTTCAGTAGATGAAAACATGAACAAGAGGCCAGTGGATGAAATGATTGGAACACAAGACTTGTTAACACAGTTAGGAGTTTTCATAAAGTTAGCCACGAAATGCTGATGAAACATCTTTCAGCAAGTTTTTGCTTTGAGTTGGGAGATAAAATTTGGGTTATGAGCCAGCTTCAGATACCCCATCACTAGTTAGCAAAGTGAACACCCACCCAGCATCCTGTGTCTCACTAATTCACTGTAAGCCCTCAGATCTCAGCAGAAACATCAGTGTTGTGCTCAAGTTTGTGTTTACAGTTATTTAGCAAAACTTTCAGACTTTCTTCAAAAGAAAAACACCCAGAAAAAGTTGCCACTGGGTGTGTGATGACACTATTAAATGACACTTGCCTAACTAGTTTTAGAAATATTCTGGAGAAAAGGAAGGATGAAACAGATCTCATTGGACAGGTTTGATTGAAAACACCTGCAGCTGAAAGTGAAGAAAGTGCAGTAAAAATGGCAAAGTCAATGAATAAGATTCAGTTATTCAGTTCAGCCTGTCTCCTCCACCTTCATCAGCATCTTCAAGCCGTCTGATCTTTATGATATTAAGTGTTTATTTATGCGTATGTTTGTTCAGAGAGAGAACGGTTCAAAACTGGAGTCAATTTCCATGTATTCTTTCGAAGATACTTGGCGAATAACGGCTGTTCTGATTCTGGTTTTCTATCTTTAAGCACATTTTTCTTCATAGAAAATATATAAAGAAAAAAAAAATTGCAGTGGTTTCTGGGGGTCTGTAAGGGATTAATGGCATCTCAGTTCATTTCAATGAGAAAAATTGGTTTGACCTACGATTGGTTGAGTTAAGAGGCCTGTCCTGGAATGAACTAAACTCCTGAGTCAAGGCACCACTGCACTAGAGCTACCTTGTGGCTACATTACCCTTTGGTTTTCTCTGTTAGTTGTATGTTATGTCGTTTGTTTTAAAGGGGCTGTGAGGAGTTTGAAAGTGATCTTGTAAAACTCTCCCTTTTAGATATATGCCTAATAGTAATGCACACTTTAAAATGAGATTACCAATACCAACATTGCTGGTTTAGTATTATTTTAAATTGCTCTTTCTTAGCTTCAAGGTCGGGTCGTCCAGGAGCAGATTGATTTATGGCACGTCTAAGTCTCTATGACAACACCACGCCGGCTGATAAGTTTGGTAGTAAGAAGAGATAAAACACAGAGATCTGTGTTTTTCTCTGCTAAAAACAATTTCTGTGATTAATTTTGTAGTGATGGTGGACACTGGAGCCTAACTATCAGACAGTAAAAGGACAGAAGAGCAGAAGAAAGCTAAACAGGAGAGAGATAGAGCATGAGCTAAAGGCCAATTAGCCTAAACTGTGCTAATGTTCATTCCAACCCACAGTCAGCAGTTATTCTGCAGTGGTCTATTCAAACTTGAGAGTCAATCAATAAAATGAAGAGTGAGGCTATGTTAGCTCTGCTTGGTGGATGACTGGCAGGAAATATCCAGGATTAACGTTACATATTACAGATATGTCTTAGAGCACCGGGCTGCCAACTGTGCTAAATATAAACAGCTACTGAACTACATACAAACTGATAGTGTTTACTTGTTGCCATGTTAGCCGACAGATAGGTTGGAGCACCGAGCTGCCGCTAGCACTACATATAGTTTGCTGTTACGTTTGCCCAAAATTGTCTTGAACAAAGATAACTTGTTTTGATCTGATTACCATTTAACTAGAAAACAAACACACGCCTCCCTAAAATTAATTTACAACAGTGTGCAGAGGTTCCGGGCCACAAGGTGGTGAGGGAGTGCAATCAAAACAGATCCTTCTCATAGCATCTTTAAGGGAAGTGTCTTTCCATGATAAAGACTCAGTTTCCCATAGGCACCTTCACCCACTCTCCTTTATTTATTTATTTGTTCATTTGAAGCAAATCATTGGAAAGCAAATCGTCTTAATACTACTTTTTCTTCATTCAGGAGAGCTTGTCATCGGATGCAAAATAAGTTTTGCCTTTATAAGGCCGTGGCTGACCTGACAGACGGACAGGCACCGTGTAGCTGTTAAGAAGGAAGTTAAAGGCTGTGTCTTTTCATTTAAACTTGAACAAAGCTAGGTTGAGTTTGGTATTTTCAATATCATTCACGCTGACAATGAGCTTCAAAACTCTGTTAGAAAGAAATGGGTGACATCACAGACTACACCTGTGCGTTATACACAGTCTATGGTTAAAGATGAAACACAGCTTTAGGAACAGAGCATCAGGGTTGACATCATGACCAGCGTCACATTCAGGCTCATCCTGTAGAGCTGACACACACAGAAGTTTTGACCCTCTTCTCAGCACTGGTTTGTCACACAGCACATGGAGGTGTCTCAAACAAGAGTCAGCTGATCATCCCCACTTATCTGTATTTATAGTGCATCTGCATGTGAGATTTTTTAGGATAAGTAAATATCACACACTGATGTCCACTTATTCACAGCACCGTCCCCTACAGAAGGTGGAAGTAGTGACACTAAACTCGGTGTGATGTGTCTTTAAACAGTTGGTTCAGGATTTAGTGTATTTCTGTCACATCAGGGGTTCCACAGTCAAGACTGGTTATTATTCCCTCTGCGCCCTGAAGCTCTGTTTTTCATTGAACACTGCAGACTGAGGTTTTATTCTGCATTTTACTCTAAATACAGTCACAAAAAAGGTAAAAGTGAGGGTACAGAACCTCTTCTGGGTAGACCTGAACCTTTCCACCTGGAATCCTGCTCCTGTAAATGCAGTACATGCATTCTTAGCTCTTCAGTCTTTATGTCATCTTTAATGGTGTTGATTGGCTTGATGGTTTTGTGTCCATTCATAGGTGTGTTACACTCATTCACTCCCCTCTCTTCTTCCACCATCTTCAACACTACACCATCTATGTTTGCAGGAGTTGGAGCTGCAGCGCCTCTGCTCATCACATCAATCAGATATATTCCTACTTACAGTTTGTTGGCACTACACTGCGTGTTTTTTGTTCATCCATTTGTCACACACAACATTTATGACACAGCTGATCTGGTTTTGACAGAACATGCTGCAATTATGGATTTCACCAAAGCAAGTGACACAGTGGATTTGTCAGTGAGTTTGTCAGAGTTCTGCTTTATTTAAAGAGATGACATGTTGACTATTACCAGCAAAATTTTCACGACAAAAATTTCTCTCTGCCATCTCGTCACATATAGCAGCATGGATGGCAGGGTGCCTTTGTCACTTAAATTATAATAAAGACACAACATCTACATAGACTTAAGAATAAACCATACCTAAAACCAACCTAAATAAGAAAAATTAGAAAAAAAAACAGAAAAACATTTGCTTTGACTCTTATACTAACTATACGCTGAAATAAAATGTTTCTTTTTTTCTCTCTGAGTTGTTGATGATCAAGAACATGATGTACATCTGCTGCAGTTCTTTTATGTGAAGGTGACAAAACAATGAAGGTTGAATAAAGATCAAAATCTGGTGTAGACCCATTAGCAAAGTGTTTTGTATTATAACATACAGTACAAACCATAATGTACTAGATGGTATAGTATCATTTTATATAGTATATTACCATAAATCGTTTCCTGTTATTATGTATTGTATGGTCTTGCATGCTTTTGTATTGTAATAATTAGGGATGGGTGCCTTTCATGTTTGAAATAATTCAGTATTGATGACCAGTACCTGGCAATCAGTATCGGTACTCAGCAGTACCAATTTTCTGTACTTTTGTGTGTTTATGTGGTAAAAAAATGCCATTTTGTTTAAGAATAAAATGTACATATTTTTTTCAATTTAACATATTTATTCTTTACCATAAAACCTTGTAATGCTGTATTCATGACCAGTTTGAAAAATCACCTACTCTTCCACTCTCTCACAGTCACAAGGATGCACTTAGGTACCTAAACATGGTACCTTTTGGTTTTACGTGAATCGGTACCTGGTACTTTTGATAGAATTCAGTTGGTACCTATGAAAGTGCCTAATTCGGTACCCATCCCTAGTAATGGCACATATTGTATTGTATCATATTATCGTTTCATACTGTTTTGTGATGTATGATATATTATTGTATTAAAACATATAATATCCTCCAATTTAGGATTGTATTCATTAATAATGTATTGAATCATATTGAATTGTGTCTTATCGTTTTTGCGTTGTATTGTTCAGTATTACATCTTATTGTGTTGTATGACATTTCCTTATTGTATAGTACAATACTGAAATATACCCTAATAAGTTGTATCAAACAGTATTGTACAGTATGTTATCCTATTGTATAACATGATATTGTATCTTATAATATGATTTTGTGTTACATCATAGTGTATCGATTTGAGTCATATTGTATTTTATTGCATTGTAATATCTTATTGTATGCAATCAGAACATTGTATAATATCATTTACATTATATTATGTTGTTTCATATTATATCATATTGTATCCTATTGTTTTAAATCATATCGAATCCTATAATTTTGTATCTTATTGTGTATCATACAGTATCTCATTGTATCAAAATGTGGTGTATTGTATCAAATCTTATCATTTTGTAGCATATTTTTTCATATTACATCCTTTCCTTTTGTATTGTATTATTTAATACCATACCAGTGGTAAGGTAATGTAATGTAAGGTATTGTATTGTATTGTACCATGTTGCATTGTACTGCATAGTATTTGTACAGGGTATCCATAAAGTCTCTTTACAATATAAAAAGTGTCTTATAAAAGCAGATGAACAGGCAAATATGTGGTAATGGTTACAAAACAAGGAGTAAATATTGAAGTTTTTAACCATTTTAAAAGGAGAACTAACTTTGTTGAATGCTGAAAGTCTTGTCTTACACGACTGATGTTTTCCTCAGATGCTTTTGGTGGTCCCCTCCTCCCTTTGTCCAACACTGTCCCCATCTACGTAAATTTCTTATGTCACACACCAATCCACAGCATGAGGATGGATCTCCTCCATATTCAGTTCTGTTGATATTGCATCAATTCCCTTTGTAATACTTTTTTTTAACTGTAAAGAGACTTTCATGGAAACCCTGTATTGTCCAATACAGGGTATTTTCCAACTGTATCAACCATATAAAACTGAACCATGCTATACTGTATCATACCCTGTTGTTTAAGGATTTCAACATAGACCCTTTATCCAACAAATGCACCTTGTAAACTTTGGTGACTTATGTTGCTTTGGTTTACCTAGTTAATAAGTTTATCAATAATTAGGAGAAGTTGATAAATTACGATCTACAACATATTTTGAAAATTGATAAAGTTGGTGTTAATTATTAAACTAACTTATTAAATTTTGTGTTTTGTAACTTATTTAGGTTACATCAATAACATTTCACACGTAACTTATGTGCACTTATCTAGTCACTAACACGTGTTCTGTGTCTAAAAAAAAACAGTCTATATCTGAAAAGAAATCAACTCTTTACCCCAAATTCAAGCCTCAGCCTCCTGCACAGAAGTGTAAAGATATTTTGGACCATGCATACCCTTGAAAAACCAGCCAGAGTGGATTTTTGATTCAGACTGTCTCAGAACAGGTCTCACAAATAAAGACTGATGCCTTCAGGGTCAGATTTTGAAGCATGGAGTCACAGAGGACACTATGTTTGAAAAGTTGAGGAAGGCAGTTTTTCAAGAACTCAAAGAGAACACTCGTTTAAAAATGTGATTGTTTAGATTGGTTGAACTATGACTAAAAACCCTGTACTGTAGTAAAGGTACAATCTAAATCCTGGTCACAGAGGGATTTATGAATGTTGCGTGGAATCAGGTTCTTTGAGTTTTGTTGCCCCAGCTTTTACTCACACAAGAAAGTGCTGCTATAAAGATAATTAACTAGAAATACAGTGGCTGTGTGATTCCACATTAACATGAGCTGTGTTATATGCTTTGAAGGTTGTGATCTGATGAATGTGACATTTAAAAAAATGTGAAATGATGGGAGCGTCTTACTATCATGTCAGGTAGAGGGAGGAACCTGAATCCAACATCATTCAGCAACACAGAGAATCAAACGTCTCTACAAGGCTGATATCTTTTTCATCTCCTGCAACACGCTTCCTCAACTATTTGCCGGCATAATTAGTTGTCATAATCAACACAGAACTGCTTTGTGGCGATAACAGCGTCACACAGTGCACATCACTTTGTGTCGCTGTGGACTGAATAAAGAGTAAAGGAGGTGACTCTCATTCCCCCGTCAGAGCCAGGTGAATCAATAAAGTGGACCAAAAGATACGCACAAGGCTAACGGCAAATAATCTGGCATGCTAATTCTTTCCTAAATGATGAACTGAAGAATTTTAAAAGAATCAATGCCTTTGTGAAACAGCTCTCAGGGCCGCCCGTTTGTTTCATGGGATACTGCTCCGCTCAGCTCAGCTCAGGGCGTGTCAGGTCTCAGTCTTGTTGTCATTGATACACAGACAATAAACATGCAAGGACAAACACAACTTACCACATGAGAAGATTTATAGCAGTGTAAATGAAAACAGTTTCATGTATTCGTTGACAATAATGCTTGATGTTTGTCTGCAGAGTGAGTGAACTTCTGGGCTGGCTGTGTTTGTTGAAATCAAGAAACAACACTGACTCCAGGGTACTCCAATTATCTTCAACTGAAGGTTCACTTGTTTACTTTGGGTTGGCATATTTAATAGCTTATCTACCTGTTCAGTTACTTTATTCTTCCTGAAGTCACTGGAGACTTTTATTTTCTTTTCATTTAACACAAAATCTTTACCTCACATACAGCAAATAAGGTTCATTGTTATAAATTGCTGAACTCCATAACATTATACATGGCAAAAATACATTTCAGTCACTGACTGACAAATTAACATTTAATGACTGTAATTTTGCGGCATTCTGTTGATCAGTTACTCGTGCCATATTATGCAAAAATCACTCAATAAGGTCTTTTAGTGAAATTTGTGGGTCTTTGGCTTTCCTCCCAGCCCACAAAATGTGATATTTAATGACTAAACCTGTTCTTAGTAGTGCTTGTGAATGTAAAATCCTGACCTAAAACGAGCTGTTTGGATTTTGGGGATATGCTGACGTCAGCGATTCCCTTTTTTGACCAATCAGGAGCAGTGGCTAGAGTTCATTTATCAAGGAAATGTGCCAGCTACACTCAGTAAAACTATGCATGTGTGTGCTAGTCACTTCACGGCCGACTGCTTTTCCAACTTTGGACAGAACAACAGAGGGCTAGCGAACAGACTGGTCCTGAATCCAGGCGCATTACCAACCATCCACCAACAAACCTTGGACCCTGGAAATGTGAGTATTTTAAATGCTGTGTGCTGTGGAGCAGATGTAAGAGCTTTTCCTCAGTATCCCCCCTGTCTCTGTGTTAGCTTCAGGATGCTAACTTTAGCTGCGGTTAGCCTGTTGTTTTAGCCTGTAAACAAGCTTTGCTGTTTTCTTAACATTGAGCACTCGGAGCTCGTGGTGCCGCTCTCAGTGACGCGAAAGAGTGGGGCGGTATCAGCGGTGGCTCATATACATATGAAGGTCACGCCCACTAAATCAGAGCGTTCTGAACAGAGGAGCTATGAGAGCCTGGAAACAATGCTGCTGTGCTTGATTTATTGGCTTTTTGGACCAAAACATGTTACTACCACTTCATGAAGACATCAATGATCCATATTAAACTGCAGAAAAGGAGCATAATATGGGACCCTATCTACATACTTATAGTGTTGTGTGTAATTATGATTCCTTTGTGTTTTTTTTTCTGATTTCATGTGTATTAAGCACTGTGTGGAGTTGGTCATCAATAACTTTAAAGGTAATTACTTGAAAACTTGTTTTACCAAAGCAGCAATCAGTGTTTAAAAATGAGCTAACATAAAGTTGCAATTCCTCAAGTGTCCACTTGGAGCATCTATTTGTTCAACCAGGGGTGCGTTCGAGCCACTTACAGGAGGGTGGGGTGGTTCTTTGCCAGGGTGTGAAAGCCACACCTCAGCTCCACCTCAGCTCCACCTCTTTGCTTGTTTCTTGACTGACAGACAGTTAGGTTCAAGCCTGGTTTGTACACCATAGTTTCCAACACATTTCTGAACCCTACATACTCCTGTGTACATGTCACTCTGCAATACTCTTCCAAAACACTTGAAGGCGAGTCTCGTCTGTACACTTGTCATATCCTGTTTCTGGTCCTTCTATGAATGACTGATGTGTAGGCTCATGGAAATGTTTTAGATACAGGAAGAATGATCCTTTCTCAACAGACCAATCACCGTGCTTGTGGTCTGAGTTGCTTTCACACAGACTTACATTTGGGAGAAGGAGAACATAAGGCTTCATGTGTAGGATTCTGAGTCAAACAAAAGGTCTAAGCAGAGCTATGGCGTAGGGTAGGCCATCGATTTGTTGCAGCAGGCTTTGGTCTGCATTTCCAATACGATATACGCCATCATCTGGCTCCACAATACCTTTTTCAGAAACCAGTGGGTGACAACGTCTGTATTATACAGTGGTTTAAATCCATTTAGCATTAAAGCGCATGGTATACACAGCAGATTTTGCTCCACAGTGACCAAAACGTACATTACAAAAACATAACTTATTTAGAAATGGTAACTGGTGGTACGCTTTATCACAACCTGTTCATGGATGAATATCACACAGAACAATTCAGAACCAATCAGTCAGCAACTTTGGCAATGGTAGTACTACTACAGCGTCAGACTACATTTTAACATTAGCCACAATTATATGCAACTAAGAACTGAAAAAGTAGGAGCAGTAAATGTCTAGTATTTTCCAATCGACAACTTTGGAGCCAAAGATTTGCCTAAATCTGCAGTTCCTCAAGTGTCCACTTGAGGCTGGCTCCAAAAGCCCCAATTAGTCCACATCATAAACTGTATAAAACATGGACGTAGTCTCCCCGACGTCACCCGTCTGTTTCTGAAACGTAAAATGAAGCACATCGGCTATAGCGGCCATATTGGTAGTAGCAAGGGCTTTGCGTACAGCCATAGGGCGCCTGTCAGTCATGTGACCCTGAGCTGTGCCTCTGATTGGGCGAGCTCCTGATCTTAATATCCTCTGAATGGCATAGTTAGAAACAAATTCACCCCCATACAGCGTGTGCTGATGGTAAAATTAGCGACTCAGACAGGAGACGTTTTTTTGAACCAGGCTATAAATAGATTAATCTCTGCTGTGAAAACAGCTTCTTTTGGCTTGGTGTGTTTGTGACTTCAGGTACTTCTGGAGCCAGCCTCGAGCGGACACTCAAGAAACAGCAGGTTTTAGCACTTCAGCATTGTCTCATATTCCTAGATCCGCCACTTGCCACTAGGTCCACATATTAAATCTACCGTGATAGTGCTGGCGCTATATTACCAAAGCCAGAATGTTATTACCGTAACTCTGTCACTCCTAACCTATGAATTTGTGCTTTCTAGAGATATATGATTCTTTACAATAATCACAAGCATGTGACGTGGTCCCTCAAGGCAAAAAACAGAAATATCAAGAAAATGAAAACGGCGTGACTCCTTGAGATTTTGCCCAAGTCAAAAAATTTCCAACACTGACAGAGAGCTGGGAAACTGTGCTTTCTGTCAACTACAGTGTTTTGTCTCACTAAACCCTAAGAAAAATTTAATTGTTTTTGTATTTTTCTTCTTTTTCACTAATACTTTAACGTCATGTGCAATAATCATATATCACATGTTAAAAATTCAAGTTTATGTACTGCTTGAAAAAGGGGCCAAAGCACTCAGACAAGGGGCTTTTTCAGAAAATTTTACGGCCAAATGTGTCCAGACCGTTTTATCCTCAGTGGGTAAAGGGTTAAAAAAAAATTTTTTACAGCTGAAATAAAATTGTTTAAAGACTGGCACAAATAAATGGTTTAGTCTCCTTACCTCATTTCTTTAGTTATAATGACTCTATGTGTTGTTTATTATGGGCTTGTGCTGGTATCCAAGCACAGAATTATGCTTAATTAGGCCCAATTAGAAATGTGTCTAATATCACTTGTTAAAGCACTTAGCAAGGCAGGGCCCAGAACTCCACCTATAAACCAGTTGGTAAACAGAAGTTAGTCAGAGGTGGCTCCTGCTTAATAACTTCAGCTTTAACATCCCATCTGACCTCAGACTCTGGGTTTTGGGGACTTGAGGAGTCTAGTAGTCTACTTAACTTACCAGATGTTCTCAAAGCAAATGTACCTTGTATCTAACTCTAATTTCTGCCATCTTTAAGTTTAAGATGCCTCTCTAGGAACCTCTGTGTGAAATAGCTGAGACTTCCTCTTTGTTTGACACAGTCTCTGGTGTTTTCAGTCTGATGAGTTTGCCATGATTGTTTGTTGTTTTCTCCTATCTCTGGGTACGTGTCATTCCTTCTTCCAAAACTTTCATATTCTTCCTTTCGAAAACTTTGAGTTTTGTAAGAAACGGGATTTGACAATAAATGATGAACTATTGAGTCATAACTTCAACGTAGTTTCAGGTGTTTTAGAATACTTGAGATCCTCATTACCCTCATCCGCTGTTTTATCCTTCTCTCCATGCGTTCCCATTAAAATTTACAATTGTTTTGGGATTATTTTGTCAAACAAGTAGCTAAAACTTGGATAAAATAACTTTTTTTAATAGAGAAATGAAAGATATGCTAGTCAACTATCCCACATCCCTTCAAGAAATAGAGATTAATTTGAAGGTAATCATAAGTGTGAAAATTGCTGTTATCTTCTCACTATTGCTTTGACTGCTAACGGCCTGTCTGGCTCTGAAGTCGTCCCGGTAATAAATATTCATATACCTTTCAGGGTCTTTGTTGTGTTGACTACCTTCCATCAGTCTGATCTGTTGTGGCACGAGAAAAAAACACAAATGAAGGAAATAAATTAAGGGAAAAAATCTAAGTAAATATTTAAATAATGGTGACAATGAGGGAACGGGGAGAAATTTGGAACATCAAAGGCTCCTCTATCTTTGCAGCATGTAAACAGTGCGTGCCTTCAGTGAGAGGAAGAGCCCCTTTTAATGATCCCATGGAAGATTGCCACCACGACAAGCATCCTGTAATAAATAAAATTAACAAACATTTCTGTAGGGTCTTTTCACAGGGAAAGAGAGCCCAATGTTTTTTATTCAGATAAGTGGTCTATACATCCCCTGCTCCTTCCTGATTAGTCTAATCCAGTGAGAAGTGCGTGCAGGGTTTTGATTGAGTCAGCCGTCGAGGACCCCGAGGGGAACCCTCCTGATAAGTGCCTTTACCTTTCACCTCCAGAACCCCACGCACGTCGCTTCGCCATATCCCACTCCCTCTAATCTCATTTGGCCCAGGAAGACATGCTCAGGCACAAGAAGCTACAATTAGCATCCTCTTTACCCAGGGATTCCACTGGCTTGGACTGCCAGTGCTGCCCTCAACCTGAGACGCTGAAGGCGCTAAATCAGCCAGGTGCTCCTGTGTGTGTGTCTACATCCACCCTTCATGAGAGTGTGTGTGTGTGTGTTTTATAACCTGATATCAAAGGGTTTGTTCCCTCTGTTTAGGCTCTTTATTGTGTGTCAGCTAGGATTTTACTAGATGGCACTTTTTTTCTCAAACATTTTAAACATCCTTATCTCAAAACACGACCTCAGTGTCAGGGCCGGGGACCAGATTTCAGACACACAGAAACGCTGACCAATCAGACTCTGTATCTACACAAATTTCAAAAATGAAGATGTTGAAGTTATTAATGTTGGATAAAGTTGCAGAATAAAAGTCACATTTCCAAGCCTTGGAACCAAATCTCAGCTTTAAAGGACTCCAGCATGAGCAGAAAATCAACCCCTCATGTCACTAAACCTCAAGAATTGACCAAACTTCACCAAGTAAGGCTGCATCTTCTTGAATTTTTTATTTTCATCATCCATGGTTGGATTATTTCCACAGTTAATCTGATCATCATTTGTCCAAAAAAGTATCAAATATTATTTTTAAAAAAAATGCTTTTCAGTTTCAAAGAGCAAGGAATGACGTCGTCCAAAAGCATTTCTTTTTTCACCCAGCCGACGAACCAAAGCTCAGACTT
Source organism: Halichoeres trimaculatus (assembly GCF_033239565.1). Taxonomy (NCBI): domain Eukaryota; kingdom Metazoa; phylum Chordata; class Actinopteri; order Labriformes; family Labridae; genus Halichoeres; species Halichoeres trimaculatus. Next base: position 32,029,981 of record NW_027437182.1, on the reverse strand, counting down.
TTAATGAAAAATTTCATCAGTTACAAAGAAAAGAAGCTCATGCTTGAAGTGAAGAAGACGGGATGTCTGAAAAGATTTTTTAAAATAGCTTGGTATTCTTCCCTTTCAATTACCTGATTGAAAAATCAACTCATGGTTGCAGTTCTATTCTCAGGGTTGTACAATCGGTCCCCTTGGCGGTGACTACGACTCTGTGCAGAAAGTCCAGAACATTCATGTATAAACCTACTGGAGGTGTGAGGTAGTGTTTGCACTGTGGCCAACAAGCTTTCAGCAACAAATCAGATATGATCATATCTGTCCTATGTGACTTTATTATGATGCATCATTTAACCCTGTTTCTCCAGGAGGTGTTTTGAAAAGATCAGCCGTGGAGATTTCCTCACCAAAGAAGTAACCTGTGATTAAAGAGTGATGTGAGCACATGAGCTCATCCTGTAACAGAGGCTCCACAACAGCTCTGACAGCTATGAATAAATATGATATCTTGATTTAGCACTGATTCTGTCATACTCACCAAAAACATTCACCCAAAAAATCCTGCGCTCTGCAAAAAAACAAAGTCATAAATTCCCAGAGAACAACTTTATTTGTCAAGAGGAGGAGGAAACGGATATGATTATGAGGTCAGGAGGGAATTTGAATCCCACCTTCTTGTTGTCTGTTTAAACTTGTCTTACATTAACTCTCTCAAAGGTTTAATCCCATATTTTGAAGTACTTAGGAGCTCCTTGTTTGAACACTTTGTGTATCCATTTACACCCTGGGTCAGGCTTTCCTCATTTGTCTCTCTCTACATCCAAACATCTTCAGAGCTCTAAGAAATCTGCACTGTTACTGAATATGTGCAAGTCTACAGAATTAGGATAATATAAGAGTATACTATGAGTTCTTCCAATTATTTGATTTTCCCTCGATGATCAAAAAGGTATTTCTGTATGAGTATTTCTGAAGCTTTATCACTAAGTCAAGAAAGGGAAACTTGTTGCAATATTCGCTTAGACAACTAAATATTCTGAGAATCATCGTCCACAGTTTTACACCTCACTTAGACACAGAGACTCAGCAGAAGTCTTGTGTAAGAAAAAAAAAAACCCTGATGATTCAAGAAGCTTCTAGAGAATTAATGAGTGAAGAGAGCAACAAAAACCTCTGCCATCCAAATGATGTGATGTATGGAAAGTTTATGCCGCGTGAGCATTCAGAGAGTGTGTATGAGCAACAAAGACAGCACAATAACTCAAAAGTTTACACTGTGTGAAATAAAGCGCGCACACACACTCACTCACACACACACACACACACACACACACACACACACACACACACACACACACACACACACACACACACACACACACACACACACACACACACACACACCTGCGCCTACTGTAAATTATGACACAGGCTTTAATGTATGGAGGGTGTTTGAGTAAGCAGGACGTGCATACTAATAATACATATGCATCATGAAGAAATCAGGCAGATACTTTGCTGCTGCTGCTGTGTGTGTGTGTGTGTGTGTGTGTGTGTGTGTGTGTGTCTCCAAGTTTGTGTGGGTGTGTTTGAACACACAGACTGAGCAGCTCTGAATCAGCAGCTTCTGATGTTCGAATGTTGTCTGTTAATGTTTTTTATTTATTTAATTTTTTTATCATAAGAAAATGATTTAAGTAAGAGCTGCCCAATGAGGCAGATATGTGGTTTAAACACTGGTTCTCAACCTGCAGGTCAGGGGCCCTCCGGGGTCTCACATCATAAATCAGGGTGGGGTCAGAGGGGTCATGAAGGAAGAATCTTGTCATCTATAAAATTATTCAAGACATCTTTATTTGATTCCACTTAATCTCATTTCTCCTTTGCTTTTGAAAGAGTCTTATGAAATGAGAACACTGATAAATTTTAATATGTCAGGTTGATATTCATAGCATTTGATGGGGTCAAAGGCAGAGGTCTTATTTTCTAAGGGTCATTATGTTTTGTTTTGTTTCGTTTCGTTTTAATCTGAATTCCTGATAAGTGTCACCCACAATTCTCAATTAACCCAAAAACTGGAGAAAAGGTAACCTCAAAATTAGATAAGTTTTGTTATATACATCTGCCAATAAAGAAATGAAATAATAAAATAAATAAATAAATAGTAAAATAATAATAAAAAAAATAGGACAGACGTTTCAAAGTAATTTGAAAAAAAGGACAACCAGCACATTTTGTTTTGGGGATTTAATCCTAAGGGTTCACTTGGGACTCCATATTTAAAGGTCTCTAACACTGAGTTATAGGCCATGGTGAGTTAACACGTTGTGTTTAATAACGTTGCATTTTACAGTTTCTTTACTACAGCTAATTCTTAATCGTTGTAATATTGACAATGAAAATAAATAAATATAAAAACTTGCAGGAATAAGTTAAACATTTGAAGTGGAAATGTTAAAAACTTGCAGGAGTCAATAGATAAATTCTTGAAAAAAAAAGAAGTGAAGTGACACCGTGTGTGTACTTTGAGAGCGGCCGGTGAATCAGTTCGTGATTTCTGAGGCCTCTCAAAGCTGAGGGCACGTGGCACCGTGTCAGATCTTATCAGCTTTAAATAAAAAACGTTACAATTATAAATCAGTTAAACTCACTTTAAATAAGTTTAACGTGTTTCGAGTCTAAAAACAACTACAGCGACCCATCAGGGGCAGAAAATGAGCGTGATGAACGAGAGGAGCGCGTGCACACGTGCTGAAGTGAAGTACGTCATTCTTAGTGAGGCTTCCTCTATCTGTGTCCGATGAACTTCAGGGGGATTGTAGGCCCACGTGCGTGCGTGGATGTATTTGCGCGCGATGAATAAATAAAACAAACAGTCAACAAACAGTCTGTGTGTGTGTGTGTGTGTGTGTGTGTGTGTGTGTGTGTGTGTGTGTCTGTCTTTCTGTCTGTGTCGGAGGAGAATAAAGTCTTGGTGTAAATCACTTTTCCGTCAGGCGCAGCACATTAAACAACCGTGGCGTGATTCCTTTTCTCTCAGCTCATCCGTTCCCTTTCTTCTTTATCAGCTCGTTCACCATTTCATTTCTTTCAAATGAGAATTCAGGGACCCCCAAATTCAAGCCCCCGCGTCTTCAAACAACACAACTGTACGGTTTTACTTTTCCTCCCGTCAGACTGCTATCCCAGATTCAATTTTAGATAGACCAGGATTTAGCCAGTGATGATTTCTTTTTCTTTTCTTTTTTTTCTTGGTCTTTCAGAGACAATATTTAATATGCTGAAATGAGATCAGTTTTTATCCCTACCCAAAATAATTTCTCAGTATATATTTTTTTCAGTCAAATCTCGCGTTGTCACACGCGTTAGAGGGATGCATCTTTGATAAGCGAGCTTGTATTTAGCATTTAATCGTTCTTTTTCTTCTTCTTGAAGCAACAATGACAGTCATCTTCATCAGTGGTATTTTTTTCTTCCTCCTCTCCTCGAGGGGACTTTTTCTTTTGATTTGGGAAATTAGCACGCCTTAATACAAAACCACATTCTCAACAGCCACTTATCAAACTCCATTTACTGCAGATGATTTCAGGGTAACATTAAAAGACAATAATGTAAATGACCCATGGCTTTTTAATTAAAAATGTCTTGTCCCCCTCCTCCCTTCCTCCCTCCTCTTTGCGCTATTTTTGTTTCATCTGTTTTACATTTTTTTGGACTCTGAGTGTTGTGCAGGGAGAAGTAAAAGCGCCTCTTTAACTCGGTGTCTCCCTCCTCGTTGACTTTTATCACCAAATGAAGCATATAAATGACCTGAAAGCGCTGGCTGTCGCGTTAAATTAAATAAAATAAAGAACAATTATCCTCTCCTTTTTCTCTGATCTGGCGCGTAAAAGGAGTCCTGGAGAGATAAGGCAGATTGAATTCTCTCTGTTGTGCTCCAATAAAAACGTCAAGGGGGGAAGAGTTAAAGAGAGATTTAAACCCACACCCCCTGCTATAATTTCAAATCATAATTTCCCTCCCATTATACCTTTCAGATGCCGGTTATCGTTGAGGTTATTTATTTCAGGGCGGTGTAACCACACTCAATTTCCGTGACTAAGTTGGATAATTACAGGTGGAGTGAGAGGATCCGGCAAAACTTGAAACAGCTTTAATAAAATACATTAATGGAAAGAATAAAAGCTGTGGTTGAAACAACGGTATTAATGCAAAAAGACGGAGTTTTCACAGCGTTCCCATCATGCAAAAAATAAAATCCACGTCTGCTGTTCCTCCTGAAAGTAATTATAATTGTCTAATTTCAAAGTTGAATTAGGACGCTTAAGGGGTTTGATGTAAAACTTCACATTCGGTTCAATGAAGTATCACCCTAATTTACAGCTCCAGATAAGGACTAAGTCTGTCATAAAAATCTGCCCGTCCTCCTCCCCTTCTCGCTCCCTCCCTTCCCTCCTTCCCATCTTTCCTCCCCAGGATTGAAATTGCACCTTGGGCAATAGTGCAGAATCGTGAATCTTAACTTCTCTCAGCATATGTTCCTGGCAGATAAGTAAACAATTTGGATGTGGAATGAAATTTTTAATTAATACTACAGTCGTGCAGCATTAGGAGTATATGTGTAGGCTGCACCGCGGTGCGTAAATCCTGATCTCTATTAGCAGAGAGGATGGAGAAACTGCGCCGAATTCACATTTAAATCTGTAAATGTTTGTTTAATAATTGGAGTTGTGAGCTGTTTTCATTCAGTATTATCTTAATGGGAGTACTGCCTATCATTCACAAGTTTACACACGTTTAAACACGTGTGAATGAGTTGGTGATAACAGGCGTTTAGCGGGCTTTTGGCTGTAGCTCCTGTTTTTTTCACAAAGTAAACACACACGCAGGGATATTTAAACCGCACTGTAGCCTGTGGTGTGCTGCTCTACAGACAGACAGTGAGTTAGAGGAGAGAAAAAAAATCAGCTCACATTCAAGTTGTTCCATTAGTTAAACCTATAATTAAGAGGAAGGCTCCCTCCTTGAAGTGATTAAGCAGTCAGACAAGTCGGACGGGCGGAATCCCTCCAGGGAGGCCTCTCCTCTCCTGAACTGTCAAACATCAAAAGATCACAACCGGTTCATCCCAGAGTCACAAAAACACCTTCACCGTGCTGCACTGCACCGCTGAACATGTCTCAGACCTGTTCCCAACTATGAAAGAGGGAAAAAAGCAGCCAAACGCGGAGGTAATTAAGCCTTGTTAGAGAAATGATCAGAGTGGAGGAGTTTGACAGCTGGAAAGCAACACGCGAGGGAAAAGGATCGATCAGGAAAAAGAGGATTATTGTGCGTTAATGTTGAGTCCAAAGACTTTCACATGTATCGATCAGAGTGGGTCAGATGGGCTTTTACATTTAAGTTGGTTTAAACTCAATTTTTGCAAATCACATTCAAAATTATAAACTCAAGTTTTTTTTTCATGAGATTATTGAGTTGGTATTTTTAGTCCAGCATTTTTAATCTACTCATTAATTCTAGTGGGTCCAACTCCCCGCAGCTAGTGCACAGTACTCCCTCTATCTCTGCCATCTGCAGAACCCAATAACCTACAAATACAGCAGATTGGTAGCGTTGAAGACAGATTGTCTTTATTCGAAATGCCTTTGCTCAGCTTGTGAACAAAGAGCAGGAGGTATCAACCTTCTAAATACATTATCCTTTCCATAACATGACAGGTTTTTAAATTACCATCTTAGATGATAATACACTTATTAACTCCTGGAATTCAAATAGAAGTTATCCTTAAAAATAAAAAACAAAATACAAAATAGAAGACGCGTGTGACTATATCAGCACTGAACCACAGGAAAAATGCAAAATAAAACATTTGGATGTAAAAGATGATTTTTTTTTCTTGTTGTCTTCTTAAATAGGCCGTCTTGTTTTATGTGCCAGTTTGTGATAAATATAAACAATATGACCCGTATATAATCCAGCCTCGAGGTCCTGATTTTGACCAGAGCATCAGAATAAAATTACGAGTGCCAAAATGAGGACTACTCAGGCCTATACAGGAAAGAAGAATGCTAATTGTGCAAGCCAAATTTTCAAATAAAAAGAATACCCTATCGATAATCAACACAAATCAGCATATTAGCATTGAAATGTACACAATAAATAAAGTTAAAGGCCTCCTTTTCTGGCTGCCATAAACGTTATAACATTTACATTTCTTACAGTTCACAGGGCACCGTCCTTTAAATCCAGCTCCTTCTGCTCAGCTCGGGAACTTGTTGGATTTCTGCAAAAGTTTTGTTTTTTCCTCTTTATTTTTTGCCATAACAAGTCCAAGGCAGGTAATACTGTTCATGCCTTTTAAACCGGGCGCGCTGTCCGTGTTGTATTTACATGCATTTCAGTATTCAAGTGAATTAGAAAAAAGAAAGAGTCTTGAGGGTTACATGGCAGTGGCGTGTGCGGATGAGTATGGGTCTATCCCAGTCTTGGTCATACCTGGAAAAAGTATGTAGGCCACCGGGGGCTGTAAACTGGACGCTGACCAGGCTGTGCAGTTACACGGGACCACATAGCCCGGGTTTGTGGGCGAAGGGTGGGTGTGGGTGTGCTGACTGGGACACCCAAGGGTGCCGAACGCGCCGTTCTGGTATCCCAAGGAGGACGCGTACGGCAAAGTGCTGGTGCTCAACGTGTGGGGCATCTCTGTCATCTTCTGGATGGCACTGGAGCTGAACTGGCTCGGGTCGAGGAAGGAGTACGGGGCGGACGTCGGCGGCAGAAAAGCGCGTGCTTTATCCACGGGGCCCAAAAGAGAGTCCGCGGCCGACACGGGCAGTCCCTTCAGGTGGTCAGTGTCCCCGAGGTAAGGCAGAGGAAAAACGTACCTGTCCTTCTTGAGCAGGTTCTTGGGCTTACGCCGGGGTCTGTACTTGTAGTCGGGGTGCTCCTTCATGTGCTGAGCGCGCAGCCTCTTGGCCTCGTCGATGTAAGGTCTCTTCTCGGACTCGGAGAGCAGCTTCCACTCGGCGCCCAGTCTTTTGCTGATCTCCGAGTTGTGCATTTTAGGATTCTCCTGTGCCATTTTCCTCCTCTGGCCCCGGGACCAGACCATGAACGCGTTCATGGGTCTCTTGATATGATCTGCCGGCTTTGACATCTTTACAAAAAAAGTGCGCTTTTATCCTCAATGTTAATGACGAGGAAAAGTTCTTATCGGAAGGAAGGGAAACTATTCACCTGTCCAGATGCCAGATACCAGTCATGCCACGTCTGAGGTGTTCGTAGTCTGGAAAAGAGTAAAAAATAAAACAGAATAAAATAAAAATCCAGCCGGTGATTTGCTTTCTCCCGAGTTAAAACACTGATGCGCGTTCGTTCAAGTCCAGTAACAACTCTCTTTCAGACCTGCGGCGGGCAATACAGGAAAAAAAACACATGCAAGATGCACACACGTAAAAAAATCCTCAAAGGTGAAAGCAATGTTCCGCAGTCAGTTTGCAGGAGTCGTAAAAGTGTGATTTTTTTCTGCGACACACTCTTCCTCTCTCTCTCTGAGGTTTGTCGTCAAGCACCTGGCTTGGAAATGAGCGGAAGAGCGTGAATACGAGCCAAAAGCGGTGAAGTTCAAAGGCTGGGCTGGTTTGGTTTCTGCACGCAATCTGACATAATCTGCAGGGCGTTCACTCACCAACCTGAGCGCCCAATCAGCACGAAGAGCGCCTATTATAATACCTTCACCAAAAAATATATGTACATTACAACATAAACAAAGAGCGGGTGGTAGTAAGAGAAAAAAAGGAAGGAGGGATGCGTGTTTGTGCGTGTGTGAGTGAGTGTGTGTGTGTGCGGAGGGGGTGGAGGAGGATGGGGGGTGATACTCAGGATCCCTCCCTGATTCCATTTAATGTAATGAATCGCAACAAACATGGACCTTCAACCTCTTTTCCACTTAAAACCTGACTTCAATCCAGGGGGGTGACTTTACCGTGCAACCAATTTACGCACAGCTTTACACTGAAATATAGGGGAGCACTTTTTAAGGTGTGTCGCCAAAATACACATAGAAAGGTGTTACAAGAGCTGCTATTTGGGACTATTTCTCAGAGAATTGGTTCACAATAATAATAATAATAATAATAATAATAATAATAATAATAATAATCATAATAATAATAATAATAATAATAATAAAAATAATAAAAATAATGATAATAATGGGAAAAAAAGCTAATTTCAAGGAGGATCTCGTATTTTCGCTTTAATGATAACTAAAGCAGCGTCCATGCACCTGCTGGGGCCTCAGTACAGCTATTGCTCAAAGACACTCCAGCAGGGCATTTACCCTCTCCCCTTTAGCTTCAGGCTGTCACGTTGACCCCAATGTTTAAAGGTACAAGCAGCAGAATAAAATCAACTCAAATTAAGCTTCGATATTTCCCCAAATGTTTGCATTCAACTTGAAACATCTACCATTTACTCGCAAAATGCATATTTCCACATAGCACAAAGGCCCCAACGAAGCAATTCGCGCGAGCACATGTACGTAAGCCCTCGCGCGCACACTTAAAGCCCCCGCGTGCCATCGATATTGAACCTATATAAAGCTCAAGTGTTTGAAGACAGAATTACAAACACCAAGAAAATATTACATCAACTGTAAAGGTTGAGAAAAGCGTCATTGTGTGTCTCTAATTGTTGCATTAGCTCACATCAGTTCTGCAGTGTGGTTTTAAGGAGGCAGAGTGATGGTTTTTAAAATGCAAATTCAAACGAGGACCATTGCCTAATAGCCCTCGGGCTAATGTGCGTGATATATGATTCCTTCAGCTGTGATTATTAAACGAGCCGCAGACAGATGATTTTTTTCACACCGTCTAAACGCTGTGATTGGAGATACAATCCTGAGAGTCGTCTCTTGTTAGTTACACCGCTAAGTAGATTTATTTAAGGTTGTCTCCGGCCTACGTAGTTATGTATGTGCGCGCGCGCACACATGAACCCACACACGCGGATGTTGTGGACCACATCCTATTGCAAATACCATCTGGTCTCTCCCAGAGTGTGTGTCATAAGCAGTGCGCGGTACTTTGAAGATGTCCTGTAGTTTATTTAACATGTTACAACACAACACCGACATGCTGGTGTCGTTAATATGCTAGCATGACAAATAAATCAAGTAAATAAACGAAACAAGGAAAAATATCTGAACTTTAAAAAGATTAACGAGTCGTTGATTTACAGGACTAAAGAGTCAGCGGAAGCAGAACAAATTAATGTAAATTTTTTCAACTTAAAAAATTCACATTTGGTTAATTTTTCAGCCTCTGATGTTCTCATATTTCCACACCATGTGTCTCTTTCTCACGCTCTCTCTCCCTGTCTCCTCACACACGCATGCGTCAAGCGCAATACCTTCTAACAAGACGATTTCCATCATATCTTCCTTTACAAACCCTGAAATTATCGTTCAAAATGCCTGTTTTTGGTTAGGGAGAAATATCCCCCCTCACCCCGACCCCACAGAACAATGTAGCCCACAGCTGAGGACGCCCCCGACTTTTTCTTTTTTTACGCGTCGAACGGAAGCCTGCAAAGAGAAAAAGCTCCTCAAATCCTCCCAATCGGCAGACTGTGATGTTCATCAGCCTCCATGAGGTAGTATACTGCATGCTCGGGTTGTTTATTTCAGCGCATATTTGAAGTTTTAAATTGTGTCATGTTATCTGTCACTGAGCAGCGTGGATGCAATTTGACATGTAGGCTGCTCTGAACCTACAGCAGCTTATAGGCTTCATTCAGAGATCAATGAATCAGATAAGAGGAAATTATTTTAGAGGCTGAGCCTCCCGTGCTCACGAGGGAGAGGTCGACTATGTTTCTTATTCAAAATCGGGTTGTCTAATAAATGCACGCCTGAAAGTTCCCTCGACAATTTAACTGGATAATGAGAAATGCAATAGGATTTCATTTGTTGAGGATGGAGATGATTATTTTTTTCTATCGACAGTTTATCTGTAATTTTCCAAACACAAAATAATGTCGGTGCAATACTGTCCTACAGCCAAGATAAAAACACGGAATTAGAGTTAAGACATCAAATATTTGTGGTTTGCTTTTGGTGCGCGTCACCAATTTCTAAAAACTTTTTCACCTCTAAAGAAACTTTTAACATTTGGACACGTGAGGAAACGTGAGTGGAAAAAAAAGAAGGTTTATCACCACATTAAAAAAATGTTATTAGACCAATAAATAGATCTGTGTAATAATATGTTTGATTTCAGCGTGTTAGGGAGAGTATCTCCTAGAGATAGCAGAACATGTTTGTTTGTGTTGTTGTGAAAATAACAACTAGTCAAAGTTTATCCCAGCCATTTAGAAGTCAAATTAAGCATAAACAACAAATAGTCACAAATAGAGATGTGCTCCGGGCGCGTGGGACCCCCGCCCCCCCAAGAACCACACACACACACACACACACACACACACACACACACACACACACACACACACACACACACACACACACACACACACACACACACACAACTAGGATTATCTAAGGACACATGTCCATCCATCTCGCCTTAAACAGTGAATGGGGAGCGGGCCGACACACACAGAGCCTATTAGCCAACTTGGGCTCCCGTGGAGAGCACCGAGGTAAGCTCCCCCACCGGAACTGTCCATGGTGCTGAAGCGCTAAGAGGTTTTCTTTACTGCTCATTGCGTCCTTCCTCAAAAACTCTTAAAAGCTAGGGTTGACATTTCAATGCCTTTTATTGTATTTCCATCCTATTTAGTGATGGTTCTCTGTGAAAAAATAAAATATTAGAAACTGAGACAACTCACACAGGCTGCAACTTTTCCAACTTTTCCTTCTTCTCAGCACAATGTTTCAAAGCCCTTTCCCACACCGTCAAAGAGCTTCACTCCGAGAAGTAATGGAACTATCATGGCAGTATATTTGATCATAAGCACATTATCAGGATGCCCAGAAATGCATATGGTTACTTACCTTCAAACAGGGTGGACAAGGTGTAGTGTAAAAATAACACCTTGACAACACAGCATTTATCATATCATAACATAACATGCCATTAAAAAGTTATTTCAAGTCTGAAGATTATTTTTGTCTGCATTGATAGATGGATTTGATGCCACTTTGATCCTTATTGGAGCAGATGCTAGGTGCAAATTGCGGGAAAAATGATTTAAGTTAAATAATAAAATAAAACAAAATAATAACATTTATCTAACTGTTGGCTACATTGTGCTAACAATTAGCCAAGGCTATCTGCAATACGGAGGAATCCCTCTCCATGATTACATTTGGACACCATTGAGTTTTTCTAGGCACATGTTCAAGTTTGCCAAAGCATATTAGCTCAACAGAAAATAAAATGTGCAAAGTGTAGAGTGCTCACTTGCTGATAATAGCAGATTTTTCAAAGTTTCTAAAGAGAGACAGTTACAGCATTTCACTCCCTGAATATGTAGGAAGGTGTATCAGCATACATAACACTTATATGACTCCTTTAAAAATAAAGAACTATTCAACAGCTGCATAATACTTTCCGTTTCCTTCACATGAAGTGTTCTACCTGCCTGAAAGCTTAAATACTGAGTGTTTATGGTCAAGGCTTTGTCTTCACGTTACATTTATCGTATCAATCTGCCTATAGAAATGGTTCAAGAAGGTTCATGCACAATTAAAATACCTGCATTGAATTTTTAATGCTTCAAGTTGCTATGTCATTCAAGAAAAGACTCTCTTACCACTGTAGAAATAATTCTGAGCTATAATTCAGAACATAATACGGCAGATCTTTTATGTTACCCTCTCACAAGTTCCATTCATTGACACTGAGAAGCAATCAAATCAGCAACGAGCAGCTGCATACCCAGCATGGGTCATATGTCACTAAACTGTACATATATATTATATCTATGTGATGATTATTTCTCAGTCATATAATATCAGTCCTGAATAAAATATTTCAAAATGACTAAACTTAAGCTGTTCTCGCTTTTATTGTGCAACACTGAGGAGTGCAGTGCAGAGCGGCGAAAAATTAACAAAGGTTCAAGGCATCAGGTAATAATGAAAGGATAGGGGCAACACTTCAAAGACCACAAGGCCACATCACACAATTATACAATACAATTAGGATTAAAGGGGCAAGAGAGATAACAGGAGATAGGGATAAATTATCACAAAAGGAAAGATGTGACTCTCTCCTGACCTTCATTAAGAGGAAAAAAACTCATTTAGAGCTTGCCTTCCTTGCAGGGGGATTTGAGCCTTACACATGAGACTGTGACGCACCAGATAAGATTTACAGAGCATAAATGAGGGTCTGAACTACACCAAACAATAACAGCAAATTATTATATTAATTTCACGATATAAAAAGACGTGAAAAAACATAAAGACTAATAAATATATATTGAATCCATATTAGTAACTGTTAGGGTATCATATTTATTTTAAAACTGTGTAAAATAAAAAGAAATGATACTGATTGAACCTGGTTTTTCGACTAGATTAAACATTAAGGTTCACATGTGAAGCTGTTTAAAGCCAGACTTACACCAAAATATTAAAAGCTGTTTCAGACAGTCTCCAGTTTCAGAAAGTAATTAGGATTTTCTTTTGACATCCTCTGATCAACCAGATGGTTGGATGTAATGAGAAGGAACTTCTCATGCGGCAAGTCTTTTCTTTGGTGGCCAATCAGGCTAAGTGGTCTTCAACAACAGTGGTCTTTGTTAGGACATTTCAGCAAATTTAGAAACACAAACTCTTAAAAAGCCACAAATGGGGATATAATGAGTATCTGTACATCAAATCCATGTGACTTATTTTGAGGCTGATTGACAGCTATGCTGAAGTTACTGCTTCTAAGTCTAGCTGAAGTTAGTTACAACTCTGTTAGCAATGCAGCTGGTGTTACTAGCAGGCTGTAATGTAGAGTATACATTTGGTAGCTTCTGAGTTTCATATCACACCTCACCATTGTTGCACTGTGACACTTTTTAACCTTTTTTATTAAGTTTAAATAAAGTCTAAATGAGAAAAAACCAGCACATCACAAGACTGTTTTACCCTGGCATAAAATGTTGATTTGGCCAGCTTCACAGATGAATCATACTTCCACTGTTTCTCAAATTATTTAATTAGCATTTGATTACTGCATTTATTTTTGAATCATTATCATGTATGTATTGGCTGTTATTTGTCTTTTTGTGTAATGTTTTTTTTTTTGTTTTTGTTTTTTTTTAATCGTTATATGAATTTCTGTTTCATTGTTGAACTTATGCATTTGTAGCCACTGAAGAACACTAAGCCTTACGTCAGCCGCCATACTCCTTGTCCATCAAGTAAATTCTAAAATGTTTAAATCAGGTATTTGTATGTTCTTGGGCTTTAAAGTGTGCCCCTCCTCTCCCAAAGTAGTTTGATCTATAGCTGAAAATCCGAATGGTTCTCACTCTGGATTTTAAAAAAAACTTCTTCTGACTTCTCTCTAAAACACTTTGCTATAGCTGCTGTCTCTAAGGATCCCTACGCCACATACCCCCTTCCCTCTGATGAATCAGCTCTCTGGAAGCCTTTTAGAGACCTTGGTGATTAAGGCCCGCCCCTCCAACATGTTGTGAACCAGTTAGGAGATCCTAATAAGTTGACCTTATCATTTATCAAATTCTTGTGGAGATCTTGTTTTTAGAGCGTACTATTCTGATCGATATACAGATTCTGGGATTTCTACAAAATCTAAACCTGTAGAGGTTTGAAAATCTGCACCTGTTCAGTCTGAACATCTAGAAGTGTTACTTTGAATCTATGTTTAAAACATGCGAAAGCAGAACACCCCCCTTTTAACAAAATGATGAGGTATTTGTTCTGTATCATACAGTAGGATCATTCAGTGTCATAAAAACTGTTGACAGACAGCAGTGAACGGTGACACAAAACAAGAAGTATCAAGCCAGTCAGGTAATAAACATGAAGATGACTCCTGCTCTGTGACTGTGGCCTTTCTGAAAGTAATGCCAATGTAATGGTCACACTAAAGCTGAGTCATAACAGTGAAGGTTTGAAGTGAGGAGGAAGGAAAACCTCACAAGGGGCCAGCTAGGTTGTTGAGCTAACTCAGCTACAGTAACAGCCTGAACCTTTGTAGTTGAACCTTTGTAGTCGCGCTGCAGCAGCCAAAGCTGATCAGGTTTCTGCTACATTTTTTGTCTTTGATGGAAAATTAAAAAACATGAACCTCGAGTGTCAAGAGGTCTCCACGTTCTCCATCTTTCTTGCTTCTTCAAAAAGTTGTTTCTCGTTTCCTTTCCATCGTTATCAGTCATTCACAAATCTGATGATGATGCTGGTTGTCAAAGTCGCCCTGATCATACCCACAGAACCAAAAGGGGGCTCCACCCGTGTTCCTGGGTTACCCACCACCGCTTTTTCAAAGACAGGAGAAAACCTAGAAATGGGACAGTGCTCAGGGCATCCATCAGCTCAGCAAGTAAACAAATAGTGTTTCCAGAAAGGAACAGCTAGTCCATGGTACCCAGCAGGCCTGGAGTCATCATGACTCACAGTGACCTCACAGCTATTCATCAGGTCACCAAATTGATGCCCTCCAAAGTTCAAGTCTCATCAGATTAGAAAAGCTCATGCCAGTCTGACCTGCTAACATACCCTATCCTCTACCAGTCTACTTACAGTGCCCACCATCCACAGTAGCTGAACATCCAGGACTAAGATTTTCCACACACTTCTTTGGCTTTCAGAGAGGTTTTCCTAACAACAACCAGTAGACATTGAAGTGTCCCCTGTTGGAAACCACAGACTTTATAAAGTCCATGCTTGGCCTCACTGAAAACCTGCTGAAGCTGAGACTCAAAGCCTCTCAACAGCGGCGGCCATATTTGAAATGCTGTCCGAAACTGTTTGTCAGCCTAACTGGAGGCAAAGAAGTAGACTTAGCTTCCATGCTAACAGCTAAAGTGTGCCTGCCTGTCTTAGTGTGCAAAAATCTTTACATCTCCAAATCTAAGGAAACATACAAGGCAAAGTGTATGGTGTATGCTGATAGACAAATGAGCTGTTGTGACTGAAGGAAACAGGGTTTAAATATAGTTCTGTGGCAATAATTTTACTCCTTAAAACGTACATGCCTGGGAAGTAGTACCTCCCACATATACAGGAACTTTAGGCACCTCCTAAACATTGATCTTCTTTGAGCCTGATAGTGTGAATGTGTCTCTATCAGCTCCTGGTGTTCCAGTTTAAAGAGTGACCCTCTAAACAGGAGACCTTCAGCTGAACATGTCAGTGGATATCCAGTTTACAACAGCTGTTGAAACAAAGAAGAAGTCCTCAGAAATGCATTTCAGTTTATGTTGATGTTGATGTTTTACTGGTTGAAGATGTTTTGTAACCAGTGATAGCTTTGCCACTAGTGCTTGTCTCCTTTCAGGTGTAAACAAATCCATCCTCAGAGGAATGAAACACAATTAAAACCAGCAGAGACTGAATATCTTCCATGCTAACAGGCTAGCAGAAATCATAGAGCTACACATATCGATGCTAGTTTGCGTTCTCCTTATATTCGCTAAAGACCCAGCGTCTGCATATGTGGACATTACATTTCTGCCTCTCAGACCCATGATACTTCATTTATCAAACTTTGACGTACTAGCCACATTTAGGGACACAGCCCACATTATCTTTTAGTGAAATCACGACATTACACCCATTTCAGTGAAAAAAACAAACAAATGTATTTAAGTACAATAATACTTCTAACAAAGAACTAATAGAGAACTCATAACACAAATAACCAAACTTCCTGAAAAAGAACAAGTTTAATTGTGATATTTATTAAGTTTTACTTATCCCAAATAGCAAGGTGAATTAAAAAATGCACACCAGACAAAAGCTTGGGTCTTAAGAGTTTAAGGTTTCACTTTTGCTTTTGTATGTTTGTCTTTGCCTAACTGCCTTCTACTGGTCTGGCAGTGTGCTGTAAATAGGGATGGGTACCTTTCACATTTAAAACAATACGATACCGATACATGGTACCTGGCAATCAGTGCCGGTACTCAACAGTACCAATTGTTGGAAATTTATTTTATATATGTATATATATATAAATATATATGTATATATATATATATATATATATATATATATATATATATATATATATATATATATATATATATGTATATATATATATATATATGTATATATATATATATATATATATATATATATATATATATATATATATATATATATATATATATATATATATATATATATATATATATATATATATATATATTTTCAATTTAACATATTTATTCTTAATAATATATATTATATATTCTATAATATCTAACCTTGCAATGCTGTGTTCATGTCCAGCATGGAAAACCGCCTACTCTTCCACTCCCTCACAGTCACAAGGATGCGTTTAGGTACCTAAACATGGTACCTTTTGATTCTATGTGAATTGGAAAAACAAAGTTTACACATTTAGTTTGTAACCATTAAACTGAAAAGTTTTATTGCCGTGAAATCTTTAACTGCATATCTTGAGATGAATCACATGTTAGGACTTCCCTCTTGATGAACGGCAGACTGGAAAACTGAAACTGATGTCAGTCACTATTACATTAAATTATCACCTGTTTTTTAGTTCAGTGTTTAGAGTAACACCTATTTACACTCCATCATTATCCCTCACTGAGGCCTGAGCCACATCTCATCAGTGGAGGTAATTTGTATGCTGGAGTGTGTGCCCTGCATTAACACTCAGGTCATGTCAGTCCTGTTCCGATAAATACAACACAGACAATTGGGAAACACATTATTGTGATGAATGGATCAAGTGTCATTTTATGGTGCTGATACCAAAAGATGAAATAAATGTGGGATGAGGGAAAGCTCACCTCGTTGGTCAAGATGAAGATGGTCAATAACCTTAACTCAACAAGATACAAAACAGGAGAGCACTGGGTATCTTTTTTAATTTTAACATAATAAATAACTTTCTTTTAACACATTTCTTCATTTTTTCAATCTCTCACTACAGGTCTACACGTTCCCCAACTGAGGCTGAGACCTAAACCTCCAGACACGCTACAAAGCGCCACGAGCCAGGTGATGAATTTGAATCTGAAACCGAGCATCAATATTCCTCAGTGCCTCTCTGCTACGTCTCACTATTAAACAAACCAATCAACCTCCTCTTGTACCTTTTCTCCCTGTTTTGTTTACAGAATTTGCATCCAGCATCATGAAGAAAGAAAACATTTGTTGGACAAAGAGCAGCTTGTGAAATGGGAGCTGGACTGTAGGTGTTGTAAAATCAAAGATAACTCCAGCGTGAACTCATGAAAAGGATGGCTTAGAGAATGGGGAAGCTTTTGAAGCCAGACCCACTGATTGAGAGGAGGAAAATACAGTCCTAAAATCTGTATCAGTCGATGATTAATTAATTTTGTTGAATGATCTGCTCCAGCCTTGTGAGATATCAGTTTCCATTTCTTTTTTGCACTTTTATGGAAGATCTCAAGAGACTGCTGGTTCAAAAGACGGTTCAATTTAGAGTCCAGATGGGAAATGGTTTCAGAAAGTCTTTCCCTTACGTTTGGCTTTGATGTGTTTAAACTGTCGTAATCTTACTGTTCGGAGATGAGGAAAATAAATTCTGCTCATTTTTCAATTGTAAGTGCTCATTTTTTCCCTCTGTCTTCATTCACATAACATCTGAGGAGATTATCATAGAAATGTATAAATCAATTCAACTAGACTTTTGATCAGCTTTATAGCTATACTGGTTTCCATTTTGTTGTGCATACTGCGTAAAGAATCAGTTCATTATTGAAACGAACAGTGTTTATTGTTCAGAGATTTTAGTTAAATTTAAAATATAGTTTTGTTTATTAAAAACACACAACTCTTCTAAGCAGTGGACACAGTCTGGCACTTCACTACAAGATGAAGATGCTCAGTTAAAAAACACTGCTGCACATAAAGTTTGAATAAACCTCTAACCTTTATCTACCCCTTCTAATGAAGTGATTGTGATTTGCAAAGGTTAATTCTGGTTTGACTTTCAGTGTGATATGTTTGGGGGAAAGAGATCAATACTTAAAAAAAGATGTACACTTTATCCATAGAAAATAACTCTCACTGTCAATCAATTCATGAGGAAAAGTAGAAAATACTTATTCCAACTTTATGGCCGACTGTATTTAGCATTCAACCAATTTAAAAAAATCTCTGCAGAAGTGCAGTCAGGAATAAATGGTGCTATACCCTGCTTTATCATGTCAATTTAAAAGACACAATTTATGTTTTTAGCTTTAGATTTGCAGCTCTAAAATAATAACAGAAGTGATGGGAACAACCAACTCTAAAAATATTTTTGTTGGCCCCAAAGAAGTTTGTGTGTGTGTTTAAGAAAGCAAACATTTAAAATGATTTGTTCCTCATTTAATGAACCTCAAACATAGGCTTACGGTTTATACACAGTGTAATTATATGGGCATAGTCTCTGTGATGTCACCCATTCGTTTCTGATACAGAGTTTTGAAGCCCATCATAGACTTGACTGAACTCAACTTCGCTTCATTCAGGTATGGATGAGGTGAAGATGTGGGGCTTTAGACTTTTTGCAGACAGTTACAGGGTGCCCACCTGTCAGTCAAATCAGCCATGCCCTTATATGGGCAAAACCTGTAAGTTTAATAACTTTGAATGGACCAACTTATAAATGAAATTCACCTCTGTACAGTGTGCGCTGATAGAGAAATGAGCCGTTTAGACTGAAACTGTTTTTTGATCCAGGCTGTAAAACAACTTTTTTTGGCTTGGTGTGATTGTGGTTTGTGGTTTTTCTGTCGTCAGCCTCTAGTGGAATCTGAAAGAACTGCAGATTTAAGCACTGGCATATGGGCTTCTGATAGGTTACAGCTTGGTTGTAGTGTGACCTGCCCCATGTGGACACTGAAGGAACTGCAGATTTAGTTTTTTGCTTTTGAGTTTTTTGTTATGCACCACTCGACTGGTGCCAATTTTCTTAATTTTGGGGGATTGGTGATTGGTCCATCCTTACATATGAAACTGATCTTGTATGCCTCCAGGGAAGTCTGACAGCCAGCCATTGTTGCTTTTTGCTCTGAGACCTCAAACTCGTTAAGACATAAAGATTTCATTGTTTCACAGGTATTGATAAACGATTTTCAATAAAATAGGATGGAATATTAAAGGTAAATGCTGTCAGTTATAAAAAAAATACAAAATAAAAATTGGTATTGGCCCAAATCGGTATCAACAGGTCAGGCTTTTTAAAGATTGGTGATCGGCCAGAAAATTGTAATCTGTGCATCCCTACTTTTTATTTTCTTTGAGGTAGAAAACCACGCATGTAAACCACACAAATTAATCATAAAAACAGACTTATTTCCAAAGCTGTCATCTGTGTTTGCTATAGGTTTCACCAAGGACAAGAGGTAAGGGAACAAAACGTGGACAAACCACACGAAGAGCTACATGAACTCAGTTTCAGATGTTGGAAGAGAAATCTCATCAACTGACTTCAGAGCAACAAAAACATCCACGGAGATGTGGAGTCAAAAGTTCAATATTTGTATTTTAAACCCTCTAAGTTATCATAAAATGATACTAAAGTTAAGCAAAGACACTTAAAAATAAACTGATCAAGCACATGTACTTTCTTTCTGCGCTTCACTGCTCTGGTGAGATAAAGATTCAGACTAAATGACAGGTATTATTTAGTCGATTGAACTTGACCTCCACCGTGTTACAGCTGGAAGGTGACTTCCTGTCAGAAAGCTCTGGACCCAGCAGGTCATTTATTAATAAAAAGAAAGATTGATTCCCCGTCATTTGCATTTGTTCCTCGTCTTTTTTTAAAGAAAGGCAGTTATCTGTTTCTCTCATAATGACCCACACACTGCTTTCTACCGCACGTTACATTTAGATATATATGCATCTACTGCAGGTAGATCTTTGATAGCTGTTTATTCAAAGGCTCAGCAAAGTTGAAAGGAGGATATAACCTCGACTCAGAACTCTGGAGGGGTGGACTAAGATTGAAATTGGTCTGACTCTGCCTCTCTCTTGAATTGAGGGTCCATTGTACGATGTCAAACAAAAGGTTTTTTATCAGAGGCTCTTAATGTAACCCCCTCCCCTCACTCTCACGGCCACCAACTCGTTCTTCTCTTCCTCTCTTTTCTCATTCATTTATTCCACTGTGTGTGGAAATAGGCTGGGCAACAATTAATTTCAGAGTGAATTCAGGCAGGATCTATTACCCCTCTCTGCCTCTATTGCTCTAATGGAAATCTATTTCACTTCTCTTTTGTGTCCAATATAATTTAATGCCCATTTTATTAATGGCCTGAAATAATTACGGAAGGCTTTTGTGATTCTTGAGTATGTTTCATTTAATTGTGTAATAAATGTCTAATCAGGGCTCCCATCTGAAGCCATTATGGCATTAAAATTAACAATTACGCCACAAATGTCTTGGTGAATGCGTTGGGGTCTATAGAAATCGTTGCTGATAACAAGACACATATAAATCATTCATGAGAATTTTTCAGAGAAAAGCGGAGTGAGAGATAGGAGGATGGGAGGGAGAAAAAAAAGAAGTGGGGGAAGAAAGGAGGAGAAGAAAGAGGCTGAGTTTTCTTTATTCCATTGAAAAACCGGGGATGGCCGAAAGATAGGGCATTTTAAAACTGTGTCACCCTCTCCAGTTCCCTTTCTTTCTTCCCCTGTCTCTCTCTATCTCCCTTTAATTTGCCTTCCTCTTTATTTTTGAAGTGACAGATTTCACTTTGGGAATTCATTAACCGTTAACTTGGGCGATAAAATATCTATCAGGCCCTATGCCCGGCTCCTTTGCTAAGCTGCGTGGCGCTCCGGTTCAACGTTGTGGGTGACCGAAGGCAATTAAAGAGGCTTCACACTCCCCCACTCCCCCAGTGTCACTTCCTCAGTGAAAACAGGAAGGCTGCTCAGCATACCAGCAAGAATTGTTTTCTTACTAGCCAAGTATCCAAATTTCATGGTACGGGGAAACTCCATCTGCCACTAAAAAAACCCTCGTCAGTTCCTCTGTGTCATTTCCCAGCTAATATGCTACAATTGGTTTTGGTGAATCTATTCTAATAGCATAAGGTTTTGGCCTTCTTTGTTCTCTATTACCATGATGCACAAAGGGCCTCCCCGGGCAATGGATTGCACTCTGGTCCCAAACAGACTCTTTCAAGTGACAGTGTCGATGCGGTGACTTTGATGTGTCGTGTTAATCAGAGGGCTGATTTGATTCACGGCCCATTTTGGAATCATGCAATCTAGGATAAGTTGATAGATATCATCCATCTCTGACGCTGTTCATCTGTGCAGAAGAGACTGCCTCTGCTGGAGGCCGTAATCCACCAACAAGTTAGCACAAACAGAAGCTGCGGTGCAGAATGAGTGAACACCAAGAGGAGTGATTTGACTCAGCAGCTGTGTTCAGACTAAAAGCCAATCATGGTGTTGAACCACTCAGTCAAGTTTGACCTCTGGATCATTTGGAGTTTGTTACCCAGCTGTGGTAAATACTGGATTCTGATTGGTCAAAGCTTCATAACAATGGTACCAAAGTTAATCTGATCACACAAGACAAATCAGATCTACGTAAAAACAGTCCAATACACCTCCATCAGCCTGTCCACAGAGAGTCCGGACATGAAGGAAGTTATAGATAAAACTGGATCTCCTGGGCTCCACTACTTCTAAAACATCGTCAGGCACGTCACAACTCATGAACTGGAAGCGTCCTCTCAATAACACATTAAACATGACCCATGTAAAGACTGTTAATTGCAATTTTAGTTGTTTAATAATAAAGACTTTGCTATATCAGCTTGAAACTAAAGATATCAAAGGCAACTGCAAAGTATTTGATGGTTTCTGTCACCACAAATGGAAGATTTGAGCCCTATTCTTTTATACCCTATATAATTGCTAAATCTTTGCCCTGTTTTTTTTTTTTTTTTGTAAACATGAATTTACAGTGTCAACTCTCCGACATGTATGGTAGACACCATGTGCTGTAATCATTATGTAGATTTTTTTTTTGTTTATTTTACTAGGAAATAACTACATGACATTAAAAATCTCTTCTACAAGAGAATCCTAGCCAAGATAGGTAGCAGCACAGTGAGCTAAGTTTCTGACAGACAAATAGGAAACACATGAACAAACACGGTCAAAAGCATCAGGAAAACATATATATATATATATATATATATATATATATATATATATATATATATATATATATATATATATATATATATATATATATATATATATATATATATATATGAAACAACAGAATAAAATGTAAAAATTTTCTTCAGGTCAACCAAAGTCAAAAATAAATCGGGTAAGTCGATCGTTAGCTAGGTCCATATTGGAAATGATGTAGGTTTTGAGCGTCCTTTCAAACAGCTATAGTGCGCCTGTCAGTCACATGAGCTGAGCCAGTGATTGGACAAACTCACGATCTTAATATCTTCTAAACTGCTGAGTTAGAAAAAAATTAACCCCTGTACAGTGTGTGCCGATGGTGACATTCACATTTTGGAGCCAAGCTGTTTTTAGAACCAGGCTGAAAAGGCTTTTTAATGAGTTTCTGTTTTTTTTTTGGCTTGATGTGTACATGATTTTCGATCTGTCTACAACCAGTCCCAAGCAGATTCTCAATGAACTTTCAGCACCGCCGCAAAGGCTTCATTTTTCAATACTAGATGTTGCCCCTCGGGCAAAAGACAGTCTGATGTGTCTGCCTCCAGACGAATCAACACCTTATTACCACTTAGTGAAACCAGCTCGTTTAACTTCAGCTCTTTTCGTTATTCAATCCAAGAAAAAGGAGCAAATTTAAACAATTTTCTACCATCTCAGCTTTGATCTTTGGCACAGACAAGAAACGATCCTGGAACTGAAGTGTTTTAAGTCCCTGAACTCTTTAGTCTAATAAAGGTGAGGGGTATGAAGGCAGTCGATTTAAGACAGACCTATAAATAAGTATAAACATTGTGTTGTTGGCCTCTGGCAGTCTCTGTTCTGACTCTGAACAAAAGCACATCTGTAGGTGCGTCTTACATATTGTGTTGTGGTTCTGCTACAGTAATAAACAATACCAATAAAAACAACTCCCACTGATTTGTTTTCCTATACTGACCTATTATTACGTTAAATTCATTAAATTAAAAAAAAAAAAAAAACTCCCGATGTTTCATGCTACTTCATGATGTCAAAAACAAAATCAGTTGTGACTGTTTTCACCATTAGACCCCCAGAGTGTAAATATTTCCAATGTGGATGTGCAGGTCCCAGACCTTCATCACTTGAACAGTTTGTGAAAAATGGCAGGACGCTTGAAGCCCTCTATATGGAAATACTTAAAATTCAAAATTTCAACCCTATAGTGTTGTTAAAGGACAAAACAAGAAGTAATTTTATCTGTGATGTTTTCAAAATATTTCATTTTATATTGTGTGCAGAAGTTACCAAATAAGTTCCTTAATCCATAAAGGCTCAAAGCGTGTGGTTACAACTAACTAATGTCATCAAGGTTTACGGTCTGAGACAATAAACAAGTAAACTAAATGGGAAACAACAAACATAAACCAACAATTTATAGTAAATTAAAAGATTCAAGCGTAAGGTCCCCAAATTATTTTATATTTCTTCTGTTTTTATCACTTTAAAATAACATTTATGCAATTTATCATGATAAATGATAGTAATCTAGCTAAAACTAGAGTGAATACATGTGTAGCTACAGCAGATTTTTAAAGGTACAACCTGTCTTCCCTCTTCAGTCAGCCCATCACAACCAACAACTTTTAAAAGCTCGCAAACTACTTTGAAGATTGAAAAGTTCAGCAAATTCTTACATTATTGTGTCCAGAGCCTCTTATGATCGGTCATTATCTGAATCCTCCACTTATCACGTCTGGTTATATTCTTGATAATTAACCATGACCCCTCGGCCACCTGAATAAATCAATAATCCAGGTTTTGAACTTAATTCCATCTTTAGAGAATTCTCTGAAACAAACTGTCAGTGGACAAAGCGTATCTGAAAGCTCGGGTAGGAACAAGATAACAATGAGCAGGTAAGAGGTATTACATCTTATTTTAAAGCTGCTGATAGCGCTCACTCAAGAGGTTCATCTGCCTGTATGTAACTACCGCAGTATTCAACAATCGCTGCAAAAGACACAGCCATAATGGTGTCACTGTCTCCAAAGGCATACCAAAGATTTCTGAAGGGTGAATGGATTTTTTTCTTTCTCTTTCCAGAACCCGTAAAGGAGAAGTTTTTAAAAAATGTCATGTAACCTTGGCAAAAACAAAAGTGGTGCTTTTTACTGTGACTGATAAATATTCCAACCAACTCTGAAGTTTTGAAGTGGCTTTTAATGGCATATTGTTAATGAATGAAACCTGTGGGAGCCTGAAAGGCATGAAGAAATTGAATGCTCATACTATTTTTTGTGATATTCATCTTATCGTTGAGTCAAAGAGATTTCACACACTGTAAAGTCTCAGAGGAATAAGAGAACGTTAGAGAGGGTGGATGGATGGCATGTTTGAGGACCACGGCTCAGAGTTAATATCTAAAATGGAGGTCATCTTTCCTTTTTTAATGAATAATTCAATTTGTAATTGTTCTTTTTAAATTAATATATTGGATACTTTTTCAATACTCTAGTTACAAATGTGAATATCAAAGAAACAATCCATTCCTATAATGAAAAAAAAGTAGTATTGAATCTCTAATTTCTTCAGGGAAATAATTGTAACACTTTTTATTCAACTTTCCAATATGTAAACTAATTATTGCATCACTCATTTAGCCTCAGCTTTGGTTATTTGCAGTCATGGTAGAGGCATTTCAAAACAGACTAAGCACTAGGGAGGCACATACTCCGAGCTGCTACTGTGTAAGAAATACATCTAAAGATGAGCTGCTTGTGCAACCCTATAAATCTCAAGAATAAAGGTTTCAGAATGCATCAACAGAGAAAACAGATTAGGAAAGGAGAGCCCACTGAGGCCGTGGTCTCTTTCCCAAAGGTTCCCTGCAGCAAAACCAGTAAAATCAGAACAATTAAGCACATAAAGATACAGTCTTTCATTGTTTTCCTTAAAGGTAGAGGGTGTAGAGTTGTGAATTTTTAGTTATATCTGACGGTCAGATTCCTGATTAAACGCTCCCCTGCTCACTTTTTCTGTCAGCAAAGCAACAGTGGCCCTTGAAAATAGAAGCTTCTGTATGGTACGATCCTCCAGTTTTCACGGTTTTACCATCATACATGTTTGTCAGTACAAATCCTTTTGAGCACAATAACCTCGCTCTGCTCCTTAAACCCCCTCACTGAATAAAATAAAACATTTTGTTATGAGTGTGTTGGTTACTGCCATGAGCACCATGGGGATGTAAGATGGGGCTCATGGAAGGTGACCTGCTCCTTGGAATATACAAAAGACTTGGTCTAAGTGAACAGAAACTAGACATGCACCGATCAATCGGTGCTGATTTTGTTAGTTTTGGGGTATCTGTGATTGTCCCATTCTTTCATATGAAACTGATCTTACAAACCTCCAGGAAGGTCTGACAGCCAGACATTGATGCTTTTTGCTCTGAGACCTAAAACTCAGGACACTTTATTGGTTGTTTAAGTAGAAACATAAAGATTTTATTGTTTCACAGGTGTTGTTCAATGATTTTCAATAAAATAAGATTGGAACATAGAAGGTAAATGTCAGGTTAGCATCTGCTGTCAGTTAAAAAACAATATATATTGGTATCAGCAGGTCAGACTTTTTAAAGATCGGCCAGACAATTGTGATCGGTGCACCCCTAACAGAAACCATAGAATTTTTTACACACAGCTGATTACACAAATAAAAACCTACCACTAAACAACAGCAGACTCCAGAGACGCACCTTCACCGCCAGGCAAATTGTTAGGGATATTACACCTAAAGTCAGTGTGTAGGTGGCTATTTTGAAGTTATCTAAACAGCCAGAAATGTCTTTATGCAGGGGAAGTCAAAAAAAAGTAACTGAATGTGACACCAGCACGGTGTTTTATTTGTTCCAAAATACACCAAAGTTGTTGTTTTTTGTGCTAAACAAGCGTTAGCATCAGCTGTGCTATAAGTACACTGGTATTAACTGTTTTATGAAGGATGAGTCTTCTTTTTTTCAAGCATGCTATTTGCTTGTTTCAAATTTCTGAAAGGGGGTTTTTGAAGATCAGATTTGATGTCTTCTGTAAAAGTTTACTGTCTTTCTTATTGCACAGAGAAAAAGTCAATGGAATAACTGCCCTGGGTGATGAAACCAGAAGAGAAAGCCTGTTTTTATTTGGGGAAGTCGTAAGCATCTCAAATTAGTTTAAAAAACAGACTGAAACAACCAGAAGTGCAGCCTAATTTTTTCAGACTTTCTGCACATATTTCCAGGCCTAGCAGTGAGGGTCTGCAGCCAGACTGTCCTTGCTACACCTTATTGATGCTCACTCCTCAAAAAAGGTACACGGTACCAGAGAGGTTAGCCAAGCCTGCATAGAAAGTCATACCACGTAAAGGTCGCAGCAATTCAGCGTTCCACGGTGATAAAGTTCTATACAGCTTTAAATGTTTGTAGACATAGAGTTGAGTGGTCAGGTAAAAGGGGAGTTTGTGAATGATAGATAAACAAGATACCGTGCTCCTTCATACCTTGAACCCAATAAGAAGCAGCTCATGGAGCGATGCAGGTCATGATGTTGAATTCCAAATCTGTGACCGGTGATAGAGTGAAGAACGCTGTGCTATAGAGTGAATTCAGAGCTGAACCTGACCGAAGCAGCCGTATGTGTAGAGCGCATGACTCCATGGTCAAAACCAGACAGTTCTGTCCCTTACACTATCTTTTTTTTCTTTTTCTCACCCTAAAGGATTTATTCTTCTAAAGAAAACTTAGCTCAGGTGTCAGTTCCCCTGCTTCATCTGAAAGACAGATCCTGATTTAACCAAATATTGTTGGACAGTGTCTATACTGTGTTTTGTGGAGGAGGTACGTCCGAGCAAGTTTAGTATCATCAGCATAAAGATGAATTTTAAATCTCATCTTCATTTTATGTGTATTTCTAATGTAAAAAAAGAGGCCCAGGAACAGAGCTTTGTGGTCTACCTTTGCCAATCAATGAAGGATGACTTTACATGATCTGCTGTCAGTTTCTTGTTAGTTCATTAGATGTGGAACCAATAATATTCAATCCAAATATTAGCAACCAAAGACAAGCTATGAAATAAAGTGGTGTGAAGAGAAAATGACTCTTGCTCTGACTTTATCACTCTGATAATTATATTCTTATGATATTATTCATGTTATCTTCAATGACGGACAATGTACTTTGTAAAAGTGATTATCAGGTTTGTGTACATGAAGTTAATTTAATGAATAAACATTGCAACCTTCCCTTGTCAGCAAGAGAATTACTAGTTGGTCTAACAAATTATTGATATTTTCATTATTGCAGGACTAAAATGGAGGTCTGATGAACGGCCAATGCCATAACACTTGAATGCTTTACTACCAACACCTAAACAAGCACAGAAGATCATGGCAGCACAATGTGGGTTGTCAGTATTTTAATCTGAACAAAGGGACAAAATTGTATGTAGGCTAAGTCTGGTTTAACTGTCACCTGAGTCCAAATACGCCTAATTATTATCACAGTCAGCATGATACCCCGTTATGTTTGGCTAACAAAGCTAGCTATGTCGTGCTCGTGAAAGCCCCTTGCCACCTACACATTGGTCTTTTCATCCAAATATGATCACATTTGGGCCCTAAAACTTACTATATATTCCTGATTAGGATGAAAGACGATAGTTAGGCTGAGTAAGTTTTATACCTCTGTCAATTTAACATTCTGAGGCCGGTATAGCCTAGCAGTCTAGGTTGCGCCCCATAGGGCAAGCCCTGAACCAGGTAGCTTGGGTTTGAGTCCTACCTGTGGCACCTTTCTCACACAGTGTACCCCTCTCTTGCTCTGTTTCCTGCTCTATCCACCGTCCTATCCTCTCTGATTAAAGGCATAAAAGCCTGAAAAAAATTATAATAGTTTGATTTCCTGTTTCCTAAATTGCTCATGAGTTAATTTTCCTTTTCTCATGAAGTGGAGATTATTTACTTGACTGAACACGTCAAAAACTGTGAAAGCATTTCTGATCACTGATTTCTTTGCTCACTTTTCTGCTATGCTAGCTGTGTAACTGTTTTTACACAGCATGAAGCCAAATACACTAATTACATTTCGTAAATTAGCTGGTACTACATGCTAGAAAACGTCACAAAATGGCAAAACCGCTTTGGTGAGTAGTACGTTACGATCGTTTTTTGTTTGGTTATATGCGATTTAAAATTTCACATCATGTCCCAAACCACTCACTTCCTGAGCATCAAGCATTGACCCTTATCCTCACCTTACAGCCCATTGTATTTTTTTTATAAAGCAAGAAAATTAAATGCTGTATATAGCAATAACTTAAATTCCAAGCAAATTACTTTCAATTTGTGCGCAACAACAATGATGGGTTGAAAACATGCGATATAGAAACCCTGTCCCTCCATGCACCGCTCCATTGAATCTACATGAGGCGAAGCCCTGACAGGCAGTGTGAGAGAAATGCCAGACTGAACACAAATCACTCCAACCATCTCAGCTATTTACTACATTTCTCCTTATTAGGGTTCCCTTTGTCCCAACTGATCTTCTACCAGCTTATTCAATTATGCATTTAACTGATGTGCAAATTAACCTTGGCATTTTCACAAAGACACTTCTGTCTTTGTGATCACACATCGCACCTTTCCACCCCTTCTTCTTCCAACCAATTTAACTCAATGCTCCAGATTTCATGGTCAATTTTATCACGCTCACTCTCAAAGAGTCCATCATCAATTCTTCACAACTTTTCATATCCCCTTTCTCTGCAGATCCACTGCGAAATTGCCTATTCAGGTTATTAAATAACTGTGACTGGTATAAATTTACAGCAACACCCTGTGCTTTGAATATGCATTCTGAATGCTGACCTCCAGCAGCAATTAGTCATACTCTTTGTTTATCCTTTAAAAATAAATCTCACGGCTCTTCAAATACTTTTATGTTTTGTTTCAGACAAATTTAGGGACTCGTACATCACGAACCTGCATAAGTCTCCCCTCACTTTACAACAGCTCAGCCTTGGGATTTATTTTCTCTCAGAACATCAGACCACAATACAAAGCGTTTGGAACACCTGAATCAATGATGACTGTGCTCCGTCAAAGTTTGTGTGCTTAGAGTTTGATTGACTTTTTCGATATGGTAGAAGTTAAGCCTAGAAATTGATTTCTATTGAGCAAAACTACAGCAGAGAACTTGTTCGGGGCTATATAGACAGTCTGTAAGCATCCATCACACAGCTGTAGTTATATAAGAGAACATTTAGGAGAATATTGTCAAACTAACCGTACCCAAGCTACAGCTAGAAAAAGACTACAAATTGAACCAGGGGTTGTCACCTTGCTCCATCATGTTTCTATAGAGTGGACAGAAAATTTGCCATATGTATTTTTTTCACTTAGGTGAAAAATGAATCAGTTGTTAGAGTAAAAAGGAAGAAGAATCACACAGTTGTGTGTGAAGGACACTGCTATCGATACATGTTCTTTATTGTAAACTAGACAAAGGATCGTACTTATCGTACTTATCATACACCAGAGGAGCTTCTTTTCATCGACCGTCACCATGGCTTTACCAACAGTGAAGAGTGCTGAAAGTATGCTGAATTCTTCCCACTGCTACAGTCTGACCCTTTCAGGTTTGAACCTTTCAGGTTAGACATGTGACAACGTTACTTTGCATTTGGGTGAAAGACAGATGCTGGTCACAGGCTCTGTGATAAATTCTCTCATAATCCAATGAACTCAGCCAACCAGTGGGTTAACAGTTGCGGCAATGTTTAGCAGTGTTCAGCAACCAGCAATTCCATAGTTAAGTAAGGGATGATGTATGGTGAATGGGTGGAGAAACATGAACTGATGTGAATCACTTGGGATTTGTCTATGAGGTGTATAATTAATGGACGCTCATGTGACTGACGAATGTCAGTCACATGAGCTGAACTATGCCTCTGATTGGGTGAGCAGTCTTTACAACCTTTACACTGCTGAGTTCGGAAAAAAAAAAAAAAAAAAACCCTGCCATATTAGAAGTGACAGGTGCTGCAATCAATAGGTTCCTTTTTACAAAAATGCAAGCTTCCTTATGAGAGAAAATGCAAAACATATTCCTCAATACTGGTACATTTTTTTTCCAAACAGCAGGGAACAACACATCCACAAATGGAACAATGCAAAGACAAGGCTTTTTAAGGCTACCTGAAACATGAAAATAATTAAATGCACTGTCTGTTAGAAGCAAAACAAGCTTCTCAAATCATACTTTCATAAATAGAACAAAAGTGAAGGTGATTTGTGAAAAGAAATCACGGTGTCATAATTGGACTATCAGCACCATTTATAATCCTTCTTTACCCTTAAAATACAGGCTCCCTGTAAACAACTAAAAACATCCCTGAGAAAAATGGATGTGCCCATAAACAAAATACAATTATCCATGACATGAAATTGCAGACAGGCGCTGGCAGATGTTTCTTGTGATGGTTTTATTTACACATAATGTGCTTGTTTGTCTGTGTGTGAAAATTTACACACCTGTTTGTGTGTCAGTGAACGCACAGGGGGCAGAACTTCGAACTTTGCCGTGCGCGAAACAGCGCAAGGAGAAATGTGAACAATGTACAAATGATGTCACGTCATGTTAACTCAATGGATATGGTTATTTAGTCCGTCAAATGAAACAAAAAAAAAACAAGGTTTGGACCTAATTTATGAGAAAGGTAATTTTGAATCACTTCTGCTGTGATCTGGTGCTCTATGGAAAGTAAAATTAGCTCACCTTCCAGAGGTGGGCAGGCCGCGCCCCCCAAGGATGTCTGGTGCAAAGTGGGCTCTCACGCAAGCTAGCGGGGTTAAAAGCGCAATTAATTGCAATTAATTTATTTCAATCAAGTAATTTCTTGTTGACAATTAATTGATAATCGATTAATTGTTTGCATCCCTGATACATACATAGATAGATATAGATATGTAACAATACAATTAAATTATGCAGCTAGTTGTAAGACAACTGATGGATCATAATACACAAATAATTCTAATGTCTCGGCTTTTAACATTGTTGCTGCCATCCCTACCTCTTCTGGCTTGAGCGGCTGAAGTGACTTTGTTTCGTAGAGATCAACACCATAGAGATGCTTTCACCAGCTTTGCTGTTGGTGTCTGGATTGCAGGACCGGATCTTGCCCCACTTTACTCTATCAGAGATGTTCAGGGTCCAGTAGCTCCTTGAGCTACTTTCACATCTGTTCCACTAACTGTCTTTATTTTCTCACAGAGACAGACACTGATTTATTTTTATTATTATTATTTTTTTTTTTTTACCACAGTGTCATCAGACAGATTAATCTTATATAATCTGGGATCAGGTTATCCAGCTTAATAATTGATGTTATGGGGTTTTTACCAATTCAGGATAAAGTACTTTACACATCCAGGCAGTAACTAACTACACCATATTAAAAAAAAAGAGCCAATAAAACTGTCAAAAGTGTCTTTTTAAAAAAAAAATTGTTAGCTTAAAAGCTACTTTCTATGATCTTTCAGAATTTACACATAACCCTAGGTGAGCCTTATTCCTTATTTCACTGTGTGCTGTTTTATTTCACATAAATACTTTATGTAACAGCACAGTGAAACAGCTCAGACTGAGCTCTGCCGCTCAGATTGACTCTGCACAACCTTAATTGAAAATAGAAGCATTGTTTTTGAGAATTAATGCAGTAACGTTTAAAAAAAACTTGAGCGTATCCATCTTTTCTGAATCCTTTATTAATACCTATTGTGACGCTGTTGTTTGGCATCTGTCTCTTGCTCTCACTGTTGCCATGTTTAATCTTTAAAACAGAGCAGAGCTGCATTATTATTTCTTTGTTTTTGTTTCTTTGGAATAAGCAAAATTTCCCCATTATTTGTCTGTCAGTGTGTCTCTATAGCGCTCCATAAGAGAAGAAGTAATGAAGATAAAAGCTATATCTTTATGACACTTAGTCACACAGTCTGAGTCCCCTCTTTGTCTTTAAAGAGACCATGGGCTATAATTGGAGACCAGCGCTCATCGTCTCTCGGCTGAGAGGGTAAATGAGGGATCCCTAGACTCCGGGATTACCCGTTTATTGAGAAGACGTTCCACTAAGCCCCCGCCACTGACACATATTCCTGTTCTATGGCCTATTCACTTTAAAATATGTCTTGTCAGGGCGGCTTACAGAAATCTACATAATCCTTTTTCATCACAATTAAAGATACCACTGAACAATAAAATTGCTTGCTCTCTGGTTTGTTTCATGTTGCTTGGAGAAAAAAAAGGGGTGAGGGAAATGCAGCTGAGCGTTGCTGAAGGTTGCAAAAGGCTGAAATGAATTTTGGATTTTGCCTGAGGGGAGAAAAGAACTTGATAACATCCTTTAACCTTTACAAGTGTACGGCGGCCCTTTGAAACACGAGAGCAAAATGTTACACCGGGTGATCTGTGGAGATTTTGGGATTTATTATAAAGTCATGATAATGGAAACCTTCTTTTAGTCCAGTCAAAGAGTCTGTTCATAAGAAAAGGAATAATACTCTTTATCGAAATCAGTCGGCCATTATCCTTTCTTTTTATTTCCTTTTTTATGGGAACAACAGCTCTGAACATGATAACATGTCAAAGAAAGGATCTACAGACTACAACTGTGCAGGACACCTCACAGTTCATCTGGTAGCTTTACTGTGTTTAAACTTAAGGGTCCTCACAAACTCCTATTCATTATCTTTGTTTCAAAGCACTGGAACAAAAAACACAGATTTTAAAGGCACTGTGAGGTTTAATTAGTGATCTTCTGCCCTTTATATACACTCACTGGCCACTTTATTAGGCACACCTGTCCAACTGCTCATTCTCACAAATTTCTAATCAGCCAATCACATGGCAGCAACTCAACGCATTTGGGCACGTAGACATGGTCAAGACAATCTGCTGCAGTTCAAACCGAGCATCAGATTGGGGAAGAAAGGAGATTTAAGAGACTTTGAACGTGGCATGGTTGTTGGTCTAAGTATTTCAGAAACTGCTGATCTACTGGGATTTAAACCCACAACCATCTCTAGGGTTTACAGAGAATGGTCCCAAAAAGAGAAAATATCCAGAGAGCAGCAGTTCTGTGGGACAAAATGTCTTGTTGATGCCAGAGGTCAGAGGAGAATGGACAGACTGGTTGGAGCTGATAGAAAGGCAACAGTTACTCAAATAACCACTGGTTACAACCGAGGTCTGCAGAAGAGCATCTCTGAACACACAACACGTCCAACCTTTAGGCAGATGGACTACAGCAGCAGAAGACCACACCGGGTGACCCTCCTGTCAGCTAAGAACAGGAAACTGAGGCTACAATTCACACAGCAACACCAAAACTGGACAATAGAAGATTGGAAAAACGTTGCCTGGTCTGATGAGTCTGGATTTCTGCTCCACATTCAGATGGTAGGGTCAGAATTTGGCATCAACAACATGAAAGCATGGATCCATCCTGCCTTATATCAACGGTTCAGGCTGCTGCTGCTGGTGGTGTAATGGTGTGGGGGATATTTGCTTGGCTCACTTTGGGCCCCTTAGCACCAACTGAGAATGGTTTAAAGTCCACAGCCTACCTGAGTATTGTTGCTGACCATGTCCATCCCTTTATGAGCACAGTGTACCCATCTTCTGATGGCTACTTCCAGCAGGATAACGCTCCATGTCATAAAGCTGGAATCATCTCAGACTGGTTTCTTCAACATGACAATGAGTTCACTGTACTCAAATGTCCTCCACAGTCCCCAGATCTCAATCCAATAGAGCACCTTTGGGATGTGGTGGGACAGGAGATTCTCATCATGGATGTTCAGCCAACAAATCTGCAGCAACTGTGTGATGCTATCATGTCAATATGGAGCAAACTCTCTGAGGAATGTTTCCAGTACCTTGTTGAATCTATGCCACTAAGGATTTAGACAGTTCTGAAGACAAAAGGGGGTCCAACCAGGTACTAGCAAGGTGTACCTAATAAAGTGGCCGGTGAGTGTAGTTGTCTGCTCACACAACACAACAAACTGGGTTTACAAAGTTGGATTGTTGCTACATAACTACAAATAAATAAGTTACTTTCAATTATTCGGTTCGTGAATATACGTAAATAATGCCAAAACGACCAGACAAAAAAGACCATAAAATATGAGAGAAGGGAAAAGAAAGAAAGAGATCTTCTTTCTTTTCTCCAACTCACAACAACACTGTATGCATTCACAGCCAGTTTATATTTGCTGCAGAGACACATTTTGTGTGTTGTAAGGATTAACAGCAGTTAAATTACTTTGCATGGTTTTAGAAATCAGTCAAACCCAGCGGATCTCCAAACAGCCTTTAACTTCTGAATAGGCCTCATGACTCGTGTTTACAGTGGAAGCTGTGACTGTGATCACAGTCCTGGGCTCCCTTACCTCTCTTTAACTTGTTATATCTGAGCCCTCAGCCTGGACGGCCAGCTGCACTTAGTGATTTCCTATGTTTCACATTATCGACAACAGAGAACATCACAGGAAGTGAACAAATGAGAGCACAGGGACGAATAAACAGGTGGAAGGCATCGCTAAAGGTGTTCACTGCACACAGTAAGATTTCCAAACTGTCCACATTGTTGTTTCTCTAGAGCCTGAAGGGTTTAGAGAGTGTTACCACCGACATGGAAAATGATGCCTAGGAAAAAAACACTTCAAGAAAAGGAACAATGTTTTCGAAAATTTGATTTTAACTCAACAACAAAATTTAACACCCCCACTCGAGTAAATAAAAAAACAAAAAAGTGAAACAGTGAATGTCCCTCAACTAATTGCTAATGTTAGCGATGCTGTTTCAGGCAGGTGTTATATTAGCTAAGCAAACCAGCTTAAAGCTCCTGTGAGGAGTTTTCTATATTTATAGCAGACCATTCCACAAATTTGTTTCTTTCATATCAGTTTTTTTTCTTTCTTTCTTTCTTTTTTAAAGGCTTACATACTCTAATGCTAAAGCTAAAGCTAAAGCTACAGTCTTAGCACTGTGACCCAGTCATAACACTTGTTTTTGCGTTCTCTCCCTGTAGATGGTCATTTAATAAGGAAAAGAAGTTATTTGTCATTGGATGATTTGGATTTAGGTGAGATTTTAATCTGAGGTTTTCCTGATTCAATACATTTTGGAATTAGAAAATAAAACAAATAGATAAAGACAAAGTAATTAACGACCTTTACTTTTTTAAACCAAACATCCATCCACAGTGATT
The DNA here is from genome assembly GCF_033239565.1 of Halichoeres trimaculatus. Classification (NCBI taxonomy): domain Eukaryota; kingdom Metazoa; phylum Chordata; class Actinopteri; order Labriformes; family Labridae; genus Halichoeres; species Halichoeres trimaculatus. Next base: position 31,994,382 of record NW_027437182.1, on the reverse strand, counting down.
GATATGTTTCACTGTAAAAAGACAGCCGATATTAATTTGCAGTCAAACTGAAAATATTGGTGTCAAAATTTTGAACAATACAAACTCCAACATTTAACTTCATTCAAATACCTTTAAGCATGAGTTTATTAAATAGCTCCTAGGCTCCGCAGCATGTTTTATAAAGTTAAACGAAAACTTAAAAAGTAAATAGCTAAAGTTTTCTACAGTAAATAAAGTTTTCCAAAGTTTCAATGTAACTGTGATAACTGTAATAACTGCACTGCTGATTGGCTCTTTCCCAAGCCATAGCTCTTCTTGTAACCAATCAGATGGTGCTGTGGGTGGGACAGTGCTGGGGACTGAGTAGTGACTGCAGACAGCAGAGTGGCTGCATCAGATCCGCAACAATGCAGTTTTAAATTGGTTTCATATCGTCCGTTGGATCAATAAAAAAAGGCCGATGCTGGTATGCCTCAAAATGCCAAATATCGGCTCAGATAATCGGCCCAGCCGATAATCGGTCTATCCGTAGTCTGGAACTATAGAATTTAACATGTTTAACTCTCTTTGACGGGAGAAAACATCCTTCAAATCCAAATACAGAACTTAAGGAAGACCCATGTGGTTCATCCTTGGAGAAGCATATCTGAAAAGCGTTATTCTGTAAACTTAGTCAGTCTTATCTTGAATGTCTGACTTTGCTACAACTGACTTTTTGACTCACACTTACACCAAGCCTGACAAAGACTGTTTTGAGTTTCACTCCTTCTTTTCAGACCTGTCCAGGGAACATCCTGATTCAGGGTTACTCTTACTCTATTTAGTGTACTGTCAATAATCTTCAAATCGGCCCACTTCCAAATTTACACCTTCTCCATCAGAAGGGCAGAAGTCCCACCCAGGTTAAACACAAACAGGGCATAAGACGGATGAGTTGTTTGTCACTTTCAGCTCCAGTTGGACGCGCAGTTGCACTTGGATCTCAATTATTAACCATTATGTCACTATTACAGCTCAAAAAACATGGAGCAAACGATTTTGACAGCACACCAATCGTTTTTTGTGTCTTCCTCATCCCCACTCAGCACCACAGACTCCTTATGCACTGTGTAACTTTGGTGGAGCAGGTAGAAACTCTTGCAGGTTTCGCTGAAAGCGTCACCATACGACTCTCTGTGAGAAAGCTCAGGGGTCAAATGTTTCTTGGCTGGTGTCTGCTCAGTATTCTCTGAGTGGTCATCACAGCAGAGGTGATTGGACCAACAGGATTTTGATGGAGTTGCAGAGATGTGAAAGGGAGAAAAAGGAGAACTAAAAGTGACCTAACGTGAGGCCAGAGAAGAATATGTCTAATGCTAGCTATGCATGATGTAGCTTCAGGGTGTTTCAATGGATTATGGTAAACTTTGACTCCCAGTGACACCCAATAATCATCCTCTGGGCACCATGGATTGAATCAAAATCAGATTTAAATGAAAGAAAAGTAGAAGAGTAAATGTCTAAATAGTTCCATTTTGCATTTATAATATGAGGCGGTAGAATACTGTATTCAGAAATGGTAAAGCGTCTTCAGCTGCGTTGCACTCTGGTCTATTGAAGATAGGGAGCAGGTAAGTCTCCATCCTCTACATCAGATTGGGTGTAAGAAGAAGTCCTTGCTCTCTGACTGTGAGGGCCGACACCAAAACATGACATCTAACACTGATGTTCCCTGGCTCTACTATGACCTGTAATGAAAATTTCAGTGTCAGTTAGTACATTCACAACCCTGCTGCACTGCGGCCTCACACTACCAGAGTTTACAACCTTCTTTTAAGAGTGGTAGCAGCAAAGTTAACAAGTAGCCCACAGTCCACAGTGTGTGCAGGATTATTTGAAGTACAGTGCAGTGAGGAGGGCACGGGGAGAAGGGCAAACATAATCTTGCTCAGAATGGCCAAAAGCCTGGGTTTTACATCTGTTGCTTCTTTCATCTCTTGTATTCTCCGAGTCCTTACCCACAGTATGAGGTCAGCTGGTGTCATGACAGAAGCACAGCGCCAAAACATCAACACAGAATACACACCGCCTGCTCTGTTACCACTCCACCCCTGTGACAAAACCCCCGTCTGCAGCATGTCTCAAAATCTGCTGCTGCTGGAGAGCTACATCTGACGCTCTGCTGTTTGTTTCTGCGCCAGTAAAGGAGGCGAAGCTAATATCTGAGCAGTGCATTAGCCACTAGCCGCACAGGAACAATGTTATAGAATACAGGACAGAGAAGAAGGGATATATGTTGGGATAGTGTTGTAGTTGTATTCTGTTTGGGCTCTGAAACTATCTGTTGAGGTTGGGATTACAGATGCTGGTTTGGGTTTGAATTGGTGATAAAGTTAGTAACATGTGCATAAACTGCCAAATCAGGCAAGCTCAGAAAGTCCAATGAAGCTTTTTTTTTTTTTTACAACAGAATTAAAGATGTTTACATTACTGTTTGCAAAAAGGGTCATAGCACTCTCACAGAGGAAGACCAGTAAACCAAACTTCACTAACTGGATGAAGGAGCATTAAGAAAGGTAAAATACCACACTTTGAAATCATCTGAGAACATATGGTAATTGTGGATTTGAGCAGTGTGGTGAATGTGGCGGTTGAGGAGTAGTTATCAGTGGCCCTCTGCCATTTCTTTTCTTTCATTACTAGATTTTGAATTCTGTGTGAGTTGTACCATTTGACTTTGATAACCTTGCACTTAATTGAAAAATTCTGGCTATCCCATCGTAAAATAGAGCATTTTTTGTGTTTATTGTTTTTTTTATTATTATTTGATTTAGATTCTATATTTACTAGGGGTGTGAGAAAATATTGTTGTATTGTAGTATCGGGATTGTTTGTTTCAGAATTTTAAATCATTTTTTTTGTTAAAAAATAGATTCCTTTTTTTCACATTTGAGTCCTTCATTTTAGTCTTTCTTTCTAAGCTGGGTTACAGAAAAGTTGAGGTGTCAGATCCTCGGAATAAATCATACAAACTAACTCACATGTGACATTCATTTTTTGAGAAAATATGGCTCCTGATATAGTCTGTAGACATCATCATCATTCAACTTTTTCACTTGGTCTGGTGTTAAAAAGTGAACTCAAAATTTGCAAAAATATCGATATTTGGCATATCAAAGAATCGCAATTTAAATTGAATTAGCACCCCAAAGATCATAAAAGAATCGAATCGGGAGAAAAGCATATCGTCCCAGCCCTATTATTCACAGGCCGTATACTCTGTGTTTGCCACTAACTGGTCTTATACAGATTTTCCACTGGACAATAATCTAATTCTCCTTGATGCTTTCTTTGTTGTGAGAGCACTCTTTTGTCTGTTTATTGTTGAAGCAAAGTAAAAAATAGAAATATAGTTGGGAAAAAAGTTTACAGCCTGGTATGGTAATTTTAAATCTCTATACGTCATTTCATATTCCACCACTTGAAATGGGTTATTGTTTTATTTATAATTTGTATCTTTTGATCGGTGTAAATCCTCAGATGAAAACCTCTATTAAACCTGCAGCCAGCCTTCTGACTACGACTAGGAACATGCCTTTTACAGGTGAGCAAAAGCCTGCTTTGGTGCTGGTAATGGCAGTTTCACATTAAAAGTGTCGTATTATGAGTTGATTTTTTCTCTCTCTTGTATTCGCACCAGTGTTGATTATGTATTGAGGTCTCGGTGAGCACCTTAGTCTAAGATTCACGCAGGTACACTGAAAAACTGCTACTTCTCATGAAAGCTTTCCTAACCAGCCTTTTCGTCTCATCTTTTTTATTCAATGTCAAATATTACAAAGTTTGAACTTCTAGTATTTCTCCCTGCAATCTGCAGCCCCCAGGTCTCACAAATTGCAGTACCTGTTTTGTTGTTTACAGTGTAATCCTGGAAAGTAAAGCTAATTATCTGCAGAGGCATGTCTTCCAAATACCAATTTGTAACTGTCTGTGCAGCTGGGTGGTGTCTTGAAGGGATACAGGAGATTTCAGGAGGTAATCTCCATTTACACCGCATTCTCAATGGCTGCTGGTGGCTTTGGTTCAGTGTGGATGTGAAACTCAAAACACAGTATTTTATTTATCTGCCAGGCAAAGGGAGACTGTCAGAACAGGTGTCAAAGTGTCAGAGCGCCTGTCGAGCCAAAGTGAGTCATGAGTCACAGGCGTTCAAATTCAAGTTGAGCTGCAACTCTGATTTAATATAATGCGAGGAGTAGGTCCTTTAATTTGTGACTTACAGTACGGCATGTAGCGTTTGCACATCACTAAATCATCTTTAAGAACGCAAAGCATTTGTAGCTTCCGTACTGAATTTTATAGAACGTCCAAATACTTGAGTTCTACATGAAATATGCTCCACGGCACAATGACAGGAGGTGGTGACTAAAAGCTGTAGTGAGCATATTAAATAAGACACTGCAGAGGAAGCAGACATAAGCCTGAACACGGACTTTCTGACACAACAAACCTGGCAAGACCGTTTTTACCCATACACACTCTAAAGTCCTATTAATACCAGATCCTTCACCTGACTTGTGTGTTCTTTGTTAGAAGTCAAAGCCCCATAAATCTGGATTTGTTATCAAATTGTACTTGACTCTGATTGGTCAAAATATCAGTAAAATGTCCTATTAATTCTTAACAGCATTGTGAGGTTAGGGACAACTAATCACACACATTATGTCAAATGAATCCACATGAAGGAGCCCTGGACATCCCCCTCTGCCTGTTGACACTGTGGGAAAACATTTCTTTTCCTCTGTCCGGAAATAATAACGATGGTAAGCAGCACAGAAGTGAGAGCAGCCAGAGGAGCAACTGGACCCCAAATATCTCTGATAGATAACAGTGGAGCAACATCCTGCCCTGCAATCCAGACACCAACAGCAGAGCTGGTGAGGGCTGCAGACCACAGTGAAAACAACAACAGTGTTAAAGCAGTGATGTTTGCACTCTTCATGTTTAAAGGTACGTCAGATACCTATGCTGGAAAGGATGGTGGCTGAATGAGGGCAGAAATGTCAACATTTCATAACATTTTGTTCAGTATAATGTGTAGGAAATAAGTGGTCTAGTTTTGGGCCAGAACCGCTCGGTTTTGCATTAGGTCCTGGGCCTGGTGAGATTCTAGTTTGCATCACCACCAGTTCACTACACACTATACTGTACATGTTTTAACTGTTTAAATAATAAGTTTGTAGCTTGTGAAGCATGTATGGCCTTCATTGCCTTCAATGACAACATTTTGTGTTACTTTTTGCTGTTGAGAATTAATACTCTATGGTGAGCTCGGAAAATCAACACTCATATATTCAACATGGAGCGATAATAAAATAAAAAAAAGCATTAAAGTAAAATTAAAAATAAACAATTACATAAAATAAAAAGAATTGACAAATGCTTTGATTTTCTTAAGCACAGTAAAAGCCCCAAAAGGCACTGTGAGGGCTTTAAAAATGATCTTAAAATATCCTCACATTCATATATTTTATTTATCATTTATTTATTTACTAATATATAATCTGCATTTTAAAAATTAGATTATTAGTGTCAAAACTATTTATTTCTTAATGCTACCACTCAGAATACATGACTGACCTGACCACAGATATGGAGTTTCAAACCATTTAAAACAGTAGTGTTATGTAACTGTTAATAAATAGATCAGCTCATCTTTTTGCATCCTGTAAAAAAAAATCATCTAAAAAAGTAGAGTTAAAAGAGTGATTTGATCTCCATTAAATTGTCCCTAAATAAATGCATGCTTTGGCAAGAGTCACATCTTTATGAGGGTGGGTGATAGTGCTCATGGGAAATGGAGTCTTTAACCTGGAAAAACCAGACTGACTACTTGATATTCCTCACACTGCCTTTGAGTAAACACAGACAGAATAAAATTTAACAGTAAACTTGAGTCATGAGAGGATTTACGCAGATATATCAGACTCATATTAATACGTGTGCATAAATTTAGCTTGTTGTTGTTTTGGCAAATCTTTCGTCCAATCAGGAATGAGATCTAAAACCACCTTTCTTCTAGTTGATATAAAGACCAGCCTGCAGTCTGAACTGTGCAGTATCTCTGTTGTTTAACTCCATCATGATACTCTTTGTCCATTTAACACACACAGCTTAGAGCCAATCAAACTGCACTGATGACTTCTGACCTTGATAAAGGGACGCTGAACCCCTCAGGTCTCATAAGCTTTGTGTTGATGGGTCAGGGAGAGAGTTAGCTTAGCATATAATTAATGTTAAATAACCCCTGGTTGTTTGTCAACACTTTTCCCACTGTCTTTTTCCATGCCTTATAATCTTCAGAGTGCCTGCAGGCACAGCATTCTCTGATAGCATCTTAAGCCTCTTGTTCCAATACCCTGGCCTGGCAGTAACAACACTGGCCAGTCACTCATTTACAAGCAGAGATAAATGCACAGTCCTTAATCTGTCTCCAGTTAGGTCTCCGGCAGCACAGCACAGGCCGGGCCTACGCCTTTAACTCCTCCTCAGGCTTAGCTGCTCCATCAGCCCTGCTGCTGCTGCCATGTCTGCTGCCTCTTCCTCACCTCCATCACCTGCCACACAGGTACGCAGTGATAAGCTCACACACTGCCACACAAAAGCCTGGGAGTAATTAGGATGAAATTTTAAGAGCCCTTGTGTGTGCACACAGTTTTATCACTGCTGAAGACAAAGCTTTCAGTGCAGGAGGAGCTCTCCTGCCTGTTTGGATTCATTTGGAATTACTGTGGTTATACCAGTTATTTCTAGCATTGGTTTGGAAATTTCCTTATGTTTTGTGTTTCATGATTATTTGCTGGGTATTTTTACTTTGACTGCTGACAATACAAACAAGCTAGCTCAAAGTATGCTAGTTTTGCCACCTTTGTCCAGTCTTAATAGGTAATTTAAACAGAAGCTGTCTTTATTCAGGTAAACTAATCACTCTCCATACTAATCTGCCTAAAACACACCTCATGACCATTGAGAGACAAAACGTAAGTTCACAGTCCGGAAAACAATGACACCGTAGAAGTGTGATACAATGTGATTGGATACATAATGGTACCATATGTTGTGATACAACACAATGAAAAATGATAGGATTTTTTCAAGATATGAGATACGGTAAGAAATACTTTAAGATATGGTCCATACAAAAAAAAAAAGAGTACATGATATGACATGATATGACATGATATGATATGATATTATATGATATTATATGATATGATATGATATGATATGAAATGATGTGATATGATATGATATGATATGATATGATATGATATGATATGATATGATATGATATGATATGATATGATATATGATATGATATGGCAAGAAAATACACAATACCATATGAAACAGAACAAATATTGATATCAATACAACATTAAACGGTACACAACAATGGGATATGATAGAATGAGAACTTGTGCAAAGGGAAACAATAAAATACGCCATGTTACGGTACATGATACAGTACAAAAAGAAATGCTATGCTGTTAAAATATCAAATGATACAATTTGGTGCAATTCGATATGATACAATAAGAAATGGTACGATACAATACAGTACGGTAGGGTAAGATATTAGGGCTGCACGATTATCGCAATCGCAATCGCAATCGCAATCGCAATGTCAGCACATGCAATTACGTAATCGCAATAGAGGATATCGCAATCGCAATCGCAATGTCAGCACATGCAATTCAGATTTTTCTCCATGATAACCAAGCAAATCTGTAGACTCATCATGACACAACCTTTTTTATTAAATCGCAAGCACAATCGCAATCGCAATATTTTCCACCTAATCGCAAATCGCACCTTTTCCCCAAATCGTGCAGCTCTATAAGATATGATACAGTACGATACGATATGATACGATACGATAAGTTACAATACAGTACGGTATGGTACGGTACGATACAATACGGTACAATACGATACGATACGATACAATACAATACAATACAATGTGATATGCTGAACTATAAGATATGATACATTACAGCTTAGAAACTATTTGATGCAATACAACAAGCAATGCCATGATACATTATTATACCATCAGAAACATAAAATACATTGTAGAATGTATACCATATAAAACTAAAAAGTACTTTATGAAATGAATTGTTTGAATGGAATAAAATGGTATATTGAAAGATGCAATGCAATATGATAATCAAAGAATGATACAAAAGGATGTGGTAAGGTAGGACGCGGTTAGATAGTACGCAGTATGACAGGATATGGTCTTCCACAGTCTTGACCAGTTAGCAACAGCAAGCTAGCTTCATGTTTCATGTTAGCTTGGCTGTTTCTAAATACCAACTTTGATTATTGAACTAAAAGAGATGAATATTTAATTAAATATGGGTTGGCCTATAGAAAGAAAGGGAATTCATTAACAAGAGTATCTTAACGTGAAACTTTCTTGGCAGTACAGGCGGTGTTTGTGTCTGGATACTTTCAAAAGTTGCTCACTCTTGCTAAGTTTTGATGCTAAGCTATGCTTGCCTAACCCAGCTCTTTGAAGAAAAAATAAATATTGTCTTTGGAGTTAAATTATTGCTTCTCTTTCAAACTGTTAACTTAGTTTTTTTTTTTTTTTTTTTAAAAACAGAAGAATATAGCAGTGTCTCATGCGAGTATCTGTTCCTTTCTAGATATGAACTTTACGACAGAATTTCTTGGTTTTAAATTGTTTCTCGGTCAAATTGTCAGTATTTTTGTTTCCGTCACTCCTGAGCTCAGCCAATTTAAACTGTCAGGCAAGCACAACAAAATCACTGTCAGTGCCATATAATTATTGAGTGAAGAAAGAAAGAAATAATTAAATGTGAGTCACTTACACGAGCTCATTAAAGCTTATGCTATCCACTCTATTTTCCTTTTGGTTTGAATGAGACAAAGGGAGAACAATATCCCATTAAAGACTGTTTCCACATTCCATTCATTTGAATTGGTGCTGAAGTGTCGGTGTTTTTCTGTGGATTAAAGTCTGATAGCACTCGCAGGAAGAATGATTCCCCCGTTTGAAGACTGGTGAATACACACAAGGAAAGACAGACTGCGAACGGCAGAGGAGAACAGACAGGAAGAGAGACGGAGAGTGAGCAGATGAGTGGGGAACATAATGGAAGAATGCTTCTAATGCACTGCTTGTAGAGGGTGAATTAGGAGGCAAATAGTGTGATTACTGTGGGATGTGCTGGTGGTATAGTGGCGGTGATGGTGGGATCTTGCCAGCCCCAGGATGCAGATAGAAACCACGAGGGGTACAGGAGGGGAGCAGGCAATTGTGATTTATGGGTAGCAGCGGGCTGATAAGGCGGCTCCCTTCATTTAATGCCTTATCGGCCGCGTTAAAGAAAGGCCACAATTTGCAGCATTCTTAAAAGCCCCAGATGTGACTAATCTCTGCAACCTTCCAGACAATCTGTCTCAGGAAAAAACTATAGATCACCCACTTGTCTTACTGATCTCAGCCTGTTCTCTCTTTAGTGTTTCAGCACAGAGGAGAAGACAGTGGTGGAAAAATGTGAGCTGGTGTTACTCGGATCTTTACGTACACAATTATGTTGAAAGGGAAAATCATAGAGACAGAATTGTAGATATCCAGTATGACAACATTATATAGAAAAATCAATAAATCTTATGTATATTTTAGAGAATGTGGGGTGGTTGAGCTGAAGTGATCCTGTGGTCCTGTTTTCCACATACTGAAAAAATCTTGGTCAAGACCCTGAACTTCCCCTTTGTGCTGTGCCACTGGTGAGAGGGTTGGATTAATATTAAAAACTGGTTCTAAACAGAGCGGCCTCTGCCACCAGAGTATAAATGAAGTGCGAATGGGTGAATGTGACTTTAGGAAGTGCTATAGAGGGTTTATCAGTCTACGTCGTCATAAAGCTGCACACGCATCTCAACCGCAGAAGCAGCATTTAGCTCCATTCATTCAGACAAGTTAGGGTGTTTTAAACAATAAAATCAGCCTGTTGAAAGCATCAAAATGTACAGTTGTTCTGTGGACAGCTGTCAAAAACAATACCACACAATAGAAGCAACTTCTGTCAAGTTTCAACTGTTACAGCGTAACTGGTGTTTCGGCATTAATAGCGACCATGCTAACTGGTGACTCTCAGCTGAAGGTGGCAGTGATTAACAGCTGAGAGTCACCAGTTAACAAGGTCACACTTAACACTGTTACACCAGCGAAATCTGTGTGTGTGTGTAATCAAATGTGTATTCTTTATCCAACCTCAGTTAACCAGGTTTGACTGCAAACAAGCAATAATAACTGCTGATACTCAAAATATAGATTTGACTTTATTCAATGAAAAAGTTGGTTTGGGGCTGAGGTTCTGACCAAACATGGACTCAATATGGACAGTAAATAATGAGTGAACCTTTAAATTATGATTAACAGAAACAGATTTTATGACCAAAGTAAAATTAGGGAATATTATGAAACAGTGTTTACATCCTGGTCTGTCACAGTCTGGTAAGTGTCCGCGGATAATGCAGTCATGAGCATCGAGTGAGAGTTGTGTTTCCTCTTTGGGTACACGCTGGTTTCTCTGCTAAAAAACGTCTGTCCACCTAATATCTGTCCACTTGCTGATCTCTTCTGTTCAGTCACTGCTTTTTCATAAACCTGGGAGTATTTTGCTGTCCGTCAAAGTGATGAGATTAAGTTAAAAAATGTGTTTTTTGATGGTTAACTCCTCCACGTTAGTTGACAAACCATTATCTTCTGCAGTGCTTCTGCACCCAAGTTGCGCATGCATCTGCTGTTGTTGATAAACAAATAATCCATCTATTTAAACAGACCACTTACCATTTTTTTAATGCTCCTGTCTTAAAGTTGTTTCTTTTATCACTTAACAGCTTTCTACCGACACTATACATTCCTATTGTTGTTGTTTTTTTGTAGTGTGTGCATCTGTGACTGCAATTTAGCCAAGTCACTCTTGAAAAAGAGGCTTTACATCTCAATATGTTTTTAACCTGGTTAAATAAAGGTTATTATTATCATCATGTTATGACAAGACTGTATTTGTAACCTGGATTAGACAGTTCTTTAAAATGTGTGTATACATATGCAAGTCGCAAAGAAGATGCAGGGATGAATTAATGGGGCTACCAAAAGCAGGATTTCATACTGATAAAAGTACAGGTCAGACGTTTTTATCTGTTTTCTTTTTCTTTCTGTTTGTCTTTTGGTTTGTTTTTGTTCTTCAATTAATATAACATTTTAATCAATAAAGCAAAATATAATGTGATAGATACCATGTGATTGGTATGACACAATACAACCTCAACTCTGGCCTCAACTCTGACGATGTTCAAATCCAGGCTGTTTAGCTTAGCATATGACAACTGAAAGTATTTTATCTGCACTCCTTTCTTTTAATTCAATTGATCATTTTTAATTTTTATGGTATGATTTTATGTAATGTTTTTTTTTTTCCTATTGTGATTTTATTTTATTTTAGCTGTAAAGCACCTTGAATGGCCTATGAATGGTGTATGAATTGGGCTATACAAATAAACTTGCCTTGCCTTCCCTCAAACATAATAAGATACGATGTGAGTGATCATACTAATACAATATGTTTAATAAAAGACACTTGACAAACAATACAATCAATACAGTTCAATACTTGAGTGATACAACATGATGGAAACTACAATACGTGTATGTGTGATATTAGAGGATCGATGGGACTGATACAGGACTGTACAACTACTTACACCTGTGTGAGAGGTCATATAAGTGTAACTAATTCTGAATATCATTGGACCATTTCCTAAACAGTTAGGGGTTCATATGAGGGACCCTGGTTCGGGTCACTTGGTACAGTTGCACCATCAAGGAGGGGCCTGGGGGCCCACTGCCACAGCCCCCCTCTCGCAAGTCATAAATGATTTTTAGTTTTATTATCATTATTTTATTTTTATTTGTATTGTTGGAACTAAGTATACTAGTAGTGTTTTATGCACATAAGATAATTATTACTTTGTATAAAACCAGAGTATATCATCTGGTGATATTCCCAAAGTTACGAGACTAGTTGATATTCCATAACAGCATGATAAACTTCCTGAAATGCAGGTTTAGCTTTTTGTTTTTGTGTGCCACCCCAACATGTTCAGTGGCCCCATCTGGCCACCCCCTATGAAAAAACTCTGGAGGTGCTTCTAACTTGGTAGCCAGCAAACATAAAATCAGTGACACCATCCTCAATGCATTAGCTTTTGGATTGACTCCAGCTTCTGAACATATCCCGTCAGTTGCAAGATGACCTTTTACTGGCAAAATGGTGATGATTCTTCAAAACACTAGATTTTGCAGTTAATGCTTTGTTATGTATTGTTACAACTTTATTTTTGTGCTTTATTACTACCACAGCCTTTACTCTCTAAAATAAATGCTATACTAAATACTTTCAGTGTATATAATGCAATGTTAACTTGGTGCAATGTTAATCAGAATTTATGTACAGTTAATTTGCGGTGGTTGGCAGTTAAAGGCTGGCAGTTTGGCAAAGCTATAGCTGTGATGATGCAAAAGTTATTTTCATCCCACACTCACCCAGTGTATTTCCCAAGGACACTTCAGCGTGTGACAACAAGAGCTGGGATCGAACCCTCTAACTAAGAGACAACAGATTACAAAGACAAAGTGAGTACAAGTCAATTTACCATTGGATTACATTTAGTTGCACAGTGTTTCTAAAACTGACATTTAATTCTGATATTGAAATCTAAAGTCAAATCAAATCCTAATTTCTGGTCCTAATTTTGTTTACAAAGTTCCTTCAATTCACCCTTGGAATCACCTTCAAGATAAAACTAGGTGTGTTTTATTTCCAAACATAATATATGAAGATTTTCTTTGGTGAAAAAGAAGAAAAGAAAACAGACGGGAGCGAGAATCGCCTCAGTGGATTAAATATTCTTGTTTACGGGGAAAACCTCTGTTCAGACACTTTGTGCTTGAACTTGATTTGTAGACAAACGCGTGTCTCCAGTGCTGTCAGCTGTCTCTGCACTGTTCTACCAATAAAATGGAAACTTGACATCGCTGTGCTGCTGATCAATACTAATCACAGAAATAATTACTCACTGCAGCTTAGGTATGCCATTGATTTTTAAGGCAGTTGTTTGCATTACTGTCATATCTGATCATAATAATCTTAAAAGGTTTTTTTTCTTGAAGTTTAAGGTCTTCAGCCAGTGATGTGTAAAATGCATGAATGTCATTGCAAGGTCTAATCAATGAGTACTGATGTATTGAGCACCAGCTAAAGTGACTTTCATGTGCGTGGTTGTGTTTCCATGGTTGGACTTGGGGACAAAAATGCATTTATACAGGAGCACAGGAAAATATTGATCAGATCTGCTTATGTGTTGGATAAACAATGGCACGTTCTACCATAGGTGTCAAATTAACTGGAAAACAAGAACACAATGGCCACACAAGGTTTCACAATAGTGTCCATATTGATAACTGGTCAGTTTTTCACTGCTTTAGTCACTAATAAGATGCAATTTGCCATCAGCTGAGTTTCAGCTAATAGCTATGTGCAAATAGATGGGAGGAAACGGAGCAATGTTCATCTTCAAGTTGATCATCTGCATCATGACATCGCCTAGTAATCCCTCCTGCTCATCATTCTCCTCTGTGGTTAGCACGAGTAGCTACAATCCTCCAAATGTATACCATATTGGACTTTAAAGCTCTCCTCTTTCTTTAAATTAAGTGCATATATTTATATTTTATATGCCTCACTGTGTTCTACAAGTGTAATTAGTCAGGGATACTCAGCAGTTGATTTTTCCCCTTCATTCTTAAGTATTCATGGAAGCCAGTGATCTGACAAATGGAATTTTTCAGCACGGCAGCATCTTGCATCTCAGACCTTATTCCAGCAGATAATCCTGTTTAAATATCCGGCCTGCTTTACACAGCCCAGGTGGGGAAAGATCAGAAAATGCAATTGAATGCTTATACATGCATACCTCTGCTTGTGTGCACCTTAACCCTCTCACATTCCAGCATGTTCTCACCTCCAGCTCATTTAATACTCAGACTTAGAACCCAAGCTTCACAATATGTAGATTGGTGTAAACCTTTAGCATCAGTTCTGCATGTGAAGGGCCGGTGGTAAAGTTGACAGGTGTAAATATGTAACATTAGGGTGCAGGTTTGACTCAGTGGTTAAATCATATGACTCATGTACAAGGGCTACGGGCCTCTCACTGGCCCCAGGTTTCATTCCCACCCTTGTCTATTTGCTGCTTGACATTCCCACCCTCTCTTCCTGTTTCTGTCTCAATCCACAGTGTCCTGTCTTCTCAACGGAGAAGAGAAAAAGCACCAAAGTTAGGGCTGTTAGTTGACTAGTGTCTGAAATCACAATCAATAACCGAATGCAGTAGTTACTGATTAATTGCGGTTTTAATGGCATGCATAAACAGGCAGGCATAAGTGCTTTGAATTAGGAATCCAATCAACAGAATAGAATAGAATAGAATAAAATAGAATAGAATAAAATAAAACAGAATAGAAAAGAATAGCTGGGTTAGCACGGCCAGCTCATCTATTTCATCGCAGTTAAATCCTACACTCTTCACAAAGACGGACATAAGGACGGTTTATATTGTCTCTTCTTAGCTCACACCACAGTAACAGCATGTCATCCTCACCTCCTTCCCCTCAGTTTGTGGGGAACATCGAGCCTAGCACCAATTAGCATTGACATGCTAAGGGCTGCTAACGGCTGAAATCTTATGTGTAAACAATGGGAGCATGGCTAAATAAAGGATCCCCTGATATGCACAGGAAAAAAAAGAAAAAGAAAGAAAGACACCACTACAAATATAAGGGGTGAGCCATAAAAAAGTAACGGCTGGTTCCAAATACAAAGATAACAAAAAAAAAATTAAAGAAGAGGCAGAAGAAGAAAGAGGAACAACATAAGAAATGTAAGAACTGCCGTAACAAGATGCTCTTAGCAAAGAAAAAATATTACATGTCCTCCTGTGCAACTGTCCAGTCAGTTGCCTCACACTAGGAAACCTCTGTAGCCAACTTCCTCTATTCAGTTTCTTCCACAGGCCTGTGGAAATTCCCTGGTTTAAAACCAGTACTCTTTTGTAAAGCCGTTGCACAGTGCACATATTTGAAACTACAGTGGTGTTGTTATTTTTTATCATAGTGGAAGCAAGACCAGGGAAACACTGTGAGAGCTCAACTATGGTACGCTGAATGGGCAAAAATATCACTGAAAAAAAAACACTCCAATTTCTGACCTTATTCATGCCACGGATAGCCCTACTAATGCTAATGTAACAACTGATCAGACTTCCAAAAGCAAGTGTCTGAGGAAGCATGATGGTTTGCTGTGATAACAGATGTTAAAACAGGGAGTAACTCATTGATTTGGACCAGTAAAACAATTTGTAAAAGCAATAATCAACTAATTCATTTGTATGCATTAGTTATTATTGTGTAATACATGACAACTAAAGCCAGCTTACATACATGTTTGTTGCAGTAAATATAACACAATGTAAAAATCAACTCTGTAAAAAAATCAATATTAAGCATTTGATATGCAGTGATCAAACCTCAGTCTCCCAATGACTCATGTTAGCTACAGAACTGTTAGTACATCGCTGAGTACCAACGTAAACCTGGCACCAAAAGTAAGGAAAAACGTGCTTAGTAGATTATTTCTTTGTTGTAACAATGCTTCTTGGTATTCACCTTATGCTGTTTATAGGCCTGTTTATTTCTCTTTTGAAGATTTTATTCATGTAAGCCACCAAATGCCACCAAACAAGAGAGAAGGGCAGACTAAGCTGTTTGGCACTGTAGGAGCAGATTTGGCAAATTTTCAACGGACACAACCCTCATATTTAGCTCCGCTGCTCATCCCACAAATGCATGTTTCTTTGAAATGTGACTCCATTAAAAAGACAAATCAAGAAGAAAGATATGTTTGCTACCAAGAAACATTGTTACGACAAAGAAATGATCTACCTAACACAAGTTCTTTACTTTTGTGCTGAGTTTATGTTTGTTTGCATAGCTACTGTGCAGTCTTCGCTTCTAGCCAGAGTCAGATTCTTGTCCCTTAACCCTCAATACATACACTTTTGATTTCTTTTTTTAAAAGATAATTTCAGGAAACTCTGGTGCTAATATTTCACAAACTTGCCTTTCAAACATGAGCCTCACAGTGGGGGATAATCTATACCCCTCTATTCCCTCTATCAGTGACTTCTTCTGTCATATGTTCATGTGGAAATTTTACTCAGGGCTGGTTTAAACATTTGACCCACCAGGACAATGTCTGCAGGGGTGCAGAGTCTGTGTGAAAGGTGCTTATGTCGCTGACTTTAGTGGCACACCGACACACCAGGCTGGTAGACTGTCATGAAGCTGGAGGGGTAACCACAGTCTGCTCTCCAAAGATCTGTGACCAAACACAGGACATTAAAGCTCATTGGTGACTCAGAGTCTGAGATTTGCTGCAGAAGACATGGAGCAGGCAGGATTCGTGCGACTTTTTCTGTCACGTTCAGGACTTAGCGGTTACCTGACCTCTCTGCCTCTGTGATGTAGAATGTCCGACACACTCGCTCTGCCTCTGGGCTGCCGCAGCCTTGACTTTGCTGTGCTGCTAATTCATCATGAGCCTCCTCTAACACCAAGGTCGGCTGCATAATGAGCAGGGTCAGCGCGATAAAAGGAAAGGCTCTGATTGGTTCTGCCCAAAGGTCCAGAGACCTTACAGTTCCACGTTCACCCTCCAACCCCTGCGACTTCACTGAACACGACCCTCGGTCCCTCCGCTGTTGATGTTATGTTCCCAACACTCAATCCTCCGCCCACCGCAGCATCAGCAGCTGGCACATTGTTTACTCTGCTCTCTTTGTCGTCATGGTCCCCTGGGGAACAACCTACAAGTGAACTGGCATTTGACAGCGTTTGTATGATGTGGGAGGAAGGGGGTGTTGCTGTGTGTTGGGAGTCACCTATTTCCTCAGGAGGCCAGGCCTTTTGGTCTGTTGGTCCACGCTGCGCCCCCCCCTCTCCTCCCCATCCACTTCGCCTCCTGCCCCCCTCCTCTGTCTCTGTCTCCCTGTGTTTCCCCACCGCTCCAGCCCGCCTGCACGCCTGACAGACAGACAGATGCTATCTCCCGTGCATCTCCAGCTCTGGGCCTCTATCACTCTCCACAAACAGCCCATTGCTTGCACACAGGCTGCAAATTTCGTCTGCCTCTCTCGCTTTAGATAAGGGCCAATATCAGTGACAGAACATATTTTATGTATGAAATGTAGCTCACAACAAGCAGTCAAGCATTAGGTTTGTTTAAATAGGTGATCTTTATCACCATTCTTTCAGCACACAGTTTTGACATTGTTCTCTGTTTATTTTTCTTCGCACACAATTCTTCTTTAAATGCTATCTAGCCCCTCTGTTGGCTTTTAGAGAGCCTCCTGTCCGGGGGTTGAATTCATAGCTATTTTAATTATAGTCGCTCAGTACAGCAGGACAGACTCTGTGTGTGTGTGTGTGTGTGTCAGAGGCAGGGAGAGAAATATTTCAGTTGTACTTCTTCTTTCCTCCTAAACCCATCCAGTCAACATTCCAGCAGCGGATTATTTGCCAGGGATTTCTCTTGTCAAAGAAGCGACACTATTCCCCCTACTGTTGGCTGTTGTTAGCATCAGATATTGGATGATTTCCATTTAGTGCTCAGGTTATGCTTGTCAGTTTGTGCCCAGCATTTTTGTAATGATGGAAAATAAGATCTTACATATGCCATGAGTCTGGCTGACATAATAGTTTGGCTTGTGTCTGTGTGTGTGTGTTTCTGTGTGTGTGAGAGAGAGGGAGAGATGGTAGGAGTTTAGCAACAAGGCACACATCAGAAGATGCCAATTTAAATATTTATGTAATGATATCCTTACTTTTTTATTGAAAGTTGAGGCTTCAATGTGGACCGAAGCTATGTTTGAATGAGATCCTTATTAATTTTTTTTTTTTATGTATGTGTGTGCATCACTTTGGGCTTTAAGATGTGTCTGTGTAAAATTTAAGAATTATTGTGTTTTATTGTGTCAATTTATTTGAATTTTTTTTTTCTTACTTGGATCGCAATTTGGTACGTCTGAAAAAAAGACCACGGCCACAGTAAAATTGTACTAAAAATTGAAAATCTAAAAGAAATCCATAAATATACAATTTATGCTACAAAATATTTAGTATTTGCATATTTTAACACTCTAAACATACTTTACAGTGATTTTTAAGCAGAAATGCAAAAATTTGCCGTTTTATAAAAAATCTTTTCATAATAAAAAAGAAGAGTCTTTTGGTCTGAAACTGATGGTGTGCAGAATAAAACTCAAAGATGCCGGTTTTAAGACATGTAGTAAATTTTCTTCTCAGTATTTTGACATTTTATGCACAAAACTTAGAATCCATTTTGTGAAAATGAGGAAACCAACAGACTAATAATGAGCTGCAGCTTCGTTATATAACTGATTGTTTGTGGACATTAATTGGATATTTTTCTGTGTTGGGTTCAAGCGTTGCTTTGTCATAAAAAAGCCTTTCCTCTGTTCGTCCTCCTGTGTTTGCCCCCCCCTGTAAACCCCCCATTTAAGCAAAGCCACTCCCCCACTACACACACACACACACACACACACACACACACACACACACACACACACACACACACACACACACACACAATCAGGGAGTGGGGGGCATTCAGGTCATTACCATAACAAGCTGGCGTGTTTCTGAAGATACACTTGTTCAGAATAGACGGGGGGCAAGAGGGGGGTAGGCCGGGGTGGCAACACAGGCCCAGTTTATTTCAATAACAACAGCCAGACACAAGGCCTATCTAGTCAGACTTTGAATGAAACACTTGGGCTCTGATGGAGCGATAAGACACAGATGCTAGAAAGGAGGACGGTGAAAAAACGGCCTCTTGACCCTCCATTTGCTTTCCAGCAACAAAGTAAACAAAGTGAATCGATTCCTGAAACTTGACTTTTTTCAAAGTATTTTAACATAAAAGTAAAAAGGCTGCACCACTTCTATCAATCCAGTGCTGTGTAAACCTGAAATGTTAATTACAGGGTGATAATTCTCACATGAATGCCTCTGTGTTTACTGTGGGGACCGCTGATCTGTCCCTGGGGAGGGCTATGTCAAGTGCTCTACACATAAACAGATCTCTTTTTCTAACCCAGGTAATCCTGGAGGGTTAAATCTGTGCTAAACTCAGCGGTGAAAAAGAGCCAGCGCCTTCGTATTTGTACAGATACAGAGCGCACTCTCAGATTCAGGGGGAGATGTCCTAAATCTCAGCTTGATTTCCTATGTTAACTGTGGCTTAGCTTTTGGCTGGGGCTGGATGCAGGAGAGCCTGTTGAGAGTTAGTGGAGTAGTTGTAAATATGTGGTAACACTTTCAGTGGTAATCCTCCTGCACAAAGAATTGCCAGAGATTATGGACCGGTTGTCTGACAGAGAGAATCCTCCGGCACAATCAAATTCCTATGGCTGCTGAGATTTGTAGAGGGCACAATGCTCTACTGCTCGCCTCGCCAGTAATGTGAGGGCGAGCCGTTCCCTCGATGGAGAGCTGAGAAGCAAATATAGCATGAAGTGCATGTTAAGTAAACACAGAGTGGATGGAAACGTAGCGTCCAGGCAGGAGAGCGCGGTTTATTTTTACAGGAAGATGGCGGCTGCCGTCCAGTGGAGTGCTCTTCACCAGGACGGGCTGACCCGCGCCTGTCCCCTCCTGTTGATCCCCCCTGACCCTCTGCGCTGACCCCAGCCGCAGAGACGGGAGAGCGGCAGCCTCCGCCTCCTCCTCTGAGCGCTCCACAATCGCCCGGGCTGACACATTTTGAGTGGGGTTTAAGGAAGTGAAGTGAAGAGAGAGTGTGAGGGAGCGAGAAACCCTGCCGCAGCCCCACAGCCCCGAGGATGAATAGAAGATAGAAGCCGTTTCATTTCAAAAAATCGGCCTCTGCACTTGGCTGAACCTACAATAAAAGTTGATAATTGAGGAGTGAAAGAGTGGGATCAATATGACTGTGAAAAAATGGAGGCTTGGGCTTATGTTTAATGCAGTTTAACTGATATTTAATATTTTCTGCTTTCTCTCTCTTCTTCTCCTTTTGTCCACATTAAAATACTTCAAAAAGAATTCTAATAAAGTGGAAATTAAAAGGAGCGTAGATTGGGGTTGGAAAGAGAGGCCTCTAATCCCGCTATCTCTTAATAATTCAAAGTCTCTTTTATTTTCTGAATAAAAAGCGGAATTAATCTGGCACTGTGAAGCTGTCCTCTCTTCTCACTGTTTAAATAAATCCCCGTTCGTACATTAGACGCGAGGAGGCCGGCTCTGGCTCCTCGCCAAGCTCTGTGTCAATTCCCTCCTGCCTCCTTCCCTTTCTCTCCCAGCCCCTCTTTATTCCCTTTCTTTTGCTTTCTGCCAGGGAGGGACCTATGAGAGAAGCCGTGCCACCAGAGAGCTGCTATCTCCAGAACCTGCTCAGCACACAGGCCTATCACAGGCAGCTAAGACCACTTAGCTCAGGCCGCCAAAAGGCACCCTTATGAAACTTTACCCAGATATTAGGGCACTGTGAAGCCAAATGATATATTACAAAGGCATTGTGTAAGGGGATGACCAGTTATAGTATTTATATAAGGCTGCCCAGCTGTCAGAAGAGTTACTATTTTGGCCTTTTACAGAAATAGAAAGGTGGGAATTGCATTTGTCCGCCAAGTAACAGAGACTTTGTACTGTGCTGATATCAAACAGGGATGCACAGTCAATTCTAATAATGAATTATATCACAAAGAGTTTTGTTTCATTTAAGACTTAGCCAGTGTTTCTGTACAAGAGACAATTCAGCTCCACAAATGGACGGCTAAGTCGCACAGCTTTTCACAAGACAAAAGAGGAGCCTTTGAAAAGTGACACCATGAAATAAAAGGAGCTTAGGCACCCAGAGTAAAACTGAGCAGACAGAGCGGACGTATAGGAGCAGGCCTGAGCAGGATCACTGCAGGCCTGCAGGCTTCTTGATTAGCTCTGCCCTCTCTATCAGTTCTCCAACTGCCCGTCTTCAGAAACCTCTCCGCAGCAGGTCTCCCCCCTCTGCGTCCGCCGACTCCGTCTCCCATGGTGCTGCTGTGGGGCAGGAAGCCCGCTTCAGCCGACATGCCGGTGCTCTCCGCATCCCAGAGATGCATCTGCAGAGATGAGCGCGCGGGCTGTCCTTGCTCTGATAGACGTCTTTTGTGGCAATCTAAGATCCTCAGCCCGATCCTGGATCAGCCTCCGCCGCGCTCTCCTCTGTGGTTGGAGATTTATGGCATCGTTTTCTGTCTTCTCCTGCTTCTGCGGCGTGCGCTGCGGCTCACGCTGCCCACACTTTGTGATTGTGACGATACTTTCCTCAGAGACTCAGACTGAAAGACAAACAATAGCGTCTTCGTATTTTCTTCTGCAGCCATTCATCCGGCCGGATGAGTTAGACTCTGTGTTTGGAAAGCACACCAGCGTCATCCAATTGGCTGTTGGTGGTTCAACAATGTGCTGGGAAAATATCAGTATCTTCTCAAGGTGAAGCCTTGGACTTGTGCTCCCTATAACAAACGCACACATCTCATTTTATGTGCTGAAAACACCTTGATTTTGTGAGGGTGTTGGAAATGAGATTGACATGCCCGGTCGAGGGCCATGTCTTTCTAAAGCGCTGTACCATTCTTTTTTTTTCTCGCTGCTATATTGCTCCTCACAGAAAACTCTACTTTATACGTTATCAAATGATAAAAAAATATATATCAAGAGAAGCAGGAAATAGAGGAGGCCCGCAGGGGGAGTGTAAAGGTGTGTCTTAAGTTCCCTGAAGGCAACAAAAAGTCATTTTCACTGAGGTGTGCTCTATTTTTATTTATATTCCTCCGCGCTCTGTTTCTTCATACATACTGTTTGTGGGGCTATCATTATACCAGACAGGAAGGTGGGGGGAAACCATTTGCATTAGCATCACTGTCTGACTCCAGGCACTAAGCAATGATACTTTATTCCATACCATTCAGAGGGCCATTATCACTCTCCCCCTCTGTCCCTTCTTCCAGCAGGGAGCTCACACACACACACACACACACACACACAGACATGCACACGCAATTACACGTCGCGCCGCACACACTATTCCCATCCAGCACTATCGTGGAAAGCATCTCGAGCAACACTGGCACAGAGGTACAGGACGGGTGAGGGAAGTGGAGGGGAGGGACATTTCCGGAGGGGGGTCCTGGCATGTAATTGTCCTGGTGAGCACTCAATAGCACCTTAAACCAAGCAGGCAATCTACAAAGCTGTGCAGTGAAGGAGGGAAAGGCCCCGTGGCTATGGGGACCCTAATAGGAACTTCTTTCTCACAGAGATAAATGGAGAAAGTTCCTTTTATTTATCGGTAGCTGCTGTTTGGGACTGGGGCTATCAAAGCGCAGCAGTGCTATTTATCCCTCCAAAAAGGATTCGTCCGACACAGGGCTGAGGGCGAAAGAGGGAAAGAGAAGGCTAAGGAGGGGGGCGACCACTGGAAATTGGCAGAAACAGAAGGTCAAACTGTTTATCTTTTTATTCCCATGTCTCTCCCTCTCCTTCATTCTTCTGCAACTGTCCTCTCTCTCAGTTTACCTGTTGTGGAGAGATACACAGCCGCAGTAATAAAACGCTTTTGGTAGCTGTTACTGAAGGGAAACCAGGCGGATTTACCACCACAGATATTCAGTGGAGGATCAAACCAGCAGGTTTTCAACCAATATAAAGCAGCTGAGGTGAGGAAATCATGAGTTTTCCTCGAATATTAAAATCTCAAAAGCTAATGCAGTTAAATGCAGATCTGCACAGGAATATTTAAATTCTCCCAATCATGTCAGGCTTTGTTTTGTCAGCCAGCTCAACATGTGAACACCTATGTTAGCTTATCGAACGAGCACGCCAAGGCAGGAAACAGCCCCTCAACCTCTCCTCAGCTCATTCATTAAAACAAGAGCGAGTGAAATGTCACATGCAGAAGTGTCCTGAGCGTCACGCGGAGAACAGCTCCTCAGAGATAAAGCATTCACTTTGTCATGGATGAGTGAGCGTTGTTTAACAAGCAGCTCTCTGTCTACATGTCAGCAGTCATGACCCTGCATACAAACCCTGCAGAGAGCACGAGCCATATGTCACTGACAGACGCAGAAAGTTCATGTCTGTTTCAGATTTCTCTTAACTAACACAAACTCTCTGTTTTTTAGGGAGAATGGCTAAAAATGCAACAAGATCACAATTTATTTCACCGTGACAACATATAGCTCTTTAAAGACAGATTTAAATACAGCACTTTATGAACTTACAACACAACAACACCTCATATGAAGTAAGTTTTAATTTTTTTACATTAAATCCATACTGGTGACAGCAGGTTGTGCTAGAATAAGCTACACAGCTGCACAGAAACTGCATATTTGTGACTTTGCTGAATGCATTTTTTAAGCATCAAAGACAGATTAAAGATCCCCCAAACACTGTCTCTTATACAGCGTATCAGAGCGACTTATATAACAGATTTTACAGTATACTGTGTATCTAAATTCTAAATCTAAACTTTAACTCTTTCACTCCTCTTATACTCTTTAGATTAGAAGTGCGCGAACAGTAGCCATAAAATGCAGTCTACAATGAAAACCTGAATAAGAAAATCATATTAAAGATAACAGAGTGATTCTTAGATTCTTGGTTTATATTGTATATATACAAAAAACATATTCAATGCCAAAAAGTTCATTTCAAAGGGGTTTGGGAGGAAACAGCATTTTGGGCAGCTAAAAACCCCAAAACTGTTAAAAAATGGTCGTACAGTGGCATTTTTTTAAATTAACCCCTTAAATTGCTGTTTGAAGCATTAAATGGATCTTTTGAAAACAGTAACATCATAGCCCCAGTCCCACACCGGGGTTATGCTCCCAGTGGACCAATGAGCTGTGTTTGTGCTGCCATCCCTTCTGAGTTTATTTACGCCTCTTTAAAAAAAGTTAACAGTCTTATAGCGTGAATTCTCTGCTATCTTGTTTGTTAATAATCATTACACTGTTGAAGAGCGGCTTCATGCACAGGCTTGTGCTGTTTTTTGATGGTGTTAAACCGCCGACTGCTGATCTATCACACAAAAGAAAGACTTCTAAATTATAGATGGGTCATATCTTAAGTAAAAAAAAATTAAGACTCTTAGGTTGTGTCTAAAATTATTCACTCATTCCCTACTAACTACTCACTATATAGTGAATTAGATGTAGTGGACTATATGGTCCACTCAATCAGCTAAATTGAAACAACATTTTGGACACTACTGACTTCCTCACCAGCCGCTGACAGTGACTTTATTACTCTCTTGTCACTCACAGACGGCTGGGAAAGTAGAGTTATCATTTTTCTGAAACACTGCAAAACGGTATTTCTTTCAGTGATAACTAATATTATACTTTAGAGTATTTTCCGCAACAGCCAAATAAAATACAATCATTTCATACACATTTATTTATAAAAACCATATACTTGCACAGAAACTTATGCTGTGTTTGAGAATTACAAAGTCCAGTGAATGCATCACTCACGATGAATGACTTAGCAGCTAGCGTCCGTGTTGTTTGTTTCTCTGCTTGAAGTTGTGAGACACGTTCGTCTGAGAGTTAAACAGAGAGATAAGAGTTATTCTCTGACAGTTTTTAATATATTTTCATGTTATCAGTGATCATGTAATCAGCCATTCCTTCTGTTTGAACCACAATGCATGATGGTAAATATTGCTCATATAGTAAGCATCGCTAATGCACTACTTTTCAAAATGCCTTGTGGGACACATTGAGTGGACTATATAGTGAATGACCATACTCACTCAGATTTCAGACAGCACTACAAAATGGTCTATTCACTATAAAGTGAATAGGGAGTGATTTCGCACACAGTCTTAGTCTTTGTTTTGGAAATGTAGCATGAGGAGCAAGTTGTCAGTTTACACTGAGACTTCCAGTCTGAAAATATGAGGCAATGTAGAAGAGCAAAAATCTGTAGTTTGTAGAAGATGTTAAAAACGCAAGTTTACCCAATCAGAGGCACAGCTCAGCTGATTGACACAGCTGAGCTGTTTCCAATATGGCTCCTGTCAACGGTTTTCTTCAAATCTCTGTTTCAGAAACAGACAGGTGACATCACATGGACTACGTACATTTATTATTCAGCCTATGATAGTAACATGTTGTGAAACAAGGCACTCATAAGGGTAGCACTAAGTTACAGCATAATAAGTCACAGTAATGCTCAAACAATGGCAGTAATAGATGCAAAACACCATCAAGATTAAGAGACGATCAGTTTGTCATTGGGATTTGCAACAACAGTAGGTACATAAGGCTCCTGTGACACATGACGTCCTGATGAAATTCATTCACATTTAAGCTCAGTGTGTCTAGTGGTTCCTAAAGTGAGGGTTGGTACACTAAAAGAAAGGCCTTACTATGTTAAAAACTACCTAATGTCATATTTCATCCTTTATCATAAATATATATACAAACATTAAGGTTTCATTTAACATAAAAACGAAAACAGAGTTGTCTTTAATCTGTTTCCCACATTTCTTTATTCTTCAAAAGACCGCCAAGGTGGCAAAGCCAGGATAATGACTGTATTAGCGGTGATAGATTAATTCAAGAAAACCCATCACTATGTGCACATAGGTACTCTAATAGTTGTTCTGTTGATCAGCTAAAGTAAGTAGTTAAGACATTTTACTCTTTTAGCCCATTTTTGGACAGGCCTATTAGCAACATCTTAGATCACTGTAAATTTGTGGGGTCAAAAGCTGAAAAGTTTAGTCACCCTAGCACAAGTAGGGATGGGTACTGAATTAGGTACTTTTATAGGTATCGACCGAATTCTGTCAAAACTACCAATTTCTGATTAATGTAAAAATAAAAGGTAGCATGTTTAGGTACCTAAAAGCATCGTTGTGAGGGAGTGGAAGAGTGGGTGATTTTCCATGCTGGACGTGAACACAGCATTGCAAGGTTATAAATTGAAGAATAAATATGTTGAATTGAAAACTTTTTATACTTTATTATTAAACAAATTGATATTTTTTACCACACAAACACAAAAAAGTACTGAAAATTGGTACCGTTGAGTACTCATAAAGCTTCCCCTGAGTGCCTAAACAATCAGTAAAAGCTTTTCTAAGTTCAAATAAATGCAAACATTAACAAGTATTTATTTAAATTCCTAAAAAGGAGGCCTAACTTTCCACAATTTGGAAAAATGTGCTTAATTTTCAGCGATTCACAATTTATCCTGAGTTAATGTACTCTGAATGAAGGTGTGTCTGACAGAAAACCTTAAAATGAATAAAAATCATAAAACACTACAGTTGAGTCATGTGTCACATTCTCCCAACAGAAGGATTTGAACTTGTGACTGTGATAGGCCGTTAAACCGATCATAAATTAATTTCATCACTTCCTGCCTCATTAACATCAGTCTCACCTACAAAAGACGTCCTGGCGAAAGCGGCTCACTGGACGCTGTCTTTGAAGCGGAGCGTGGTTCAGGAGGTGAAGGAGGACTGAGCGAACCACACACTGGTGATGAATGACTTCACTGATCCATTACTGTCTATTTTAGTCCCGTAATCCAAGTGGGAATGCCCACATCAAAGCCTGGCTCCTTCCTAAGAGGAATTCCCCTCATACTTGGACATGCAAATGAGCAGGGCCTCCTCCAGGCCCCCACACCTGATTGAGGCGTGCAACGCCATTGCCAACGCCGTGCCATGGGAATTACATACCAAGGGATGGCATCCAATTGGACCAAACTCTCCCTAAGCAATTTGCTTTGGCTTTATTCACTGGCATAGTCAGGCATGGCAGCACTTCCTTTATTTCACGGCCATGCGACAAGATTTCTGGCTGGACCCCGCTTGGAAGCCATATTATGGCTGAGAAAGGAGGAAAGGAGGGATTTGGTTTTTACAAAAGAATAGAGCATGGATCTGTGTCAGAGTCTCTGCTCATTCAGGTTTTGGGGATGTTTTCACTTGTTGCCTGAGCTTATGATGAGATGTTCATGATTCTCTTCCTCTTCCTGATCCTATTTGAACAAAAACGATTTTCACTGCTCTGAGTTAAAGCTGCCAAACTACTTTTCACTTCCAGGAACAAAGAAAGACATGCATGTGATCATCCAAAGCCATCACTACAATTCCTAGTTTGTCTGATTCAGGGTTACAGTGCTACTGTAGAAAAAAAAAAGTCATTAAACCTCTAATATTTGTCCTTTGCTAAATCACTCCCCTGGTTTGAAATGATCCATTCAAAATCTCAGCAAACAAAACTGGGCGCAGCAGTCCAGACATGACTTATGTTTCTGCAAAAAGCACGTGTGTTTCTGTGTGTATGGGGCTTTAAAAGGCAAACAAAGCTTTTAAAGATTCTGGAGGATAAGGCTATGTCCACACAGATATTTTTCTCATTGTTTTAAAAAACAAATCCTGTCTACTCCAGAGGTGTTTAAAAAAGTCCCTTTAAAAGTCCTACAAACCAGTAGGTGGTGACAATGTGTCCTCAGTCCATCACACCAACCACCACAGAAGAAGAATTTGCTCGTGCATATTGAAGCTGTGTCCCACATCAGGGGCTGCAGCCAACGAATGCTGAATCTGAAGACTGAGTATGTCACAGCGGTATGTTGAAGGCTGTCCCATTTTGAAGGCTCCTCTAAAATGCAGCAAATGCAGCAAATGCAGCAAATGCAGCAAATGCAGCAAATGCAGCGAATGCGGTCGGTGAATTCAGCCTCCGCTTCAGGTGCCACAAAGGACAGATTCAGTGAATTGTTCTTGGCCTCACATATCTCAAGATCCATTGCACGTAAACGCCAAAGTTGACAGACATGGCAACAACTGTGATTTCATTTCTGAAACTTTGATAAAGATCTAAGTTTTCCTGTGGAAAAATGTGTTGTCAGGTTCCTTTTCAGTATCTACAGGAGGAGAAACACTTCTTCTTTATAAAACTTGTCATTATGGCAAATGTACATGTTCATTAATGTAAATTCTCTGGATTTTTTTTTTCTTTGCAGGAAATTCAAACAATATATTCAATGAATTCAGTACTCTGAAAAAAAGAAATTAAATTCATTAAATTTAAACTTTTTCAGCTTGCACTTCACACATTTTTTTGTATTTCATCCAACAATAATCCGAGCACTTGTTCAAATATTGAAAATGTATGGTTCTGTGTAACTCTGTTTTATGATGTGACTGTGTTCCTTTACTCTAGCGATAGAAATAAAGTAATATAAATGATAAAGTAAAATAGTAAAAATAGTAATAGTAGAAAAAAACATCCTGTTTTAAATGTAACGTTACATATACTTTTTTTAAAAAAAGCTTGTCATACAGAATTTATGTGACGTTAGTAATTTAAGCCTGACAGGTGAGGGCGGAGCTGCGTGACGTCAAGAGTGACAAACAGGAAATGCTCTATAGACCAGACCCTCTCATTTCAGTTTGTGGTCTATGCAGGCTACGAAGGCCAGGTCCTCCAAAAGCTGGGACACCGCTTAAGTGTTTCCTTGAGCAGGCAGAAACATTAAAATATCATTCTTTAAAGTGAATT
This sequence comes from Halichoeres trimaculatus, assembly GCF_033239565.1. Lineage (NCBI taxonomy): Eukaryota > Metazoa > Chordata > Actinopteri > Labriformes > Labridae > Halichoeres > Halichoeres trimaculatus. The sequence goes on along the minus strand of NW_027437182.1, from coordinate 31,965,582 downwards.
ATAAACTATTTTGCAAGCAACAATAATATGCCTTTGTGCTGCGATAAGATGGTGGAGTTAAACCAGGTTTGATGCAACATGCAGTTAAACTTTGCAGTACTAAGCGGGCGTAAACTAGCCTGTTACTGCTACATGTGCAAAATATATAAATAGAAGAGTCATTCACAAGTGGAAGTAACGGCATCAGTGTTTAGAGAAATGCAGACAAATCTGTGCTCTGAAAATCTCTTATCTGTGAGGTATTTTCAGAAACCTAAACTATCAGTTATTAGTGACCACTGATAATTCTGTTTAAGTATGAATGTTAGCTTTGAATTAACAGGGGAGAAAAAAATAAACAGTTTTCAGTGACAGAAATATATGTGTAAACATACGTTCTTATAAGTTTTAAACCAAAGCAGGAGAACAGAAACATTATGACTTATTTAAAAAGTGGGTCTATCTACGCTAACACAGGTGATAATAATTAGCATCTTTAGCTAAATAGCTAACTTAACAGTTAAGGTCGGACATTGACATTTGAATTTAATTGATTTACATTCAGCGTCTCTGTTTCTCAACCTTAAAATGTTTGTTAAATGGGCTAGCTTCTGCAACAGCTAAAATATTCTATGGACACAATTACCATCACTGTGTGACATAAAAACCCTTTTTTGAATACTGAAATGAATTTAAGAAAAAAAAAACTTTGCAGTTGCATCTGTCACTGAACTTCTACATTTACCATGCATGATTATCTCGACACAAAGAGAAACTGTGACCAGACGACTTGTAGGGTCGCTGGCAAACCGCCGTGAGTTCACCACATGTCAGAGAGTATTTAAGAGTAAGAATTGGAAAATACCTGTAAATATATCCAGCCTCAGCGACCAGACTGCTGGCTGCTCTCACTTTCAGCAAGTTCCACCGTCCCAGAAAGAGAGGGCGCCTGGATAATTTTATGCTCAACTCCAGACAAGACTTAGTCTAAAAAGAAGAAGGTCACCCCGCTCCCTGGACACCTCAGCCCGAGAAATGTCGAGGGAACCAGAAGAATAAAAGATATTTGAGAGAGCAGGAGAAGGGAATTTATGTACATGTAGATGAGAAGGAAGAAAACGGGTCAGCGACCGCAATGGACCGTCTTTTTGGTGCAGAAACCTGGCTGAGGGAGCTGGAGCACAGGTTTAATTTCTGCTCAGCCATGCAGTCAGTGGGCAGAACAGACGGCTGCAACGGTTAAAGGACGGGGATCTTTTATCAGCAGGGTCACAAAGTGCAGTTTCTTTCCATGCAGATGATGTGATAGCAAACGATCAGAGGCCACAGCCCTTTTTCTTGGAGAGCTCTCATACATGTGGCTCTGACACCTCTGTGGGTTCACATGTTATACCCGGGCTCTGCCTGCACGCCCTGCCATAATTAATTTGTCTTAATTGCCCTGCTGCTCTGGTCGCTGTCCCAACATTATTCCTCCTCTCTCTGTAGATTTAACGTTTTAAAATATTTCCACGATAAGTCGGCAGGGGGACTGGAGGAACAGCAAGCCTTTTGTGTCCCGAACAAAGTCGACAAAACAACCACAACATGAGCTTTTGTGTTGTCATCACAGGAACGGTGTTCATTACTTTAAGATGAGACATAACACTGACTTGTAATTAATATTAGATCACTGTAAGACTGAAAGAGCAAAGCCAGTTCTCATTTGAATATTAACGGATAACTGTGACTTTTTATTGATTCAACTATCTTTGATTTAGATTTGGTTCATAATTTCCTTCAACATATCCGTCTATCAGTGTAGTGTGACTCTGACTCTGTAGAATAATCCGGAACAAGTCGATCATAACATGTTATGAGATTAAAAAAATACATCATTACACCAAAAAGTCTGCATGAAAAAACTGTTTTGCTTTGTTTTTTGTCTTTTTTGATTTTTTTTTGTATTTTATAACTAGGAGTATGGGAGATGTTTACATTCTGAGCTATGATAGACAGCTGTAATTTCATCTGCAAGTGTAACACGTAACAGGAAACTACATTTTACATTTTCCAAGATTTAGAAAACAAGATGCTCTTTTTCCAGAATTGACCATAATTTCAGAGAACTACTAGAAAACTATTTTGTACCATAGGAACTAATATACAGAAACACTTCCCTTATTTATGTTAAACTCCAAAGTTTCAGTGCATTGTATGATGATGATGTTTGTCAACAGCATTGTGATTTTTGAAGCTAGTTATATATATTTTAATTTGATTAATAACATTATTATATATAACATACTGATTCCAATGTTGATGTCAACGACAGTGCCATTGATTATTTTGATCATGAAGTTCTTAAGGGTGTATATGATGAAGATGACTGATGCTGATTCCTCTAACGCTGCCCGACAGCACCTGTGTGTGACTGGACTTGAAGCAGTGGGTCACCCTCACTGACGCCGTCTCCTCCTGTGATGTGCTCGCGCTCAGATGTACATCTGCCAATGAAATCATCACTTTGAAAGACCATATTTCAGAATCATTATATGTATTAGAAAGTGAATATTAAACTTTCAAATTGTGTTTATGTCAGTAATTAAAGGCACCAGTTCTATATGATTTATTCATATATTTATTTGATGTAAGGGGATAAGTGTAAGCCTGTAATTACCTACATGCAATTTTAAGTTGGAGCCAAAGTGTTTTGAATCAGTAAAGAAAAAATATCTCAGCCAATTAAAAGCTGAAATATTTAAATTAATGGCAAATATCACTGAGCAGAGAAGCTATTGTGATTTTTTTTTTGTAATTGAATGTATAAATTACTTTATGTTTGAATGAAATATATTTTTTTATATTCAGAACAATGTGGTTTTTAGGCAAAGTGCCTTTTTAAAAAAAATATAAAGTTACCTTGAACTGTCCTGTATCTAAGTTTTATTATGAAATTTTACAACACTTAAAGCATTAAAGCAAAATTTATCATAATGTTTCAAGTGTATTGCTGTGGGCCCCAAATTACTACTTGATTACTATTACCACTTAAATTTAAATAAAAACTAGTTGAAGTTTTGGATTCCTGAGCAGAGCTGTTTTTTTATTCGCTTCTTTTCCACAGAGCAAATATCAACCTTAACTTTGTGCTCAGATGGTTAAAATGCCTCGCAAGGTGAGGGGTGAATGATGATATAAACTAAATATACGTTGAGATTTTTCCCGTCTGTGATCCAACCTCTACACCTTGTTCTCTGGCAACATGCCCTCCTTCTTCTTCTCCTTCTTCCTCCACCACCAGGACTCACCACCCAGAAAGCCTCGTCTGGCAGATTTGTGCCTTTCTTGTGCTCCTTTCTTCGTGCAGAGAATGCGGCTGAAAGGCAGGGCAGGCTTCCTCGCTGCCCCGGGACCAGTCCAAATTGTAATCCTATTCCTCTGTTTATCAAAAAGAGGGAGAGAGCAGAGAGAGGGAGGCATTGAGCTGACAGCTTGATTGTGATGCTCCTGTCTGATAACTCAGCTAACCTTATCCATCTATTTCACCTCAACCTTGCAGCCATGTCCCCAACCCCCTTCCTCCTGCTTCATCCTCTGCCCTGTGAGAGCCACACACACACACACAGGCTTACCTTACACACATACTCCCTCACTGTCTCTCTCTTGCCCCGGAATACACACACACACACACACACACACACACACAAATAATCACTGCACACCTCTGACCCCTTTATCGAGTGTCGGTGTTAATCCTCATCTCTCTGCTCAATGCAGAGCACAATCACAGAGACCCGCAGGACCTGCAGTTAGCGCTGTGGTTAAGTAGCCCACGGTAAAGAAGTGTGTGATAAAGGTGGCACAAAGGGTCAGTAGCTGCTAGGAGCAGAGGCCTGAGCCTGTGACTGGCCATGGCCTTGAGATGGGACAAAGAGGCGGGGTGCAGGGGACATGCAGGGCGATAGAGGGATTGAAGAGGTAGTGATGGACAAAGAAAGGATGTGTAGAGCAAAGGTTAAGCTAATAATATACTGGGATAAAAAGCATGTATGTTCATAAAAACTATCTTCAGTATTTCATGTTTTATTTAACTCTGGATCGCTGAATGTGTGAATGTAAAGGGTTTCCAAGTCTGACACTGTGGGTCAGCGCTATCAGACAAACGCACGACAGATGACTCTCCAGCTCCTCTGAATCTACTGGATATATTGGCAGCAAAATGTCACATTCAATCTTTAGAATTTCAATCAAAATGCCTAAAATTTATAGACAAACATTTCAAAATGAAATAAAATAAAACAATTTAAAGTCTGATGTAAGCATTACTAAATAATCATTCTGCAGGCCTTGTTAAAGTCCCACTGACACCACATCAGAAATAACTGGCCTGAATCTGAATTAAAAATCCTTTCACACCACAACGCTTAGCATCTGGTTAAAAAATAACTATTCTCCTGAGTTGGAAGTCTACCTCTGGATGCTGCCTCTAGCATCGTATGAAGGACATGCTCTCTGTTATACAGACGTAACAGCCGCATCCAAAGAGCACATTCTGGGGACCTTTCTTGGCACAGTTTTATAACAGCCTGCGGTAACACTTTACTTTAGAGGTCCGCAAATTTCACCGCACTTAAGTAATTTAATCAGACAAAGTTTTTTTTTTATTTCTTTGTTATTAACCCCTACATTTCATGAGAATATGGTGAAAATTAGCACATAACTTCTGTCCAGATTCTGTTTTGCAGTGCGCCTGTACTCACAGCGTCTATTACAATAAGGTGAGGTCAATTTACAACCCCACTCTTGGTGAATATCACACCTGAAACCTTCAGTTGTATCATGTAAAACATTATAGACCTAATCATAAAAGTTTATCATTTTGCATGTGATCTCAATTATGCAGATCAACAAACTGGGTACTAAAGAACTTGGTGAAATTAAATAACAAATAGCTAACTATCAACTGCTTATTGGGAAATTGAATTATTCACTGAACATTTCAAAGGTAATTATCAGAGGAAACAATGAACCTAACTTCTGTTTAAAAAACTAAGCAGCTATTTATCATCTGCACCTCTGGAAACAGCAGAAATGTTGGGATACTTCTGAAAACATTTTGTGGTTGGTTGTGATTTAATTTCAAATAAATAATTTGCCAATCGTCACTTTCTTACCTTTTAATTTGGAGTAAATTTCAAAGAAACTGGAAAAAAACAGTAACCTACCAACTGTGACTCGTGACAATAAATTTAGACAATATTTCAAAGAAGTTGTGTGCTCATTTCAAAGAAACAAGAAAAAAACTTAGTCTAATTATCACCTTAGTGTGATGAAATTTGCAGACCTCTAAAGTAAAGAGTTACCCATCGTGCTTCCACGGCAGCTGTACCTGCCCAGTTTGAGGATCAGGTTTGCTTTTTAACTGGAGTCTTCTGCCACATGCTCACACACCTTATCTTGTTCCTGAAATACAACGGTTGTGACGGCTTTTTTAAAAAAAATATTATTCTACAACTGCACTCTGGTCAATATGTTCCCTATTTTTTTCTTTCTGGACTTTTTTTTTGTTTGTTTTCTTGAATTCCCCCAAACCAGCACTTCCAGTTGAAATCAGGATATAGTAGAACAGCTTGTAAAGCTTGTAGACCTCTGGAAAATAACTCTGAATTAATTGTCGCTAAAGCCGGAGAAACTGTGGTGCCCAGCGCAAGTCCTTCTAATAAAGTGATATCGTGCAGATGGGGAGCTGACCGTCTGTTTTTTTTCTGCACACATTATCAGGTTGTTAAAACGCTGTTTCCTCTACAGGCTGACAGTGAGAGTGTGAGCAGCCTCCTCTACGACATACAACAAGCCTGTCCTGCAGTCTGTCCTGGACTTATCTGTTAGTAATATCCACATAACAACACATGAAAAGGTTTGACTAAAATCACAAGCTGTCATTAGCCAATACATTTTTAGAGTACAGGTTTAGACAAATTGAAGCATTTCATGATAAATGTCACTAATGATGTCAGCTTTCTTCTGGTATTCAGTCTGGATAGAAAGTTGGTCAATCCTGGGCTTTACCAGCTCCACTGGTTCCATCATGACTCAAAGGGTCCCAGTTTGTATCCAGTTTGTGCAAATGGTGGAGATAAAAGGTTAAAGTGAGGTACTCTGCTCTTGTCCAATCAGAATCCAGTATTTAATACAGCGAGGTAATGGTCATTTCTAATTCATAACAGTAATTTTCAGTGATGGGGATTTAAGTGTTGAAAATAAACATGTTACCAATGTTGTTGGGTTTTTTTTCCAGGAAGGGGTCATCTAACTAATAAAAATTTTACATGTTATATCACTATTACCATCACTGACAGCAAAATTTGGCATGTTACTATCTAACAGCTGTTTTCCAACCTGTCTCACTTAGCCAGGCAAAGGACAGGAGCTGCAAACAAAATGTGTTTTGTTTTGTTTTGTTTTTTTTGGTTGTCATTCTTTGGTAAGGGGAGAGGGGTGACAGACACCTAAGTGATGATGATTGGTTAAAAGAAGAATAAAAGAGGACTGGATGCAACAGTGGCGAGGCCAAAGCGGTCTTTCAAGTTAAAGGTGGTGTTTTCAGGACTGAGGTACAGACACTACTTTAACATCACTGATGTAAAAGGTAAAATTTTCATCAAAATACATCTTTGAAGGTTTTTCATAAAAGCAGCACAATAATTAATTTCCTTGGTAACTAATTACATTTATGAAGGAGTAACTCAGTCACTATTTCTATCACCTTTTTGGAAAAGTGACAAGCGACTACAACTAATTACTTTTTTTTTTTTTTTAAGTAATTTGAACAACAATAGTTATTAATCTTTTTTAAATCATACTATCCCATTTGGACCAGATGCAAGAGTTGGTCTCAAAAATTTGCTTTAAACTTGTTAAAACAATGTTTAAATGTGTAGTTTGCATTTCTGTTGGTCCCATGGTTTTTTATGTGACATCTCTACCATCTTTAACCAATCAAACAATTAGTCCTATTAAATTAAATTATCAAATGGTGTGACCACAAAAGCAGGACACACATAAAATAAGTTGTTTTTATGAAATATGCTCTGAAAGTACATCCAGAATATTTCCTTTTTAAACTTAATAATATAGGTTTTGTTGTGCTGAGGACGTCAGTATGCCATAAACGTCAATGTTTTCTCTATTTTTGGGTCAGTTGGTTTATAATCATTTAAATAAGAACTTTTTTGTGCAATATTAGATTTTTTATGAGACACAATGGACACAACTATTGGCATTTATCATTTTCACCTAATGACCACGTCTTTCACCCATATACCTTTAAGGTCGAGTGCCACATATGCTCATTTATCTCTTTTCAGAGATACACATGTGACGTGTAGGTCATTTCAGACAGTGTCACCCATCTTATCTGTCAAAAAGAGAAATACAAATTCACTCAAACTTTCCACACCCTCAGCATCAATTAGAAAAATCCCCAAACATGCACATCATTCCCCCCACCTCTATTTCAGCCAATCACGGTGCATTTCATGAGTCACATGTCTCGAAAATGATGACATCATCTGAAATGACCTACATGTCACATCCAGCCCTTTAAGGTGTTTACAGGTAAAAGTTTCATCTAGTCTAAATGGGTTAACCACAAAACCTTTAGCAGTTCCATCTGAATCTGAGAAACAAACTTAGAGGTAAGAGTCCTGCATGGTCAGACTTAACTCACGTGTCCATCACTCAGCCTGGCAGCCTCCATGTGTCACATTAAAACAGATGTTTTTTTAATTAAAATCGTCTAATTACTGTATAATGAAAAATGACAGAGTTCCTTTTAAATTAAAGCTCCTGGAGGATTTTACCTTTGATGGACTGTGGAGTGTTGATAAGTAACATATTTAAATTGAAGCCATTTGCAGGTTTTATGTTAACATCCAGCGCCTGTGATTCAGCAAATCAATCACGCTCTGCACAGGTAGCTTTAATGATATCCTCCTGTGTTCACAAAACATCCATCTTCCCTGTTCATCCCGCTGAAGCCCGCTCTGACGATTGTCCTTGGGACACCCATATGACACACAACGACATGCAGCCAGAGACACAGGCCCAGCCACATATACAAACACACATGCACGCTAACACAGACAGACAGATACACACTCAGGAGACAGCGTCACTGTCAGAGATAAATGATGCCTGACACTGTGGCCCGGAGAAATGGGCTGACGGAGCAACAGTGAGATGAAGATACTTCTCACAAAGGTTCCCTGAGCCAAACAAGTAGAGTCCCTGGGAAACCTGGACGCTGACTCCTGTAGCTCGAGGGCCACGTGTCACTCAAAACATCCTCCAAACAACCACTTTGAAAGATGATGAACTTTATCACCCGGACACAAACTTGTAGATTGACAACTTAATGGCGGGAGGTGTTGAGTCTGTATCACAAGTTCCAGTAGAGATAGAAACACACACAGAGGCCTTCATTCAAAAACAAATCAGGAATTGTGAATTTATTTCACATCAATAGACTTATTACCAAGCGTCTCTGATATTCATGGTTTTTTTTTTTTTATTAAATAAAAAGCGCCAATGCTCGTCTTTGATTCTCCCGTCGACAAAGACTGACGCGAGATCAGCACCATACAGAGGACTTTTAATGTGAAGTCTGTCTTTTGTGCCGAGAAACAAAAGCTGCCGTAGCTCAGGGGCTTCTCTGTGTTGAGGGAGCAGCCAGACGCAGACAGGAAGAGAAGACTACACAGAGACCTATCCCCTTCAGGAGGATCGGATCAGTCAGTCAGAGTGGCCCTCCGAGGGTCCCCGGGTCAAGGGCCACGCCAGTCAAACAAGACACAACAGAGGCCTCTGTCTCTACGTGCGAGGGATTGTTCAAAAATGCACGCAGAAGAACTGTTAAAAACTGCCTTGTATGAGCTTTATCGCACAATGAAACAGGGCACAATGAGAGGGAGAAAGAAATAAAAGAGAAGAATGAAATCTCCATAAAACTGCTCCAAGTGCTTCCTTCTAAAAATATCTGCAGAGGGAGCAAGGAGGGGAAAAAAGAGAAAGTGTGAAAGGGAGAAAAGGAAACAGGCCTTTTACAACTTTAAAGAGAAAGAGGCTGTGGAGTGAACGGGAGAAAATATTTACTCAGGGAATTAGTTCAGGATCATTGTGTGCGTGCAGGGCTTTAGTTCCCTGGCTCCATTTCAAGGCCCAAGTGGCTCAACTGGAGCTCCCTCCAGGGCAGGCCTAATTATCACAGGGCTAGGGCCATTAAAATGCTTAACTAACCTCGTTTCTCCAAAACGCACAGATTAACGCCAGCCTCCAGCAAAGTGTTGGGAATAACCCTGCTGCCTAATACCCTCTTTGATTTTTTTTTTTCTCTAGTGTGGAGAGGCGAGGCAGAGGACTGGTGTGGTAATAGTTATGGATGGATAAGAATGCTGAAAGTTACGGTCACATCAGCCCATCCTTTCAATGGAAACGCTGCAAAGTTGCAGGAGGCATATGAGGGAAGGACAGGTAGTGCTGAAAAGTAGACTGTGTACCCTCGTCTGTGAATATTTCTCCAGAAAGCAGCGAAACGCACCACACATCATGCTTGTAAATTATTCAAGGGCAGTGTGTCCGTCGGCTCAATATCAAGAAATAAAAAAGGCAGAAAATATTATGTGCAGAAATTTGATTTGAAAACTGTTGACTGCTGTTACAGTCCTCTTCCTGCCTCCTTTTCAGACAGTTAAATGTGGTTATTACACGGCTGTGTTAAATACTCGATTCTGATTGGTCATTACATAGCGGCAGTTCATAGCAACAGTCTTATATTTTTTAAGAGGAGACTGTTGCTAGGGAAATGGCTTTGATCAGAGGCTCTGGGAGACTAACCCTAATCATATCAATTCAATAAAGTTATCCTACTGTTTGTTTGTTTACAGTGAGGACAGCAGAGGAAAGGTCAAATCAACAAAACTGAAGATGGCACAGGAAGTTTACACATAACAGTGGCGAGAGGTACAGCAGTGCCAGTGGACCAATCAGAGGCGAAGAAAACGTCAGAGTCCAACAGTGGTGAGGCAGAAATACTCAGGTACAGGCGCTGATTCCTCCTGGTGCCAAATCATCAAATAAAAGAGCCGTGTGCCAATCTGTGCACAAGGTTTAAACGCAGCGTATGGACCAGAGACTGACATCATCTCTGTGATGTCATCCATTTGTTTCTGATACAGAGTTTTGAAGCCTACCGTCAACACAGGGCTTACTGGAAACTTGAACTCAAAGTAGCATCATTTGGGTCAGGAAGAGGTAAAGAGGGGGGTCTTTAGCCTCTTTACAGGCAGCTACAGTCAAGTCAGACGTCCTTAAATGAGCAAAACCTGTTAGTTCAATAACTTCAAAACTTAACAAGAAAATCTAAAAAAAACGAACAAGAAAAAAAATTACCTTTCAAGACGTGCCATAGGGAGTGTGCAACAGCCATTATAATTCTTTCTTTTTTTTTTTAGTTTTTTTAGTTTAATTAACAAATTAAAACTGATAGTTTAGATCATTTTGTTCTGTAAAATTCATGAAATACACTGCCAAACAAAAATGTTTTCTACCACTTCTTGTGAAATTATCATAATTTGCAAAGGTTAAATGTGATTCAGTTTTCCCTTTAATATGTGTGGAAGAGATTCATCAAAAACCTTTAGAGAAGATATACACCTTTTGAGGAACAAGTCACATTATCACAAACTTTTCACAAGAACAGGTGAAAAATATTTTATTGTAATAATATGGTTAACAATGTCAATTTATTTTTAATATGTAAAACTGATTCTTTATGTTGTATTAGGGATTACTTACACCTATCTTGTAAACACGTGTTTCATTTTTTTTAGACATCATTTAAGCTTGATTTGATATTTTATAAACTACAGACCTGTGAGTAATACAGTTATTTTCTTTGGATATTAGTAGAAACACTTGAATTAAACAGATGAGCTCGAACTATTGAAGTTGCCTCTTGAGCATGTGTGAGGAATCTGCCTCTGAACCATTTTATGAACCAGGCTGTTAACGTGTTTATTTTCGCTGTATGACTTTTTGGCTTGGTGTGTATGTGGTTTCAGGAGCTTCCATTGCTAGCCTCAAGTGGACGCTCAAGGAACTGCTTTTGTTTACACTTCAGCATGGGCTTCATGTTTTTAGACTGAAGGCTGCAGCTTGTCTGCAAAAAAAGACGACGTCGTCTCAATCGTCTTGAAGAGGTTGCCACAAAAACTGCTCCCCCTGGTGACTGGCTGCAGTACAGGTGAAAAACTCTGTTTCCCCAGTCATTCCAGATGGACTGAAGCATATACTGAAGCATAGACTATCAGCTAATATTTTAACTTACTCTCATAAAAATTATTAACACTCAGACTCCAAAGTCTCTTTATAACAATATAACTTACCGTTCGAATAAGCACTCTTATTACACCAGAGCAGCTAAAAGTGGACAGATTTCATTACCCCTACCTAAGTCTGACTGTTTAAAGAGGACTGTATTGTATAGGTCAATTGTATGTTGGAACAAACTTCCACTGGTGGTTCATGAAATCAAGGATACAACTGGTTTTAAAAGGAGACTGAAATTGTATTTGTTGTTGACACCATAATTTTATCTTGGATTATACTATTATTAGATTGAGTGAGTTTTTGTCATGTGATATGGGATGTTGTTTTTCATAATTTTATTATTTTTTTATTTTTTACAAGTACGTTAAGTGTTGTCATTTCTTTCTTTTTTTCCTGTATTTATGAGTAATTGAGAATGTAAATTGTGTATGTTGTATGTTTTGTCTGGACCCCAGGAAGACTAGCTGTCATCTTGGTGTCAGCTAATGGGGATCCTTTCAAATCAACAAACAAACAAATATATGCATTAATGCATATATGCTTCTCATTGAGGCCCTCCTCACCCTGAAAAGTTCAAAGACTTTCAGTTTTCTGAGAATTTTAGCCAAATTTGTCATTGACACTAAAAAATAATGACAGCTTGGTTGATAAATGCAGTGTTTTTTTTTTCAGGTTAACAGAAATGAGGTGAAACAGTGATTTTAAACACCAACACAGGAGTCATTGAACTTTCTATAACTTCAGTGTCTACTTCAGATTAACACAACTATCTGCACCATGGCGATCATTGCTGTTTCAGCAGTCAGTTAAATGCATGTTTTGGTTAGCAGGAAAGGACACTGGTGCTGCAGCACCATAAGCTAACTGACTTCTGTACAGGTCTTGACTTCACCAGCACAAAATGCCAACGCTGATCACAGCCAAATTTTTCACAATAGGGAGAGACGGAGGTATGTTATCAATATTAATCCACAGCCAGTGATTAAAACTGTTATATCTGCTTGTCTCTGATCCATTATCCCTTCCTCAGCCTCTGTTTCATTGTACTGACTGCACTGTTATATAAACAGAGCCTGACAAAAGAGTGCATAAAGAGAAGTTCACATGTTCAGTTATAAAAACAGCTCGTGGATTCAAACCTGCACAGCCAGAAAAGCAGCTTCAACACCTCCTCCTGTCAAAGCAGGTAAACCACAGGCACAATTATTATATTTACAACGGCGCCAATCTGCTTGTGTGCTCCATCAGCACAGCCCAATGAGTCAACATGAATAAAGGGAGGGTCAAAGAAGAAAGTGGGAGCAAATGATGTAACATAATAAGGGAACAAATAATTCACCTGAGTGGTGTTTGTCTAACCCATGACTCATGGTGATGTAATGAATGGATTAAAGCAGGGTGTATCATGATTCCTGCTGCACATAAATCATCAACTAACAATGAACTCTTGTAATTAGCTCAAAGTCAATAGAGCAACAGTCAGGGATTTAATTGGCAGTTATTTAATCTGTTAATTGATGCACATTTAAATGAGCTGAATTCAAGTTACACAAAACTACATTCAGACCTGTTTGAAACTGTGGGAACTGAATTCTTTGTTTGAATAAATCTTCATGAACCTTATTCAACAGGTACTGTAACCACACCTCTGCTGTATCCTGTACTGGTATGGTATTTCATATCAGTTCAACCAAGTTATTCAAAAGTCTCTCCGCAGAAATCTGTTATTAATATAAACAAACCAAAAAAATGACCAAAAATTCTCATGTTCACCCATTTATTTTGTCTTTATAGAATAAAACCACTGAGTTAAAAATAGAAAATATTATGGTTAGAATTAGACGATGATTCGAAGGACACTTGGATGAGGTCTTGTTTTGATTTGTGAGGGTTTAATGATGCATGTGGTCATGTTACATGTTACTTAAGATGAAAGTCCATGGCTGTTTTTGAAACTGCAAACAATACTATCATACTATCAATACTAGCAGTACATAGTAAATTGTCCAAAATTTACTATGAATTGTGTGAAAAAGTACATTAAAACTACCTGGATGTCCTAATATTCTCGGTAGTCAACAGATAAGTCAGTAGCAATGGCTGTAGGGCCTGCCTGTCAGTCAGCTGAGCTCTGCACACCGTTTGCAAATCTAAACACAAGTTGCCTCTGATTGGGTGAACTCATCATCTTTAATATCTTCTAAACTGGTGAGTTAGAAAAACAGATTCCTCTACAGAGTGTATCATTAGTGTGTACTATTCAGACTGAAGTGATTTCCAAACCAGGTTTTAAAAATGTTTATTAATACTATGAAAATTGACATTTAAAAAAAAATGTTATGTGTTATTTTTTGGCTTGCTGTGTAATATGTTTCAGGTACTTTCAGTGCCAGCCTCAAGTGGACACTCATGGAACTGCAGTTTTTTACACTGCAGTTCCATGCAGTGACATTACATTGACATTACGGCCAACTACAGTAATCTTACATAACTACAACAATGCTACAATGCTTAAGTTTAACGGTCTGTTACATTTACAGTAGAATGATGCAACATAGACACCAGTGAATAACATCACTTCTATCTACTACAGAGGGGAAACCTATCTCACAGGTAACTGGTCCATGCCATGAAAATGATCTAAATCAATATAAATCACCTACAAATTTCTATTCTAACGACAGGTTGATGCTATGGAAGCAGTTTTGCAGTCAGCTTTACCTCACCTCTGCTTTCCAAAACTAAAGACTAGCTAAACTGCAAAACAGTTTTAACAAAACAGTCATTCTACAAGCTACATTCAAAAGCAGTATGCAGTACATACAACTATTATTCAGTAAAATCATTTAAAGCCTCCATTTTTTCCTTTCAATAGAAGGCTGCAGAATGTCCATAAATACATTTTATCATGACCAAACCACCACATGTAACTCTAGCAACACAATGCTGTAAAACATGTTCTTTCTTTATATAGAAATGACCATTTAATACCTAATACTGTGTTTAATGGAAAAAAATCTAATCAAGTCTAACACATTAAAGGAGGTGCACTTTGTTGCATTCTACCTCTGAGTTGTTTACATTCAGCATTTCTTGCTGCAAGACTTTTTAAATTGAGTTTTTATACAGAAACAAGTAAACCACAGTCACCACAGCTGCAAAGAAGTGTGGGCCCAAACCTTTCTTTTATGTCAAAATAATCCCATCATTCCAACATGAAGCTACAGCAACTGTTAGTTTAATACAGTTTGATACTGTGTTTCCCAACTATTGTGTTCAGAACAGTGTGTTTTAAATCAGCGACTGTACTGAACAGGAAACAAGGTCATTTGTATGCAGTGCGCTGTATAATGAATATAATTAATCTTGGCAAAAAGACCCCACGCCTATACAGATGCCGATCATGTTTTAGCACTGCTCTAAATGAATTTGTTGTGCTACCCACTTTGTCTTTCAGGCATTGAGCAGACATGAATGAAGTGTCTGATAGCAGGATCACGCTCTTTGTTCAAGATAACACGAGGATTCATTGGTTCATTTAAACAACTGTCTAAAAATCACAGCTATACAGCATGATTATTTTTCAAAAAGCATTTTTTTCTTGTTAAATAAGCAGGGGTTCCTTGATCTTAAAGAAATCAAATTAAAACTGAAATCCAATCTGTGAGACTGGAACGATGGTTTATCCTCACATCCTGATTCAAGCACAACATGCTTGTTAAGTGTTAACCCATTGCTCTATTTTCCACCACCGTATCATTATAGCCTCCCTCTGCATGGATCTGCATATATTGCTTTACATTGTTCTGTTTAAATTATTGAGTCAATAACACACAGTTGTGGCCCCACAAACACAGACTTATTAACACCACCTCGTCCTTTATTTTGCAGGTGCTCCTATGAGAGGTGTGTTTACCACGACATTCAGCCATTTTTAATCTTTCATCTCCAATTATATCACATTATTCATCATGCTATCAGAGTATTATTGGTAGAAACAGTCTCTTGTTTACAAAGACAGGTGGCGTCTCCCTTCAGGGGACCGTTGCTGTCTTCTGTGATTGTGATGCATAGAGGAGACAGTTTGAGGAAACATTGCTGGTGTAATTGTGAAGCAGATGCTAACTGGTGGTGAAGAAGACTGGGGGCAACTTTTCATTTTATTCAAGTCAAGCACTGTGAGAAAGCCTTATGTTGCTAACTTAGTTATTAGCAGAGATATCAGAGAATAAGAATATGTACAGCCTACAAACCCTATCAATCTTTTTGGTGCCCATGCAGTGCAAAAACAGTTAAAAAATATGTTTGTTTTCCAATTACCCAGTTTTCTGTTTTTGTTTTTTTCTGCAGTTGATAAATACAAAGTTTTCCTCAAGCACAATGGGAAGTGGGTCTGTTGATACCCAAATCACCAATTCCACCTTTGCTTTGCAACAGCACCAGATCTGACAGGTTTCTATTCAGGTCAATGTGTCAACTGGCACCAGTACCGCTCCGTTGTGTCCCAGCTCCTTCTCAGCTCCAACAGGATAGGGTCCAGATCAAATACAAAAGATTTCTATTTTTTACTAGATCCTGGAGCAAAGACAAATTAATTTACACAGATCAGCCCGAGACTTGTAAAATAAACCAAAATAAACCTTGACTTTGCAACAGCTTCAAGAACACAATGGGCAGAGTCAGACCAGGAGTCAACAGGTTTGAGGTTTTACAGCCCAACATGAACAAGAAGCGGCTTGTCATTGATGTGGGAAGGCCTCAGCCTCTCAACTCCGTCTGTCTTGTGGTCCACTTATGAGTTGATGGGTGAGAGAACACACAGTCATCAAGCAACGGAGCGGCAAGCGAAGGATCTAGTGGCAGTTTTGGCATGATAGAGATGAGCGCTAACTGGCTGTAATTGTACCGGTTGACCATAAAGCTTTTAAGAAGAGACTTTGAAACAGATGGATTGTACATCAATAGCATCTGCATAAGCATTGGTTCTTAAAATGTCAGAAATGCAGAAACTAAGGATACTGAGGTCTGCATTGATTCAAGGCGTTGTTACTTTTTGTGGTTTGCATACTCAGCAGCATTCATATGTTCCTGTGTTCAGCCTACAGCATAGGGATCCACTGTTTTCTCAAAATGCCTGCTAGTCAGAAAATCCAAAAAGCCCTTAGTCAGATGACTCACCAGTCAGAAAATTAGAAGCCTTGTTAATCAGAAGGCCTGTTAGTCAAAAGACTTCCTTGTCAAAAAGTCAGAGGGCCTGTTAGAAAATCAAAAAGGCTCTCCAGTCAGGAGACTCATTAGTCAGAAAATCAGGAGGCCCATTAGTCAGAAGACTCACTGGTCAAAAAATCTGAAGGCCTGTTAGTCATAAGGCCTGTTAGTCAGAAATCAAAAAGGCTCTCGAGTCAGAAGACTCACCAGTCAGAAAATCAGAAGGCCCATTAGTCAGAAGACTTACTGTAAGTCATAAGGCCGGCTGAACAAAAAATCAAAAGGCCCCTCAGTCAGAAAAACATATAATTTATATTGAGCTTTATCAAGTAGTTTACATGCCTCAATCTAATTAAACAGTTTCAGACCAAGTGTATCATTAGGCCCGGTAGTCAGAAAATCAGAGGGCCCACTAGTCAGTGGTTCTATTAGTCAGAAGAATCACTACTCAAAAAATCAAAAAGCTCATAAGTCAGAAGACCAGTTAGTCAGAAATCTTGTTTGGATTTAGTTGATGTTCCCCAATCCAAACTAGTCTTCTGACTACCAGGCCCTCTGACTATAGTAACTACCTACTGTGAGTTTTAGTCTCTGTGAGACCAATAACTACTTAATAAAGATCAATTTAAAAAAATACTGTTGATCTGGCAAGTGGCAAGTTGACCTTTCAGATGCTGTTTCATAAAGCAAACAAACCCCAGTCTAATTGGATTAAGTCCTATGGAGGAGATGCATCTAAATCCATTGACCACTAACTTTTAACAGCTTCTATATTTTCAGCTTTTGTTGACATGTCTGGAAAGTGATAACTGTTTATTTTATTTTATATTGAAGTCATTCTCTGACATAAACTTCCATTTGTGGAGTTTTCAAAGGAAACTTTGTTGCTTCATCAAGATTTACTCAGAAATACACAGAATGTGTTTGATGGTCAAAATGTAGGCCACTGTGTGTTTTAATGTACTCATGCAGTTCAACACAACATTTAGACAGATATACTCAGAAAGTTTAGGATCATGACATTCAAACTAGAGTGTCTTGTGAAGGTGTTTGTCCATGTTACTGTTGTTTCAGTGCTGAAAGTCCATGATGTCTAAGTTTGTCCAATACTGTTATGATCTGCTCTAATGCACTGCAGTAAATTCTCTATAATGTAATACTTTCTAATGCACACATGGGTTTTTGTCAGGTCTTTTGCCTCTTGGTGTTTAGTATAAAGGCTGTCATTGACTGATGGACTGTAGTCTCTCCTTTTCTGCCCTTTTGTCACAGTCATAGACTTACAAACCTTTGTGTCTCACACTGGAGTAATGGTACGCCAACACTGAGGCCTGGATTCAGGGAAAATACAACTCAGTTTGCCTGAATTTGAGAGGCAGAGCATTGCTAATTATTTTAGTTATTCTACAAATAATCCTTTTAGTCATTTTTCCCTGGAAAAGAGGAGGAAAATGTGTTAATAAATAAATAAACCTCCAAATAAATAGAGACTGATTTGAATGCAGTGTCAGGGGAGATGTAGTGCAAAGGCGCGATAATAGCTAAGCTAGCTTATAACATCTTTGTTTTCACTGAGCACTGTGCTGCGGTCTCTGGGGCCACAAGAGGATTTTTGGCAAAGCTGTTCTTCTCAAGGTCCACACTTTTCCAACACTCAAGGAGGCTTCTGTCTGCGCTATCGGAGAATCAGGATCCACTTACACTCTCGCAGTAACAGAGGTGGAGAAGGCTACTCACACTCAATGACTTTCCCCACGGACACACGCTCACACTTGGGGAAGGCTGAACGAAGAACAATAAAGCCAAATAGTAGTCTTTTTAGGGAGATTAGTTCCACATTTTAGGCTGTTGAATAGAGTGCTGCATCCTGGATATTATTCTGCTCCACAAGCAAACAACACTCGCCGCTAAGACACTGAGAATTTATTGTGATTTCTTACATCCACAGTGAATTTATTGTTGTTTCTTTCTGCCTCTGTTTTGACACGAATAAATGACTTTGGGACCTTGAAGGTTTAATTTGAAATAGCACATGTCTTGCAGTCAAGACGGCGGAGTGAAACAATCGCTTTTCAGACATGGTGGAGGAGAAGTCGGGCCTAATATTTATCTCCCCGCCCCTAGAGATGTGCAGTGCTCATCCAATTCATCCACGTCTCCATCAGAGAGGAATGAAAGCCAGGCTCAAAAAAACAGTTTCATTACAGCAACATGGATCATTCATCTTGTTGAGTTTGCTCAATCACATGTCATCGATTACAAGAGTTTCCTGAAACAGAGGGACGGCAGAGTTCAGGTCACATGGAGGAAGAACCAAGAAGACGACTCATCATCCAAATCCAGGAGAGGATGGATGAGATTCTTAACTGTTTACGTCAGGGATGTGAGAAACATTGATTCATCTCAGCCTTAAAACAATGTGCTCTATGTCACAGTGTCCATTTCTAAAACATACTCTTTATGCTAATATTTATTCCTTTACAAATAAGTGTACATTTGTCATTCTGCTGACTGCACACAAAGTGATGCTGTGAAGTTGGACTTCACAGGTACAGAAACACTAATGCAGACATGTCAAGCAAAGTTTTCTTATTCCAGGACTACTACTACCACTGATTTCTGTTACCACCATTGACCAGGCACGTCCAAAGTCAGGCCCAAGGTCCATTTTTTATACTG
Source organism: Halichoeres trimaculatus (assembly GCF_033239565.1). Taxonomy (NCBI): domain Eukaryota; kingdom Metazoa; phylum Chordata; class Actinopteri; order Labriformes; family Labridae; genus Halichoeres; species Halichoeres trimaculatus. The sequence continues at coordinate 31,946,346 of NW_027437182.1, read as the reverse complement.
CTTCCAGTGTTTGTCTTACAATGAATTTATTATGATAAAAGAATAATGTCTCACTAAACTACATTTGCACTGTGCAAAGGCTGCTTGTGTAAAGCTAAAGCTCTGTACATTCTGCAGAATCTCAACAACTCTTAAAGCTGACATCTTTAAATTAGGGACAGACAGAGTATCGGTCAGTCAGATTATCAAGGCCAATATTTGGCATTTTGAAACATATCAGCATCGGCCTTTTTTTTTATCTGACGGTCGATATGAAACCAATTCATAACTGTGTTGTTTCGGATCTGATATTAATTTAACTGCATTACATGCCTGTAAAAGGCAGCACAAACTCAATTCTGTCCAGTTTTATTGCAGTTACATTGAAATTTTGGAAAACTTTATTCACTGTAGAAAACTTTAGCTATTTATTTATCTTTATTTCTATTTATTTTTTTACTTTATAAAACATGCTGCTAAGCGTGGGAGCTGTTTAATAAACATATGCCTAAAGGCATTAAGTGTGGTTAAGTGTTGGAGTTTGTATTGTTCAAAGTTTTGACACCAATATTCTCACTTTGACTGCAAATGAATATCGGCTTTAAATATTGGTTATCGGCCTCCTTGATAACTAATAATCCGTATCGGCCCCCAAAAAATCTGTATCTGTCTATCTCTACTTTAATGAATGGATTTATCAGGATGTAACGATTCAAAAATTACATTAGCAGAGTCAAAACTAGAGTAAAGTTATGGAATGGTGCAAAGAAAAAAAAATGCATAAAAATAGTTCAGGATGCTGGACAAGAAATATTTGGGGTCATAACAGTCTTAAAATCATTCCGAAAGCAAACCTGATAAAATCCAGATCCTGATCCTGCCATAAAAACATCCTGATGTGTTTCCCTCATATCGCCCCCTAGTGGAGAACACTTTCCTTGGTCAGAAGTAGACATATACTTATCGATCAGTCAGCGGTCAGTCCATCCTTACATATGAAACTGATCTTATATCCTTCCGGGAAGGTCTGACAGCCAGCCACTGTCACTTTTTGCTCTGAGACCTAAAACTCAGGGCACTTTATTGGTTGTTTAAGTTAAAACAAAAAGATTACTGATTTACAGGTATTGTTCAATGATTTTTAATTAAATAAGATTGGAACATTGAAGGTATATGCTGTCAGTTATAAAAAATAAAAAATAAAAATCGGTATTGGGATCGGTATTGGCAGGTCAGGCTTTTAAAGATTGGTGATCGGCGGTCGGCCAGAAAATTGTAATTGGTGTACCCCTAGCACGCAACACTACGGAAAACTGACCACTGATCATCTGGTATTAAGAGACACCTGAGGGACAGGTGAGCTTTGGTTTCATGACCATTCATGCTCCTGAGTGTCAGAAAAAGAATGAGTTTTTAGCTCATTTTCTTTTCTAAATACTCCTTTAATCAACACCTGAACACTGATCTGATGTTTGTTTTCTTGCAGACTGACTAATGAACCTCTGAGTTGTGAAACGGCCTTGCCTTGTGTTGCAAACTTTCACACTGAGAGCTCTGTAAGAGTGAAACGCTCAGCTGTCCATCTCAGCCTGATTAGTATTCTGCCCACGAAATGGTTTAAACCTCATCCCCCATCCATCTATCTACCAAAAGATATGAGATAACTTTTTTTTTCTTCTCAACAGATGATATTAAGTGCCTCCTATTATCTCAGTAGGTCTGTATCATATTAGAATCTGCAATCGCAGGTCAGAAAGTATACGGCGCTCTTGTCTCGGCCGGTGCTGCTGAATTACTTTCCGGCATACAATGGCTGAATGGGTGGAGGCTTTGTCATTTAAACTGCATAAAGAGGCCAGAAATTGATTTTTATTGTAGATCTTCATATCTAATAAAGCTCTGAGGATCTCCTTTCTTCATTGTCTGAATGGCCAGTGAATGCTTTCAATCTTCTTCTCTGTTTCATGCATAAAAGTGGAAGCTGCAATGATAGGAGAAGAATGAGAGGGAGGGGTGCTGCCATGCAAGAGAAAAGCATCCCTCTCTTTCTCTCCTCTCCTTGGAAACTAGACCTGAGGAGGACGGCCGAGGTGAAGGAGCTGGGGGTAATTGAAAAGTGAAATGTTTTTTTCCTTCCTCTTTTCGAAAGAATGTGTCTTTTACAAAGAGAAAACATAACCGAGACTCGTCTGCAAAAAAAAAAAAAAAAATAGAAGAAAGAAAAAAATCCCATTTAAGAGGATCTGAGGCTCTAAAACTCTAAAACGATAGCAATCCTCATTCAGGGTTTTTTCATTACTGCTGTTAACAGGTGAAATAAATCAGGTGCATGGGGAATATGGGCAGTTTTGACAAATAAAGGCTTGTGTTACAAGATCCAACTCTTATGAAAACTTTGTCACCCAGTCATTAGACCATGTTCCTATGAAGGATTTTAACCCTGCCTGCTGTTGGCAGCTTTAAAGACTCTGTGTTGTAGCTGAGCCTCTGGCCTCTGGGCTGAAACAGCAGCATGTTTGTTTGGCACAGCCGGAATAAACTGAGGAAAAATCTAAGTCACTTTACAAGGTGGGAAACACCTGACTTTAGGTACAGTGTTGGGTTAGGCATGGGATGATCACTCATTTGCCCTTTTTATATTTCCAGCGTAAAGTGTGATATTTACACCCCCTGTTAGGGCTGTGATATGATGTCACAGAGGCGTTATGCTGGCACCACGTCATCTTGGTGCTCATACAGAACCATAAAGGGACCAGGTGGGATCACTGTAAATCAGTGTAGGTGTTTTATTGTGATCCAGGTTTACTGACTGGGACACCAAGACTATGTCACAGAGGGATGAATGTATAAATGCAAAGGCACTAATAAACCTCTGTAACAGTGTTGACTTGCCATGGACTGTTGGTGGTTTGAGTCCACAAACCAGGATCGAGATGACCCTTCTTTACTTTAAGCTTGATTGTTGTCGTTAATGTTTTTTATTTGATTTTTTTTTCCATTTTGAATCAATGTCTAAAGAACTGTTGTGAACACAAGTGTGAGATGCAGTTCACAGCAGAAAATCTAAGGCAGGGGTGGCCAACGAGTTAGGGACCAAGAGCAAATACTGTGGTACTACAAAGAGCCACAAAAAAAACAACAACAAAAAAAAAATGTGGTCTCACAAACGCACTTCCTCTTACACATAAACAAAAGGACATAATATAACAATCAATATATTTCTAATTTTCAAAGAGAGATTTATTGTGTTTGTAAGTGTGTTTAAATTTGTACCTTAAGCCCCGTCAAAGACAAGTTTCTGTTTTACTGCAGAAGAGTCGAAGTTCTATCTATCTATCTATCCATCTATCTATCTATCTATCTATCTATCTATCTATCTATCTATCTATCTATCTATCTATCTACAAGCATATGAACAATTGAGAGGAGCACATGTAGAGAAAAGAAACTGAAACTTAAGTATCAATCTCATCACCCAAGTATTGACCAGTACTGGTCCCAATGTTTGCAACAATTTATCAGTTTTATTAGTGGATCGAAGAGCCGCACACTGAAAGGCAAAGAGCCGCAAGTGGCTCGCGAGCCGCAAGTTGGCCACCCCTGATCGAAGGGTTTCATTTTGCTTTTCTTAAAAGTTTTGTTGCTCTTGTTGCTTGTTTGAGGGTTTTTGCCACTTTATTGATAAAGCAGCTGATGAGACCGGAAATGTGCAGTTCAGCCAGGATCCCAAAGCGGCACTGGGATTGGACACCCAACATGCAAGTGTTTTGGTCAAGATCTAACTTTGAACATGAAGGTTACCAAGGCTGGCAAGTTTGTGGGAAAACCTCTTCATCTTTGAACCACCCACTGTATTACAAAAAAAACGCTGACTGACCAGCACATGTCACTGAGCAACTGGCACATGTCACTGAGTAACCGGCACATGTCACTGAGCCGGTGGATTGTATTGCTAAACCACTGACATGTATTGCTGAGTAACTTGCACATGGCCCTGAGCAACCACCATGTGTTATTAAGCAACTGGCAAGTGTCGCTGAGCAACTGGCATGTGCCACTGACTGACATGTACATAGCATTAAGCAACTGCCACCTGGTGTTGAGCCAATGATATGCGGCACTTCACTCAGTAGCATGTTGCATTGGGCAACCTGCACATGCCGCTGAGCGATACCTGTCATACCATGAGCTGCTTTTGAATCTTGATATACAACAAGAGCTACAACCTCTCTCTTTGGGGGGAGCAATTTAACAACTAAGTTAAAGCAGTAAATATATGAGTTAAAAACTGACTGAAAATTTGTACAATTTCCTGAATCTTCAGTGTTTGCTGTAGTGAGACTACAGAGGGGATCAACAGGAATTAGAAATCAATAACTGAGAGTTGCTGTTGTTGATGCAAAGTGTCCACAACAGGTTATTTGTAGCTCCAAAGTGTTTTCAAAAACAGTTTGAGAAATAACAGATACAGGTTTAGAAGAGGGCTCATGTACATCAACGTGTTTTAGGCAGAGAAAAGAGTCGAACAAATGTAGAAACAAAAAAGTGAGGACATGAATACACTTAGAAAGGAGGCTGCTAATCTGTTTGTGGTCAAATTTGATGAATCACTGTGAGTTTTTAGGGTTGACTCACCTGCACAAGGAGGTTTGAAAAATAAAAGTCTTATTTCTCTGACTCTAGTGTGAATGTCACTGATCTGATTTTTGTACTTCTTTATAACTGTGAACAAAAATAAATGGGATGATTGCTCTATACAAACCAAATACACTAGTTTCACTTATAAATGAGAGATGTGTGATTAGAGTTTCATGTTGAGTGCAAAGATTGATCCAGAACAGTAATATCTGCACACGGCATTTATCTGCTATAGTGGGTGTGCAGTTGATTTAAGATGTTGAGCTGTTCAGTGTAAGCTTTTGTTGTGATAAAATGACTTCCATGAAATCAAGGCAGAAGTGTAATTACTCCTAAAGCACACAAGGATTAGTATCATAGCACAAAAAGTGATTTTCATGTAGACTTGACTCTGCAAATCTGGAAGTTGAGAAACAAAAAGTTCCCCCTGTTGCTGCAGCGATAAAGCAGATTAGCCGTGCCTGCCTTTGGTGTAACACTGCAGAATGTCATTTGCATTCAGCCAATAAAAAACTGAAAGAAAATGACTGCTTGGGTTTGTTGACATGAGTTCATATCTAACATTACCTGTCACATTAATGACTCTGCCTGCAGCAGATAGAGAAGTCAAATGCTCTGATCTGGATGTGATTTGAATGAAAAATGAAAGGAGCACATGCCCTCTGTTTATTTCAGTGAACAAATCATCCTCGGCTTGCTTGTTTAAACCAAATGTGATGCAAACACACACCTCACCTTCCTCACAGGGCTGACACACTCCTCCCTCCTTTTTCTCATTTTTAGGTGATCACAAATATGTAAACAAAATTTGTTTTCATGCATTTGAATATGATTAATTATCACACAGTAATCCAGCTGCACTTGTAAAGACTTTTCAGACCAGATTAGGAATTTCAAAGTGACAACCATGATAGATGGAAGCATTCTGTGAGTCGCAGATTAAAGGTCACAGCGATGAACTGAACAACTCACAAGGCATCGTTTAAGTTGAGCAAGATGCAATCAAAGCCGCGCGGCGAAAAGACGAGCGCCTCAAACAGGCAGAATGATTATGGAAATCTGCACACAACTTAACATATGGCAGCGCCTAATGCCATATAACACTAGGGGCTGGGTTTAATCAAACTTCACCAATTAAAAATACAAATGATATGCAAACATCTGAAAGTCTGAAGAGAAAATGAGAAGGATTGTTATTAATGATAGGGAAGGAATCTATCTGCACTAATTCTCTGAATGTTTCCTCCACTGCTCTCCTTTCTGCAGATAACACTGATCTTCATCGTCACTGAGGAGCTTTAACAAGAGCAGCTCCAATAAACACCCCGAGTCAAGAAACGGCACCGAGGAGGAGAGAAGTTCAGGTTGTAAATGGAGTTTAAACCAGCATGAATTTGTACTAATATAATAAATAAATACGATGTGTACGAGAAGCTTTTTTCTCGTCACTTTGAAACACTGCTGGTCATGCCTCTGAGGGCTGAAGTGTTTTACCGATGGACACTTCAGTACAACAGTTTTTTATCTTACAATGCATTATGTTACTAAAATGAATTTTGTTCTGAATGGCGTGTACTTTTACATTTTTTGTCGAGGTCACAAACAAACCAAGGTATATTCAGTAATGTCTCACTTAACTCCATGTGGACTGGGCCAAGGCTACTTGTGTAAAGCTAAAGCTCTGTACATTCAGTAGAAACTCAACAACTCTTACAGCTGACGTCTTTACCTGAATGGATTTATCATGATGTCATTTTGTGCTCCTGATGCATAGTAATGAAACCAATTGTTTGTGGCGGCCATATTGGATTTGATGCCGGCTTTGAGCTTCCTTTGTCAAGGCTCAAGGGCACCACCGTCAGTCACGTGAGCCGAGCTGTGTCTCTGATTAGTAGGGATGGGTACCGAATAAGGTACTTTTATGGGTACCGACCCAATTCTGTCAAAAGTGCCAGGTACCAATTCATGTAAAAATCAAAAGGCACCATGTTTAGGTACCTCAATACATCCTTGTGACTGTGAGGGAGTGGAAGAGTAGGTGATTTTCCATGCTGGACATGAACACAGCATTGAAGGGGTTATTTAATGGAGAATAAATATGTTAAATTGGAAAATCTCTATACTTTGTTATTAAACAAATTGGTATTTTTTACCACATAAACACAAAAAAAGTACAGAAAATTGGTACCGTTGAGTACCGGTACTGATTGCCAGGTACTGGGTATTGGTATTGCATTGTTCAAATGTGAAAGCTACCAATCCCTACGGATTGGACAATCAGAAGATCCCCCCATACAATGTGTGCTAACAGTGAAATTACCGATTCAGACCCAAGTGTTTTTTCTTCTAACCCGGCTGTAAATAAGTTCTTTAATGCCATAAAGTCAGTTTTATTTGTTTGGTGTGTAAGTGGTTTCCGGTCTTTTCTGCAACCACCCTCATGTGGATTCTCCATGAACAGCAACTTTTAGCACTTTAGCATAGGCTTCGTTTTTCTTAATGTTTCTTGCCCTTTGAAAAAAATTGCTCAGAAAGCAGGATAAGAAATGTTTGGGGCTAAAAATGCTGTTTCTGGGTCAAAACAGTCTTTAAAAAAAAAAGCATTATGAAAGGGGTGCAGATGGCCTAGTGGTCTAGGCCGCGCCCCATGAGGTTCACCCTTGAGCAGGTGGCCGTAGTTTGAATCCAGCCTGTGGCCTCTTTCCTGTATGTCAATTCACAAAACGACCCTGTTTCCTGCTCTATCTACTGTCTTATCCTCTCTAATTAAAGGCATGAAAAGGCCAAAAACTTAAAATTAAAAAAAAAAAAATCATGAAAAACAATCCTGATAAAATCCTGATCTTGCCATAAAAACATCCTGACATATTTTCCTCATATCGCCCCCTAATGGAGGAAATTTTTCTTTGGTCAGAAGCAGAGTTTACTGGTGGTTACTCAGCATGTAACACTGCAGAAAACAGACCACTGATCATCTGGGATCAAGACAGAAATTAAACTGAACAAATTAGCAAATAGAACATTTATATCTTACTTTCATGGTTAATAATTATGAAAGCAAAAGCTGCTGCCCCTCCGTCATCTACATAAAACAGCAGAAGAGCAACTACATGTGTGACAGCCTCAGGGCTGATTTTCTGATGCATACACACACTGATCTGCATACCAGGACTGTGGTGCTGATTCCAAATGCAGCGCCTCCCAGTGACTGGAGGAGAAATCAGAGCTGCTGTCACCGTCACAGAGGAGGAGGACGACGATGTTTCCACCAGCAGCAGAAAACGTTACAGCTAATTACACCAAATGACAAAACGACCTCAATAGAAACTTAACATTTTTAGTCAAATTCTCTTCCCAAACTGTGATAAACTCGTGATAATTGCTGCGGTGAATATTTTAAAGTATGTGATGAAATTTGTTGGAGTCTCAGAGTCAGTGAGGGAAAGAAAACTTGCCGAGTGAGGTCTGAATGGTGCATTCTGTGCAGTTATCTTCCTGTTTATACACTGAAACTTCTTTTTCTGCCTCGGTAAATGTGCAATATTCCAATAAACATTTAAACAGGAGTCGATTTTGCTGCTTTTAAGGGAATCTGCTGCCCGGGCCAGAGAGTGTCAGCATGGAGTCATGGCTGTTTGTGAAGAATTTGGCTGCTATAATGACATGCGACTAGATTCAGGTGTCTGCCTCCATATCTGCACTGATGTCAGTATTCCTGCAGCCACACACACACACATATCCACACACACACACTGCACACACAGTATCGAGCTCAATCATCCCTCCCTGAATGCACAGTGTTGTTATTCCATCAGCTGGTACAGTGTGTCTACAAACCAAATCCATTTAAATTCCAGCATTACTTTTACCAAAATATAGACTTACAGTATATAGCATCACATTGCTTTATGGTCACAGGGGTTAAGTGAATGGAGGAATATTTGGCTGGAAAATGCATTACCTGGTGATCAGATCTTTGGCTGTGTTTTTGCAGCTTTCTCTGCACGTTTATGACGCAAACAGAAAGTTGCACAAGAACCTGAATATGAAAGTGTTGAATAAATCGCGTAAATAAGTATTCGTGTTGAATGATATGATGAAAGCTTGTGTTTGCTTTGCACAATTTGTGTTTATGTTTTTAACCCTGTGAATGCATTTCTTCCTATCACGTCAGCAACACACAGCTTCACTTATCCTCAGCGACTTACTGTAAGCTTTAATGTATGTGAACATCACCAAGTAAATCATAATATTTTCCCTCTAAGCTCCCCGGCCCAGGCAAAGGTGAACCTGCCACTTGTCTATTATAGACATGACACGGGTATCCCCCCACCTCGCTCCCTCAGGAGAAGGTAGGGATGTAGGGTGTGGAGGAAAAGGGAGGGGTGTGTGTGTGTGTGCGGAGGAGGGGGGGGGGGCTTTGAGAGGATTCTTTATGCAGCTCTGTGTATTGCTTTCATGTTGTCCAGCCGGTAACTAAGTTGGGTTGCCGGGGGCAGTGGCTAATTCACACCCTCAGATCACGAGCATGAAATGAGAGAGCAGGGAGCGCTAAAGCCCTGAGGTTAATGATAGCTGCCTGGCACCAAGCCCTCGACACCCCCCTCCTTATAAATCTGGTCAAATGGTTTCATTTTTAGATGATCCCCAGAATCTCCCTGCACACGCTCAAAGTGAGGAGGAGAAGCTGAACAGGACACACCTGAGATAGCAGGTGTGATTTCAGCGATTGGGGATGAATAAGGAAGTAAATAAAAGTAATGAGTTTGTTTTTAGCATCCTCCTTACACACTCTTATGGCTGTAAGCAAAGCATGCACGGTGTTATTTGTATTATCCTTATGCGAGCTGCGTGAATGGACGCAGCAGGCGGCCCACACACACGCCATTTAGTCATGATGGAAGCCTTTTTTTCTATGGAGATCAGCAAAATAAAGAAATAAATATTTAAAAGGAAGAATACAACTGTGAAGGACTTTAAAAATCTCTTACTCCTCACTCCAACATGCTTGTGGATAAAGACCCCCCCTTCCCATTTTTTTTCCTCCTCTTCCTCTTCCTCTCCCCCACCAGCACCACCACCCTTTCTCCCCAAAAACCCCTCTTTAAAGTTATTTCAAATTTTCCCAGCAAGGCTTTAAGAAATCTGTTTGTTTGAGGGCAGCATTAGATGTGACCAGCGTTTTATTGTGACATAAAACCGCATTTCTTCCTTGGCAGATTAAAAATAAAATCGGTTAATAAGAAAAGCTGTCAGCAGCAGAAAATGGCTGACATAATCCGTTTATCCTCCAAGCAATAAAGATATTGGTCCTTGGGAGTCTATCTTTCCTCTTATGTTATTTCGCCCAAAACATTATCTTCTATGCATTCAGATGGATTAAGAAGTCATATGGGAGATAGAAAGAAAATGACAGACATGAAAAAAAGAAAAACATATAATATCCCTTTCATTTCGCTTCGCACACGCTCACAGAAGGGAACACATATGATCCTGCGTTGAGTTAATGAATAAATAAGAAAAGTGAAGAAGAGGAGAAAGGAAGCAGGTCACGGGTGGATATCGTGGAGTGTGATGGAGGAGATTAAGAGGAAACTGGAGGGGTCAGCGGGGCAGAAACAGAGGCTAAAACAGAGCATCTCACTCTCTGTGTGATGGAGTCAAACAGAAATTAATTGTAGCGTTTCTTTCAAGCATCAGTGGGTGAAAGAAACCCAGCGGCTCCAATGCAGAGGAGCTAACATCACAGATGTACTGAAGGCTCTGATCAAGAGCCTCACAGGCTTAGCTCACCTAATGCTACATGGCGTGCTCTTACAGGAGACATGCTTAGAAAATTCACTTTTAATATTTAATTTTTCTCCGTCACACAGAGCTGTGTTACATATTTATGTTCCAAAGCACAGAGTGGTGTTTTATCAGCGTGTAGGACATGATCCAAGCAGGTTTTCACCATTCAGTCTTTAAACACACAGGTGGTGTTATCCCGCCCTGAGAGACACACCGCACACCCCAGCCAGGTTTTTCACAGGGGGCCGTCGCTGCAGCATCTCCACACAAGCTGCTCCTCTGGGACTCACATGACTGACAGATAAAGGCCCAAGCGGCGCAAACGTGTGGTCAAAGATGTGAGGCCGGTCATGAGATGCTGATTTGGATCAGTGGGAGCCGTTTGGGGCCGTGCTGGGGCGATGGGAAAGGTGGAGGGGGGTGAATGATGAAGGGGGTGGAGACGTCTGTGAGTGGCAGCCAACGTGTGCCGCCGCAGTGTGAAGCTCTGGACTCAGACTCTGTTCTGTTTAATCATGTCGGTTTGGCTGGTAATGAAATTTGATTATGCCTCTAAAGGCAGTAACGTTTAGCAGCAGAAGAAGGTGGAGAGGGGGTGGAGGCGGGGGGTGAAATATTAATATCTTCAGAGATTATGCATGAAACCCCGGTGTGTAATTTTCCCTCTCTCCTTGTCCACCACCAAATTGTTAGTAGTTCATCATTAGCAGGGAACTTTTGCATTTCCATTTGTCTTTCTGCACGCGCTCAGTGTGATTAATGCCTGCCTTGATTCATTAGTTTATCTTTAATGTGGCTTTAACTGATCACTGCAGATCCATCATGCACTCCACAGGGCCCGGCAGCCGAGATAAACACTGAGCACGCTCAGAAAGGCTATCTGCAGATCTGTTTGGGTAGGCTCTTATGGGGGCGGGGGGGCACATAACTCACAATGCCACAGGCCCCGGCCCACCGCTCTCAATGAGCAGCCCCATTGTACGTCTGTGCCTGAGAACACCCAGCTATTAAAGGGTCATCACATTCATTTGTTATAAAAAAGGACAGATTCTCCAACAGCTGCACTCAAAAAACCAAGAGAATAGATAAAAACAAACAAACAAATGAGCAAAACATAAATACATGCTGAGGAAAATAAGAGTACTGTGACTGTTTTTTGCTTCTTTTTTTGCATCTCTTTCCATTAAAGATGAGAACAGATGAAATCAAATAAAAAAAAAAGTCAACATGGGATTGAAAGGCGTCATGCTCATTCTGGCACTGCTTTCACTTTTACTTGTTGCTATCAACCTAAATATCCACAAAACCCTACCAGGGGGTTAGTCCACTTCTGCACTTAGTATTCACCAATACACCAGAGGATCAGCTCAACTCTACTTCAGTGGAAATCTGCCAACAGCGGCTTCTGGACAAGACAGTTATAGCGCCAACTACAGGCCTGGCATGTTTACTACAGCGTTTTCAGTCTCTCAGCGTTTCTGTGCAAACGCAGATTTTTTTCACTGCATTTCAGCATTTTCAGATGAAATGTTGTCATGTAAACAGGCCTCAGTGTGCTCAAACCTTCTTGTTCCATCATCACATATGATCCCAGATAATCAGTGGTCAGTTTTCTGCAGAGTTACGTGCTGCGTAAAAATCAGCAAACTCTGCTTCTGACCAAGGAACATGTTCTCCATTAGAGGGCAATATGGGGAAATATGTCAGGATGTTTTTATGGCAGGATCAGGATCTGGATTTTATCAAAACAACACTTGTAGCCCCAAATATTTCTTACATAAGTAGCCTTTGCACAGTCCAAATGTAGTTTGATGAGATCTTATTGGATATACTTTGGTTTGTGATCTTAACAGCAAATGTCAATGTACATAATGTAGAACATGATTCATGTCAGTGTCATTATTAATACATTTTAAGATGAAAGTTAGGGGCTGTATGAAAACAGACCATGGGACTGATCATTGGATCTTACTTTTGGACATGCCAGAACTAAATGTTTTCAGTTTAAATACATGGTTTGCAGGGGTTTGAAAGAAATCTGACCCTTAGACAGGGTTTCACTGCCAAATTCTTGACGCCTCCTTCTCTAATCCAGTGTTCACTGCATGTGTGTGGAGGAACGGGGTCCACAATATCAAGACAATAACTTAACTGATGTGGACTGACTGTAACAGTGTTTTCAGATTCATAAAAATTAACACACCCCATTCAAAAGGTGGTCTCTTAACGTTATTTTTGAGGCTATCTCTGTCATTTTTCTATAAGTTAAATGAGTGTATAAGTGAGAGGAGATGGTGGGACATCAATACTGTGGCGCCCAGAAAGCATGAACCCTGGTCCTTGATGCACAAGATGTCTGTGGCAGGGGGTATTTTGGCTTCACTTTTGTTCAGCCGGTGGAGGTGGAGACATGTCAGACGTCTGTGAACATGGTGAGTGGTTTCACCAGGAGGGCAGGGTTATATGACCAGAAAGAGTCCAAACTGAATTATTTAACTGACCTTTATAAACCTTTGATCAAAACAAAAAAATCAGTTCCTTGAACGACAGATGTTGATCTGTGAATGTAACACGACTTGAATCTGCTTTTTTTTTTCGTTTGTTTGTTTGTTTTTCCCTTTGTTTAAGGTCCACCAAACCAAATATTGTAATTCAGGAGCTTTAACCTAACCAACAAATGGCATAGGGTGACTTATTTCCCAGTTTTAATAGAAACATTTAATACTGAGCTCAATAATTTGAAGCGACTCAACACGGGGTCAAGGATTCTGGAGGTAAATGGTGTCAAACTGGGTTGTTGAGTGTAGCTACCACTGGCAGAGCTAGCACCACCAGTCTTAGTTCCTTTTTTTCCTCTTTTTTAGTCTCCATTACGCCTGTGCTGGATACACAGTTCAAATGGTTCAAACCCAGTTTAACCAGTTTAACCTACATAAAAAATAAAGATAATCTTAGTTTCCAGATCCAACCAAAAACAAACCACACCACACTACAACGTACCATCTGTAATCTGTGCTTGTTGACATGCAGGTTTTTCAGAGCAGAAGTTTTTTTTTAACAGGAGCTTTGGCAACATGTGACATTTTATGACATTTTAGGGCTTCAATAAAAAAAAGTGATTTTTTGGGGTCTGCTAGTAACAGTGGAGTGGGCTAGAAGGGGTATTTGTTTAAAACCCGCCAGCTTGATGATTGTATGACTGTGTCCCTGCTCTACAAGTTTCCTAACCTCTGAAAGAGTATGAAATAGTTAATAAAAAACCTGAAAAAGAACAATGCTGCCATGTGTGAATTGCATTTGTGTGACATAACCATGAGTAAAAAAGGTCTGAAGAAAACTTTGACATGTCATTATTCATAAAATAGATCGTTTAATGTCTATTAAATCAGCAACTGTGCTAAAAATCAGACTTGAACTCTGAAAATCAACAGCAGTGTGTCATTCATAAAGGGACACACACACGTCCCAAGAGGAGAGATTCAGGCATTAACCCAGGACATCCATCACATTCAGCTCCTACAAGGATGGAGCTCGCAGTCACTCCGAAGGAGAAAAGATAAACCTTCAAAACCCAATAATGTGCTGAAAAGAAATTAATATTTTTTAATGGAGTTTATGAATTGCATGAAATTAAATAACTGTCCATAGACATGTCCTTCATGAGGCAGAATCCTGGGGCCAAAATGAGCCCACAGTTACCTAAAACCTCACCTCAAAAGTCAAGATAAATGTGCAGAATGAACAAGGTCTCATACGATTTGTCATAACAGAGGGACCTTGGGTGATTTGTCTGGAAAATGTGACCAAATGAATGTGCAGCTTTGAATCAGAGGGGCTCGTCTCTGTCCTATCGGCTTTCACTGGCCTATCTTTTATCTCAACCTCCTGTGAAAAGGATTTAATTGATTTTAGAAGCCAAATTTTCTGATGAATGTCTCTGCAGGATGAACACAGAACGCTGTGTCCTCACTTTATTTAGAGATGCCCCTTGAAAGGATGCAGCCTCACAGGAGAGCATGTTGACAAGTTCATGGAGGAAACATTACTGAGGTTACGTGCTGATGTGAAGGTGAACAACAGAGAGATAAACGCCCCTTCAACAGCCTTCTCTTCTTCTGGTCAAACTTTTGAGGGAGGGTATGGCCGCGCGTGTCTGCCGAGGGAGAGGGACAAGTCTGGAGAGGAAGTTCCACATGGAAACACAAGCAGAGAGCAGAGCTTAATGGGAAATTCAAATATTGCCAATCGTTGCACAAGTCATGACAATGTCACAGAGGCAGCGTATTAACTGAGGAGCCCTGATAACCAGGTCTAAGTCCAGCACAAATCCACCCGCGTTCATTTACCGTGGCCCTGCAGCCCGTATCAGCCCGGGCCGGAGCAGACACAGACTTAGAGCATCAGAAACTTAATAAGCACTTGGTCCCACTTAACACTAAGTGCTACCAGATATGCGTTTAATATCTGCTAGTCCAGGTAGTCAGGAGTTTAAGCCATAAAACTGTCATTTGACATCTGTAATCCTGTCTATTAGTGTGAGGTTTTAGAGGTCTAAATGTTAGGCGAACACTGTCACAGACAGCGAGCAGTGAAGAACCTCACTGTGCAGATGTTGAAAGAAGTCTGACAGAGGAGAGGATACAACTTCTTTTTACGGCTGAAACACACTTCAGTTACTGGTTTGACTGAAAGGGCTCAACAACAGCTGTAAACAAGACTTAATCACCCACTTAGATCCATTACTAACATGCTAAACCATATTATAAGTTATTTATAATGATGTAGTTATTGGTCTGTGAATCATGAAAGATGAAAAATAATGAAACTAAAACTCAATACCTGATCACTTTGCACAGGCTGATGCGAGTTGTTAGCGGTTTTGGATGGCCACATCTTATTTTGTTTATCATGTCATTGTTTTCAAATTCTATCAATTAATTTACTTCAAAACACAAAAACTGTCAAGGTTAAACATCCTAGCAGCGCTGGAGTTAGCATGTTTGCCTCTTTAGCTCACTCTGTATTTGTTGTAGTGGTTAGTAACAGGGATGGGAATTGGTGGGTGACTTACTGGATGACACTTTATGGCTGAAAATACCAACAATGTCATGATGCAGAGATACTGTAAAAATGAGTTGATGGAAGGTTATCGGAGAAACTTCAAGGTAACTGATAATCTGTCACCATGTCAGCACTACCATGAGGAGCTTTAAAGTTGTGAGTATAGACTGAATAATGTATGGGCACAGTCTCTGTGACATCACCCATCTGTTTCTAATACAGAGTTTTGAAGCCTATCGTTGACAGAGGCAAAATTAGAAATGCTAATCTCAACCTAGCTTTGTTTTAGTTAAGATGAGGTAAAGAGGCGGGTCATTAGTCTCTCTGCATACAGCTACAGGACCAGGGATGGGTACCTTTCACATTTGAAACAATACGGTACTGATGCCCGGTACTTAGCAATCGAAATCGGTATTCAATGGTACCAATTTTTGATACTTTAGTGTGTTTATGTGGTAAAAAATGTCATTTTGTTTTTTTTTTTTCAATTTAACATTTTTATTCTTCAATATATAACCTTGTAATGCTGTGTTCATGTCCAGCATGGAAATCACCTACTCTTCCACTCCCTCACAGTCACAAGGATACATTTAGGTACCTAACATGGTACCTTTTGATTTTATGTGAATCGGTTCCTGGTACTTTTGACAGAATTCAGTCAGTACCTATAAAAGTTCCTAATTCGGTCCCCATCCCTAGACCGGATGACCACTTGTCAATTCAGTCAGCTATGCCCTTATATGGGCAAAGCTTGTGCGAGTGTAATAGCGTCAAACACAAGTTAAAAACAAATTTACCTCTGATTCAGTGTGTGCTGACAGAGAAATGAGCAATTTAAGCCAAACGAGGCTGAACGAAGCAGTGAACATGTTAATTGATGCTGTAGAAATCAGCTTTTTTATTCTTGGTGTGTTTGTGGTTTCTGGTGTTTCTGCAGTCAGCCTCTGGGGGAATCTTGAACAGGTGCAGTTTTTTAACAGCCGCTTTGAGGTGATTCACACTGGCAGGGAGAAGTGCTTTGAGTATTATACTTCAAGTGTACTATGTATTGTTATTTTAAATTAAGTAACAGTATTTAGAGGCAGTGAATTGATTGATCCATTACACACTGTATCAATGTTTTTTCCTTACCACTTGTTTTGCAGCTACAGTTGTGAGTAATTGCAGTTCTGCCAAAATTTCAGAGTTCTCATGTCTCTTTAAGAATTATGAAAGCAACAAGATTCATCAGCGTAAAGACTGACTGTTTTTATATGTTTATTTGAAGGTCTGAAAGATGCAATTTACCCACATACCGTTCAAACATCTTTTTAGACTTTTCAGAGCAAATATTTCTAATCAGTTATATATTTTTCGTATGATTCTTTCACACATTACCTAGGCCCTTCTTTGATGCGGGAATATATTGTTAAATTGCCAAAATTTCCTGAAACTTCAATCATCCAATCCACCAGACATCACCAAACGAGAGTCAATCTGATTAGCGTTGGTGGAGAAGATTTGGCAAATTTTTAATGGGGGCAACTTGAATAGTCAGTTCTGCTGCTCATCCCATAAGTACATCTTTCTTAGAGATGTGGCTCCATTTAAGACAGAAACAAACCAACTTTACAACAGTCATCATCATGCATCATGACTCCAAACCCACACTTAGAGGAGCGCTAAGTTACTGGCACACTTGTTTTCTGATACTGCATCAAATCACAGAAAACTGATGATTTTAATTAATTTGTATGCAGAGATGAATGTTTTTACAGCTGATAGCTGATGTGTTTGGTGGTTTGCTCCATTTTCATAACCTACAACAGGGGTCTGTAACCTTTGCTGTCAAAAGAGCCACTTTGCCTTATCTCACCTGGATTAAAGTCACAAAATCTCCTTTACCTTTACGATAAAGAAAATAAGGAGTATACAATTTAATACATAGTTTAAACATATTGAATATTTATCTGAACAAGACATTTTTTGAATTTATGAAAATGTAGAATTACAGAAAGAACACCTGTATTTGATAACGTTTCTTTTTGTTGTTTGCTCTAGTCTAGCCACATCCATATTAAGCCGGCACGTTGTCAGTTAAATGAATCCATCCACACAGACTTAAAATCTCTATTTTCTTTCAGATTTGTCTTTTTGTTGATTTAGTTTTCTTACCTGGGGTGTAAATCTTGAGGTTAGCCACAGGTGTATGGAAAGCTGTTGGGCTGTTGATGTTGTAGGGAGTGAAGTAGAGAGGGGACAGGCCTTATTTCTAGATGTGATACATATTGAGCTCAACAAAACGTAAAAACCATGATTTTTTTTTACTTCATAAAATAATATCATTTTTTAAAACTACAGGAAGCCATTGCAAAGGAATCAATGAGAAGCATGAGGCTCCAAAGCTGCAGGTTGCAGACTTCTGACCTGTTTCCTTTTTACAGTATTTTAAGGAGTCCCATAGTAGAAATTGTAAACATGATGTGTATTAAGATTCTTGACAATGTGCATTTACATAAAAATGATTTTTTCTTTTTTTTATTGTTGTTGTCATTCTTTTTTTTTTATAACAGTATGGATGGTTTGAAAATTGCCTGTACTTGTAGGAGGCTGTAAGGAAATGTTGATAAAGCAGAACCTTTAAATGTAATAAAAAATAAACTCAATACTGAGGTTCAGCTCGACGCTCTACCCAAATAATTTCCATATGGTCTTTGAGTTTTTGAAGCTATGCATTTGATCCAAAGCTTTTATAAAGGAGGTTTAAATTCACCGTTCAAACATCTCTCCATCTGCTGGCTGAAAAAGCAGCAGCTTGTATTGTGTCAGACAAAGCGCCTGTTTCTCTTTAGTTTAAAGGGGATAAAGGGTTGAAATTCCCTTTCTTTCAGCCTAGACATCAACAAACAGGGACGCTCCCTTGCTGCCTCTCTCCTCTTCTCCAGCACGCCTCTAATGCGTCCTAATCCTGGCTGAAGACAGACGCCGGTTGTGTGTGTAAGAAATATCTCTTTGCTTTTTCTGCCTCAGTTCATTATTTTTCTTTCTTGTCACTTAGTGTGATAGGTTGGACAGAGGCGCACAGATGAGCACTGAAGACACAGTCACAAGGCCTTAATCTAGTCTTTAATGCGTGACTTCAGAGATGTCATTTATCTTGTGACTGCAGCAGGCGTCCACAAAACTTTATCTCTAATAATATATTGATGGATTAAAGGGGTCAGGCAGGAGACCAGGCAAGAAAAATTGCTTATTGACATCAAAATACAGTGCCCCAAAACCTGATAAACATAGGGACAGGAGAGTGGAAGTCAGGGAGAGAAGGAAAGGAGAGAGATGAGGGAGGGGGAATTGAGTTGGGGTATTGTGAATGTTTGCACCCGGTAATTTCCTTCCTTCACAAGAGCCTCTGGTGGTCTGAGCCCTGGGCTTGATAAAAACCCCAGCCTCTCCTGCTCTCCAAGCCCGGCACTGTGCGCTTGCCGAAAGGAAAAAGCCGGTGACTGCTAGGTCATTTCCACGTTTATCTTGACATAAACTCCCCCACCTCAACCCCCAGCCCCCCCACCCTCTACACACACACACAAACACACTCCACGCTGCACCTTATTAATCACACTTAAGTGCCGTGTGAGACTAGAGCACTCGTGCGAAGGCTGCTGAAAGCAGAAACCCAGAATGTGTGGCATTATCAGGAAAAGCACCGCTGTACAAACTTGGTAGGCCACCGGTGGTCTCCTCACAGCTCCGAGACGAGTGTTTAGTGTTTTTATCAGAGCAAATAGAGGACTCTTTAGTCAGCTGGATTCCTGGGATTGACTTGAAACATCTTGGAGGCACAAAATGTAGATTAAGTAAACAAATTCATCCAAATACACAGATGACAGAATATTTGTCCTGAGCTATGAGAACACCTGGATGCTGAAAGCGAAGGAAAAAAGTGTTTTTATTTCCATGTTTTTGTGCAGATTTTGAATGCCGCTGGCAAAGAAACTTTGATGAAATTACCAAAGCAGACAGACATTTCCATCCTGTCATTATCTTTACGGCTTGTCCCAGTCAGGGTTGCAGGGCTGGAGCCTCTCCCAGCTGTCACAGGGTGAGAGATGGGGTACACCCTGGACAGGTCGCCAGGCTGGACAGACTTTTATTGGCTGACTACAATATGAGCTAAACTTCCTAAGGATTACACCCCCTCTGAAGTACTTTTATTACTTAACTTCCCTCTGGTTATTGTGAAATGTATTTGGGTGGAAAAGGCACAGCACTTCTAGTTCATCGTCAAAAAAAAAAACAGCCTTGTAGCTGAAAAAGCCTTCATGAGGTGAATGAGCTTAGCCCTCAGAGCCCTGGCCTCTTTTGGGGTCTCTGTTAGAAAAATGACAAACTCAAGTATATCTCTGCATCTGTGGGGTCTGTTTGAATCATTCTAGTGTCATAATAAAGAAGACACTTACGAAATTTGTTCAGAGGTGTCAGTATTGGTATTTATGTCACTGCCTCAGAGTAGTAACTCAAGTATTACTCAAAGGAGCAGAAAGTTTGACCTGATGGCGTTTGTAGCTGAGTTTCTCCTGTGTAATCTAATGTGTTATATGACTATATCTATACTATACGTGATAAGTGCTTCATTTTATGCCCTACCTTAATGCAGTGGTTGTGATACTGATGGTTTTTCTTTCTCTGTGTTTGCTTTGTTTTTACTTCTTTTCTTTGTATTTGCTCTAAAATGCTGCTGAATTTTAAACTCTGATCTCTTTTTTTGTTATTGGAGTGTGATGAAGTAAAAGGAGTACGGCGTGGCAGAAGCTTGACAACTTTCCCATATTTAACATATGTAACATGTTCAGCTATGTGGTACAATACATGGCTCGAGCAAAAACTTACAACACCACTAAAAAAGATGTTTCACTAGTTTTGCTGATCACAGTTTTGTGTGTGAATAAAATTAACAACTCTCTTAGTTCCTGATTTACAATTAAATATTCTCTAATAACATATATTTTCCTACACTGTATGGTAATGACATGACTTGTCTTATGCCCAAAATTTTTATTTATTTATTTATTTTGCTTTTTTTAGAGCCTCTCTTAATCTCAAAATCTATTCCTGACCTTAGGTCGATTCAAAGATGTTACTGTAATGCATCATACATAAATGCACTTCTTTTCTGTATTTTGCACTTCTGTGTTGATATAAAAGAAATCATCTATAACTTTTCTTTTGCCAGAAAACTTTGGAATTCAAACAATCAATTTTTTTTTAAATAGTGATTAAACAGAGAAGATTAAACAGAGTTAATTGTGATTAAATACATTTCTATGTGTTCAAATTCCATTATTTGTTTTTTTATTTTAAAGAAGTTTCTTATTCTATTTCAAGAACTTCAAGTTAGCCATGTCTGTGTCTGGATTTAGGAATCAGATAAATACATTGAGGTATACTTTATGAACATGACTTCTGGATTTATTATTGAAATAAATGTTGACTGCTACACTGGTGTTGTTTGAAACCATGACAGGGAGGGCGAAAGCAGTCCAAGTTCTTGTTCTGTGAAACACAGAGTTTTTTTTAATTTATCAAAATAATAAGATGTCATGTACTAAAATTATACAGAAGTGAATGCACAAATGTCCAAATAGAGTAAATAAGAGGTGAAGGGATTTCAAGATAAGGGATTCCCCATATATGTCCAGTAACTCTTGGCTAATGTGAATGCATTTTATCTGGAGTCCCAGTTCAGCTAATTTATATGTCTTAGGTCTGTCTGTCTGTAACTACTGTTCCCTGTGTTTGTTTAGCATATCAACATGCTAACTCATGGATGTCCATTTAATCCCTCTTCTAGTTGCCACCCATTCACTTTGCATTGTTTCCTTCTTTTTATCCAGAGGACTGGGGTGAGTTTCATGCTCCAAAACAGTGCTAACGTTTCTGATGCAATTTCCTGCTGAACTCAGTTTGATTAGCTGCACGTGTAGTTTAGGCCTGTATGTGGAAGCTCAAACCAAAAGTGCTCTGTGTGTGAAATTTTGATTCTCTTTGACACAAAATGCATTTTTGTCCTAAAGTCACCTGAGCTGCAGTTCTTCAAGAGAAGTCGGTCACTCAGAAGGGAAGTGGTGTACTTGTTTTTCTTCATGGCTGGAGAGACATCAGGTGTGCTAAAAGGGATGAAAAAGGAGCCAATGAGTGTCCGACCTTGGTGGAAGCGTAACAGAAAACAAGCTTACATATGTACAGGAAGATATCAGACATGATGTAAGAGCAGGGCTCTACGCTAACTTTTCCATCGGTAGCATGGTGCTACCAACTTTCTCTGCTGGTAGCAGCATGAGCATGCACGCTGATGAAGAGTTGTCTTAATTGGCATAGCACAGTTTCCTATGAAGTAAAGATTGACAGTAATTTGAGTCATGATATTTGCTAAATATTTTACAATGTACAGACATTTGTGTGTTTACAGGTCAGGATTATTACACTTAACGAAAAGCATGTTGGTGATCTAATTTTCTTTTTTTTTTTAACAAGGTTTTAATAAAAGCAACAACCAGCTAAAACTGCAATTTGAGTTTGTAGAATATACTAAAATAATATAAATTATATAAAGAATGTCTTCATTTTTCATCTTTGTCAATATATGTCACGAGTTAAACTCTTTGCTCTCGTTGAAAAGATGTTTCCTCCTGTGGTTAGCCCTGATTTTCTTAATCTAACACAAGCTCCTCTCCATACGGAGAGTTTAGAGCTGCATGAATCCTAAAGTGAGGAAGCAAGGAAGGACGGAAGCATCAAAACATATACACTTGCACGAATGCGACCGGATAAAATTCTTGCACATGCTGGAAAAAAAGGTCGAGCCCTGTGTTAGCGTGACCACTTTGTGCACAGGGGGCGCCAAAATCATCACACAGAGGAAGTTCCTCCCAGGAGCTTTAAAAATAACATGTTGAAGAATCCTTTTGTAGCCCTGTAAGTTTTGAAATGGCCCTTTAGGAACCAGAACTCCTTTTTAGAACACACTGGCCCATGATACAGAGCATAAGACCCGCACTAAAAGGTGAGGTTTGAATTCTGGTGCAAATCAAATGACACACTGCTGAATGAAGTACACAGCTCTGAGAGTCTCATAGTTCACACAGAGTCACAGCAGCTCCATTAAAACCACAGTAACAGTCCTCTGTGCTGTTTGTGTGAGTAACACACAGGCCTGCTGCTGTGCCTGAGAATAGCTCTCTATCAGACCCAGCTGCTCTTATACACTGAATTAGTATGAAGGTGAATCCCTGTCACTGACCATGCTAAGTGCACTTTCAATTCCAATTTCAAGAATGCCACTCCTGGAAAAGTCCTTAATTACTCAGATCCCGCTGCTCGTGATGGATTGAGATAAACCGCTCGGCTTACTTAAGAAATCTACAGACTGAAAGCGTGTTTTTCTCCCCCTCGCTTCATCTTTTGCAGTCCTTGCGTGAAAACCATGTTTGGACTCAGTGGCAAGTCGCTCCAATCCCAAATAGAGTCAATTCTAACCCTTCACACACTCTTCCAGTCCAAGGAAATTAATACACTTTACTATTACAAGATAAAGCTATAGGGACATATTACAGCAGGCATATCTGCAAGCCTGTAATACTACAGAGTCAGCATTCAATAAAAGACATTTGCAACCAGGCATTTCTCACAACAACACTTGCGAAAGATTTAAAAGCTTCTAAATTAGGTGCAGCTCACGCACGAAAGGTGCCTGGTAAGCAGCGCGATACTTACTTAAAATGACAGAGTTGTTTATGAAGGGGGGAGCCTCCCTCGCTTCAAGGTGGCATGCAAGAGGAGCAGTTTATGATCCACACACTGGGTTATTTAGCCTCAAACAGTGTGCATAATGTCGGCTGACAATCAGCGCACATAACTCACACCAGCTTTTAAGTGATCTCCCACTTCACGACACCGCCGCCTGAATACTGATCACCACGTTTATCTGATACAACATCTCTGCTTTGCTGATCCTCAGTCCAAACAGGCAGATCTCTCATTTTTAGCACTAGAAAGTTGCAGGAGCTGTTGTGTTGCAGGTGCTTTTGAACAATCCTTTGAGAGGAGAACAGAATTGTATTTGCAGTAACCCTCTTTCACACTGTTGCAGCAGTTTTTTATGGCCGGGACAACTGCCCTTGGAGCCATTAAAAATTTAATCCAGCCTCCGTGCGCACATATAACATATCAACCATTATAACAACTGTGCCAGACAGGAAATCTGGCAGAAAGGGAAAAGAAAACCGAGCGGATGAGGTCATTTTTCATCCTGTAACAAAACCTGAAGCACCTGCTCCTTTTTCACTTGGATCCTTTTATGTCGCAGGCACAAACAGAAACTACTTTGCAAAGTTTTCTAATGAGCGGACAGATCAGACGCTCTTGTATTTACTGTGAGATGACAATAAATGCGTTATGAGTTTAGATTGCACTGTGTGCGTGTCACCTGAAGGACAGGCGGCGCTCATCAGTTAATCCCCCTCTGGACAAAAAGCCAGGGGGGGGCCGTAAAGCAGGTTTACAAGCATGTTTGTTGCAAACTAAAACTGGCCTGTATTAAACCTGGTAAATCTGTCTCCTGCAGCAACAATGGCTATAAAACAGAGGAGTTTACTATAGAGCTTCAAGGTTGCACAACACTCTAGCTTCAAATTTACTCTGTGCTGAAAAGTAACGATGATAATAGTGAGATAGATGTTTTGTCTGAAGGGACAAAGGCATTGTAAGATGATTAGATTCTGCTCAGAGAGCACACTTCTCTCACGCTGCAGCTTTAGGGCAATAATCACACAATCCTGGGTGTGTTTCACCCCCAAACACACACTTCAACCCCCTGAAATATGTTCGCGTCATTACAACTTGGTGCATTATTGTAAAACAACACAGTATGAAGAACATGACACAAGCAAAATTCAACCAAACTTTACAAACCTCCACTTTCCTAATGAATTAGCAAGCGATTATCAATAGCAATGGTCAATTATGAAGCCTCAAAATTTAAAAACAAGTTAATTCTTGTATAATTGTCTTTCAGACAATCATCAAAGTGAGCTACAGTATCTAAGGCAACAAAACCATTGTAATGTGTGTTGTTGCACTATCCAGGTCTGCAGTTCAGGTTGAGATTCTTTCCCAAAAACAAACAAAACGACCAAATATCAGCTACATGATGAGCACACAACACCCAAATGTTCTGTGCTGCAATAAAAACACAGAGATAACAGCACCACACATCCCAAATTCTAACATAGAGTGATAAAAATACCAATGTCTAGGATTAATAAAACACCTCCAGAGCAATGAAACTCCAGCAGTGGAGCTACAGAGTTTAGCATAGCTCTTAAACTTGCATAACCCTCTGTAAAATAAGTATTAGTTATTAAAAGTGACAGTGATTGAAAAATTAAGATCGTATGGTTGTTGACAAAGTCAAAATTTATATACCATGTATCACGCTCTGCAGCTTTACCTTCTAAGAGTATGTCCATACGAAGCCAGGTATCTGGGAAACCGTATATAGATTTTCTATACGTTTATGCCTGTCATCCACACAAAACCACAGTGTTACGTCACTGGAAACAACATTTTCTGAAAACTCTGGCTAAAGTAAAGATTTTGGAAAAACTCTGGTTTCCTGGTTTTATGTTTATGCTGGGAAACTAAGTTTTGGTTCTCAAACTGCAGCTGCATCATGGCGATTCATTCTGATTGGCAGACTTCAAGCAGATTTGCCTGGTTACGTGTAGACAAGAGTATTTGTAAAAACAAATGAGGGAGGATAATGGTTTTTGAACATTCCTGGCCATGTGTGTACAAGGCCTTAATCGGCCACTTCTAGAAATAAAACAATTGCAAAAAAAACACAAAAGCCAAGGATGCAAAAACATGAGCAACATGATGTAGAACCTATCTTCATTAGAGCCCAACTGATTAATCGACAGGCCGATAATAAACAAAGATGTAACAGTAAATCCACACGCCCACCATTATCTAATGTAAGACTATAGAACGACCTTTTAATATTGTGTTAGTTGCTTTTTTTGTGAGATAAACAGAGATAAATGCTACTCTTATTTCACCCTTACACCATTATCCGATATAAGACTAGTATGGCATTTTAATGTCACCAAAGTTGCATTTTTTAAAATAAACAAATGCAACTGTTAATTAAAATGTCAACCATTATCTAATATGAGAGTATTATACTGCGTTTTAACGTTGTGTTAGTTACATCTTTGTGAAACAACAATATATGAATTATGCAACTGTCAGCCCCCATGTCCACCATTAATATAAAACTACTACACCGCATAATGCCATGCAGGATTAACCTGGGTTTACAATTTCACAAGTTATTGTCTTCATTGAAATAATGTTTGAAAATGTTTCAATGTATTTTGTTGTAATTGTTTATTGCATGTTTTGAAAGCAGCTACATTGTTACTTAAAATCTAGTTTAGTCCCATGCGTTAAATGGAAGATGGAACTTTTCAATAGCTAGTAATAATTTGTGTTTATATACAGTATATATCCTGTGTACATCAAAGAATTTATTATATATATCAGCTGATATATCAGATATCAGTCGATATATCAGTTATCGGCCGATATATTGGATATCAGCTTTTTTTTGCCCCCCAGTATCAGTATCTGCATCGGCCCTAAAAAATCCAAAATTGGTCGGGCTCTAATCTTGATCCTATGTACTGAAGAGACAAAGTAAGGATATTGGATCTTAAATTTGACCAGACATAATAAAAATCATGGAAAAACTGAAACCCCTTTAAGAGCCATTTAACCATCAAGCTTAAAAGATGCTCAACTTTGAAAAATGTCTTTAATCTTTGGTCAAAAATAACAATAAATGTGGTAAAAAAAAAAAAAAGCATCTTGTCAAAGTTGTTGTTGGTCGAGCTATTGAAGAATTCACCTGGTGTTCTGTCATGATCTGCATCCCTCCTAAAACCGCACCGTGGACTGTCCAAACACAAGCCCCATGATGGAGACATCACACCTCAGTGCTCTGTATTGAAATGACCTCCTGCATCAAAGAGAAAGAACAGCATAATACATCTCAAAGTCCACCAGGGAGTAATAAAAAGACCAATTTCAGTGATGAATAAAAAACCTCCTTCTTTTTGTTGTTGGTCCCAAACAGTGGCCGAAAGGGTTGCCTCTACGTAATCTACCTTTGGGCGTTGGTACATTAATTCCATATTCATATTCAGCACCCCCCTCCTCGTGCTCGGCCCCTCTGAGCACTGAGGAGGAGGCCCCGGCTACCGTGAAGCCCGGGAATACCCCAGAGCCTGCACGCCAGCACTACATAATTCTGGCCTGCCTCATTATTTAGCATGTCACCACTATTTTACATGTTAAAGCCCCGGCATCTCCATCTAATTTATTATAAGAATATAGAATGGGCCAGGCTATGGAATGGGGTCACTTGCTTTCACGCGGCGCAGGAAAATAAATTCATACAAAGTCAGTCAAGTCAAGGTGAAAACCGATGTCAGCAGGATGCATTTTGTCATTCTTTGGGAACAAGAGTATCTGAGACTTTGCTTTTTTTCCCCTGCAGCCCGTCGACAATACAGCCTCAGTTTCCTCCTCAGTTCACCGCCAGTATTTAACTACTTTAATCTTTACTTTCATGCAGGGAAACTCAGGTTCCTGTCTGAAAGAAAAAAAGAAAAAACACAGAGCAGAGTCCTGCCAAGAGTTGAATTGGCTTTGATGAGATTCAGCTGTAATTATTTCTCAGCAATAACAATAAGGACAACAACAACAGAAGACTTAATCCGCCAGTGAGAGGGCCTGATTCTGCTTCCTGGTGACAGTGATTAGGCCTAATCTTGGGTTTTGGGTTGTTCATTGGAGAAATGCCGTTTTTAATGGCAGGCTGTTGGGTTTGGGAGTTTACTGAGCAGTGAAATGTGTAAATTCACCCAACACTAAAAGAATGCAGCTGAAATCTTCCATGCTTTAGAGTTAAAGCGAAAGAAGAAGCAGGTTTATTTCATTTATTCCATTTCAGCTCCTGTGAGGACCGTTCAGCCTCTATTGATTCTGGCGCCCCCTGTGGACAAAGTAGAATAGAATACAATAGGATAGAATATATATCTTACTTTATTAATCCCAGAATGAAGTTTCAGAGTCACAGCAGCAAAACAAAAAAACATACAGTGCAAAACTCTACAAATTTATTGAATAATATCATAGGTGTCAACAAGAAAAAAAAGTCCACCGGAGATGACAGCTTTGCCAAATTCTCCACTCATCCACCACCTCCACAGGGTCCAGGACTGAGCTGGACTTCTTTACTGGTCTG
Source organism: Halichoeres trimaculatus (assembly GCF_033239565.1). Lineage (NCBI taxonomy): Eukaryota > Metazoa > Chordata > Actinopteri > Labriformes > Labridae > Halichoeres > Halichoeres trimaculatus. Next base: position 31,918,532 of record NW_027437182.1, on the reverse strand, counting down.
TTCAGTCTCTGTCTCCTGTATCCTGTCTGCTCACAGCAGGTGAAGTCCTTCAAGTGTGATATTTGTGTCCAGTGTTAGCTCCATTAGCCATGTCTGTGAATAGCATGATGCTACACTGCCTGCTGGTATGCCCTCTGTTGCTGGGCTAGCCCATCCATCTAACTGGAGATAGATCTTACGTTCCCAATAACGATGGATGGAAGGACAGGTTGATGTAAACTCTTCTTAGCTCATACCGCAGTACCAGCACGTCATCCACACCTCCCTCTCCTCGGCTCGAAGGGAACATCAGGCCTAGCACCAGTTAGCATCAATATGCTACAGGCTGCTAACAGTTCATTCTGTATTTAAACGACACAACCATGGTAACATGTAGGATCTCCAGACAAACACAGGAGCAAAAATTCTAGAAACAGCAACTGCAACCAAACCAAGTTTGGTTTCTATGGCCAACAAATGAGCCATAAAAAGTTATGACAGGCTCCATACTCAAAAATAGCTAAAAGACAAGAAGAAAAGAGAAAAAAAGAGCTAAAATGTAATCCTGTTCTCTTTTAACAGCTGGAGGTATCACTTGGAGGCACAGTGTGTATAAAGGACAACACTTATCGACGATATCTAGCGCTCAGACTCTGTCTTGCTCACCCCTCCTGGGAGATGACGAGGACAAGAATCTCCAGTGATGTACGGTGAGTTAGATCATCTTTTTTTTCAAGTTTTCACAGCCAATACAATTCTTTTGAGCACAACAACCACTCTTCTCTTCTTCATCTTCCAACCGGTTTGTCCTCGAGTGGTGACTCACTAAATACAAAAACAAGTACTGACACAACGCTTAGTATTTTGTTTGTTCTTTGCTACTGTCAGACAGAATCGATTAAAAATCCTAATCCGAGTTAACAAAAACACTTCAAAAATGAATCTTTGTTGTGGTCTTTTTTTATAAAAGTGCTGCTACGGCAGGGTGCAGTCGATTACTATGACCGATAGATATAAGAGTCCTGTTTCTGGTTGTCTTGTTTGCTTTTGTAAGACATGAAGAGACACCAGCATCAGTTTCAATCTGTTTCATAACCACTTAAAAACTCCTCACAGGAGCTTTAATCTATTCATAGTTTGGAGAATTTACCAAAGGCCCTCCAACCTCTTGTCAAGTGCGATCGAACGCTTACCTGGAAATATGAAAAGAATTGTCTTTTTGGTTTTATATAGAAAGAGATTTTCCACAGATCCACAGCTTTAAAGTACAGAAGCCTCAGAGAGCGAAAATATATCTTGAGTGCACAGAATATCAACATATTCCTATAAGATAATTAGATCATGTGCATTAGATATTTTCTTATCTTATGCAGACACCTTCAAAAAGTTGAATGAAAGAGTGTGATGAAAGCAAAAATATTCAGATTCCTCGAAAAGTGAAGAACAGAGCATTAAAAAACACCACAGAATATTCATGTTTGGCATGGGACAGGTGAAAAGTTTTCATGTGTCAAATGATTTAATTGGTCATTGAATTGTTGTCTCTCCAAATTGGTCAGAGTACATTTCCCAGAAGATTGAACAGACCTTTTTCTCACTTTCAGTGCAGCAACTATAAATCTGTCTTCATACACGTTAAAAGCAAGTTCCACATAAACAAGCGACGTACAGGCAAAGTAATTAGGTTTATTTATCTATTTATCTATTTAATTTCCATGGTTAACACCTTAAAATGCTTTTTTTAAAACAGTTCCTAAACCTCGAGGGCCATTCAGACTGTTTGAAGAGAAAAGACTTGACATTTTTGTGAATTTTTGCATATTTTAAAAATGAAAGAAATTTCCTTTATTCTAATTCTTATGATCCAATCATCAGTTAAATGTTTTACCATTTGATATTAGTTAACTCTCCTTTTTAATGCATTCGATAGTACTGATTTTAATGGCTGTAAATCATCTTTAAGATTAGTTTATCTACTGATGACTTATGTCAGGAATTAATCACGAAAAGATTTAACTCTTGATGTTGACAATAGATTAGGGATGGGTAACAAATTAGGTACTCTAATAGGTACCGATTCTGTCTGTAGTATCAAGTACCTATTCATATAAAACCAAACAGTGTCATGTTTAGGTACCTAATCACATCATCGTGACTGTAAGGGAGTGGGAGAATAGGCGATTTTCCATGCTGTACATGAACACAGCATTACAAGTTTATACGTTTAGAAAAAAATGTTTATGTTAAAAATTATTGAGATTCATTGTCAAACAAATTAATATTTATTACCACATTAACACAAAAAGTACCAGAAATTGGTACTGTTGAGTACCGTTACAGAGTGCCAGGTACCAGGCATCAGTGCCGCATTGTTTGAAATGTGAAAGGTACCCATCCTTACAGTTGATAGTTCAAAACCTAAAAATATTACAGGAAACTACATATGATTACGTCCTGAAAAACGTTGAAAAATCACGAAATATTTACATTTCAGAAGCTGGAATGGGGGATTTTCTTTATGCTTGTAAAAAATGTAAACTGGCTGAACCACTGAAATCATAAGAGCTATATTAATGTTACCTTACAGGAGAGCTGGAGCACCTAAACAGTAAGTGAGGTGATAATTTTATTCCTCTACTCCTCAGTATCAGCCCCCCAGTCCTCCCAAAACTGACTGAGAAGCAAAAGAGGACGGAGGGAGAGGAGAAGGGGAGAAGGAGAAAGGGCAGATGTCAGGGCGCTCCAGGAAGAGGATTGCTAAGCGCTGTGAACATTTTTCAAAAATGATGTTTTGTGCCTCAAACATCTTGCTTACAGCAGCAGGGTCTGATCCAAGCATTATGTGCGAATACATCAGTAGCCCTGGACCCCCTCACCACAGGCACACACACACACACACACACACACACACACACACACACACACACACACACACACACACACACACACACACACACACACACACGGACATAAACACACACACATTTCCTCGTAACTGAAGCTCACCCCCTCCTCCCATCCCCCCGCCACCCTTCTTCTTCTTCTTCTTCTTCTTCTTCTTCTTCTACAGAAGTAAATTATCAAAACTGTGTTTGAAAGTGAATGAAGGGTGACTCGCTCTCTCTCTGCCTTTCTCTGGCTCGCTCTCCCCTTCCCCGCTTTGACATCTCAGTTTTTTTTCCTTTTTTTTTTTTCTTACTTGCCACCGTTTCTGGGCTAGGTGATAACTGCCGGTAATAGGATTAACATTGATTTCTTTTTGCAAGAACAGAGATGTGCCAGTTCCAGCTATTTATTGAACTGCCAGCTTTGAACTATGAAAACTGACTGCAGGAAAAGACCTAATGCAGCATTTTAAAGAAAAGAAAAGCCTCTGTGCAATTCTTCCTTTCTCTCCCTTCCTCTCTTTTTTTTTTTTTTTGTTATTCCTTCCTCCTCTGTCTTCTTCTTCTTCTCCTTCCTCTTTTTGTTGTTGCAGGATAAAAGAGAAAATCGCCTGCCTCTGTTCTAAGCTCTGGTAATGACTTTATTTATTGACTTTGGTGTGGATTTTTTTTCAAACCCCACCAGTCAATATATTTCTGATTTGATCTTTAATTTGTGAGAGTGTGTGACTTCTGTTTCACCTTGAAATAAAGATCCATACACACCTTTTCTTTGTGGAGTCGGTGCACCATGAGTGCAAAGCATTTCTTTACATCTCCTCTCTGATTTTCAGGGCTGAAGGTTTCTAACCTGAGCAGGTAGTCACATTATTTAGCAGGACTGATCAATATTTCAGTTCATACACAGGTCTTTGTTTTGAAATGATTTTATTTTTTACATCCTGATGTTGTTTTAATTGCTCACATTAAGATAAATGATTCATCTTGTGATATTTTACTGCTTGAGTGTGACTCTCTTAATTAACTCTGAATGGGTTCATTGATTACAGAGCCTTGTCTATTGATGACACTACTTAAGCAGCTAACAGCTAAAAGCTAGACGCTGACTGTTCTCTAATTAGTGACACCAGCAGCTACTGAGTCATGATACTAAGAGCTGAACAACCCGGCAGAGGGTTTGTCTGAATCAGTTTGATTAAATGACTTTATTTCATATTTTGGTAAATTGTTATAGATCAGGTGTTTAGAATACCTCTTTAATAAAACAGGGTTGACATATTTTTCTGTAATAATCCAGATCACTTCAGAAAATTATATTAAGATAAGACTGTAACTGTCAGTTCTTCTATTGCTGTGATTGCATAGTTTGAATAGTTAATTGTGTTTCGTTTCATTTATAGTCAAATTATTTTATTCCATTATTTTGTATCTCAAAACAGTTTTTCAAACTTATTTATACCAATGTGTTGATTTTTTAATGAAATTATTGTGACTCTCTCAGTGTTCAGGAGCTTACACCCACTACTCACTGAGTCAGAGCTACAGATCACTTCTTCACTTTGGTCTAATCCTTACACTTTAAAACAGAACTCTGCTTACTTCAGTCTGAATAGTTGAACCCGAATACTTAGTTCAAATGTATCTAAAACTACATTTTGGTTATGAAATGTCCTTAAAGTCTTTTTACAGTTCAAAAAATCATCACAAAGGCAACTGATTAGGCCCAGATGTTCTCAAAGTTTTTAATCACATGGCGTCGTGATTTTCAGGTATCCTGTGGATAAAAGAGGGTCTGTTAAATGAACTCCTAAAAATTGGCTTCTCCTCAAGAAAAGGCACAATATGTGTCATGGTTTATTAAATCTACATCAGACACAGAATTCAATATGGACAGAGTTGGGTAAAGGAAGGAGTGGACGACCAAGAACATCTGAGAAAAACATTGATAGTGTAAGACAAGCCTTTTCAATTAGTTCTTAGTCCTGTTATTATTTATTTATTTATCTATTTTATTTCAATGCCTACTTTTCATTTTGTCCTTATTTCCATGAATTTCTTTGTCCATTCGCTTTGGAAACAAATTGTAAAGAAACTTTATGGACACTCTGTGTTTAAGTGCTATTTGCACAAAGGTGCCGATCGTAAGTGATTCATTCCTTTTTCTTTCGTACTCTTTGGATGTTCTGTTAAACAATTTATTTATAAAAATTAGGCTTACTTACTTTATTACTGTTGTCTTGTTAAAGTGTCTGTACTGTTAAGTATGTTGTTATTTGTAAGGTCACTGAGTAAAGTGCTACCACCGTTACTACTACTACTTGTAACCTGAGTTGTTTAGGTTTTTCTTTTTAGTGATGCTATTTTCAATCATGGCAGGAAGCAGGAAGACACTTCAGCAGCTTAACTACGGTGTGCCAAAATGGACAAAGTAGCAGGTAATTTAAAAAATTTAAACTTTACTTGCATCATTAACTTCAAATGCACAAAATGTAAAAAAAATAAAAAATAAAAAAAAAATTTAAAAAAAAGGAAGGAAGAAAGGGCACATCAGGATTTTCTAGAGCAGGTATCATCACAATATTGATCTGTCATTGAACTACAATGCTCAGAAATGGTCACGTAATATTAATTTAAATAATATATTAATTGAAATAAATAAATTAGACCATTTGCAAATTTGTCTCTAATTAATTTTCTGCAACTTTCTGGATAAGTTAAAGCTCTAAGAGATCCTCATCTGCGTTAAAAGATTTTTTTTTACGAAATCAAAATCAGTCAAAATTTATCAGGTTAATGTATGTCAGTGTTTGTCAATATCAATAAAATCAAAATCTATGTTAAAAACCAGGTTTGAACTCTGTGTTTGTGTCTGTTAATTCCACTGTGAGGCTCAAATAAGACATGAAGCACTATCAAATGTGATATTATATTAAAATTTGTGGAAGCATGACACCACAACAACACCTTATTAAAAGTGAAATACCTGGGTTTGTATTACAGTTGTCTACTTTGCATATAATGAAACGAAGGAAACACATGCTGATGCAGGCAACAAGAATGAGATTGGTTGAGATGTTGTGCTGCGTTGTGTTGCAGGGGGCTGTGTGCATGACAGCAGTAGCCCCCCCACCACTCACACACACACAAACACACACCAACACACACACGTCTCAGAATATCAGTTCAGCTGAAACAAGAAACAACTACCACTGTCACTACAAATGCTCCCCCCATCCAAACCAGACGCCTGTCAGCCGGCTAATGTCCCCTGACAAAACACGCTGCTGTGAATTAGAACGGCCACAAAAAGTGTGTGTGAGAGTGTGTGTGTGAGTGTGTGTGTGTGCGTGGGAGACGGAGGGAGGGCGGGGAACAGAGAGAGTGAGGGAAAGAACTCATCTGTGTCACAGCCTATCCCCTCGGGCAATCACGGGAAAAAAAAACAGTCATTAGCAACTGGTGGTGCTTGCTCCAGCAAATCGCCGTTTGAGCGAAGATTTATGCAGACTCCTGACTGGAAATGATTTATTTATTTTAGCAGAGGCTGTGAGATCATTAACCTCCGCTGTGTCTCTGGGGAACGACATCTGCGGCCCCCCACACTGCTCAGACAAAAGGCCCCACGCGTCCTCTGGCTTCATGGCTCAGGAGGAGGAGCAGGAGGAGGAGAAAGAGGAGGAGGAGGAGGAGGCCAGGCTGAGGGGTCTGTCTGCGAGCCAGAGGGAGAAGAGGCCTCCTGTGTGCAGACAGGATCTCTGAGCAACGATCGGGCTCACTTGTTGATGTGTCTTTGACAGAAGATGCTTTGGATTTGATTTTTATCTGATAGTGTCGGTGGATGTGATGCTTTGTGAAGGCTTTGCTTTGACTTTAGTGAATAAAGATTCATTTATACCCTAAAAAATCTGCCTTTTGTTCTGTATGACTGATTTTTGCAAACTTCTTTTTACTATGGAGAAGAACTTATAATTTATCTGCTGTGTCTGCTTTGCTTTATTAGAGTCAGAATATCTTCTGTTCTCTCAAACAATATTACTGACAAAAATGTGTAATATTCCTTTAATTTCAACCATCAATAAGCATGTGTGATATCAGCATGTCCTGACTTCCTGCACTGGTTCCTCTGTTGCTGAGTGTTTGTTTTAGTTAGTTTATTTGTTGGGATGGGAGTTAAATTCTTTGATGTTGTTACTATTATGTCTCTATAATGATTTGATTTTTTATTGATGCAGGGGATATGACATTTTATCTAAACAATCATCATAACCGTCAGTAGATTGGTTTTATAATAATCAATCATTTTAAAATTGTAGGCCCTAAATGTCAGTCATTTGGCATGTATAGTCTGTAGCACAGCCTTCCACTGCCAGCTGGGGCTTCAGTTACTGGCTGCTGCGAAAAATGCTCTACTACCCCGATTTAAACAAGCACAGATGAAATCCAGCAGAATGCTGTGGTTTGGACATATTTAGATTAAGTTGAGTGCAGGCTGTGTAAACTGAGCTATAACCACTTACATATGGATGTTAATCTGCAACCAACTGAAGGATGGTGCTGCTAGCTGTGCTAATGTTAGCCACACTTGGCAAAGCAGTTTTACATTGTTTACCACTGACTGTTTAGCCTTCCTATTTCTGTAATGTGTTGTGATTTTACACAAACAAACAAACAAAGAACATCTTCAGAAAAGCATGCTGATATTAGCAAACAAGATGTGCCCTGATGCCTAATTTCATGCTTTAACTTTCCAAGAGCAAACTTGGGAGTTCAAAGGAGGTGACTCCTCTGCGCAGACACCTCGTGCAAACATTGAACATAAAATAAACTTTAGAAACAGAGCAGGCTGCAAGTCAAGAGATGGCTACAACTTTTTCTGAATGTTAATGACCTTGTTTTTGGATTGTTTTTGTACAAGGGTCGCCCCCTGGGGACAAAGTGGTGTGTCTGCATAAGGCTGAGGGGCTGTTTACACGACAACAGCTTTAGGATGAAACGCAAAAGTATTGTTGCACTTCAGCGGCTCGTTTAAACAAAAACAGCATTTTAACCGACTTAAAATGCAAACTTTTGAAAACAGACAACAGACAACAGTACATCAGTACCATTTCTACGATTGTTGCGGACCACGTTGAGCTTGCGCTGCTCAGTATCCTAAATCTGCTGACTGTCTTCTGCACTCAGCATTCACCAATACACAAGACCCAACTCTATTTCAGTGAAGAGCTACCAAAAGCAGGTTCTGGACAAGGTAGTTATAGCGCCAACTACAGGCCTGGCATGCTTACTACAGTGTTTTCAGTCCCTTCGTTTTTTCTCTGCATTTTTGCATTTTGGGTGAAACGTTGACATGTGAACAGGGCCTGAGAAGTGTGTATGCATCATTCATTGCAAAATTACGCCGTGATAAATAAATAAAAAAAAGAAAGAAAAACAGCATCGACAGCATGCTGTGAATCGTCGTATAGGACGTCCACCCTGCTCAAAGAAGTTACAATCCTTCAAACCCGATTTAACTTTCAGCCTCGTTGCTGATGAATTCAGATTGTTTCATTAACAGCACAAAACTCCTCAAACACGCTCTTTATTACTTCAAATACATAAGAGACGAAGCTACAGATTAGAAAAGCATTGTGTCTCTCATAAATGTCATAGGGTTGTGTATTCTGATTTTTCCACATACATTAAGTAAACACAGTGTCATTCTTTTCATACGACACAAAAAAGAAACTTTAATTTTCACTTGAACAATTCACAGGGGCAAATAAAAAGTAGGTAAACTCCCATGTTTAATCTTCTCTCTCATGCATATCTGGTTCAGTCACTCCTTCTGAAAAGACCACATCAAATGAAATCTCAGCTACATTAAAACTGCATTAATGATCACCTCAGATGATCTAATGCATATTTTTGCATGCTTTAATTCGACTCAAGTTAAACACCATGGCCTCTGAGTAAAAATGCTGCAGATGAATTAGTCTCCGGGCGCCGCCACAGTCCCAGGGCTTCATGTACATCAATACACTGTTAATGACATGTACCACTTTATTCATGTCCATCTAATTAGAAAAGTTGAGGAGGTCCTGTTCAACTCCAAACTGATTCCTATAGCGGCAGGAGAAATTAGAAGTGTAAACGACAGAAAGAATCTGAATTTAATCAGGACTTGAACTGATCGGGGGCGATGTGTGGCCTCACCCGACTCTTCTTAAGTACGTGTAATTGAACACTTATGGCAATCTCGAGCCGCAGCGAAGAGCATCTGCATTAACCCGCTGCACCTGGAGTGGAGGAGGCCGCATTAATTCAATAATTTCCCCCCATTTCCATCCTCATGTGCTGTGATCCCTTAATTTCATTTGATTTCAGAATCACACTTCCTTGAGACCACGGTATGGAAATGGATACAGAAGACAAGTGGGAGGGAGGTGTAGGTTTGTCAGTTTGCTGGAAGTGATGACTGCGCTCCAACCTTATCAAGCAAACACTTGAGAGCACAACAAATCAAGATTTTATTGGGGGTAATAAACTCCAGCATCCAATTGGAGATGAAGACTGCAAATTTATGAGAAATGTTAACGCTGGCACAATTTCCTCCCCAGATGGTGCGATGTTTTTGGATTTAAGGTGATAGCACCATCTGAATATGTACTTAAGACTCACATTTAATCTCTGTGACCATAAATACGCCAGCAGAAGACACATCACCAAACATCTCATTGTGTCAGAGCATTAACTTGTCTTTTAAAAATGCATTACAAAGGTAGGATTGTTTTATTTTTTACTTTATACAGGACTTTGCTTCCACTTGACATGAAGTATTGCGTAATAACTCTTTAATGGTGCAAAGAAAAAACTTTCTTTTTCTCCAGATTGCTGTGTCTGTCTCCAAACAGTCGTGTGGAGCAAAAACTAAAGGAAACAATGAATTGTCTACAAAAATGGAGGCAGTCTTCTAATTCAAATACTAGCACAGTTTTCTAATTTAATAAATGAAGTTGGGGAAATATGCAGGGTAAGTTGGAAAAAGGGGGGAGAATAATTTGGCATGGTGGGAAACAATATGGTGTGGTGAGGGCAGAGGGGGATCAGGGATAAACAAACAAACCTTGACAAGGGCAGCGCCGGAGAATCAACCGGGGGAGCAGCGAGGTCTGCGGTCGGGTGCAGACAGCCCTGTTTGAGAGGGGGGCCTGCCAAGTACCGACCCTGAACTGCGGCGCTCCGGTGCTGCCTGGCTGCACTAAGCAGTGGCTGCCAGCACACACTGATTTATCAGGGGGGCAACGCCAGCCGCCACCTCGCTCTCCCCCGTGCCCTCCCTTTATAAAGAGCCTCCCTGACGGCTCTGATAGTGCAATCAGGGCTACGGCAGAGCCAAGGCAATTTCTCCTTCACTCTTTGATAACCCCGTGCCTTATTGAAAGCCAATAGCAATGGCAGCAACAACAACTCAATTGGAAAGAGTTGCTGCATTTTGAAGGGGGAGAAAGGTTACGCCTTGACACAACGAGGGGGGAGTACGGGGATGTCTGTCTCACTCTATGTGAAAGGCTCATTGTCCTCCAACAGGTGGTGGAATTCCTAAGTGACCACTGTCCCTCAACTGGCTCGTCCAGGGAAACGTCAAATGTTTCTTTATTCATCATTCAAATTCTGACAGAACCACAGGAGCTCACGTTTGACTTTTTGTCCGTGTTGGACAACAAATAGAAAATCCAGTGCATGTTTGTGGCTCGACAAAGATCTGCCCAGTGCTTATCAGCGCTTTGATATAAATGAAAGCAGTAATGTGCTTTCTGTGAAGATGGGACAGTAGAGTTTGGAGCAGTACAATCACAGGCTGCACACAAACTCAGCTGTCCCTCCATCATGGAAAGGCAGTCCAGTACCTTTCAGGGACCACATCCATCCATAAAACCTTTAGCCGTCAGGACAAACGTGTAAAAAATAATAAGAAGAAAAGGTTTTATTCCACTGGTCATTTACTATTTTAATCAGAGAAAAAACTTACATGCAGCTGACTTCCTTATGCTGGACTTAGCCCAAAATAATTGAGCGCCCCTTCATTGGTTCCCTATAAGAACCTGGTGTTGTTTTTAGTGTTATCTATATTTTTGTTTCATTTTTAGTTTTACCTTTTCGTGTAAATGTCTAACCTTTTGTTTTAGAAACTTTTTTTTTCTTGCACATAGGAATCACAGGCAAACTTCTGCTTTTAAAAGGAAAATGCAGACAATTGAATGTTTTCTATTCCTAAATGTCTCATATTGATAATACTGTCTGATAAACATTTAGTAACACATGATGTTTACTAGTATTATCAAAATAATAAAAGTAGACAGTAGTGCTGAGCAATAACACACTTTTATGGTTTGGTACAATACCTATAATTTTTGGGGTATATTTATTTGATACTGACCGTTACAGTGTTTTCTGTTTTACCTAGGAGTTAATCTTTTTATAAGAGTCAGAAGTGACACATGCACTTTTATTTCACATTTATTAATTAATATTAGGGATGGTCAAGTACTGGTGGGGGGGGCGATATCTGGCCACCCTTGACTCTTCTTAAGTATGTGTAATTGAACACTTATGGCAATCTCGACAGTTGTTAAAAACAGTTGTTAAAACATGTTTAGTTTGCTGACTTCTTTTTTGAACTGTCGTAAGTAAACCTCCACTAAGGAGGACTGCAGGACTTCACCAGTATGAGGTATTGGAACGATACCAGTCTTTTTTCAAGGTATCGGTACTTGCGAAGGCTAATGGTACCAGTAGCTCAAGGCAAAAAACTCTTATGTTGAGTAAGTCCTCCTCACCAGTAGTTGGCGCTACTTGCTGCAGTTTAACACCATGGCAAATGTGCATCAGGTCCTGTTCAGACAACATGACTGAACCTGGGAGATTTAACAGGTTATTTTAAAAAAATACTTAATTCTGACAGTTGTTAGTTTTATTTTGTACTTTTGTTCATTTATTTTAAAACAAACCGTAAACTCAGAGAGAGCTGCTTGTGTTTTATTTTGGGCTTAATGACAGAGTGACTGTGCTGTCTTTGTTTAAAATGAACTGTCACTGTTGGTTGAAATTGTACGGATCAAAAGTACTAGTGGTATTGGTAGTCAGTATCGGCAAGTACTCAAGAGGGAGAACTGGATACCGTGCTGGTATCTGTCTGAAAAATAGGTGGTATCAAACATCCCTAATTAATATGGATACTTCATCAGAGTAATTGATCTCAGATGAGTAGAATGTGAGTATCAGTATATTAATACCACAGAATCAATACACCTGCCACTACTAGACAGCATGTGCAGGGCTGGTAAAATCTGCAGGTCTTTGGGAAAAAATACAAGTTTTAACAGATAAAAATCAAAAGATTAATGTCTTGATGTCTACACTGATATAAGTAAGTTGTGTTTAAATAAAGTTCACATGTTGTTTTACCTGTGCTCTGCCCCACTGATGTCTCTGAACTGGAGATGACAGTTTGTGTTTAGATGATTATTTGGCGTAACAATGCAGGTAATCTGTGACAGCAGAATGAGCTGTTTGGCATCGGCAGAGGAGATTCAGCAATTTTTTTCATGGATGCAGCCCACACACTCAGATCTGCAGCTCATCCTCTTACAAATGTGGCTCCATTTAAAAAAGAAACAATCAAGAAGTATCATTTCTACAAAGAAAAACTCTACCAAACACAGATCTACATGCTCAGTTTAGAAAGGAAAAGCAGTACATTTTTTTCCAATATTGTACAGTCCTTCTACTGACAGTGTGCAAAATGCTGGATTTACAGAGTTTTAATCAGGCACCAATTTTTGAAAACCTTTTCTATACGAGGGCAAGACGCCAACTCCCAAAACGGTGAGGGCAGCAGATTGCTCGCTGCTATTAATGAGCCAAGATGAGTGTGAATGGTGAATTGTGAAGAGCTTTTATTAATAAGAGTACAATATAATTCAGCCATTCACGTTGTACCAACATGGTGGACAGACCAACTAGCTGATGCATCTGTAGAGTCGTCACAGTGATATAGCCAAAAAGACAATTTAGACATGAAAAGCTGCACACTGCACGAGAAGACCAATGAAAACGTGGGGTTTACCAAAGGATGACCCGTGCTACCTCCTGTCTTTGTTGGGATTTGTTCAGTTTCTCCTGGATGTACAGCCTGTATCGTTAAGTCACACAGAGGCAACGGCTATTCACAAGCCTCTGATAAAAATATTTGGTCCTTGGATGGAGGCAAATTGTATGAGCCCTAACACAAAGGCAGGATTCAAGGGATGTCATATGAAGATATTTCCTGAAAGACGCTTCTTTCAAACACTTAACACTTCATGAAAATAAAGGGTGAAATAAAAACCATTCTCCATCCACAAAGTCTTTATGATTGGAGTGAATTGAGGTTTTATACTGATGTCACCACTGAATGAAGCCTCGCTCGTCAGATTTTAACGGCGCCAAAGCTGGTGATGCTGAAAAATGGAAATTGATTTTGCTTAACATTGTTCTCTGGAGCTCCAATATTTCTGGAATACTGAATTTCACTGTGATATTGTTCAAGGCTAGCGTACATTCACCCTCCGTCAGCTCCATGAAACAGCAATAATGCTCTCAGTGATACAGCAGGACGTCGGATACAAAGTCTGATTATGATCAGTGCTTTACATATTTGAGCAGCCGCATTTTCACGTCAGACGATGTATAAGAAACAGGAGAATGGAAATATACAAATAGACTTCAGAGAGCAGGAGAGGTCTTAGAACAGGAGGTACTTTGCAAAGGTTAAAACATCTTTCATAGAGTAGAGTGAAGCAGTTTCAAGAGACGAAGAGGACAAAATGTTGCACACCATCGAGAGGATGCAGAGGAGGAGGTTTGACGGAGTCAACAAGTTTCAAATTATTATGAAATAACTGAATTTTATGGTGTTTTTAGGGGTTACAAAGGATAAAAGCAGCATGGCATCAATAGGTTACAAAGGCCAGACAAGGTTTTAGAGTGTGAGGAGCTTGCAGAGGATGAGCTTTACAAGAGGATTGGAAAAAAAAAGCAGCATTTTGTGTTCTTGAGGAATTACTGAGAGTACACCCACAGAGTAACAGCCCAGCCTTTTCTTTGAGGTGTCATGTTATTTTCTGATAGTCATTATTCGATGCCACTTTTGTATCTGAGATCAAGGCTTCTTCTGCAGAAAAAGTATTAGCCAATTAGCTACACAAAGCAGCTGATTGAAGGCAGGAAACAGAGAAATTCAAAATGAGAGCTGATCCAAGACGAGTGTGCCGCTGCTTAAAATCCCTCCATGTCAAACAGGTTAGTCTGAAAGACTGAAGTTCAGCTCTGAAGCAGCAGTAAAAAAGGTCTTGTGGATAAAGAATGAAGTGTAGCTCTTATTGGAAAACCTGCCACAAGAGCTGAATGGTTAATTACAAAGCACACAGTAAACAATGATCGACTTCAACGACAGAGGACAAAACAGCACGTCACAAAAACTGACACGAGTCTGACAACAACAACGGTCACAAGCTTAACTTCTTATTCACAAGATCATTTCATGTTCACTAAACTAGTGTCAGATAAATGCCTGTTCTTAAAAAGTGATTTTTATTTGTTGGTATTAGGTTTAATTTCCTCATTTCAGGGATACTAATGCGACACGTGTGTTTCAGACTGACAGTTAGAGGAAGCAGTGATGTATTTTGTGTCCACCGGTTCTGTTGTTTCTCTGACACCTCAGATTGCATCTCTAAAGATACAGTATATGAAGTGCTCTTTGTGCCGACAATCACCTCCACAATCTAAATGTCCTTTTCCCTCCAGGTAGAACAGTCACGCTCAGATTCCTCCAAGTCAATATTGCCTCTCTTTTCCTCCAAGTAAATCTTGGCATCTTTCGCTTTATGGTGCATCAGGGTCTGATATGTGAGCCACTGGCAGAGGCTTTCTCTGGACAATGTACAGTAACATGTTTCAAACACTCCTGCCGGCTGGGAAATTGTTCTCCGGATCAGCTGAGCGATGTAGCAAATCATTTCAGCTACTGGCGGCATAATTTTGCAAAGAAGAAAAAAATATCTACTATAAAACCAAGGATGGTATATTTTTTGTCTTTAACCCTACAGCTCATAGTGGTCACTGTAGCGGACAACTATCTAACAGTCTTTTTCTCTTAAATACAAAGGTCTCTGTGATGGAACTGGATCAAGTATTTTTTTTTTTCCTTAAATGTTTTTATTCTTCTTAGGATATGAAAAAAAGTCTATTTTTAATTTTTCAAATACTTTTTCTTTTTTTTTCATAAAGTTACAGACGTGCTTCAGAGTGTCTGAAATCTTTTCAGCCTCCAAAAATTTAAAGTTAAATGTGTGAAAAAATATTTTGCAAAGCATAAAAAATATACTCATTGAATAACCAAAAAAATATAATAATAATAAAAATAAAACAATTTATTTTATTTTTTTACATTGAGTTTATACTGTTTTATGTTGAATGCTTAGGTGCATGTAATCCACTGTAGTTGTTATGCCTGTAACGTCATGGGAAAAATAAATAAATAAATAAATAAATAAAATGATAAAAAATAGAGAAATAAATAGAAAATAAATAAAAAGAAAACTTTTTTTCATGTCCTTAGCAGAAAAAATGGGCTTTTATATTTTATGCATTAGAGGCTTAATTCTCAAAAAAAGAGACAGAAATAACCTTTATCCTCAGGGCTGACAATTTAAAAGAAGAGCAGAGACCAAAAACCTGCAGTAACTCAAGTGTCCACTTGAGGCTTGCTACAGAAACTGAAGGACCCTTGTAAACCCCTTTACTTCCTACATCATCATAAAGATGAGCACATGTTTTGTCAATGGAAGTGGTGTGTAGCTCCATTCATCTAGATGAGTTAGCAATATTTAAACAGTGTAAGCAGCTTGAAAATGTCAAGTCGGCCCCATGTTTAAAGTTTTGTTTTAAGAGTTATTTAAACACATTTATAGCCTGGTTGAAAATGCAGTTTTGGGTTCGCAGCTCATTTCTTTGCATCTTTGCACCTTACAGTGGTATATTTTCCAAACTCATCTGTTGTGACAATATTAAGGTTGAAAGTTGGACAGAGTGTAACTAGGGGCTCAGCAGACAGACAGGTAGACATGTTGTTTGTTGTTTATAGACTTGCTCAAACTCCGCTTTGCCTGGTTTAATGTTCATCAAAAATTGTGTTAAGTCAGGGTTTCCAATAAGACACCCACTGTAGTTGTACTTCAAAGCTGTGTCTTCACAAACCAATGTGTGACAACACAAAGAGACAACCTTCATTTACCTGATTATATAAAATAAAAAATATCATAACCTATGCAATGATTCTTCATATAATGTTCATAAACACTGAAACTCTGGAGCCATGTCAGTTAATAATTCCTGAACAAAGTTACAAAAAGTGAGGGCAGAGTTTAGTGTTTTTTTTAAACCTTGATAATTTCAGTGTTGGTGTTTTTTTCCTCTTCTCACCAGGTCCGGGGCTGAGCACTGATCCTCAGTTATTCCTCATCTCTCTGAACTCGGCCGTCCTGTGGTGGAGCAGCCGTTTTGCTGGTTTGATCGACTTCAGGGGGTCTGAAGGTCGGAGCACAATGCAATCCTGAGGTAGAAATCCCAGGTCTTATCAGCCTGACCTTCAGGACTGCTGATACTACTGATCCCACAAACACTACCATCCTCTGCTCCCAAACTGAGCCACTGTGGCTCATTGTTCAGGAAACCTGAGAGACAAAAGAGCTCTGTGGTGACTAATGGAACGAGTCCTCTTACTCAGACTCCTCTTTGTGACTATTTTTATTCTGTTTTAGCTCCATTAGATTTACGCTGGCTGTAAAAAAGGTTGATTAACACAGTGAAACTGCTAAAGTTTTGATTCATGAACAATCATCCAACACATCTGCCATTAACAGCTGTTGATGAGTCAGTGTTTTTCAAAGACTTCTTATCTTATTAAACTAATTTACTGATTATCAAAATGTCAGAGGAAGTTTATCCATTCTTTTCTTTCTGCCTGATCAGTTTACTACAACTTCTCTACATTCATTATCAGCATTGTGTAAACAAATTAACTCTTGAACAACTACATACAACTATTACCAAGTAAATATTTCAAGCATTGTTGTAAAAGTATAAAAATAGAAGGGTTTCATTTTATATAATACCATGCAAACAGTAAATGTTTGATCTGTTTTCAGCTTTCTTTGTTGAAGACCCCTAAGGTGACTACACCAGGATAACGACAGTGTCAGTGGAGGCGGATTCATTTAGGAAACACAGCAACATGTAACATCAGTTGACTAATTTTCTACCAATCAGGTAAGTCAAGTACCTTTTGTGTTCATTTTTGTCTGCTTTCAGATTGGGTCATCAGCGTATTCTAACAGCAGGGTGTCACAGCAGAAAACTTTAGGGACCTCTCAACTAAGGCCCCGTTTCCACCAAGCAGTCTGGTTTAGATCAGTACAGTTTGGTACGGGTTGGCTCAGTAAAGCCTAGTTCTGTTTGCGTTTCCACAACCAACACACCGCCTCATGGTAGGCAATATGTAAGCCAGATGCCGATAATCACATCAGTTACATAATAGCGTGACGCCAGAGCAGCGCGACACAGTGTACCCCGCTGTTAAATCTAACGAAGAAGAAAAAACATGACATGCTGAACAAAGAGTGACGATGGTGGGACATCCAGCATTTCGTCTTCTTTGTGATTACCATGTGGCACTTTGATACAAAGTGCCATCAAGTTTTGTTTCAGAGAAGACTGTGTGCTGCGAGAAGAATGGAAGGGTCCAAAAAGTGGGATGGCTCGTCTTGGTTATTTGGGGATCCGTCCCTTGATTTCTCACTGGAAAGTAGGGATAGACTGATTATTGACTAGGCCGATATTTGGCATTTTGAGGCATATCGGCATCTGCCTTTTTTTTAATCCAACAGCCGATATGAAACATATTCAAAACTGTGTTTTTTCGGCTCTGATGCAGCCGCTCCGCTGTCTGCAGTCACTGCTCAGTCTCCAGCACTGTCCCACCCACAGTACAATCTGATTGGTTATAAGCAGAGCCATGGCTTGGGAAAGAGCCAATCAGCAGTGCAGTTGTTACAGTTATTGCAGTTACAATTGATAAGGGAATCGATAAAGAATCGGACCAATAAGCAGAATTGATAAGGGCATCGGTATTAACAAAATCTTATCAATTCCCCTAACTTTCATGAACTTTATTCTATGTTAACCAGTGGGATACCTGTCACAGCTACAGTGCCACATCAGCTTCCAGTCCTCTGTAGCATTCAGTAAAACTGCGACCATAACAGCACTGGTGGAGTTTGGTGCATCAGTCTAGTTTGAATCTAGTACGATTTTAAAACAGGACTCTGTGTTTCTTCATCTCTCATCTGAGCAGATTGTCTGGTTTAACTGTGGCTGGTGCATCTCTTAGCTTTGGTCACCTTTGACCTTCTTGACCCACCTGTCTTCTTCTCCTTCATCCTGCTGTCGATTTCTTCTTCTGTCTCATTCACATCTTTAGCCCCACCATGAGGACACACAAGGTGGTGTTGCAGTGGGTCAAACTGGCATGGTAATCTGATTGGAGCGTTTTAATAACTATATTGATGTTTCAGCACATCAGCATTTTGTTTCATCCATGATGCTCCTCCTCAGTATGTGTGCTCCTCATGTGTAAAGGCTGCTGAAGCCTTCACTAAGAGGAGTTCATGACTTGATGACCCAGCACGTAACACAACCCAGTAACTGAGTCACTGAGCTGCGTCTGGATCCACAAACTTTACAGCTGATGAATAGCTGCATGTATGTGATGAATTGATGCAGTGGATGAATGATTAAATATTAAGTTTGCTGGTTTATTTCTTGGTTTTAACAAATGGCCCTGCTGGAATGTGAAATTAATCCTCCGGCCTAACAGGTGACACATTCCTGGAAGTATTTGTCTGCGTTTTGAACGTCTTCCTTAAAAATGCAGCATCTACCTGCTCAGGTACTCCGCATGAGGCTGCAGATTCACACGTTTTTCACGATGTTAATGTTGATTAATGTGCATCATCCTTAAATGAATGAGCAAAATTAAGTAAAGAGACGTGCATCTATCTTCTGTGTGCTCCATTAATGTGTGGATAGTTGAGTATTTTGGAGGGGACAGAGAACACCTCATGCATGGAGTGAGTGTTATTTAGCACACAGCCATGTGTGACACGCATGGCTGCCTTCATATTCTGCTTATTTGATCCAGGACGGTGAATTGTTGGACAGATAATTCTGGTCACCTTTGGGTCAGTGTTTGGAGCTTTGGAGGATTCTTTGACATTACAAAGGTCAGCCTGAAATGTAAAACTGTTTTTATGACTTAATGGTAACAGAGAGACACCACAGCCTAATAAACCCATGACTGTGTACATCACCCATGGTTTTATGACTTCTCCGTAACATGAGAGTAAAGATGATAGAGAGTGTTTTAAATCAGAATATCATTACAAGGTTAATTTACAGCAGGAGCATTTAGTCGCTTCAAACTCGCTCGTAAAAGTTGTTAAATAAACTCGTCAGGCCTGAAAACTTGATCAGCCTGTGTGTGGATTTTATAAAATATTCACATTGTTCCTGTTGCTTCAGATTTCCAAAGAGCAAATTGATGAGCCCCTTAAAAAGTAATTAGGGTGGTCATGGCGTTGGGCGTAGCGGTGGACGGGGTTTGATGGCTGCAGCAGAGTCCTAATCCAGGGCAGCAGCTGAGCTGTTGATTTGCAGACTGGGGGCCTTGCATTGTGAGGGCTTTATGGTCCCTTTATGGTACGCCAAGAGACACCTGCATGGGCGATATGTTGCCTGGGACATTTTTCTCCCGCGCACTCTGTGACTCCTTTGCTTTTGTATCATTAGCGGAGCAAGGGAGCCGTGAATCACTCGTCTCAGCCCCTTGTCCCCCCCCATCTTTTTCACCCCTCCCAGCCGCCCCCCCTCTGCTTCTAGGGTGCTAAACGGCTTGACAGAAGGGTGCCCAGACCGTTGGCAGTAGCCATCGACTGGAAGGGAGAAGCTGCCAGGAGTCCTTGATGGATAGGCTCATTTTCCAGCCGGCAGCAAGTCTCGGCGAAGCATCCGTGTCATTTGTAATGTCAGCCAACAAAATGTAATCAAACATTCCAGCGGTTTAATCACAGAGGGCTGCTCGAGAGATGATTGTAGTGTCAATATAATGCTATTTCATTATCTGTTTGTATTTTATATTGACAGTGTCAGATAAACAGTGTGGAAAATTAAGATTAAAAATATGGTAATTTCATTTCAATCACCCCGGCTACAGTTGCTGGCCCATTATGCGATTGATTACTTCTGAATTAAATTTGGGGCTGAATGTAAAGTTTAATCTTCTTTCTTCTCTGCAATTCAGCTCCCCAAAGGCCTCTTAGTAAGTAAGTACCCATTTCATTTGATCTTTAATGAAAAGTAATGGCCCAAATGAATTGTATAAATCAGCTGTCGTGTGTACCTAGTTGACATTCTGTTTCTTTCCTCCTTTCATTTTTAATCCAGCTCTTACACTTTCAGCATTATGACCCAAAACTAAACACCGCACGGCTTTTCAGCTATTCCCCCTTTTCAGAAAATATCAGGACTGTTTTCTCTACCTTTATACCATGATCCTCATTACACTAGTTTGTTCAGTGCTTCTGAAACTTGGTCTTTTTTCTCTAATCCTTTTTAATTTCTTTGAATACCGAAAATAAGGTCAAAAACAAGCACTCCGCAAGGTGCTTAGCGAGGAAATTAAGAGGAGTGTTTCATAGCCTAGAGTGCCACTTTAAGGAGAATATGCAACCTCTAAACCAGCCGAGGGGTGATAGACATTTTAATTACATGGTAAATTTTGATATTTTTCTCTGCGCCTGGGCAGAACTCTTAAGCGCTGTCGTCGTACTCAAGATTTGGCATCAAATTCCCCCCATTTTCTGCAGCTATATGTGAAGTGACACAACTGTTAACGAGAGCTCAGCAGAAAAGGAGGAGGTTGAAAAAAGGAGCTCCTCTTTGTGAGTCCCATTCAGCGTGATTTGTCCCCCTTTGTAGTCCTAATTATGTGCCAAAGTAGGATAACAGAAGTTCTCAACTCGGCCATTATGCCAGCACAAAAAAAGAGACGCATACAAGAAGCTGATCACTTTGGAATTAGCAAACATGATACTATACGAGGAGAAAAAAAATCATTAATACCGTCAGGGATTAGAGGTTCTGATTAAAGGGTAGCTTCTACCGTATGCAAATTAGTGATAGGCATTTATCAGCGCCTGGGCAAGCTGTCTTAGCTGCAAAGCCACATATGTTTTTTAGCTGATTAAAAAACTGCTTGAAGTTGCAGGCTTTTTAATGGCGGGGTGAGTGAGGGAGAAAGGGAGAGGGGAGACAGAGGAAGGGAGGGAGGAGGCATGGGAGGGAGGGATAGAGAGGTTGTGAGGCAACTCATTTCCTTTTGGCCAAATTCCCGCTATTGCTCAGAGCTTTTTGCCTTAATTCCCTCCTTTATTAGCTGCATTCTTTTGTATATAATTAAAACATTTCTCAAGTGAGCTTGTGCGTGCTTGTTTTATTTTTCCCTGATATATTTTTCATCAGCAAACATATTGTATTCCACACAGCCCTTTTCTCTGTCTTTCTGAAACCTATCACCGCAGCCTTGATGCGTCTCCCTGAAAGAGTTGAGCGCCGTTGAATATGAGGGCAGAATTAGGTGAGAATTTGTCAGCAGTCTGCCATTGTGCCAGGGTCTGTGTGTTATTATATTTCCTTTCATATGGAGGTGACCCCCTTTGTGTTAACAAAGAACACGAGGATGAAACTGAGCTCTGTGTGCTGCTCACCCGGCGCTGATAATGCCTCGGTAACCCAGCACCCCCTCTTCTCCTTGAGGGAGCGCTTTAATTTATGCTTTTTCATCTCCCTGGGCGCAGGACTGTTAACCTGCTCTGTGCACCGCTGATTTAGGGAAGGGAAACCTCTTATGCACACCAGACTGCTGCGTCAAGTCTGCCCTCTCACTATGCATTAGAAAAGTTGGTTCTTGAAGCTCACAAACCAAACGTTTACCTGAAAACACAGTGTAAGAGAACAGGATTCATGGAGAGCATTTTAACCTATTACATTTGTTCTTAACAAAGTAAAGGTCACCTCTTCATCACTGGACCATGGTTTATGTCCCTCTGATCTAAATCATTAACACAAAAAGTCAAAGTTCAGTGTTGTCTCCTTGTAGATTTGCTTAAGCGTCTCAGATAACTGAGTACAATTAGTAATATCACTGAACTATAAGTCCAACATGGTCAGAGCAGATCTGAGGCCCTTCTACTCAACTGTCTTTATTGTGATCTACAGTCTTACTACTTAGACCCTTCTAAGTCTTAATACCAAACCTTTTTATTTTCAAAATAAGTCACATCGTCACGCATGTTTTTCACACTGTGTGCCAACATTAGATTGTTTTCAGAGGCTGATTTCTTGAGGAGTGAACCATCTCAAATTTTCATGATCTCTTCCAAGAGTTGTCCATGCAAAACAGAAACCAGAAAGTAATGAGTGAACAAAACCCAGCAACAGTGGCAGCTAATGCCACATCATGATGTCCACAAAGCTAAGTCTGGGAGAATTATACATTCAATGAAAATGAGAAAACGACTACAGAGAAAATTTAGAAACAGGCTTTGCTAACTGTGGAAGCATGTCTGTAAATGACGAGCATTAGCCAATCATAGCACAAGGACACACAGACACATTCAGGCTTGTAATAACATTTAGAAGTTGCACATTGGAAACCTATTTATACAAGTTCAGTTTTTTCTTTTTACCCTTTAACCCTTTAACCTTCATCCCAAAATACCAAAGCCCCTGTAGAAGGCAGACACAAATTAAATGTAATGCTGTCTTGAACTCTTTGGAGTAAATACAAAAGCTTGGTGTCTGTAAAAGTTACTCCATGAAATTTAACCTAAGCAGTCAGACTTATTGTAACTGTAACTATGTAGTTACTAAAGTAAGAAAACAGAAATTTAACTTGGTTGTTTGTTTTTTTTTTTAACTCGTAGCTCATGGAAGAATGATGGTATAAAATCTTAAAACTTAAATAAGAGAAAACTGGTGTCCAGTGTCACATTCTTGGGGATATTATTGGTTTTGGAGACACCATAGATTGACCCATTTGGTCAAATAAGGTGTCGATCAAAATGACTACAATGTTGAAACTGTTTGATTGAGATCTGAAACACCTCACAAAATCTATAAGCCTCTGCATTCAAATCGAAGTTAGTAAACGCAAAAATAATAGTTGAAAACAAAGGCTTTGATAGGGTAAAACAATGTAGTTCAATTTGTTTTTTTTGTTTTTTTAATTTTAACTAGAGCCTGACCGATTAATCGGTCTGGCCGATCAATGGGGCCGATTATGCCTGTCATTGATTAATCAACATCGGCCAAAATGTAGCCGATCATAAAAACTTTAGCTCCACGGAGATTCTGTCGCTCCTGCTCCTGTGTGTTGGGCTGCACACTGCCCGAGTGCCTGCCCCCTCCGTCCACCATTATCTAATGTTAAAAAAAAAAAAGAAACATTATCTAATGTAAGAATATAGAGCGATGTTTTAACATTGTGTAAGTTGCTTTTTTGAGAGATAAACAGAGATAAATGCTACTGTTAATTCACACGTGTACCATTATCTAATGTAAGACTATAATTCTGCGTTTTAACGTCGTGTAAGTTGCTCATTGTGTGTTTACATTTTTATTATATTTTTTTTATACTTACTGTGTTTAAAGTTTGACTTATTTATTTAAGGTGTTTAAAGTTTGTCTTCTTTATTTATTATTGTGTTTACAGCTTGTTCTTATTTATCATTGGTTAACACTACAGTTCTTATGTTGACAGTTTTAAAATTTAAGTTCCTTGTTTTAATTCAATAGTGTTCTGTCACGGTCTTGAATTCTATGGGTATTACAATGATTTGTGATTATATACAGTATATATCTCGTGTCTATCAATTAATTTATTATATATATATCAGCCGATATATTGGATATCGGCTTTTTTTTTGCCCCCAGTATCGGTATCGACCCCAAAAATCCCATATCGGACGGGCTCTAATTTTAATGAGCTACTTGCTAAAAAACGTAATAAAAAACATAAAATGAAAAAAGACAATTCCTTTTTACTGAATAAAGGCCCATTTATACTTCTTTATGAACGATTATCTATCCATCCTTTTCAATGTTACTGTCACTGCTCACATACTTCCATGCGTCCCTTACGTTGGCAGTGCTGTTAACCAAAACATCCACCAGCAGGGGGCAGCCCAGAGTCAAAAGTTTATGACAACAATAAACCCCAAAAACAATCATGGTGACTGTGGAGGAGGTATTGCTAATGTACTGCTTGCATTAAAGACCAACAGAGGCAGTGTTGTACAGGGCGGTTGTCAGTGAGGCCGTATAATAAATCGGGGAAGTTCGATCTTTGTTATTTCTTCTTCATGTCTCACTAATGCTACGCATCGGGTAGTACCAACAGCACGACCCCCATGGTTTGTGGTGGCAATGATCCATTTGGCCCGTGTCTGTAAGCTTTATGGAAACGTGCAGAGATACAAACAACATAAATGCAGAGCACGGAGAGAAGGCTCCGTCCATATCCAGATCCATAACCTTGAGCATTAACAGGCCTTTAGTCTTCATTGTCAACTCTACTAACCACATTTACAGTTTTTTAAGAGTGGTAGAGTAGATGGTAGCGTTCAACAGAGGAGTTAACTTTACCATGTTACACAAGTAACCATGTACACATCAAAACAAAATAATTAAACTCACACTTAAATAATTTACTTCTAAAAGTGTGCTTTCAGTTTATAGGTTAAATTCAGTTTCAGATTACTCAGTTCATCTTTTCAGTGATCAAAGTCTTCAGCTACAATCTAACAAACGGGTTAATTTAAACTCATCTAACAAACAGGTTAATTTAAACTCAACTACATGTTTCTGGACTAGCTGCAATTTTTTTGTCTGTTAAGAATATAAAGAATAACAATATTTCATCCAGATAGAGAATGAAGGCATGCAACACTGTTTCTAAACATGATAAATTGTGTGGAATGTCCTGAGCTGATAAAAACACAAACAGCACCCCTGAACTACTTATCTAAGATACTTAAAGTGCCCCTTTACACCAAATCATACAGTGTTTGATGTTTTCAAAAATCTAAAATATCGGTTTAACCTTGGGATCTGGAATAATTAACTACTGTTAGTCCAGCACTGTGCTTAAAATAAGTTCTGTCGTACCAGTGTTTCTAAGATGCTTTAAACTCCCATTACACAGCATTTCAAAGATAAATATGGTCGTTTTCAGTCTTTAACGGCTGATATACTTTATGAACTGAACTTAAAAGTAGACATAAAGACATAGAAAGTCATAGAACAGGAAGCAAAAGAGTTCAAAACAAAAACAAAACTGTTGAACGGTCAAAAGCTGCTGTCAGATTCAACCTCAAACTGTAACAAACATTTACTATCATACATACAGATTCCTCAATAATGGCTGAATTCTTGAACCAATGTTTGTCACAACAAATAGATTATTCTGGTTATATACATCCCAGCTCTGTACTTTTGTTGCTTATACGTGTTAAAGGAGAGATAATAGTAAATAAACTGTTGTGATAACTGCAGTGTTGTCAAATTGCAACAGAGGTCTCCAGCTCACATCAAACCTGTGTGCTGCAGGCGCCATGCGGCCAGTCGGCATCCACCTCAACTATTGGTTAACAAAGGAACCGTTAGACCTTATAACCACAGAAAGAGTCTGTGATTAGGCTACACTCCTGTCATAAGTGGACCAAGTCCTGTGTGGACCCAAAGGGGTGGCTTTTGTCGTCTTAAAAATCCATTACTTATTCACAGAAGACCAATAATAGTGATTCAATAAACTGCATTGTGGGGGAACAGCCGTATAATTGAAATATCTGGATAAGGATAGCAATGAGTCAAAATGATATGAAAAGATGAAGACAAAAAAATGCACAGTCCAAAGACGGGGCAGCGGTTGCCTTGAACAGTCTGGAGGGGAAGGCCTAAATAGCAGAGCCATAGAAACATGATGAAAAGATCTATTGTTGCTTTTGAAGGCAAGCCCTATCTCTCAAGGACATCTAATTAACAGACAACAGCTGAGTCCATTTCAAATGGTAATATTTTTCTCTTAAATGCATCATTTTCAATGCCTTTTGCTTACTTCAACAGACATTAGTAAGGTTTTTTCATCAAGGGTTTTCATGCTTTGTTTACGGCACTCTATATATTGTTGGTACTTGCGCAGGCATTTCTCTCTGACCTCTTCAGTGTATAATAGTGAATCTGCAGTTAATGAAAGGTAAGCATTTCATTAGCTTTTCATCTCCAGCCTCAACAAGATATTTTCAATTAACTACCTTTCACTCAGTCTCACTCAGGTCTAATTTGTCCAAAAGGCAGTCTGATTCAAATCGAGTGAAGAGCAATAGCCAGTGAGGGTTCATATATTCTAAAAGCGCGCTGCTTTCATGCTTTCACGCACGAAAAATCATCCTGACAGGTGCATTACTTCCTGGCAGAAAATACTCTTATGTTGTGGCCTTTCCTAAACCTTCATAAAGTACGCATGCCACAACACATGCATCCTGTGTTTACACCCGGTATTAACATGAGTCCTGACAGCTATCCCATCAAACACAGACAGTCTGTACAGATGCACAGAGGAAGATCACTAAAACCACTTCCTGAGGTGGTCTGAGACGCATGAATCCACAAGTCTGTCAGGTTGGTTTAAAGTCAAACATGAAATTCTTTTTCTCCTTACTTTTTGTGTGTGAGGATATTATAATGTGTTAAAGAGGATAAAACAGGGTTTGGACACACGGTATTTTTGGAAACTGTCTGTGGGGAGGTATTCCCCACAGTGCTGGCTGACTGACAGCTGATAACACTGCATGTAGACACACTGTGAACTTGGTGCATTGCAGAACATTTAGGGCTCAAATAAAAACTAGAGTTTCATCACATTAAAAAATATTAAAGATTCAGTCGCACCAGTTTAGCTCAGCAGTTAAAGGCAGGGAGGATACAGTCCTTGAAGAGGACAGTGGTTCCTTACGCTATCTGCTGTCCTGTCTCTTCATTAAGGTGTGAAAAGCCCAAAAAATAAACTTTATAATACTAAAAAAAAAAAGATGTAAAACATTTTCTGATATCACAACATCTATCAGGAAGTGATTTCTATTCTTGAATCTGGATTTTATTCAGAGACCTGCAGTGGTCGTTCATCTGCTCATTTATTAAAGGGTTTTCACTTCAGTTGATGTACTGATTGATGATGGTGTCAATAACAAGTGTAGTTAAACACATTTTGTAGCACTTGCAAAATTTTAGCTTTATTAAGTCTTCAAAAATTGTTGGGATCAGGCCGTGCACAATGAGATGAAGGTGAAATGTGGGATGACAAGTTGAAGAATGGAGTTGAAAGCTTAATGGTCTGTGTTTATGGAGTGTTTTCTTTCATCCTCTGATAAAACACACATTTAGTAAATATTTACAAAGGAGTGCGTATTACTTTCAATTCTAATGTCTCTCTGCTGTTCCCCTTGTTTTCCACAACAGCTGGGAGAACATCATGTTTCCCCCTGACTCTAAAAACCATTTTTACACCATTAAATTAGCAGCAGCGAACCTGAGGGAAGCTACTAGCTAGCTAGCTAATCAGTTAAAAAAGGTGTAAAAGGACAGGTAAACATACAAATGCTCATTAAGAAAGCTTTGTTTGAAAACAGAAATTAATTTCCTTATTTATTGACTTACACTGCAGACTCTAAATCTTTAAAACATGGACACAATCTCAGAGACATCCTCCATTGGTTTACAAAGATACAGGTACCTAGGGATGGGTAGCGAATTAGGTACTTTAATAGGAACCGATCGAATTCTGTCAAAAGTACTGGGTACCAATTCATGTAAAATCTAAAGGTACCATGTTTAGTTACCTAAATGCATCCTTGTGACTGTGAAGGAGTGGATGAGTAGGTGATTTTCCATGATGAACATGAACAAAGCATTGCAAGGTTAAATATTGAAGAATAAATATGTTAGATTGAAAAGAATTGACATTTAATTATCAAACAAATTGATATTTTTTACCGTTGAGTACTGGTACCGATTGCCAGGTACCAGGCATCAGTAGCGTATTGTTTCAAATGTGAAAGGTATCCATCCCTACCGGGACCTAACAATCAGTTGACCTAGCAAGAGACACAGAGCTAGAGTTGGGATGGTCCTTTAACCTCTGTGCTAGTAACTACGGTGCTCCAGCCCTCAGTCAAGTCAGCTGTGCTCCTAATTATGAAAAAACCCGAAACCTCATCACCTTCAAAAATTATCAGTTTAAAAAATTTCAGTTTAAAAACCCTGGAAAGATGGGCTTTAGAATAGGGATGCACATAACCGATATGACTGATGGAACAATAGAGTGCATCAGCAGCGTTTGTCTCAACATTTAAGCCTGTTTCTGTGACAGCAGCGTGTCCTTTGTGTTTGTTTCACCATCACTTCTGAAATTTTCTCCTTTTTATGATCTCACAGCTTTACATCCATATCATCAGCAACAGCTGCTTATAATTTCTTCTTCATTAGGACATTCTTAAGCCACCATCTGGCAGGGATATGGTATTACAGCCAGGCACCAGTAAACATCATGAAAACTTGTTTTTTGTTTTTTAACATGATAATACTCATAATTAACACCTGAATCTCAATATAATAATGATTTTTTAATACTTTCAAAATCATGACCATTGGCTGTTCAAAACATGGACGCAGTCTCTGTGACGTCACCTGCCTGTTCCTGATACGGTGAAATTTTTCTTCCTCATTTTTCTATACCAATTGCTGTCCCTTGATAATGATCATCCCTACTTAAGAATGTATGTATGTGTTTTCTGAGGCTTTCAGAGTGAGCCCCATGTGGACACTGAGGGAAGTGCAGTTTTTTTTAGCACCTCTTTAGTTGCTTCAGTTTTCATTTCTCATGCCTGGAGAGGTTTAATTAAGACTTTAGGGATTTGTTTCTATGGAAGGTCACGTGATTTTACTATTCACAGAAAACTCTGAATCAAATCAGCAAACACTGAGGCTTTCATGAGTTTGTCTTTTTGTTTTAGTTCACAAACTTTCACTCCCACCTTTGAAAATGTGTACATCACACCTCCTCATTTTTCCATTTCTTGTCTTCCAAAACTAGACCCCGGCATAAGTCAAACAGGTATCTTAATTTTAGACTCTGAAGAAATATTTTTTCTAAGGCACAAACATCAGGCGCCAGGCTCCACAGAATGGAAACAGTCATCAGCAGAGCAGCACCTGTTGTAGATCCCTGCCGTCAGTTTTCTTGATGCGATTGTATTTGATATGAGAGCCCAGTCGTGTGTATTATGTATCCCCCCTCACACACACACACACACAGATACAGACACACAGACAGAGGTGCAAACTACTCACACTGCACATCCGACGTTTTGTCTCTCCCACGGGGAGAATTTAAAATCGATTGCAGCTATGTTAAAGATGTAGCTCGCCATCTGACCTGTCCTCCCCTCGTCATCATCACAGGCTTTTTGCCTTTCTCTCCCACTGCCCTTCACCCTCCCCTCCTCACCTCCATAAGTGATGCGCTCACATGCTCTTAACAAGGCACAAATTGTTTAAGACAGTCATCTCGGTGAAGTGAGTCCCATCTCCTCGGGCTGACTGAGATTATGTGCAGAGGAAGAGGAGGTCAGAGTTCAGACAAAGACTCGATCCAGCTTCTTTAGTTTCCTGGGAGGGGATCGAGTGTGCTTGAACGTCCTGGGAGTCGTTTGCCTCTTGATTTTGGAATCAATGAAGGGCCGAGGAGGGAGGAAGGGAGGAAGAGAGGGAGGGAGGAAGGTTTCTCTGGCAGAAAATGGCATTAGAGTTAATGACCAAGTTTGTCCCAGAGGGGTAGTCCATATTAAAGCTATTTCAGCAGTGACAGCGCTCACCACATGACCTGACTGATTAATAACAAAACGGTGCTCAAATAGGAATAACAATAAGTGTCAGTCAGAGTGAAAGGACAACTGTGATTCAGCTCTGCGTGTGTGTGAGGTGTGTGTGTGTGTGGGTCACTTTGTACACAGCAGAAAAAAAACACTGTTCTTCCACAAATAAAAATGTTCCCTTCAATTTTTATATATTAACATGAATTTAAATCTGTCATTGCAGCGTAGATTATAAAAATCCTTCAACTGGGTTCTTCAAACGGTTGTCTTATTTTAGCTTATATAATGAAAGAAGAAGTGAAAATTGCCGTCCTAGAGCCAAAAGTATCTGCTCACAGATCACAGCCAGAATCTTTCTGTTATCTTATTATTACCAAAATCAATCAAACATATTATTTATAATGATTCATGTTCATGATGCAGTTATGACACACGTGTAAAGTAACCTGTGTTTGAAAGATAACCACAAAGTTAATGTGTCATGTAAAAATAACAACTACAAGGAACATGATGAGGAGCTGTTTTCAGCTTTTCCAGGTAAATATACAAGAAGCAAAAAATGTGATGAAAGATAAGTATAAACAATATTTACTAAGTTCATATCAGATGTTGTTTAAAGTAGCAAAGGGTAAAAGCTGAGAGGTGCAAATCCAGCGTTGGAAATCAACCCTCGCCACTCACCATTGGCGAGCATTTTTTCTGTTTGGCGACAAGGATTTTTAGCCGACTTGCCACATGATGGGTAGGATTTTAAACCTCCCAAAAAGTATCACACCTCTGAGGTTGGATCACACGCCCCTGCGTGATTTCTATAAAGCGATATATTTTCATTAATACCTCTGCCGTTCGCTGCTCAGTAAATATGGTTCAAGCGCTTCCGGAGAGCCGAGACTGCCGTTTACGGACGTGCCTCTCACGTGATTCTACGTGAATCCCGCACAGAGAGAAAGCATAAATTGTCTGACTCTGAGAACTCTGAGGACTCCGAATCTGGCGGAGTAGAACCTTCTGACTCAGAAGCTAACTGAAGAACAGTGCAGAACATGGCAGCATGTCATGCACCCAAGAACAGGCAATCGTTTTGAAAAGATGAATTTAATAAACAGATTAAGTCTACATCACGTGTTTGCTACTTATTGCTTCATTTCGATATATACGGTTAATACTTAAGGTTTTTACACATTACAATTGACTTAGAACAGAATGACTAATATTACGATTTACTACGATGCCTGAAACGTGATCAATGATGTCTGAGAACAGTAGTAAGTATAACCCAATTTGTTGGGTTTAACATTTGGCAAGTTGAAAATCTGGTTGGCGAGTAACTTTCACACAAAACATTCATGTGTAACAGAGGCTGTTACTAAAGGTTTATCAGGAACATGTTAATCAGCTTACTGAGACGTGAACTGCTCAATTAAAAAACAATAAAGGTGAATCATATCAAAAAGTGTTTCTGGAACTTGAAGTAATGTCTGTAAAAGTTCTCTAATATTACAGGACAACACAATAAGGAGGTGCCTTTTTGCTTTTGTTGACTAATTGTTTTTGTGAGGCTCATTGTTCCACGATTTGAAAAGTGTGATTTAAGTAAAAATTCAAACCATACTGTACAATATGATATAATACAATAAAATACCTGTGATATGATATGACACAGTACCCGCTCTACGGTGTAGCATGACTTGATATTATATAATGGGAGTGAGTATTGGCAAGAACCTAACAATACAATACGCATCACAGTATCACAGTATTGTGATATATTGCAATATTCTACACAGTTAACTGTTTTATTGAAAACAACTTTTCTGTTTTAATGTGTTTGAAATGATGAAACTCAGATGCAGTTTTTCATATATACATTTAACTTGAAAACATAAAGTGCATCAAGTTTGTCTCTTTAACTATTGTGACATTAAACTAATTTTACAAAGAAATTATAGGCTGAAAGACGTGGTCAGTTGGTAAAACTGATAAATGTAACTTGGAGTAACCAATGTTATTCATAAAAATCTGATACTGACAAAACGTGACTATAATTATTATTTTATCAGTCTACTACACTGTAAAAATTAGATTCAAAATGATTTCAAACTAACTGACCCAAAAAAGGGATAAAACATTGATGTTTATGGCATCAAAAGCCAAATATTGTTATTGTTTAGGAATAAAATATTTTGAATATACTTTGTGCGGAGTAGCTCTTTGGTGCCATCTACAGCAGCGGAGGTATGGAAGATGTACTGTACTTCAACTCGCCTATAATATTAATTTTAATTTAAACAGAAATATTAATATTAAGAGTTGAAATATTGATATTTTATCACAGGTCAAAGTATTGTGATATATTGCCATATCAATATTTTTTCACACTTCTGGAATATGATACCTACAAAAACACGACCACAACTCAACACCATATCTATGAGACAATATAATAACACGCAATACAACATCATACCATAGATAAGATAGCTGTAATATGACACTATGCATCACAATACTTGCAACATAAAAAGACATGAGACGAAACAATACATTGCGACAAGATACCTGTGACAAGATGCAATTAGACATATCTGCAAAACAAAACAATTTGATACATTACCTGTGATACAATTTGATACGACATGATACTACACTATCATGAAGTACCACACGGATATGATTCTTTATGCTGCAACATAATGATACATTATGATAGGATAGTGGAAGATAGGGTATTCAAGGTGACACTGTGTGCTATAACACACTACAAAATAGTAAGACATAGCGATATGTGATATGCAATACGATGCGATGCGATACGGTACAGTACGATATGACACGATACGATACGGTACGGTACAGTACGGTACGATAGACTTTATTGCTGACTTTTCTTTGAAGAGACTTGTCTTATACTCATGTGCCACACGCATTTAGCAAGTTTGTTAAATTAACTGATTGACAAAATGAACACAGATAAGCATCAATTTTTCAGGTTGTACACTAAACACAGCATGGCACTAAAGAAAAACTACAACACTTAAAGCCTTTAGAAACATTAACATGAGTGCAGGGTGCAGGCAAACAGGATCACTGGAAGTTTTAGGTCCAAAACCCAACAACAAAAGGTTTACTGACACTGAGGAGACAGTAACCTAAAGTAAAAGGCTGCTGCTGTCTAGGGATTATGATTTTTTGTAATTAACTGACAAATAATCAGATCTTTATTGGATTATTTGGACAGTCATGTATTCAGTGTCTGGACAGCAGTTTATGGAAGTGTAAAATTTCAGGTAATATAATCAGATGCTGGGTTTTACTCAGAATATAAACATCAATGAAGTTTCTCATTATTTTACTGGTCATAGTCAGAGCAGCTCTTCAGCTCACTGTCCAGCTG
Source organism: Halichoeres trimaculatus (assembly GCF_033239565.1). Taxonomy (NCBI): domain Eukaryota; kingdom Metazoa; phylum Chordata; class Actinopteri; order Labriformes; family Labridae; genus Halichoeres; species Halichoeres trimaculatus. The sequence goes on along the minus strand of NW_027437182.1, from coordinate 31,885,146 downwards.
TAACAACCAGTTGAAAAGCTCCTCTATTATGCTGAGCATTGTTCTGAATACTGATAGTATCGCTCCTGTGGAGGCAGAGGCCCCATCTGATATTTACCACCACAAGTCTGCTGGGGGTGACGAGGGGGCAAGGCCGAGTCCCATGTGTCCGGCTGGGGAGCAGATTAAAGTGCTGTGAAAAGCTCCACAGTGCTGCCCGCTATGAGAAAAATAATAATGTGGACATGGCCTTCCCTTTATGACAGTAACAACACATTCTCCAGAGACCAATCTTTTTTATCAATTCCAAAGAGTGACAAACAGCACACAGCCAGAAGCCAGAACTGGGCGAGACGATGTATGGAGTATTTATGATGCTTGCGTGTCCTGAAGGCGGAGATGACAAAAGCAGTCAGACAAACTTTTATGACTATCTGCTGTTTTTCATCCAAACAGGTACACAGTGGCTCGTTATTTCCTACAAAATGAGTGAAGGACTGGATGTACCCGACAGAGGATCAGAGCAACAAACATGACCGTGGAAGAAATCAGCACGAATAAGAAATTAATAGGAAGTCTGTTCAGTTAGGGTCTCAATGACTGATCTAATCTGTAGTGTTTTCTTGAGAAAGCTGAAGCATAAAGTTGATTCATGACTCTGTTCTTCAACTGCAGAATCGTTCACACCAGTGTTCTGAAATCCATGAATTTCACGTCTTCACCGGACAGAAATCAAAGCCTGTTTTTTTCTGCTAAGCAAAGGTTAAAAGCCTCCAATGATGATGGCGAAAGAACATGAGACTATAGGACTGTATGTACTAGGGCTGAATGATTTCGGTAAAAATAATCTAATTGCGATATTTTTGGACCAATATTGCGATTGCAATTTAGCATGCGATTTTTAGGGGGGTATATGTCCTCTACATTATTCACTTAACACAAGCAATGCAACATTCTGTAGTATGACCAACGCAACAAAGGATATTGTCAACTTATAAACAAGTCTTTCCTGTAGGCCAGGCCTACATGTTATGATGAAATGAGATGAATTGATATGAATAACATATCTTTAACTATTACAATCACAGTAGAATATTGACTGATTGATTTAAAAAAAAATCATCACATGTGGTTTGTCTTTAAAATCTTCAACAATATGTTAAGCTCAGTTTCAGCCAGTTAATAGGTACAACTTTGTATAAGGAGGAAAGTGAATGTGTGAAATGGTGGTTTAAAATTTCAGCAATCCTAAAGGAGGGTTCCTCGTATGATCCAGACATGAGTATTGGAGAATAAAAACATTTCTAACTTCCTACCTGAGATGGATAAAGTTCCTCACTGAGCTGCCTTCCTCCTGATGTAAATATCAAAATAACGCTCAATGTGTAATAAAGAAGAGAAGAAGTGAAACTCGAGCCACACAGCAACTCAGAGAATTATTCATTCTTGGAGCTCTTTTCACATCAGGAGCTCTGACAGCATAATTTGTGAATATTTAAAGTTGTGAAATGTTTGTGTCTCTGTCTCTGGCTGTCACTGTGATAAGGACAAACTACATTTTGTATCATAATAGTGTTTGGCAGCTGTGTTGATCTTTATTTTACATCAGTGTTTGGCACTGAGGCACTATGTGTGTGTGTGTGTGTGTGTGTGTGTGTGTGTGTGTGTGTGTGTGTGTGTGTGTGTGTGTGTGTGTGTGTGTATGTGTGTGTGTGTTTTCTGTAGTCAGATAAAGAGCCTGAAATCTGACTGGTGATCTGGTTTAGTGGGGAAGCTTGATTTAAATGTTCCATGGTGGTGTGAAGTGTGTTGGATTCAGACTAATGTGACAGTTTGGAGATTATTTGATCGAGCTTTGTATTAAAATGAAAGTTCTTAGGAGCATCACCTCATATTTCAGCTCACATGCATTTAGAAGGAGCTGAGCAGCAGACAGAGCAGACTGAAGTTAGACTGTGTGTGAGTAGAAAGGGGAACAGTTTGAATTCATACATTACATTTTACATAAAAGCACTGTGCTTTGGTTCGACTGCTAGCAAACTTATACACACAGAAAATAATAAAGGAAATAACAACTGTTCCTAGCATTTTGTCACAGAGCGCAAAACCTGTGTCATATGTGTCATATGATTTGAGTTCAACTTTTCAGTCCATCTCATTTGAGATCACACAAACTGAGGATGTCCAGTCATCATTCACTAGATAACTTCAAGTATTTTACAAATATAATATAAAACTATGAGATAAACAAACTCGTGTACAAGTCAAAGGTAGAATAATCCATCTCAATATTTTATCAATGATATCATCAGTTTTCAAAAGAAGATGTTGCTGTTACTGGCTTTATCCAGCACTTTCTTCTTGCCATAGTGTCAGCTTCCTTCAGTATTTCAAACAGATAGTCATAGTTTGAAGTCCGACATAAGCTTTGTTGGACCATTCATTACTCTGTTCTTTGTGTATCAGTCCAAAGGCTGGCTACTTTAGGACAGGCCCATAAACGGGTGTGTACAGACAACTGACTGAGTTAGTTAAGGTGCAGCTCTGAGTGACAAAAAAAATGTGCACACACCCACAAACACACACAAACAATATTAATTGCATTTTTTGTTTCTTTGTCAAAGGCTTGGTCATAAGCTCTGACCAAGAACAGGTAGAGCACAAGTTAATAGCCAATTGAAAAAATTAAAAAATATTTAAAACAATTAAATTAAAAAAATAATGAAATAAACTGATTAAGAACAACAATGGGTATGAGGTGTGTTAAGTTAGTGTAATGGTAGCTGAACAGTGTACTGACACCAAAGTGTGGGAAGAGACAGTGACAGAGAGGGTTTGAGGCTGCAGGAAGTAGGTTTGTGTTCAGGTGAGGAGCACCAGGTCTGAGTATACAAAGATACTACAATGCTAATGTTTGACAGTCTGTCAGATAAACAGTACAGTGATACAAAAGAAATGTCACTTCTGGTCGTTACAGAGGTGATACCTGTCTCACAGGTCACTGTTGATATAAAATATAATATGTAATAAATATAGTATAATAAAGTGTAAGTGTAGTGCACTAAAGGTTTCTGAGCTTTTATTCCTCCAAACGCCGCTGCCGCAATTAGGGATGGGTACCTTTCACATTTGAAACCATATGGTACCGATACCGGGTACCTGGCAATTGGTACTGTACTCAACGGTACCAATGTTCTGTACTTTTTTGTGTTTATGTGGTAAAAAATATCAATTTATTTAATAATCGAGTATAAAGTTTTTTTCAATTCAACATATCTATTTGTCATTGCATGCAACGCTCGCAATTATGTGTTCATATCCAGCATGGAAATCACCTACTCTTCCACTCCCTCACAGTCAGAAGGATGTGTTTGGGTACCTAAACATGGTACCTTTTGATTTTACAAGAATCGGTACTTTTAACAGAATTCGGTCAGTACCTATAAAAGTACCTAAATCGGTACCAATCCCTAGCCGTAATACAGATGGCTGTGGCATGAGACATAACATTTGGTTGACGTGATTTTTCCACCACTATTGCGTTTTTTTCAGACACAAAACAGACATACATAGTAGGGGTGTAAATCACCAGTTTCATGACGATACGATACGATATCAGTTCTTTGGACAATGATATGATATTTGCCGATATCACAAAGTCTGTCACGATACGATACGATACGATACGATACGATACGATACGATACGATACGATACGATACGATACGATACGATACGATACGATACGATACGATACGACTCAGGGGCCTTCGATCAATTTAAGACGATATAATGTCCTCACTGAACATAATCAGCAACATTTCACCTGAGGAAAGAAAGAAATACAAAACAATTCAGATAGTTTTATTACTGAAATGTGGAACGAGGTGCTGACCTTTGGGTATGAAAGTTTGTAGAGGATTATAGCCATCTGTACGATCTAATTATGTTTTAAAATTGAAACTGGTTAAATTCAGGTAAGGTGCTTTTTTGCCCCCACAATTACCTAATGGGTCTTACCGTTATACTAGTGCTGCAAGATTTGGGGAAAAGGTGCGATTTGCGATTAGGTGGACAATATTGCGATTGCGATTGTGCTTGCAATTTAATAAAAAAAGTTGTGTCATGATGAGTCTACAGACTTGCTTGGTTATCATGGAGAAAAATCTGAATTGCATGTGCTGACATTGTGATTGCGATTGCGATAATCGTGCAGCCATACGTTATACTGTAATGTTTGTTTATTATATCAAGTAATGATGCAACACTATAATTAAAAATGACTGATTACATAAACTTTATTATTGACATCTAACATTTGACCATTTTCTATCAAACCAAAAATTTGAAGCTTTGATTTAAATTAAACCCAAACATTTCTATTGTTCAAAATTAGAACTATCAACTTAACGAACTTAACATTGATAGTTTTTTTATTGTGATGCCTGATGACCACAGTTTGTATGTCAGTGTGATCAGACTTTGTTTCACTGTGTAATAGTCGATGTGGAGGAGGAATGACACTAAGCTCTCGCCGTTTTACTTTTTAACTTTATGAAATTTCATGAATCAGTGCGCTACAAAATCAAATCATGAGATAACTCACTGCAGCCATGTGATGATGCACTCCTGTCGTGTGTGCAGCATGCATCCTCTGCAGTTAGGTCGACTGTGTTGTACCCAGATACAGGAGAGCTATTTAATGATTGGCCGATATGTCGGGCTCCCTTTTAGCTCTGTGATGCTAACAGCGTCTTGCTACACGTTCGTCTACAGCGGTGTGACTCGGTGGGCGCTAACCAGTACGTTTTACAGCAGGAGAAAAATCGGGCGTGGCGTGTCAGAGAGTGAAAAGGTTCAAATGTGTGTCTCATACGCTGAGTGCGTGAGGCTTGAGAGGAAACTTCAGAACGATTCGCGGTTGGACGGAGACGGACATGCGTGTCCGGTCGGGATTTCAAAATAAAGGCGTGCATTAAAGACCACGATGATGATCGATGTTTAGACTTTCCATTGATGTGATTGGATCATTGATTAACCAATCGATGTATCAATGTATATCGATGGATCATTACACCCCTAATACACAGAGTTACTGACAGATTGGTGGCAGTGAGTCTGACTGAAAAGCGGAGGGCGAGGGTTTCGACTCAGAGCCTGAACCACAGACAGCTTTTTCAATCCAAGGTAGGAATCCTGAATCATTATTTCTGTTTATAGAGATCTATCATCATCATAGTGCTGCACGATCTGGGGAAAAGGTGTGATTTGCGATTAGGTGGACAATATTGCGATTGTGCTTGCAATTTAATAAAAAAAAAGTGATGAGAGTGTCGTGTGTACACTGACTACTACACACTACGCTCTACAGACATGCTTGGTTATCATGGAGAAAAATCTGATTGCGATTGGGATATCCTCTTTTGCGATTACGTAATTGTATGTGCTGACATTGCGATTGCGATTGCGATTGCGATAATCGTGCAGCCCTACATCATCATTCAAGGAGTAAAAACAATAACCAGCACCAATAGAACAACAGGATGTGGCACTGGAAAGGGCTCAGGCTTCATCCTCAGGACCAGTCTATCAAAGGCGATTGGTAGCTACATGTTTATTGGATGCTCAAAGATGCTTTTACTTAAATCAGTATGCAGAAAAAAATGTAAAAGAAAAATAATGTTTGTTGCCATAAAAAGGGGGAGTGCAGAACTTAAAGTTCTTCCTTTTGCACTTATAGAAACATTTCTTCCATGTTAACATCAATGAACCTCATGTAGATTTAATCACAGCCATCAAAAAGACAAATGAGTGAAACAGAAAGGAAATAAATAGCCGTATAAAAGTATAAACCAAGTTCAGGCAGGTTAATGGTCTAAAATTAAACATTTATATCTAAATGCTTCCTGTCAGAAAGGCTCACTGTATGATAGAGCCTCTGAGATGAATGGGAGCAGTATATTGAATATTAAAAGTGCACAGGCTCATACATACTTCAACACAATAAATGAACATTCAAAACAAAAGCTGTAAATCTCTGTGAGATCTGTGCACAAATAAACACAATCAAACTCCATCCTTTTTCTCCTCTCGCATTTTTAGAACACAGCGCAGTAAATAGCCGCCTCAGTGAAGGAGTAAAAAGGAGGTATAAATAGATGTTGTTATTCCAAACCATCTAATGTGCAACAACATAATTTTCCTGACAATGCTTCCCAGCTCCTTTTAAAGCAAACAGAGTGCTTTAATACAGCCCTTTGTTTCGCCTGTCTCTCTGTTCTATTATTGCTGAGAATTGTTGCTCCAAATCTACAGAGGAACTCACATGCTCGAGATTAAACTGGTCACCATAATCAGGCTGCAGAATTTAATTGTAAGAGCTTCTGTTGGCACTGTTTTCTCCCTTTTTCTGTCCTCCTTGACAAAAATCTGACAGTGGCTTTGCATGGCAAACCTGTTTAATGAATGACTAATCCAGGAAGAGCGCATTATGGCAAACTGTCACACACACATTGTACCAATATTAACTTGAATTTACATTATCATCCTCTGGTAATGCTGGAATATTTGGATTTCCATTAATGCATGGCCTTTCTGTGTGAAAAGCAAACAGCAGTGAACTAAATCTGTTTTCCCCCCTCTTTTGATTGGCTGCTGGTGTTAACGCCGTGCTGAGGAGCTTTCTTTATTGGGATGACAGCTCCAAGGCTTCCCCACTCCTCGCAATCAAGCCCACAAACAAAAGACCTCGCTTGCATTACTCAAAACCTCTTCTCAAGCAGCAAAGCCAAACTCCTATTACACCATTGTAGTGTTGCTGTAAATCAACGAGAACAATGCAGAGAGGCACAATCACACGGGCCCGCACCATCATCCATATAAAACATGAACCCACAGAACAATGAGTCAGACACTCGTGTGAGAAAGTACTTTTCCTCCTCCAGATATTTATTTTGCTTTGTCTTCTTTCTCTCTCTGCAACATTTGTATTTTTATTATCCTATTTCTGACACACCACACTCTGTGCCAGAAGAATCCAGCAGGCAGACACTTGGTTTTTCTGGGCGTTTGCACGACAAGGCCAAAAAGTGTCAAGAGTTTCCTACTTAAGACAAACCTGCAGCACACATCACTATCACGGTCCTGGTAAAAGGTGCATCAACACTGAAAAGTTGACAATTTGCTCTCAATACTTAATCAAGTCCCTGGCTGTTTTCCAAACCACCCACTACATACTGCATGTAGATGTAGTATGTAGTGGGCACTGCATACTGCCTTCTAGTGGGTCTGTTTTGTAGTATACTACTCTGGTTTCCAGTTTCAGAAGGCAGAGCTACAGCTGATAAATTATATTTTGCCTCTATTATAAATGTACAACACAAACTTTGGGTAGATCTTGGAATTTTAGTTATTCTATTAATCATATCATAGCAGATTCATCATGTTTGATTTAAATCATTAACTGAAAATTAATCTGGGAGGTATTTTTATTCTTACAGTTGATGTAAAAAACACTTTGATATAATCCACGTATGGTTTAAAAAGTGAACCAGAAATGCATTCACGGAGCACAGACCTCCACCAAGCATGTTGTGATTGTCACCAACACTGAAGTCCTACTTTAATGTTATACTCCCTTTCAGCAGACTGTCTGCTCCAATTTGGTGTAAGTTGCAGGTTTGTACCATAATTTGTTTCCTGACAGTGTTGAAAATTATGATGATCCAGTACATATTTCATATTCTGGATCTTAGTATCCAGAATATTGCCAGGTTCTGGATAGTACTTTTACATCTGTCAGAAATTCTGGTGACTTTGTCTTGTATTGTTTTGCAAAGCAATCCAACCATTTATGGTGGAGTTATATATGCATATGGTGAAAACGGCCCTATCTCACAATGATAAAGAATCCTTTAAAAAAAACCTGGATCCAGACAGTAATTCAGATCACCACCAAAATTTAATGTGTTCTTCCCTATCTCATTTTGAACATGTCCTGAAAATTTCATCAAGATCTGTTTGTTATTTTTTGAGTTATGTTGTTAACAAACAAACAGACAAGCTCTCCCGAAAACATAACCTCCTTGGCGGGGGTAAATAGTGTTTTGTGTGGCCTAAATAAATTTGTTCTATTTCACAAACTGTCTAATTTTAGTGTTGTTGTGTTGTAGTTATAATGCTGACTCATTCCAGTAGATGGCGGTAATTCACCAAAACCCTCTACCCACATGGACAAACAGCGTTAGCGCCTTGCATTGTAGGAAACAGTATGCCAGGTAGACTGGTCTGTTGCATACTGAGAAATTTTCCTGGGTCAGTAAGACATCCAGGGATTTTTAGTACACTGCAGATTTTGCTTGTTTTCACATACTGACTACTACAGACTGAATTTCAGTCAAAATAGTAGGTACTGCTAGTGTAGTAGGCAGTTTGGAAAACAGCCTCTGTGTCTGTTTATCTTCAGAACAAACTGGAAATAAAAAAAAAAAAAATCAAAAATAACGAAATAAAAAAGACAACTAATTTAAGGTGAAACGGGTCATAAACTTGCACAGGAGAGGAGCTTTGATTTAGTCATTTTGTGGAGATTCATAGATTCATAATTCCCACACATTACCTACAGCCACAGCCCCCAATGTTAGAATCACATCAGTGCCTTTTCTCACCGTCATTATTCACTGTCCTCATTCAATTATTTGCTGTAGTGGTCTTTAAAAAAGAAAGTGTAACAAGAATTTAACACAAAATATTGTACTCAAAAGGTCAGTTTAGTTGTTTTGCCTGAACTGGTTATATTCAAGCTGTTATGTTTGGCTGTAGGAGCAGTTTCCTGCCAGAAGAGAGGATTACATTTAAAGTGCAGTGAGCTGTATTAAGCAGCATTTAGAAATACAGACTGGAGAGGGAAAGGAGGGAAATAATCATAAGAGTGTCTTCGAATTAGGATACAATAACCTGACTATGACAGTTCTTTTTTACTCATTTTATTTTTATTTTTTTTAACTTAAAATGAGCTTTTCATAACTACGTAAAGACACGGCCCCATGTACCATGTGTCTAAAGCAGCACAGAATGGACCAACTACTTATGTTAGTATTTTTTGTTGCTGTGTTAAATTCACCAGTTGGCAGGCAGAGAAGAAGAAGACGAAGAGCCTGATTGTTGTTGTGCTCAAAGAATTGGAGATAATAGACTTTTTTGATGGTAAAATCTTGACGAATGAAGGATCATACTCAACAGTTTTTTGTCCTCAAACAAGCAGGGTGCGGTTTGTTAAAAAAAGAGAGGGGGATGTTTTGTTGTTGTCAATTGATTTTTTTTTTTATCATGAAAGCATGAAGCAATCAAAACGCTTTGTTCTTTTTGAAAAGACTGTGAGGAGTTTGAGTGATCTTGATCTTTTCTCTGATTAATTTTGTAGTGATGGTGGAAACAGGAGCCTAACTGTCAGACAGAAAAAGAGAAGAAGAGCAGAAGAAAGCTAAACGGGAGAGAGATAAAGCCCAAGCTAGAGGCCAGAACAGGATTGTGCTAATGTTGATTCCAACCCACAGTCAGCAGTTATTCTGCAGTGGTCTGTTCAAACTTGAGAGTCTATCAATAAAATGAAGAGTGAGGTTATGTCAGCTCTGCTTGGTGAGGTTGGAGTTGGTAGATAAGCTCTGGTAGGACATATCCAGGATTTACTAACATTACATGTTACAGACATGTCTCAGAGCACCGGGCTACCGGTGGCACTAAAAATAGCTGGCTGTTAGAATATGGTATAAACTGACAAAGTTTGCTTGTCACATTTCACGGAATTGTTGATAAAGGCATCAGTAAAAAGTTGTCCTGAACACAGAAAAGTGGCGTTAAAGAGAAGATTCAATCTCCAATCACATTTCAAAACAAACACCCCTTGTTAAGAGTCAGGTCTTCACGACAGTGTGCACACAATTCCAGCCAAAGGTGTTGTAATCCACTTCAAACAGACAGTCTTGTTGCTTCTTTAAGTTAACAGTTAATCATCTTTGTGATTCATGGCACTTAATACACATTTGCACTCTAGTGTGTGGGGGCAAAGGGTGAGCTACATGTGTTGAAATCCAGAATCTGAGTCATAAATTATAATACAAAAACAACTTTCAATAATTTATGTAAGAATGTCAGAGATGCCATGTTTCATTTCTATGCGGATGATACCAATCTGCATTGTCTTCCTATGGTCACAGGGCTCTCAGGGCTTTGCCCTTTGTCGTGGTCTGAGCTGCAAGGTCAACTGAACTGGATTATTGTATCTGTTTGGATTATTTTGGCAGTAGGATTAAGGGTCATCTGATAAGTTTGTGCACATGCTTTACTGTTGAACGCTGCTAATTCATGCTCTCTGTATGAAACTTCTTATACAGCTGTCATGGCCAGGACTCCCTTGGAAAAAAATGTGGTATCTTGGAAATGTTCCAGGTACAAGAAAAGCTTACATTTGAAACTGATCTTATATACCTCCAGGAAGGTCTGACAGCCAGCCATTGTTGCTTTTTGCTTTGAGACCTAAAACTCAGGACACTTTATTGGTTGTTTAAGTTAAAACATAAAGGTTTTATTGTTTCACAGGTAGTATATTGCAATGATTTTCAATAAAAGAAGATTGTAAAATTGAAGGTATATGCTGACAGATATAAAAAACAAAAATCGGTATTGGCCCAAATCAGCAGGTCAGGCGTTTTAAAGATCAGTGATTGATGATCGGCCAGAAAATTGTGATCGGCGCGTCCCTAATTTAAACCTCTGCAGATGGTTCAGAATGCACCAGCACGTCTGGTACTAGCCCAAAACAGCACACGTCAACCAGCTGTTAATCTCTCTTTGCTGGCTTCCAGTGGCAGCTCCAATCAAATTCAAAGCTCTTCTTCTGGCTGACAAAGCATTGACAAGAATGGCTCCTCCCTACCTGGGGTCCCTCATCCAGGTCTACACTCCTTCTCGCCCACTATGCTCTGCTTGTAAAGGATGCCTGGTTCTCCCAGCCCAGAGCGGCTCCAAATCTCTAGCCAGACTCTTTACCTCTGTTGTGCCCAAATGGTGGAATGAATTACCTAACTCTATACGATCCACAGAGTCCCTTTCTACTTTAAGAGATGTCTCATCTGTTCAGGAAACACTTGGGCCCTTAATCTGAGGGTAGAATGAGTCAGAAGGTCTCAGACTCAGCACTTAGTGAATTTTCAGCACAAATTACTAAGTGTTGTTGAAGGTTGAAGTATATTGCTGCAGCAATTAATTGTGGTTAGTTGGCTTGATTATTCTATACTATTAAAAATAAAATCCTGCACTTAACGGCAGCACCTTCAGCCGAAAAAACTTGTAGCAATGTTGTTGCACCAACTAGGTTTTCCTTCTGTCTAAATTCTTGCTTGTGTTGTACGTCGCTTTGGACAAAAGTGTCTGCTAGGGATAGGTACCTTTCACATTTGAAACAATACGGAACCGATACCTGGCAATCAGTACCAGTATTCAACGGTACCAAGTTTTGGTACTTTTTTGTGTTTATGTGGTAAAAAATATCAATTTGTTTAACAATAGAATATATATATATATATGTATGTATATATATATATATATGTATGTATATATACATATATATATATGTATATATATATATATATATATATATATATATATATATATATATATATATATATATATATATATATATATATATATATATATTATTTTTATTTTATTTTTTTTCAATTTAACAAATTTAGTCTTCAATATATAATTCTGCAATGCTGTGTTCATGTCCAGCATAGAAAATCACCTACTTTTTCACTCCCTCACAGTCACAAGGATGTGTTTAGATACCTAAACATGGTACCTTTTGATTTTACGTAAATCGGTACCCGGTACTTTTGACAGAATTGGGTTGGTACCTATAAAAGTACCTGACTCGGTACCCATCCCTAGCGTCTGCTTAATGAAACTGTAGAACTGTAAAACTTTGTCAGGTGATTGTGAGGACACATGGAGAGCATGAAAGTAGTGCAGCTCCCTGAGCTGTCTTACAGGCGACACTGTGTTCACAGCAGCATTAGCCAGACTATGAAAGGGACAGAGGGTCTGTATCTGTGGGGTGATGCAAAAATACAGTATTATGTGCTTTACCCCATATTCCATGAGAAACTTTTCAACAGCTGGGTCTGATCATATTTTGTAGATTGATGATTGAGAAAAAAAGTGTGTTATCCTAAACATATCTCATGTTATGCCCACAAAGATATCTTCCAATGCTCTCACTGTACAATTCCTCTTTGCCCCAGGCCACAGACTACACCGTTGTATTTATCATTTCTGTGTATGTAGTGTCTATGTGTGTGTGTGTAAGGTATATATTTCATAACTGGACATTACCCATTGCTGGTTTTCTGTATTAATATTTGTCACCATCAATCTCCACTACTTAGTTAATAATGCTTACACTTGGTTTAGTACGACGGCAGCTTTTCAGCACTCACACATAATGAGGAGAGAGGAGGTGTGGAGAGGACATCCATAAGCCCGAGACAGGCGGAGTGGAGCCGGGGAGACGGAAGAGCAAAGCAGCAAGTTTTGAATATTACTGACCCAGCACTTGGAAAAGGCAATGCACAACAAGACGAAAAATGAATGCTTTTTAGTCTGAAAATCCTTTCACCCTCTCACATTCAGCAGATCAGATTAAGAGAGAGGTTTAAGAAGATTTTGACACGCACAAAAAAACTTCTGAGCCGAGGGAGGGGGTGAGTCGGGGAAGGTGGTAGGGAGCAGTTTGTAATTCAGTGGCTTCAGGCAATTCATCACAGAAATTGAGTTTCTAATGCAGCATCTTGTGAATCCCTTTTGCCCTGTCAACGTTTTAATACATTACATTGAGAATGTAAATCATGTTTGAAATTTGGCACAAACTGCAGAGCCCAGGCTGCTCTCACTCTCACTGTATCACACGTGCTAGGCTCCACATTATACACACATGCAGTATGCACGGGGTAACATGCACGTATGCATGTACCATCCAGAAACATGCTCTGTTTCCAGGGCTGTGCAGGAAAAATACACTCCACCTTCTGTTTTTATGTGCCTTAAAAAATACTGTTATCGGGTTATTAATATTATTATTATATTTTTAAATTATGATCTTTTTTACAATTTTTGTTTAAGGCTTTTAATGACTTTATTAGAGACAATATGACAGTTCACTGGGAGAGGGAGCAAAAAATGATGAGCAATAAAGGGACACAGGCTTAACTCAAACCTAAAAAACTAGAGCCTGTATACTGGAGTATACAACTTAACCACACCGACAAACCAGAGACCCCAAGTAGGATTTTCCTTTAAGGTTCATATTACTAAAATGTATAAAATAAGTTTTCTGTATTATCAAATGTAATGAAATTCATGGTCATGGGAAAAAAGGCTTTTTAAACAGCTGTAAAATCCAAATTTAACTGTTCCTGTAATTTCATTTAAATTATCATTTTTCATCATCTTACACCAGAATCTGGCCAAAATATAACAACAGGATGTTTACTAAAAAGTCTTTTAGCATTTTAAGGTTTGACATTGAAAAAACAGGCAGGGTGGCTCTTGGAGCTGCTTTTTGAGTTTCTGCGTCGCTTCACCATGACCACACATTCTGCTTTAAACAACAAATCTTGATAACACTTTTTCTTTCACTTTTCTAATCCTGAGAACTATCTGATTCCTTTAAACCAGTGCAATGAATACACCAGTTTGTAGAGATCTGTGGGTATTTTGTTGTGCTTAACAGAAAAAGAGTGTTTCAAGACAATGGAGATGAACTTAAATGGACCACATCATACCAGCTTTTCTCCTCCATTAGATTATAATCATGCATTTAAAGAAAACATGGCTATACTATAAAGTAGATAATCCCTGTGGGGAGCTGGTTTGATAAAAAATACTCCTCAATTCAGCACAAGTGACGAGTAGACATGGGTGGCAAATCATTGGGCAAATCAGAACAAAGCTATCAAAACCTCAACTCTGACATATTCAAAACCAGACTGAAAGCAGATCTGTTTAGCTTAGCATACAACAACTGAAAGTATTGTATCTGCACTTTCCTCTTTTAATTCAATTAATCATTTTTTATGTTTTATGGTGTGATTTTATTCAATAATTGCATTTTGCCCAGTGTGATTTTATTTTATTTTAGCTGTAAAGCACTTTGAATTACCTTTTGTATGAATTGTGCTCTACAAATAAACTTGCTTTGCCTAAAGTTAGCATAGCCTGAGCTCAGCTACATTGACAGTAAGAGCCAAACCTCGGCAGAGCAGAAACTGCACACTATGGACTTTACAGGACACTACAGGAGTCGTCACATGAACAGTCTATACAATACATGGACATTATCTTGTGATGTCATCCATTTGTTTCTGATACAGAGTTTAAAAGCTCATTGTGGATGGGAGCCAAATTGAACATCCTGAACTCAGCCTAGCTTTTTATAAACGTCACCCCCTGTACAGTGTGTGCTGATAGAGAAAAAAGCATTTCAGACCCAAGATTGTTTTGCACTAGGCTGTAAACATATTTATTAATGCTTTAAGAGTCAAGTGGACTCTTGAAGAACGTCAGTTTGGTCCCACATAAAGGCAGTGCAATTCTATTTTCACCTGAAAGACCTTCAAAACAGACCCCGTCTTTAACACCAGTTCGGCTTATGTTGTAGCTTTTATTCCACTAATATTTGGATGCCAGTGCCATCTAACATTCTCCAAGTTAAACTCTCATTTTCCATCAAATCATCCACTTATGGGTAAAAATGAAACAGAGTGAAGTCAGGGCTCTCAGGTTTTTCATCAAAGGGCTTTTGGAAAAACGTTGATGGGTTGAAGCTAAAACGACACGTGCCAACAGCTGTTCATTCAGAAAAAAACATGTCACAAGGTTTTCTCTGTTCGGTTTTCTGCACATTCAGAAAAAGGTTCACGTTCCACCAGAAATCTCCTGTTTGTTTTCAGCTGTGGTCAAAGAAAGACTCTGATGAGCTCCAGAACAGTGTGAGTGAGGAGTTTGTGCACCATGGGTAGACATGTAATAATTCTGACAAAATTAAAAAAAAAAAAAAAAAAAAAAAAATCAACAAAATTATTTTTGAGAAAGACCAGATAGTTTGAGTTAACCCACTCATTTTTCCAAATCTGTGAAATTGGCAAACCCTGATGAGAGCATAAATTCTTCTGAGATTTTTTTTTAAGATGAAAACACTAAAATGCTCATGAATTTACAAACAGATTTTTAAATGAAAAATAATTAAACTGCATTGTTGTTGATTTAAAAAATATCAGATAAATTAAATTTCTTCGTTCTTTCGTCAACTGTTTTAAATTTGAGATTAAATTTAAACTGTTTTAATCTGCTACATTTACACACACACACACACACACACAAACACACAGAGTCAGGCAGATAAATCTGTGTAACTGGATATGTAGGGCTCCGTTGCATTTCCAGTTTTCATACATTTGCACTTGGAAGCTTCCCATAACATTCCTTCGTTAATTAGCATCGAGCTAATCCAGCAGAGCAGCCAGGGTTAACAGAGAGGTTAAGGGAAACATGGAGGTACTGCGGGGCAATATTAAGAGAGCAGAAAGCATTACACATTTACTTCCCAACCCACATTTTTCCGCTCTGGTGATTCTGGTCCAAAGCCTGCTTTGCTAACCTTTAGGCTACTGCAGCCCCAATTAAACTGAAGTACAACAACAGCTCCTCCAACACTGGATTTCTCTAGTCACTCACTCTACATAAAGCTTTTTTTTTTTTTTTTTTTACAATCATTTGTGCAAATACAGCGCTGCAAGCATGTCTTCTTTGGTGGAGAGTGCCACTCATGCTGCTCCGCAAGGTAAAGTGCACAATGAGCACATTTGCTTCAAATACAGAACTATCATTTTCAGAGTGGGGGATCATAGTATTCAAATCCGTATTTAACCTTTCAAGGCAGGAGGATTATACAGCAAAGTCTCCATTCCGAGCGGTTTCCTCGCCCCCTACTCCCCTGCCATAATAATGATCATTATCATCATTGTGTGAAAAGAGGATTATCATATCGTTATATAAACCCAGGAACACCCCGACTATTATGAAGTAATTTCACTCTCATCAGTGGACCGGTGCTGTGTATGACAGTCAGCTGAGCCGTCACAGGTGACCACGGCACTCTCCCATCATTCTCTGAGCTGTGGAGGAGGGCAGAGAGGCAGGGGCCGGGTTTCAACCACAAACTCAAACAGACTCGACAGCAGAACTCGCCCTCCAAAACATGCTGATGAAACTTACACCCATCTTTTATTTTACCGTCTCCTCCATCCACAAACTTCTCATTGCTCTCCCTTTTATTTCTCAGGATTTCTACATTTTTCAAAGGTCACATTTTTGTCTTTCTGGGAGACGGAGGATGACGTGGATGTAACCTGCTGTGATGAAAACTTAGCTTTCACATCAGAACCCACAAGCTAAGCTACTAAGCTGTCCTTTGTAATCACATTAATTATGCTCCATTATGGCTATACGCCCTCCATAGAAAGAGACATACACACCTTTAATACTTACATTGAAATGAATTGCACGCTTTAGGGACATATTAATATAAGGTTTCCATAAATGTTCTGCCAATGCCAGGATATTTTTATTATTATTTACCTTGGATGTAATGGTATCTTTAATTTCACAACAGCCCCAGACCAAAAATCTGTACTGGAAAGTAGGAAAGTCAGACGCTGTCTCCTCATGTGTGCCCTTTACGTTCTGCTGCTATGTACAGTAAAAATGGCTGACACTAGAAGTGCTGAAGAACAGAGAGGTGACACATGGTGTCTGGTAGGTAACAGACAGTTTGCAAATTAAAACCATTTTGCAAAAGGAAAAACACAACCACACCGACAAATAACACAAAGGGTAAAAACACAACACAACAGAAGTTAAGAAGTTGACTTTAGAGGTTTTCGAACAAATATTTAACCCCAATGAACACAGAAAAGTTATGACAGTGTGTAAATGATTGTTTTCTTGTTTAACTTCAGCTATGCTAAACATAGCTTTGTAGGGGTCTCACCTTGTGATAAGGTGTGGGTATCGAATTGGGTACTTTTATAGGTACCAACCAAATTCTGTCAAAGTACCTGGTACCGATTCACGTAAAACCAAAAGGTACCATGTTTAGGTACCTAAATGCATCCTTGTGGCTGTAAGCGAGTGGAAGAGTAGGTGATTTTCCATACTGGGCATGAACACAGCATTGTAAGGTTATATTTTGAAAAATAAATATGTCAAATTGAAAAATCTGTATATTCTATTATTATACAAATTGATATTTTTTACCACATAGACACAAAAAAGTACAGAGAGTTGGTACCATTGAGTACCGGTACCAGTTGCCAGATACTGGGTATTGGTACCATATCGTTTCAAATGTGAAAGGTAGCCATCCCTACTTGAGATGTCCTTCATGGTACTTATATTTCAGTTTTATTTACCAGTTATGTGTCATCTTAAATTTAGCTTTGAGAATAAGTCATGCCATATCGTTAGCTTTCTAGCTATATTCATCATTACTGAAGAGCTGTGGGGCTGTGTGCGTCACATGTAAACAGATCAGCAGGTGAGGGAAACAAGTAAACATGCGAGTAATGGCAGAGCCCGAGAAGCCGTTTGTCCAAAAAAACTCCAGAGTTTCGGAGTATTTCATGCTGAGTAAAAGCACACAGTGTGTTAACTGACAAAAATGACCTGGCATGGCACGGCAGTACGCCTGCAATTATCCAGCACTTAAATGCAAACATGTGCTCATCGATGACGAGCCTGGGAGCTCAACAGCGAGGCGAGGAGCTACAAAATCCCACATACACCTTTATATACCTTCATATGTTGTGAAATGCATGGTTTGTCTTTTAGGACTCCTTTTGTCTTTTTATTAAATCATCACCCCATTTGAAAACCACAAGGAGTTCATTTAACCAACATTAGCATTAGCGTTAGCTGCTACAGATAGTGGTAGGGCAGAGGGGGTGTACTGTTTGACCTTCAGGTGAAAAGATTGAGGACACATTTTTATTTGTCTTTTTGACCCTCTAAGTTCTTAATCTGATGACATAACAAAATATAATCTGTTATTTTGACCATACTGTTAATTCTTCAAGTGACAATACACCCATATTACTTTTAATACTTTATAAATTTTGCATCTGGTCAGTTTAAGTTCAAATATGATGTTTCTTTGTATATATATTTTTGACAGTTTATTCATTTAAAGAATAACATATAATAAATGTTTTTATTATATTTTGCTGTTCCAAAATATACGCTAAGTAAAATATTAGTTATTACTAAAATCAATGCCGTTTTGCAGAGTTTGAGAAAAATTGTAACTGTAAATCCCCAGCAGTCCATGAGCGACGCAAGAGTAATTCGGTCACTGTCAGTGGCTGGCAAGTGAGTCAGTAGTGTCCTAAATGTTGTTTTAATTTAGCTGATTGAGTGGACTATATAGTCCATTATATCTAATTCACTATGTAGTGAGTAGGGAATGAGTGAATGATTTTTGACACAACCACGGACTCCTAACATCAGCCCAGTGAGCATGCTCAGTTTGACAGGCTGGCAGCTGGATGCCGACTGAGTATGAAAGACATAACTGATTCCAAAATATACTTGAGTGCATCTTCTCTAACTAAATCATAACATATAATCTAAATATTATAATTAAAATATTGGTCATTTTATCGGTTTCTTACAATAAACTTTGAAAAATCCATAACATGCATTTGTGGAGCGAACATGTGACTACAACTTCAATTTACTCAAGTAACGTGGCAAAAAGAAACCAGCACAGGGTTTGAGTTTGAGTCTATTCAGACCTTTTCTAACATTGTGTTGGTCTTAGATTGAAGCTTTCAGTGTTTGCAGTAGCTCTACCGTAGCGTTGACCCTGAGAGGACGACCACTGTGCCCCTTCAAAACAACCCTGACTGAGCTGCTGTGATCATACAGCTGTCTTCAGGTGGTTTTCAGTCTTTATCCGGTGGTTTGCATATGGAAGTAGTGTTTATTCTGAAAGGGACACTAGCACCATATTGTGGATAAAGTCAGCACTACTGGACATTGATTATAAGACCTGCCAAAAACATGACAAACACAGAGCCGCCTTATTCAAAGAGTGCTTTTCTTTCATTCCCCCTCTAATTATTTACACTGAGCTGCATGCTGTCACTCTGGACCTCAATGGTGAGGTCAGCGCTGTCGTTCCCATGAACCCCAATGTTTCTGCACCTCCGCCAGTACACTCTTAAACATATGGACTCTTTTAATTAAATCATACCTTGACTCAGTCCTGCTCAGTCTTACTGACAGCAAGGTCATTAAACTATTAAAGGGAGTCACAAGCAAAATTGTTGTGAGCAGATTGAGGCAGGAAAGGTTAATTAAATGGCCATTGCTTCTCCTTACCTCAAGCAAATCAGCATTCTTCTCTCACAGACAGAGTAACGTGAGAGAATGTGGCTTTATTTTCTCCTGCTGTGAGCACACAGCCTTTTTTTCCTGCGCTGAGGGTAAAAAAATGTACCTTTATTTTTTCTTTTCTCAGAATGCTGATATAAAACTGTGGCCTCCTCCTGTGAACCCTGTAATACAGTAAAGTGAAAGGAAACAAAGGCGCTAAGATAGCACCTCTGTGTCTGCGGGGTTAAGGACAAATCGTTCTCGCGTGCTTCAGAGATCATTGTGTTGGTGTATGTCTTTTTATTACTGTTTGCAGAAACACGATCACAACTGTTTTGAAGCAACTGTTTTAAACAGAAAATGTGTTTTACTTTCACTTCTGTTTGTCCTTGGAAAGTTTCCAAAACACTGTACACCATAAACCATAAATGAGCCCTTACAGTCAGCTCTCATGTACAGCTCATCAAACACAGCAGCCCTGTCAGAGGCTAACCACTGAAACATGCTGCTGTAGTTGGAGGTGGAGTCATCTGACAAACATTTACAGAAGGCTGGATTCATATGTTTTAAAAAGGGAATATCTCATCCCTTTAACTCATTCAGGTGCCTGATTGGCAACCCAGATGTCAACACCTGTGAGCTCAGCCCCTCATAAACCCCTTTTCCACCAAACTGGTGCTGGTGCTAGTTCCGGGCCAGTGCCTGACTAAGCACTAGTTCTTTGTGTTTCCACAGACACAGGAGGTACTCCAGGTGCTCAAAACTGGTGCCTAGCCAGCGCCAACTCTTTGCTGGGCCAGATCTGAGCACTAACTACGTAGGGGGGCCAGGGGGCTACAGTGACTAACGATCTGTGGTGGAAAACTGTTATATTAAAAAGGAAAGTTGCAGGGTGAATCATCCATTGTTTTGTTAGAGATTCTTTGTTCATTACTTGAGATGGAGGCAAAAATTAAAGCACTAATGTCTTTCCTCTCACATAGATCAGGTATATACTTTTTTATTTTACTAAGCAGACAAGATTGCTTTATGTTGTTTACTGTTCTTGAAAAGGAAAGCTGCTGAGTCAGACGTCTGCTCTGTTGGCGTTTACTCATTCAGACCTTTGACTGGAGAAAAAATGAAGCAGTAATGCATTGTCTCTTATAGATTAGGTCTTTAAGTTATTATTTTACATAACAGACTAAAAAGCCTTATCTTATGTATTGATTAATCAATTATTAATTAAATCGCTGCCTAGTACCAACTTTATTGTTGTCCCCCGCCCCATGCGTCCGCAGCCGAGGTCGGCTCCCCCAGGAGCATGTATGCTGTGACGTACTGACGTTTCATGGTGACGCAACGACGTGGCCCCGACTTGGCTCTTTGCAGATGGAAAACCAAACTGGTTCTTATAAAGAATGTGATTAGAGCCAACCAATTATTAACATAAACATTAGTACTAGCACCAGCACTGGACGAGCACTGGTACAAAAGGGGTAATATAGAGCTTGGTAGGTGTCAGCAATCCACTTTTAACTGATCTGGGTAAGGCCAGTGAGACAGAGCAACTTCAAACTGGTGTTCTGCAAAACTGAGGCCTTTCCACACATGGACAGGTATTCTTAAAATGTTTGAATTTGATGTTTTTAAAAAATACTTTTGTCCACACATATCAGGCTAATATGTCAACAACTGCAGCTTGAGGCATGTCAAACCCATATTTTGTGGTGTTTTTCAGACATAAAACCCATGCCAGCCAATCAGAGTGAACATTATTTAGATGTGACGTCTGAGAGCCAAAAACTCTGTTTCCCAGCATACACACAAATCATGAAACCAGAGTTCTCCAAAATCTCAAAGTTTCCAGAAAACCAAATTTTTAGCAATTCAAAACTGGTGTTTTTGTGAACGAACGGCAGCGAAGTGGGCGTCCTAAAAAGACGACAATCATCCAATCCACCAAACACAAGTCAATGGCAGAATCATCTGTTTGGCATTGGCAAGGAGATTTGGCAATTATTTCATGAGCTCAACCCACATTCTCAGCTCTGCCGCTCAGCCCACAAATATGATAAATACTGCAAGACAGTGGCTAACAGGCCATGTCATACATCCCACCACTGTCCATGGACCGGGAAGAAATATCTGATTTCTGAGTTGACTCTGAACGCAGCATAATCACAAAATCCAAGCAGAAAAAAAAAAAAAATTGTGACACTGCCAGAGTCCTTGACCTTTGAAAGATGTGTCTTTCAAAGGTCTAAAGATAGGTTGATGGCAGGCACAGAGTGTTTAAGGAAAAGATGACGAGTGATCATTTTTGTCTAGTTTAAGGGAAATTACACCTATCTCAAATGCAAGGAAAAACTTGCCTATCTTAAGGGGTGTAACCTCACACAGTTGTACTAAACTAAACATGTGGGGCAGTTTGCAAAGTACCAGGGAGATGAGCAACGCAACAAGCTACACAGCTAAAGAAAGAGCTGTCAACGCAACAAAACTTAACGTTTTTGTCAGGAAAAGGAGGCTAATCCAAGAACAGGTCCAGACTTAGTGTTGTCCATCTTCAAGCTATACTGAGGGTTTCAACTGACACCTCCCTCAGAGCAAATGTGGCCCAGCTGTCGGAGAAGAATGGCTCTCAGGTGTCTGGCAGCGAGAAAAGCCAAATACAACTCTAAAATCGTTTATGTTGAGAGGTACAGTTGTTCCAATGATTTAACTTTTTTTTTTTTCTTTTTGGTTTGTTTTATTACATTTTTGTTTGTTTTTTCAATTTTTTGTGGCACACCTAAAGTGGCCCCCTGCTGACAAGATTAGATGCTCAGTGGCCCTCAGGTAGTGTTTGAGACTCTTCATCAGATGGCTTTTGTTTAAATCTTTGAGAAGGCTGGGCCATAAAACAAAAGCTCAAAATCCACCAACTTTTATTGCAGTTTTGAAAGAAAAATCTGTCATTTCAGGCAAAAACAGTCGCTGAAAAGTTAGTGAAATGATTGAAGGGCTGTTTCATCAGATTTTGAAGCTTATGGACTCCTTCTTTGGCCACATTAGCACTGGTGTCAGAGTCTTCAGGTATGAAATGAGCCCAATAGTTCCCTCCATCCAGTATTAAATTCTTCTACACTACCATACCTTAAAGTTTTTTTCTTTTCCATTTTTGAATTGCAAATCAAACACTCCTGTGAAACACTGAGATACTCATTCCTTTTCAAAGAAGCCAATCACTAAAAAAAATGTAATCTCAACATTCTTCTCCACCCTGCAGCTTCACCTTCCTGGTACTGTTAAGATTCTGCGGTAGATTACGGACGAGATGGAATCTGTATTGTGGCTACAATCGCAGCCCGCTATTATAACCACCTTTGCATCAGACAATACAGCGTTTCAACTGTAGACAGCTCTGATGGCTTCAACAACAGCTGCAAGTGATACTTTACAGATCTGGAGAATTTTATCTTCTCCACACGAGCTGCTGAAATTCCACAACAACCTCCCGCTGTTTTGTCTGAGAGTTATCTCCCAATGCTACTTTAGTCTCTGTGATTATCTGAACTTACAATGTACACAGTAAATACCAAAAATGTTCAGTTACTACTCAGCATGTAAACTCTGAAAAGGTTGTATGTGAGGTTGTTTATTTCAAAGGTGTGGAAATGTTTTATTCTGTAAATAAATCTGCATTGAGAGAATAAACACACAAGAATGACATTCAACAATAACGACATGAGTCATTCCCTGTGGATACAGACAGCTCTGCAGCTAATATTGAGATGCTAATATGCTAACAAACTCACTAGATTACTATCACACCTCATAATTTACCACTTCACACAGCTACACAGGAACATGATCTTCTTCTAAGGTGTTGATTCGTCCCTGATATTACATTATCTTGTTGCTCCAACATCACAAAACATGACCCAGAGTTTAAAAATTCTTGATTCTTTTGTCAAATTAATTAATTATGAAGCTGAGGATTAGTCAAGCTAAATCGTTCCTTAGTTTCATTCAGGATAATTTGCTTTCTCCTTTTATGACTGATACAAAAATGAATCATTATTGACCCTTGACACTGACAGAGAAAGTAACAGCAGAAAAAAACAGTGACAATCAGAGAATGTGATGTGTTGGAGGGGCATCTTGTTTTTCAGTGAGATCTTTTAGGCTAATTAGTGTCATTTTCACTTCTTTTTTCATGAACTAGCTTTTCAAACCTATTTTAGATATTCAATGTAATAAACTGGGGAAAAAAACAGCCTCAGTTTTGCAAATTCTTTCATTCATCTGTGGTAGATCTTTGCTTTGTTTAGTCAGGGAACAGGAAGAAAACAGTGTGAAACAAAACAAAGAGTCAAATTTATGAACCTGCTATCAAAATTTAGCTTTTTGTGTCTCTGACTGTCAATACTTCCATCAGATTGTTGATATTATCCATTAGCACACTTACAGTCAGTCTTTTTAGCTACACAACAAAGCCATGAAAAGTGTTTAGTATGTTCAACCAGGGTTTGTCCCCCAGTCAGTGATGTGTCATGGTGTTTCTGAGTCGAATAACTCACTTAGCAACAGCATTTTTTACTTGTTGTGGATGATGACTCCTACAGTCATAATGTTGTGTAGTGCTGCAGTCATGCAGCCATACTTTTAAATGGGAAATGGGTTTAAACCAAGGGGCAACTTAGTAAAAATGAAGCCTATGTGAAAGTGCCAAAAGTCGCAGGCTGGCTGCAGAAAGACCGGAAGTCACGTACACACCCAGCCATAAAAACAGACTTTTACAGCATTAAAAACATATTTACAGCCTGGTTCAAAAAACATCTTGGGTCTAAAACACTTATTTCACTATCAGCACACATTGTACTGTGAGTGACTTTTTTTCTGTCTCAGCGGTTCAGAAAGTTATTAGGATTGTTTGATTTTCCTATCAGAGGCACAGCTGACCGCCAGGCGCCCTGTAGCTGCTTGAAGGAAAACTCACAGCCAGCGACATAGTGAATGTGGCTGCGTACGCGGATTGGCTTCATTTCACAGTTTCAGTAACAGACAAGTGACGTCACAGATGCTTTGTCCATGATTTATACAGTCTATGGTTAAAACTTGATGCCAGACTGTCTTTCCCAAACTGGTCTTGGGAATGAGAGCAGCCTAAGAAGCTGCTGAACCCTGTTTCTGGTGGTTAAAATAAGAACAACATCTGTCCTGCAATCTAGACACCAACAGCAGGGCTGTTGAGAGCATCTCAAAGCTGCTGATCTCTTAACCATAAGCTTCTTCTTTTTTTCAAACTTGCACAGTGGAAATCTCTGTATGAATAGAGATTCATAAATAAATTTGCCTTGCTCAGCCTCAATCAACAACCATGTTTGAAATTGTGTCATTTGCCCGTTTGGTAGTTGATATGCACATTAAAGTCAGGAGAAGTAGAGCTAAATGAGGAGAAATGTTATCATTCCTGAAGCAGTCTAGTGTTAACCTTCAGCGGAAAATGTTGGAAAAGTGAATTGGATATGATGGATGAGGATATGAAGATCGCAAGCTCGTCCAATCAGAGCACAGCTCAGCTGACTGATCGGAGCCTAATAGCAGTACTTGAAGCCCTATCGCTTCCAATATCACCGAGATAGCTGATTTGCCTCAAAATTTGTTTCAGAAACAGACAGTTTTAAAGGAAAATGAAGCTGTCTTGGGACAGTTTCATTTTAATACTTTACACTATATGTATTCTTATGTCACAGAAACTGAAACTTAAAGAGTTCGCGAGTCAGGAAGGACTCATTCACTTGCATTGAGTCTGAAAGATGAGTAGTAAGTTGTATTAGGATAAGTGGTAAAATATGCTCTTCCGAATAGCTCTGACCAGAACCGAAGAGGATTCTCAAAATTGTTAAAACTTGAAAATATACCTAGAATAATCTTTTTTGTAAATACGAACATTGCAAAATAATATCGTAATGCATCAGGGTGAAGTGGTCAAAAAGTGTCCCAATAATAAAAAAACATGGATGTTTGATGTAACATTTGTCTAACCTTCAAACTGTGGTACCAGTTTGTAAATTGTGATAGCACCTCTGCAGTGTGGGATTCAGCTGTTGAGTGAAATAAGTTTGAGCTTCTATTCATTAAATACATCAACAAAGAGCGGTATCATCATGGCGCTGGCTCAGGGAGGCCTTGCAGCTACATGAGGACAACAGTGAAGACGGAGTAAAGAGTCCCAGGTGAGCTGTCACAACTTGCGCCTCTGTAATTAGAAAGGATGAAAGTGCTAGACTCAATTAAACCATGTGTTGGTCTACACAGTGTGCTCAAACGCTGAAATTAGCAAAGCCTCACCCCAATGTTCACAGAGCATGGCAGCATGGACGCTGGAGGCGTCCAGTGGGTGAAGAGCTGCACAGGTGCAGGCAGATTCTCAGCCTCAGCAATAATCTCATATCTTCTCAGACAGAAAACATCTTTTCTCTTTGTTGGTGGCAATTTCAGGGCTGGGCCCGACTACAGCTTTAGCAACTCAATTCGGCTTTTTGAAATTAAGATGAAGTTATTTGTTTATTTCTATTATTCTATTATTTCTATTATTTGTTCTATTTCTAGTTAAGTTCCACACTGATCCCCCTCATCAGTCAGTTCAAGTATCATGCTCTTCTAGCTGCACAATCCTGAGACATTTCAATGTCAGTGGAAGATGAGAAATCAGAATTTTTGGGGGGGAATTAATTTACAACAGATTTGTTTTGACCTAATCATGTAATTCCAAATTCTTTCAAACAGGGTAACATTTGTTTTTGTGAAAATGACCAAAGGTCAGTAGCTCTGACTCACATATTTATTTACCATGAAAGTAACACAGTGTTACGTGTTGTGTAAACATCAGCAAACTCTGCTACTGACCCATAGACTGTATAAAACATGGACGTAGTCTCCCCGACGTAAGCCATCTGTTTCTCAAATGCAAAATGAAGAACATTGGCTATAGCGGCCATATTGGTAGTGGGAAGAGCTTCATGTACAGCTATAGAGCACCTGTTGGTCATGTGACCCTGAGCTTAGGGCTGGGGGATATATGAGCTATGAGTTTGATGCTATTTTACAGCAGAATACCAAAATACCGCTAGCTGGGATATTATCAGAAGACAAACCCAAATCCAATACAAGTCAATCAGACCCCAGGCTCAAAGACAGAAATCACTGGAGTCCTTTCAGCATGACCAACATCATCCATTATCCAACTTTACCTGAATAAGATTTCCCCTTTTTGATTTCAAATTTTAAAAATCCAACTGAATGGTCTGCTTGAATCAGTAAACTGATGTCATTTTATGCATCAAAGGGTTGGATTTAACATTAATACAGTGATTTAGAGGAGAAATCAGAATATCGAGATATATAACGTGTATCGAGATATAGCCTACAAATATCGAGATATTGGATTTTGGCCATATTTTGCAGCCCTACCTGAGCTGTGCCTCCAATTGGGCGAGCTTGTGATCTTATTATCCTCTGAACTGCCGCGTTCAATAAAATTGTCTGCCAAAGACAAGTTGATGTGTCTTTCAATGTAGAAAGTAATAAATGCACAATTAATTTTTTTTTTGTTTTTGAATGTTTAAATGTAAGAAAATGGAACAGTAATTCTCATTATTTTTGTGCCCAGGTTAAATATGTTCAGTTCTATTGTTCTATTGTTCACAGGGTTCCTTCAGCTCTACCCAGGTTAAATTCAAGACTTTGTAAGACTTTTTTAAGGTCGCTTGAAATAAAATTTATGACCAAGTCAACAACGAACAACAATTGAAACAAAGAAAACAAATAAAAACATCACATGAATTACCTGGCAATTTTAACCCAATGTTTTTTTTTAAAATAAAACATCACTTTTTTCCTTCTTTTTAACCCCATTTTTACAAATTTATGCCTATTTTCACATGTCTTTTGAAATTTAATATCAAATTTAATTCCCAATTTTGCTGCTATAATCATTTTTCCTAAGCCACTTTTGGATTTTTTGCCATTTTTTTGCCATTTTGGCGATTTCATACCTATTTTGCATCTATATATTAACCTTTTTCTACTTTCATAACATTTTACCCATTTTTTACAATTTCATGCCTATTTTTTAACCTCAATATAAACACTTTTTTTCCCACTTCTGGACCATTTTTACATTTTTTAAAACCCAATTTTACAACTTTATGCCTATTTTGCAGCAATTCATCTTTTTTCTGCCACTGTCAGAACCATTTTTTGAATTTTTACATGGTTTTTGAAATTTAATTAAAAAATTAATTCCCAATACTGCTGCCACAATCAATTTTCTTAGGCCACTTTTGGATTTTTTTGCCAATTTTTTCCCATTTATTTCTATCTCCTGGTACTGTAGGTAGAACCTCTAAAAGATCCTGGTGCAACCACATCACCGTTTTGTTAGTTCTGCTATTGTGATTATGCGATGTTGCCGTGAGAGTAAACAGGTGAATTATTTTTGAAAAATTGATAAATGTTACTAAATATTTTTTTAGTTAAATCCAATATAAATCTTACTGATGTGTTCAAATCTTTAAGACTTTTGAAAATTGGATTTAAGACATTTTAATGCCAATGAAGGCCTTATTTTTAGAATAATTAGTTTAATGCCTTTTCAGACTTTTCAAGGATCCGCGGGAACCCTGTGTTCAGTTCAGGATCTAAAGTTGTTGAGACCAGAACCAAATTTTGTTATTTCTTGTTTAATTTTTTTTTTTTTTGAGGAACACAAGCCATAACAAATATAGTAGATTTAAGGAACAACTGTTACAGAGTTTTAATAAAGATTGCATTTTTCATGACAAAAATTAGTACTTTTTTGAGGCACTAACTGATATGCTATACACTGTTACGGTTATTATGTTATTCGCCTATAACATTGTCAAAAAGGGGGAAACGTATTACACTCTCTGCTGGTTATTATGTTATCGGGGCTCAGTTATTACATTTTCAAAAGGTTTTTTTTTTGCATCAGGCCCATAACGTAATAACCGGCCAATAACGTGATAAGTTATTACGTTATTGGTCAAAAGTTGTGACGTTATAAGTTCAGGACTTTAATTACGTTATTAGTCAGTTATTTCATTATGGGCCTATTACATTTTAAAAAGGCCAAATTTATTACATTATGGGCTTCTACAAGCATTCATGCTAATTCTACAAAGTTAAACCCAAACTTTCTCAACCTGCATCGAAACAATGCCAGCAAAGCTGAGGCAGAAAGTTCAGCGGACACTCTGCAGGCTTTGTTTCCTCCTTGTTGTTCTCCTTATCAGAACTGTTTCTGGTGTTCAGCTTGTTTCTCAGCTTACTCCTTGACATTGAAAAGAATGAAATGATTGCAGATCAGCTTTCTGTCAGTATCTCCTCTATTGTTGGATTTCAACTGGGCCAAAGTACCTCAGATACATTTTAATTACCATCTCTACACACAGCTAATCTGAGGAAATGTGCTGTCAGGACGCGTCTTTCACCAGGTCTGATCATCTTCAGTGAGTGGAGGATATCTGCAGCGCTCGATGCATGCCGTGAAACAAAAAGCATCGCTTATCTCACGGCAGAACAGATATCTGCCGTTCTCTTGTGTGAGGACAATGTCACATTAAAGTCTGTTTGAGAATGTGGTGAACAAAGTGGCCTTGACTGACCACAAAGGTGCAGTAATACTAAACATACTGTATCAGAGTCTTTGCTTGGACTGGAGGACTAGAGAAGTGAAGGAAAACTGTGCGGACGTAGGGGAGAATGAGCAAACTTAGAGGAAATAAAAGACCCAAACCAGCATTTGAGATGTCTGATAGCAAAACCACCTCTTTGTTGGACGTCATTCAGACCCTCGTTGGTCTTTTTGCAGCAGTGGGTCTGAACTGCTTCAGTCTTTTCAGGATTAAAGATCCACCACATTGTTAAAGCGCAGGTAAATACAGACGCATAAAAAGAGATGGATATTTCCACTCCAGCCAAACATTCATAAAGTTTGTCACTCTGGAGAAGCAAACAAAGCTCGGGGTCAAAGCAGCAGATGAAGTGTGAAGAGGCCTGTGGTTCACTGAGCTTGTAATTACTCAACACAAAAATCTGCTGTCCGTGCTTTTCTCTGAGCGGGGACAGTGGTCAGAGGGAGCCGAGGTAAATGTGAGGAGGCAGAAAGTGCCGTCATTGCTGCCCTGGTATTACCTATGCAGATCTTTATCAGGAGGGCCAGTGACTCTATTGTGGCTGTTTTGCTGGCCTTACAATGGCTTTCTGTGCACCCATGCTACCAGGAGATTGGCTGAAATTATATTCTTTTCATGCTTGGCTAGGCGGCAGCTTAGAAACAAGCTGCTTATGGAAGCCAGGGGAAGATTGCTGATAATAGGAGCTTCACATCCAGTTGACCTTTTCCCTTCTCCCTTTTCCTCCTTTGCAATAGCTCAATTGCAGTGACAGGAGAAAAGGAAACAATCTGTCCCGTAGAGGACACACGACCAACACCATCTAAGCTGGGGCCTTGGCACTGAATGGCAAGGTCCTGGCTCCTTGCAACCAATACTGTGATTTCCACTGAGCCTGAAAGGGATTGCCCAGGCTTACTCATTATTTATGTCTGTCAATTTCAAACATCTTCTTGCATCTTGTTGCCTACAGCTGGGATTCCAGACCATCAGGTCTGGGACCTGAAGTTGGCTACGGGCTGTTTGCCACAAGGCGGCAAAACATCTGAAAATCCCCAATTTTATCTGCCCTTTGTACGACATATAAATACAACTTTATAAGCAGAGCTGCAGAAATATGGCAAAGATTCTGGGAGGCTGTACACAAAGTTTGACAACTTTAATCCTGTCTCTCTAAAGCTTGAGATGGAGGAAAACAATCAGGGAAAAAAACTGCTAAATGGATCAGCTGAACTTCACTGCTCATGTATTCTGACATTATCCAAGCTGTAAACTAACATCTTATTGTTTGACTTCTGAAGTTACAAAAGACGCATGCTGAAGAGGTTGGTTCTTCAAGCAAAAGCTGTTCCACTTTCCCCCTTTGCCTCAGTGAGCTGCAGAAGACACAGACCCTAAGAGGGAAAACTAACAATACCCACAAACTCACTTTGATGACAGACAAAAACTGACAATTTAAAAAAAGTACATTTCAAGGATTCTCTGTGAATGAGACACTTGACTGATGAAGAAAAGTATGAAGATTTTTTCTGAGTGGGTGAATACGTCTTTGGCGTGTACAGGATGACCTGCAAAGAGACGAAAAGGAACCATACTGTTCACACGGGTACACGGAACAACCTAAGTTCCTCACAGTGTTTTTCATTTTCTTAAAGATAGTTTAAAGTTGAGATGTTTGTTCACTTTGAAAGACTTAAGTTAGTCCTTGATGACAGCAACAAAGTGTGTTCTAATGTTTGTTCCTTTGCTTCAACACATTTCACTTAATGTTTACTTAAAGAACACTAATCTGTAGGCTTTACACAATCACAATTTTTGGGCCGATCACCGATCAGTGAGTTTAAATAAACCGATAACCGATCACCGATCCAATCACGTGAGGAGCAATATTTAAACTACTTGTTTATGTACTTATATACTTATGTGCTGTTTCCTGAGTATCAATCTTGCCATGCCCCAATCTGACTGAGATACAAGGGTTAAACATCAACGACCTCTGGAGGGCATTAAAGAACTGACAAGTTCAGTTAAGTTCAGTCTGGACAATCAAAAATATAACCCACGACAAGAATAATTAGCACAACTTATAGTAATTGAATTACTTTATTGTAATTAATTACTTTCCTGTAACAAGTAAATACTGCAAATTAAGGACAGTAATGCTGCCTCAAACATACTGCAGCATATCAATTAAATTAACAGTCACAGACTGTAACTCTAGTGCAAATAGAACAAAGCTGCCTCAAAACATTCACATACATCCACAAAATTAACAGTTTTTTAATCATGAATCATTTGCTCTCGGATACAAACAAATAAACATGTCGATGCTGTGAAACTAGTTTGGAGTAAATGAGACAGATCAAACATCATTGATTGATCGGTGATTTATGACATGTCGACCGATCCTGATCATTACAAAAAATGGCAAATATCAGCCGATCCGATATAGGCGATATGATCGGTGTAAAGCCTACTAATCTGTGGATTTAATGTATCTGTTTTGCGCTATACGTAAGTTAGTAGTCTTTATGATTACTGAAGTTTATACATAAATACATACACATTGCTTACATCAAAACAAGGCTAATTACTGTTACTCCGTAGTGAAGTATTCATCCATTTGACTGTTACACGAGTGACTCTTATGCTTCGATTAATTCAGGTATTAAGTTGTTTGAGAAAAATACTCTGACAAAATAAAAATTACATGAGGAGTATTAGAGTATCTGGTCATAACCTCGATCTGAAAACAGCTTTTATTAGCTAAATAATAAAAGACTAGGAAAGAAAATAGGAATGCACTGATCAACTTTTCTGGTTCAGATACCAATACCGATACCTGGGCTTCGGTATCAACTGATACCAATACCGATCCGAGACCAGCGTTCAATAATAACCTGCATGCCCTTCTGTGGGGTAACACTGGTAATGTTTTGAGTAAAAGGCAAAAAGTGAGTAGATGGAGTTATTGATGTTAATATTTATTTAAACTATGAAATATTAAATGTTTACCATCAAAACAATTCTTCAGAATGTACAGAAGTTCTTTTCAAATGTAAACTTTTATACCCTGTAGACTGTTAATGCAATAAATAACAAAGTAAGTGCATCAGAGGCAACATTTAGAATTAAGTAGCAAAGAGCGCTGGTAAAAAAAAAAATAAAAGGGCTTAGAACTATTTGTCCGAATCGACACCATGGATCTCTTCCCACCAATACGGATCGAGCCTTGAGGGGCACGGTTTCACCTATGACCCATACCACCGATCGATATCGGAGCATCCCTAGAAGAAAATAACTCCGTTTTTATCCAACCTCCCCTCCTCTACCCCACAAAGGTTATCAGTCAATCATGTTTGTATTTATGACTCCATCACCTGTCCTAATGAGCAGTAGACTGTGTGTGGTCTTAGCAGGGCGTGACTATTATTTTCGAACTGATTATTGTTACAGATTTAGATTTTATTTCACCGTTACTAAAGTCAGTGTACCTTTTGGAGATAAACAATGAGTCAGCCAGGTCTATCATACAAAAAAACACAGTGGACAATTGTTTCTGAAAAGCAGAGATTTTTACACTGCTTACAGTTTGAATTAAGAGTTTAAGGAACACTAAGCTAAACACTGCCTTCGTTGCCAAAATGTGTGCACATCATTACAATGGCGTGGGTTGTAAAGGGCTCCTTGGTTTAGGTGAGAGTTCCACTTTGAATTTTAATACTACTTTGGATCACGCAAACCCAGTCTGTTTTATCCTCATCATTTCCTGGTTAGTTTCCAATGTGACCCATTTTTTCGGACTCTTCCAGAACAATTTTGAACCATGAAAAATAATGACGTAGATCAGCTCTATTCAATCAGTGGCCCGTGGGCCACTTGCGGCCTAGAGAGCAACCCTTGAGCGGCCCGAAAGCAGCTGCCAAGTGGTTGTGACTTGGGTCTGACAAGAAAAAAGGACTTTTACTACTATCGACAAGTTCTTAAAATATTCAAACATTATCAAATATATTGACTGCAACACCTACCGTAATCTAGCAACTAACCCATGATGCATTATGTCATTGAGTAGGTGCATATGAAAAGTTAATATTGGCAGTCCAACACACAAAGGTGAAATAACACGTCTCTGTCAACCTTGAGAAGAAAAATCAGCAAGGATAATTGTAAGTTTAATCCTGCATGGACTGGAAGTATTTATTTATTTTACCACCAAATTCAAAAACCAAATCCATGTGATTGCTTTGCAATAAGTGTGTTGCAGTGCTGAAAGATTAAAATGTCCGAAGACACCACACTGAAAAACGAGCCGCGTTTTGGACGAACTATACTGAGAGATCTCATGAGGCAGCTGCTAAAGTTCAGAGTTTGACTGTGTCTTCCAACCAGAGCTGTACTATAATAAAGCAGACTTGCAGAGCTCAGGAGGGAACCACAGCAGCTTCAGTTTTCTGCTGAAAATGGACAGCTCAGCTCATGTCTATGGTCTGAAAATCCGTCCCGACCAAGTTTTTAATTGAATAAATCTGATGTAGATTACAAAGAGCTCTATAGAGTTTCCTTGGTTTTGAAGCCAGCCTCAAGTGGACAATTGAGGAACTGCAGTTTGATGCACTTTTATGTGCATTGGCTTCACGTTTTAACACTGGAGGTTGCTGCTTGGGTGAAACCTGTATAAGAGTACCACTGTGACTATTACAGGCTTACATTGGAGCATCGTTTGAGAGAAATTTCTAAAGTAATCAAAACATCATTTTGCAATCACAGTGACTGCTGCAGCATAGCTTATAGGTTCAGCATATGGGTCATATGGGTGCACGATAGATGCACGGATTTCATAACATCTGCCAGCATTGTGATCAAAGTCAACACTATCAGTCTATAAAAACCAGATTCATCAGGCTCTGTAACAAATAATCAATGGAGTGGTTTCTATAGAGAGCTGAATTTAATATATGTCCTTTCCTGTTTGAATTTCTGATATTTCTGTTTTGACTTGCTGCATGATTTTGCAAAAACTCTTCGAGGATATCCAGGTCGTTGCATCTTCCTCTATCGACAAGAATTTCACACAAACTCTCAAAGAGTTAAACTGATGAAGCCTCACATTTTTCCACCCTTTCAGATAAAAAAGACAGGAATAAAAGTGATGCAGGAGATAGCTCTGGCCCTCATGTGGGGGCCAGTGGTTGCAGGGGATATGTATATCTGCAGATAAAGCCTTCTGTTCCGAAACAGTATTTACCAGGCCTTTTTAGATACACATCAGCTGTGAAGCCATGGGTCCAGCCTTCATTATACTGTGTGAATCTTCCCTCATTTAGCAGGGATAGCATCTCCTTTCTTCCACCTCCAAATACCCCTATCCACATCCCCGTTCGCTCTGCTCAGCTAACAAGCTGAGATGTTGCCGTTGATGGTGGCAATATAGCTGGAAACAAATGTCTTTGTTCACTCTCCCGACCTGGACCCCCCAGCTGTTTTTGACAAACCTGGAAAGAGCCGAGGAATCAAAGGTGCTCAAAGAGACGACACAAAGTCAGGTGGGAAGACGTGCATGAGACCACCGCGCGATAAGCTGAAGAGAGACAGACCTTTGAGAATTTATCAGGAGGAGAGGAGACAAAAAGAGGAGAAAACAGCCAACAAAGATCTTAACAAAACAAAAAAACCGCCTGATTCTGAAGTGTGAAAACCAGGGAAGCTTTGGCAGACAATACAGGATTCCTTCGGTTATCTAATGTGCTCATATTTTCAACTTATTTTGGCCAACTGCTGATCAAACTACAGCGCAGGCTGGTCTCCCAAACAAGTTTCTTAAACCTAGCCTGTGTTGTGATGATCAGCAAATAAAACATAAAATCTACAGCTTTTAAAACATGCTCAGTTAAAAAGCAGACAAAAACTACTTTTGCTAAGTTCATGGGTTTCAAACACTTCATGATTGAAGATCCATGCTCAAACTTATTGGTTTTTTAATGTGTAGTGAATAAAATGATATTGTCTGAATTGTCACCATTCCACACCTCAAAGCATGAACAAAGCATGTTATCACATCTTGTATCAGACTTTCAAAGATAAATCAGAATATGTTTTAAAGGATGGGTCAATACAGAGACTTTTTACAAAGTAATTCAGAAAAAAAGGGTACAAAAATGTTTTTCTTAGTGGTAATGTTGCATTAGCTGCATTCACACATGCACAAAATTTCTGAAAATTTGATTGGTGTGCTGGAGATGTGAACACAAATGATGTGATTTTTTTCCCCACCAGGCCCAGTATATGATCTCTGCAAGAAGCCAGAGTGACCTGAAGGAAGCAGCAAGTAACAAGTAATAAGCAAGAATAAAAACGTTGATATTGTGCAGCTGGTGTGAATGAGAATGGGCAACACATAGTGTGAGTTTAAATAAAATCTAAACGTGAGGAGGAAAAATTGTTTCATACATATACTATGTGCAAAATCATTCATCATAGCCTCAGAGGTTCCCAAACTTTTTGGTTTGTGGCCTTTGAAACAAAAATACCACAGCCTGAGACTCACCTAGACCAAATCCCAAATGGAGAAAAAAATAACACCTAAGATACCTAACTGAGGTGATCATCAGTAGAAAATTTGACTACCTTTGTGACTATTTTGCTGTCCCCTGAAATTCTACGATTCTGCAATTTCAAATAGACGCTTTAGCTCAAAGTGATGTAAACACAGGCAAGAATTAAGACTGGTGGGAAAAACCTTAGTAATTGCAACAAAGTGCTTCAGGTGCTTTTTTACATCTAAAATTATGTAGCTACAATTTATAATTCAGCCAAGCCACAACCTCTGGTCTAAGAATATCAGACAATGCTGAAGTGCTAAAATCTGCTGTTTCTCGAGTGTCCACTTGAGGCTGGCTCCAGAAGTATGTGAAGTCACAAACACACCAAGACAAAAAAAGCTGTTTTCAAAGTAGAAATTAACCTATCTACAGCCTGGTTCAAAAAACGTCTTCTGAGTCGCTAATTTTACTATCAGTACACACTGTACGGGGGTGAATTTTTTTCTAACTCAGACGTTCAGAGGATATTAAGATGGAGAGCTCACCCAATCAGAGGCACAGCTCAGGGTCACATGACTGACAGGTCTCCTATAGCTGTACGCAAAGCTCTCGACATCTGGGAGACTACGTCCATGTTTTAT
The DNA here is from genome assembly GCF_033239565.1 of Halichoeres trimaculatus. NCBI lineage: Eukaryota > Metazoa > Chordata > Actinopteri > Labriformes > Labridae > Halichoeres > Halichoeres trimaculatus. The sequence continues at coordinate 31,848,831 of NW_027437182.1, read as the reverse complement.
ACAGTCTATAAATTCAACCGAAATGTTTGAATGTTTGTTACTGCTACCGCTAAAATGTTGTGAACATCACACTGTGGCTTTTACAGCACTTTTGACGTCACTACCTGCCTTCTGTTAAGCATCCCTAAATCCCCAAACCTGCCATCCTTATTGTCTGACAAGGAAGACTATGAAGGACATGTGTGAACGAGCAACTTTAAAACATTTCTAGAAATTTAAGGTTTAAGTTTGCAAGCACAGTGTCCAACTTCACGGTTAATAATAATCTCAGCACTGTCTGCAACAGCACTATCTGAACAGTTATGGAGCTATTCATTAAATATTCATTTCTTGACATATTCTTTTTAATTTATGAAAGATGTGCAAAAAATGTAAGTTGTAAGTCAAGTTTTATTATCTGTAAAAAAGAAAAAAAAAAATCAGTGTTGAGCTTCGGGTCAGCAATAGCTGAATTTAATATGGCATAAATATCATTCTAGAAAATTCCACAACTGCCCATCTCTATCTAAAATATAAAGTCAAGCACTTGAAATTCTTCATATCCTGACTGAATACAAGGAATGAATTAAGTGACCTAAGTTTACATCCTCAAAATTCCACTTCCTGATTTTCAACGAGACTCTTCATCCAAAAGTGACGTCTGTGAGGAAACTGGGAATAGCGAGAGGTGTGTGACATCCTCACACACGACCTCTCGTAGCCGTAATTAGAGACACTCTGTCCTGAGCGTCCCCGCCCTGCTTCACACAAGAAGGGAAAGAAAATCCTCTCCAACCACATGTTCAGACATGTAAGCCTCGAATGATCACGTTCTGCCCTTTGCATGCATGGTTTACATAGACTCATCCACACACAGAGACATGTTTAAACATTACTTCAGGAGGTTTTTATATTCTTGATTTTAATATCTTTGTCTGGACGAGGTTTTCATGATGCCACACACTCTTGATGTATTAGCCGTTTGGGTCAAAAGCCACCTTTTCATAGGCGAGATGCTCCCTGTGACACTCTATTGACATTTTTCCCCTGAGAACACAAGGCCCGGGAAGCATAAACATTGGCTTGCTAGGCGTGCACTTGCGCTGATGTTGAGATGGGACCATTCTCCTATCAGATTCCCGTCATATTTCTCCGGCTGACTAGACTAAGCACAAGTCAGAGGTATGAGCCGATAAAGGGTGTCTTTCACACAGCAACAACACGTACCAGTGTGCTTATCACCTCAGTGCCTAACATGCAATCACAAGAAGGACAGGGGGAAGATTGTTACATTTGGTGATTTGTTTTTTTCCTTTCCTTTTTTTTTTTTTTTTTGCTTTTGGGGCTGATAAAGAATGTGGAATCTGAGCAGGAGAAGCCCATCTCTGCAGGCACGACATGAGCCCCTGCTGAGGCAGGCCTAGATCTGTTCCCCTATGTCTTAATGTAAATAAAATGCTTTGTTGGGTGGTAACTGGAATAAACACAAAAGGTGCGACACAGAGCAGATACGGCACAAAGACACAGGGAAAACAAACACTGCTTTCAGAATAAAAAGAAATTATGTTGCAAATTCTTGCTTTTTTTTTTTTTTGGTGAAGGCGAGAGTGAGACATCACATGGAGGGACCTTTTCATGAGAGGAGAAGAAAGTATCACCTGAGTCTTTACCTTTTGCGCCGTATAAAAGCAGAAAAAAGAGGCTTTTATTTGCTTCTGTGAGCCTTTAGTGTGAAAGCCACTGAGGCTCAGACTTGCCTTTATTCCTTCAGCTGTAATGGCAGCAATTAAAAAATATAAGGTAAACTTTTGAAACAGCCTTTCTCCGGCATGAAAAACACTGTGTAGCAAAATGGTAATAATATATTCATCCCTAGGTAAACATCCCTGCCATGTCCTTTATAAACAACGGCGGTGAACAAAATGAAAGTGATAATTTCTCTCCCTTTGAGAATTCTCTTCTTTAATTCTGACAGTAAACTCGTGGCTGTTACGGGGTGTTAAGTAGGATTTAAAACTTGTCAGACAAGACATGTTTGAAATTGCTTTAAATAAGTGCACTGTGTTGCTGTCAACCACAGGCTTAGAGGAAAATATCCCTACAATTGAAGCACTCATCTGGGCTCAGAGAGCTTGTGCCCCAGCAACCGCAGCCAAATTCTTCCTGCTGCTCGACGGCTCAAAGCCCTGTGAGCCAGCACCCCCTGCTGGCCTGAGGGTCCACTGCAGGAGCCCTCATCAGGAGATGCTCTTTTTATCTGCGTGGATGGTTAACTCTGAGTTCTGGCATCATTTTTTTGACAAAGATCGCCAATTAGAAAGAGGAAAGAGCTGGAGGTGACAAATCACGTATGTTTTCACTGACAGATCATCACCTGGAGAGGAGTCAGCGTGTGTTTCAATTCAAGGTGATTTTTATTTACTGTACTCACATTTTGGGGCAAAACTCAAAGCACACACCTTTACTGGATTCTTTTTTAATCAAATAAAAACTAACCTCCATCCTCTCCAGTGCCGTATCCGTGCAGACTCTTAATGAGCCGTCCCTGGCATTAACTGTCTACCTGTGTCGTGTCATGATTACTTCCTCCTTCATTGGTTTGACTGCTTCATAACACAGGCTGAATTTTCTTTACATGTTATCAAGAGAGAATATGAGCTGAGGACAAATGTTAAATTTGATTTGCATAAAAATTATGAATTATTTTTACAAATTTTCTCCAAAAAGAAAAAAAGAAACAAAAAAAAAATCAATTTAAGGCTCCAGGTGTGTTTGGATTCCAGCTCGAGTCTTTCGTACCTGCTGCTTGTAACGCTGTCTACAGATCCACAGATCAAAAATGGAGAAATGTGACACAAAAATAGTTTTAAGAGACGAAACTGTAGCACTCCACTAACTTGACTTGCAGTGGGATCATTTCTGTGAGGACTGAATTGCTGATAAGTCAGACTCCATCCTCACTGTTCTCAATGAGACTGAGAGAGAACATGAGTCTTATCTGGAGAGAAGAGGAGACTTCTGTCAGCATGAAAGCTAGTTTTATTTAAAACGTGCAGTATTTTTATGTGTGTGTGAGAGACTTAGATATTTGAGGAAATTCATTTTGACAGAAGATTCAAATTCTTATAAAACTCTCAGATTGCAAACCTAAGATTTTAATATGTATCTGTAACTATTGTGGTTGTTTTCTTCGTTTTGGAGAAAATGTCTGATCAACGTGAACCAAAAATCGTCTGATTCAACACAAAACAGCATCATTCGAATATTTATAACATTTTTTCAAACAACACACCAAGGGTGCTTATTTTGGTTGAATTTATGTTGCAGTTTAAGCCCAAACACATCCTTAAAAATTACATTTCTCCAACAAATTTCCAACATCCTGATTTAAAATTCCCATCATGTTATTTTGAAAAAGCATGAAACAAGAAGAGGCCTCAACCAGACAGCCTTGTTTCTTAATTTACCGCACACAAACACACCCTGAATATCTCCAGCTGGAGAGGCTCGGTGCCAGCTGTTGTCAGGGAGCATCACACAACTTCTTGTATTAGCGCGGTAAGTTTGGCTGCTGGGTCTCACAGTGCGAGTATTTCCCGGTGAAAAGAGGAGGGAAAGAAAGAGCTGGGGTTGTGATTTGAGGGACTAAAACCTCTGCAGCACCTTGTCCTATGATCTGGCACACTCTCCTGCCAAGACGAGTCTTTATCATACAAAGGGATTAGATTGCCCAGTGTAAGTGCCTTCAAGTTATTAGCACCTTCTTATACAAAGTATAACAGCAAACCCAAAGACATTGATTGCAGGGAACAGTTCAAATATGATTTCCTTATAGCTATTAATATGTATGCCTTAAATAGAAGCACACCGCTAAGCAGCTTATGATATTATGAAAAGAATGTTCCCTCAGGGGCATAATATGCCAGCAGTGACAGTAAGGAGAGATTCGTATTTACCCAGATTGGCTGTACTTACGTCAAGCATTCTCAGAGCTTGTGGGAGGGAAGATGGGGCAGTGGCAACAGCTCGGTTTCGATAAGCACTTACCGTGAATAAAAGACAAGCATGAAAGTGAGGTTTAGCCTCTTTAAAGATTCCCGACCAAATGTAGAGGCAGATAGGGCAGGTGCCTTTGGTTCCGGACGTGATTAGCCGTCTGTGCAGCACTGTTCCCACAGAAATGAGACATAGCAGAGACATTGTCCAAGCTTGTCCAGGTGGGGGACCTGTCATCCCAAACCAGAGCTTAGCAGTGCAGTGCTTGGAGCGAAAGATTAGGACCCAGGAATTCAGATTTTCCCTTTTTTTCCTCTCCTTTTCAATGAATGCTTAATTCAAAACAGTTTTTTTTCTCCCCCTGCTCCTTCTGCTTGCCTCACATCAGCTCTCATTCTATTCTATTCACCTCTACCTTTATATTACATTGATCATTTCCACCTTGTCTTTCAGCTCTCTTGATGGCTTTGTGTGCTTCTGTGTCATGAAGATGTTTTTCAGTGCAAATGTTCCAGAAAGATCACAAGGAAATATTAGTCTGTGCACTCCTCCGGCTGCTTTGTGGAGAGAATCAACATATTAACGCTGATCTGTACGACTGTATTAATTCTCTGTTATGTCCTGAGCTTAGATCATCTACAGAAGGAAATTATCCTGTGAGGTACATGAGAGCACAGATCTCATGAACACTGACACATCTAATTAAAGGGAGCAGGATTTCGCTCTGTATGTTGAATGGTAAAGCTTGATTAGCTTTGGTTTGTGATTGCACAACTCGTCTGCACAAATCTGGAGCTCGTAGCTCTGTTTTATTTCTCTGGTTAAGGTAGTTTCCATGATGCTGGACGGTTTGAGTTAAAGACACTTCTTGAAAAGCTCAGCTCAATCGTTTTTCCTTAAAGAGAGACTCCAACGACCTTAGGATGAAGTCTTAAGAGACACGATAGAAGTACTTCTCAAATCAAAATGAAATTATTTACTTGAAAAATGTTTTCCTCCAGAATCATCCCTTTGTGAGGCTTTAAGGGGCAATGAGTCAGATATACAGCCCCACAGCTCAGAATATATCTGTGATGGATTGGTGGGATTATTGATCAATACCAATAACCCAATGACTGCTTTGCAAAAAACCAGAGATTTGTGTTTATGTGTGAAGGGTGGGGGGCTGAGGGTTCTCACGCCCTTCATTCACCTACAGGAGAAGACTTTAAATACTAGACATCAGGAAAATGATCAAAAGAAGAAGTTTTATTTGACATTCTAACAGTAAAAGGAAGTTTTAAACGTCTAAAAATAATCTAATTCCGTGAATGAGGTTCAAATTCTCCTGATGCCAAATAAAAACTTTTAAAGTAACTAGATTGACCAATTTGACATGACTAAGGTAAAACGCCTTTCAAAGAAAATTAACCCTTTCTATTTTTGTTTTTTTGCTGGACACTTTTACTGACAGTCTTACTTTCGCTTTTGATTTTTAATAAAACTTCTATTTTATTTGCAAAATTGAGACTTTAATGTGGATGGTCCAAATTCCTTCTGGGCATCATGAATATCTCTTTGGTAAGTTTTGACTTGAGACCAGAAATCTACACCTTGTTCTTAAAACTCAAATTTGCATTTATTGACTTGTTTTTTTTTTGAAAGGGATGTATTTTCAGCTTGATTTCTTTCTCTGTACGCAACATGCTTCACATTTTGAGCTGACTATATTCTCTGACTTTATTAAAGATGTTTGTAATAGTTCATCCCGCTGGGAGTTTCACTTTGCAAAACCTAACTTTAAGGAAAAATATGAGGTAAGAGAGCACTGAGGTTAAAAATGACAACCGACTGACAACCCCGTCCATCATTTTCCACCCCAAACATGTACAAGAGTCACCTAAACACTGGGAACAGTAGGACATTTAAAAAGGGCCTAAGGGGCTTTTTTCGACCAGAAGGTGGAGGAACCTTAAAGTGATACTCTGGGATGGGACAAGTTGGGTCCTATCACAAGGTTTAGGGCAGAAATTACCCCTACAGCAGTGTTTTTGTGCAGCAGAAGCCCAGAGCGCTCGAACCAAACACCCCCTTCCTGCTCCTCTGCTGGTTTCCTCTGCACTCAGACGGGGCCATATTTTTACTTCACCAAAAACACAAATAAACAGACTCCCACCGAAAAAGTCTGATATCGGTCTGCATTCACGCTGTATTTAGAGAATTTTCAGCGCGTTACTTTCACACAAAAACACCGCTAAATAAGGCTCTAGTTCTCATCGTGTCCCTTCGTCCTGGCAGACTACCTGTGTTTGTTTATATCTGGCACGCCGCGCGTGCGGACTGATACATTAAGCAGTTAGCGCCTCGTAGCCAGCTGTGGCTCTGCAGCGGAGGTAGCGCTGTTTCACGCCACGATGAGAACTAGAGCCTTATTTAACGGTGCACAAAAAAACAGAAACATTCCCAGGAACTACATGGATGTTTGCATTTCCAATGCAAGTCAAAGGTAGATTACGAATAGCTGGCCAGTATTGTATGGGAAAAAAAGATGCAATTGTAACACATATTCAGACCAGAAGAGGGCAGTAAGATAACAACGAAGGCCGCTCAAGGTGACACCACAGAAGAAGAAGAAGACGACGACAGGTCAACATATGCAACACCAAAGCTAGCCTGGTCAAACAAGCACGCACAGTGACTGGCTCTCGTCTCAAGACAAACCTGGAACCTGTGGTTTACTGCTGTAGCATACACTTACCATAAGGATGGCGAGTATCAGTAACAGGCCCATACAGGCCTTGTTTCAATGTATCAAGTAGTTGTAATGGCTGCCAGTCAAGGCCAAAAAATATTTGAGTCGCATAAGTTCTCCTTGCCAGTAGTTGGCGCCACACTGCCGCAGTTTGACACCACAGCAAATCATCAACTTTTATTTATCATCCGACTCCACTCAGATTTTTTTTACCACAAAGACTCAGGTTGCACAACGGCACCGCTCCTTATGGAGGTATTATGACTGCCAAACCGTACTCCATATACAGTCAGGAAATTGTATTATACAACCAGACCAGTGGATGTCAGTAAGAGGGAGACAAGGGACAACAAAGATGACATCATAGAAGGTGACAGAAAGGCCGATGACACTATTGTTGGCTTGTTTGCAAAGAGCAGATTCAGCCTGTGCTGGTTTTCATGGTCCTTTAATGCACAGCAAATGGATTAGTTGAGTCAGCACAGGGAAGGAGACAAACACTGGTGACAAAGCAGATCCAAAACATCCAGGATGCTGGACTAAAAGCTGGGAGACAGATTTTAAAAGCCATGGCAGACATCCATCTGTGTTTAGGTTTAAGGAGTGAGTGTTGTGTCATTGCAGACGGGGTTGGAGTGAAAGCAATGTAGGTACTCCACCAAATGAGAGAATTCAGTATTGCACAGACCCTGCACACCGGAGTTCCTGGACCATGAAAAGCCTTCCATGCAGGGGCCTTTTAGGGGAAAGATTAACTAACCTGGGACTAAATGTAGACGTTTGCACAGAGTTACAGGTACTTTTATAGGCACCGACCAAATATTATTTGTAGTATCAAGTCAAGTCACATTAAATGAAACAGTACCATGTTTCAGTACCTAAACATATCTTTGTGACTGTGAGGGAAGAGTAGGCAATTTTACATGGACGTAACTGAGCATTACAAGTTTATATATTAAGAAACAATTGAGCTGAAACTTTGAGATTTTGTTATTAAACAAATTGATATCTATTACCACATAGACACACCAAAGTACAGAAAATTGGGACCACTGAGTACCAATACTGATTGCCAGTTGTTGGTACTTTGTTTCAAATGTGAAAGGTATCCATCCCTACCTACAGATGACAAAACATAACTGTTGTGATCTATCCAAACCGGGAAGGGTAAGGTGAATAGGCAGAACATCATTTCCTGCACGGATGTTGTTGTCATATTTTTCAGCGATGCCAAACTTTATTTGTACATTGTGTGATCAAGGCATTACATCAGTGTAGCCTTTAACTCACCAACAAAGTTTTAGACATCTGTAATGAACAAGAAGTTTGACGTGTCACTAAAGCTAAAGAAGGTGAAGGCTGAACTGGAACGTGGATGTGGTCGCAATGGGAACAAGCAAAGAAAATTAACCAGTAGCATGGAAAGGAAACGTTCAGGACAGTGTTTACAGAGAAAGGCAGACAGTATTGTGTGATCTTGATACAGTGAGTTGACAGACAGCTTTTGACTCGGTTACTGTGTATGGGAAATTAAAAAAAAAAAACATTAAGTGGTGTGTGTGTCACAAAGGTCACTCAGCTGTTTTTCCACTGGAGCTTCAAAAAGAGAGTTCCTATATCCCATAAAGAAATGTAAAGGTGAAAATAAACACCTGTACTCTTCTATTTCCTGTTAGTCTGTGTGAGAGAAGACAGCGTTTATACTCTTTTCTGACCTGTTTGGCACTAATTTCAATTTCTAACTCTGGGCTGAAAAACAAACTGCAGCAAACACAAACAAACAAACTTGAAGTAAAGCCAAACAGTTCGACTTTCGCTGAACACGGCCAAGAAAAAGAACTCAACACAAGCACGACAAGACAATTCTTCAAGTTTGTTTACTAACCAATTATCAGATACGTAGCATACAATTAATAACTCATGTTTGTGCATATTAGACAAGACTATGTCCAGGTTTTTTGGTGCTAGACAGTAAAGGTGGAAAAACTTTTTAAAATATTTTGAAAAATGTACATACTGTGGGGTTAAATTAAAACAATTTCCTTCATTTTGTATTTGTGAATCTTGTAAAAGTTGATCTACAGCCTCTGTGACTAACTGTTCTCTTTTACAGATCAAATATCATTTTGTGAAGCATCTTTGGTGTCTCATAAAGATGCATGATCTTATTTATCTTACCTTTCATTACTATTAAAACATTAATTGTTTGTCTGTGTTCAGTAAGTATTTCTGTACCAGCTTAATGTGCAGGTTAAAATTCAAAGTAACAAAACTAAAGGCTCTTTGAAGACTTGAAGTTTGGTATTGGCTGGCATCTGTAGTGTTTTTCTAGGATAAGGACTCAGTTTCCCATGAACACCATCACCCACTGTCATAAAGATGTCACTCTTGTCACTCACAGTTGAAATACACCAGATGCGTCTCCAGTCCGTCTCTGCTCCATTACAGCATAGTTTTGAAAAGCAGATTGTTTTTTTAACTCTACTTTTCTTTGTTCAATACAACTTTCCTGGGATGTAAAGGTACACAGTAATGTATTTATTTGTAGTTACATAATATAATAACAATCTTCACAGCCCAGTGCTCTGAGACGTGTGTGTAACATGTCACGTTAGTGAATCCTGGTTATGTCCTACCAGAGCTCATCTACCAACTCCAACCTCACCAATCAGAGCTAACGTAACCTCACTCTTCATTTTATTGATGGACTGTCAAGTTTGAACAGACCACTGCAGAATAACTGATGACTGTGGGTTGGAATCAACATTAGCATTAACAGTTTAAACCGTGTTTTAGCTTGTGCTCTATCACTCTCCCGTTCAGCTTTCTTCTGCATTTCTGTCCTTTTTTTGGTCTGACAGTTAGGCCCCTGTGTCCATCATTACTACAAAATAATGCTGCGTGTACTCAGAAGTAGGAATTTCTAAGTTTGGGAACGTCCAACAGGAATGCCCTCGGAGGTCCTACTTTCTGACTCTAAAATCTGAGCTTCCACACCACACCGAGCGCCGCCCAACACAGCGCAGGGCAGCGCCCACAACAGCTGGATACCTTGGATCACAAGATCACAGGAGAACCACATGTTCCTGCAGGAATCCCCCCATGACAACATACTTTCATGGTAATTAATCAGTATGTTGAGCTCAACCGGCCCTCTCTAAACTTCAGCTCCTTCAGTCCATGCCTTCTCCTTATTGCTGGTGTCCTTATAGAAAGAATGTGTTGTGTTGTAGAGAGTTAAGAAATTTCTTACCTGCAAGATTAACTATTCCTCCTCCAAAACGTCAGATTTCCTCTGGATCTAACCTACTTACTACGTTTACATTTCAAACTTGTGTAGTAGCAGAAAATGATTGGAAAAGTGGCTTAAACACTGTGAGTGAAATTAAAATGCTGTTATTCAGAAGCAGCAACCACTAATGCTAAGTTGTCGTTTTATTTTCCCATATTGTCATAAATATCGTTATCGCTAATTTCCTTAAAATATTGTGATATAATTTTGAGGCTATACCACCCACCCCTACTGTCGATCTATGTGTTATTAATAGATTTGTGTTCTCCACAATCACAGATGCTAAGAAATATGAATAGGCAATTATAAAAGCAAGATATTTATAAGATCACTTGGAAATTCCTCGCAGGGCGTTTAGCTCTTTTTGGGTGCCCAAGATTTACTTTTTCTGTTGCTGCAGATTCTTAACAGGTTGTTTTTTTTTCTAGTATCGTATGAAAGTCCACAGCTGCAGTAATGGTGACAGTCTACATGGATTATATTAGAGGTAGACCGATATATCGGTCCGCCGATATATCGAGCCGATATTTGGACATTTGTCTCTATCGGCCATCGGCCGTATTTTCTTTTAAAAAGCCGATTTTTGATCCGTTGTATAAAATGACGCAATTTTTGATCAGGCACAAAAAAGATGAGCACCTCAAACTTGTGGAACCACTTGGATACATTACATACTTTTGTTCAAATTATATTAATAAGTTTACATTTCTTTTTTGACATTTTAAGAAGTGTGAATGTTTACTACTGTTTGTTACATTGTGTGTTTACTCAGACAAAATATTTCATAGTTTTGAAAGCTGAATAAATGTTCAGAGGACTGGACACGACTTGTTGTAATAGATTTCTTTTAGATGCTCAGAAATTGCTGCGTTTCACAAAAATGTGATAAATATATATTCATTTAACAATCGGCCTGAATATCAAATTGGAAAAATCGGCTATGCATATCGGCATCAGCTGCCCAAATTTGGAAAGCATCGGCATCGGCCCCCAAAAAACCCATATCGGTCGACCTCTAGATTATATGTCTGAGAATGGCTGAATGAAAGTTAGTTTGTTAATAAAATTAGGTATATAAAGTGTATGTTTGGCCAAGACAAACAAAACATCAGTGAGAAGAGATCAGTTCTTTGTCTCATCAAATAGAAAAGCATTGGTAGTTGAGTTGGTAAAGACTTGGGTCATAAGGGGGGCTTGATCTTGGTATTGATGTCACGAAACTATTTGATTTCCATTCCTAAATATTACGTAAAATTTGTTTTGATGAGTGTCTTATCAAACTTCACTTTAAAGCCCTTTAAGGAGCACAGATTCACTTTAAAACCTGACTTTCAGAGACACTCATGAACTCATGAAGTATTTTCACTTCCTGTTGAGCAACCACAAAGTTTTGACTTCTTGTTAAAGAAGTTATTTCCAATCAGAGTGATGATGTTATTGTGTGAAAGCATGTTTGTTGATGCACAGAGGCGTTCATCACATAAAAATGACATGATGCTGTAGCATTTGTGCATGTCACAGTGAAAATCAGCATGATAACCATTGCAGCACACACTTATTCAATTAGCAAGGCTGACATGGTCGTCAAATCGTCCACAGTCCATTTCCAGAATCATATGAGGAGATCAAACTGTGGTAGCTCGTTGCTGTTGTTTATTACATTTTCAGTTTGATATAATTTATCATCACAAACACTTCTTCATGCATTAAGAGGTTTTATCAATGTATTAATTTCTTGTTTTATAATTCCTGAACAAAAACTGTGAAGTGAGACACAACCGTGTCAGCGAAGTCAACCCTGGTTTCTCATCTTCTCTGCTCTTCCTCTCAGCGCTGGTGACCAGCTGCAAGAGCTCCAACCGTCTGGGCTGATGTACATATTCATAACCAATCACATCTGTCACAGTCACAACAGTCTCCGGGGTCAGATCAAGGCACATTGATATTTCATGTGGCCTATTTCTACAGAGCATGTCACAAATTATACAAATTTTCATATCCTAAATGTAGTCTGGTTGAGAATTAGAGCGGTCATACTTCTTAAATTTTTCATCTCAGATATCGAAATAAATTGCACAGTGGTTGGGAGTTGCATTAGCTTTCTACAGAGGAAGCTATAGCAGGCAGGGAGTGACGGCGTGACCCTAAATGTCCTGTTAACTGTCATCCACACAATCACAGTTTGGCGAAGTAGCCCTTCCAGGGTCAATTCTCACTGTTATGGCAAATGACAAAAATATGGTAATATGCGTATTGAGATCAGAATAAGCACCTCCTGGACCAGCCGGAACAATGATCTCACCCTGACCCTGATGTTTGTCGACTCAATTATCCTTCTATCTCCACATTTGGTCTGTACACTTGGACTACTTATTTGTCCTGTGTAAGAGATGAAAGCGAGCGAAAAGTGTGAAAAGCGAGGGTAAAAATGAGGGATGGGGAGCGAGTCAAAGAGTTTCATTTATAAGAGGAGGGAGGTATTATGAGCACATTTATCCAAAATTGGAAAATAATGAAGAAAGATTAAAGCCCTCCCAGTATTTTAGATGTTCCAAATGGACAACCAGTCCTGTCGTCGACAATGGACCACAGAGAGTTCCAGACACTATTATGTGCCACAAATGAGACAGTGACAATGTGAAAGCCTCTTTGGAAGATAGAGGGGAAGAAACTTGAATAAGGTCTACTTGGGCACATCCCCTTTTATACATTTTGTGTGGTGGTGACAAGACAAGAGATAAGCGCTAACTGTCTTAAATGAAGTAAAAAGTGTAAAGAGGCTTTCACGTCGCCCATTTGGACTCTAATTATACTCCACCTGCAACTGCAGCAGCTCCCTCCAGGCAAGTCACGCTGACCCCTCAGGCTGCATTCACATGGACTCACACGGACTCACATGGACTCACGTGGACTGTGAAGTAGGGCTGAATTTTTCCACAATGGATGGGATAAAATATAGAAAATAAAATCACTTTGTTTTTATTGTTTTATGCAATGATTATAAATTCATGTCGCTGTGAACAGCTTTAAAGAAATAGACCATTTTTTTCTTTTGAAGAAAAGTTGTGTTAAAGGTCAATAGCACACAGAGGATCCTATCAGCTTGGGCCCCTCCATTGAGAAACCACCGATAACTGATATTTGAAGCTGATGTTCAATTGCAGTCAAAGTGAAAATATTGGCACAAAAAATTTTGACCAAAACAACTCCAACACTTGACTTCATTCAATTCCCTTCAAGCATGGGTTTATTAAACAGCTCCCACGCTAAGCAGAATGTTTTATAAAGTTAAATGAAAACTTAAAAAGATGAATAACTAAAGTTTTTTACAGTAAATAAAGTTTTCCAAAATTTCTATGTTACTGCAATAAAACTGGACAGAATTGAGTTTGTGTTGAGTTTTCACATTTTGCTAACCTGCCACTTATCTGCCAGGCATGGCATTGCAGGCTTCAGAGGCGATCGCTTTCCGTTTGGCCTCTTCGTATGGACAGAGATTTTTCTGTGGTGTGGACGGAGATTTTTTTTTAAACGAGGACAAAGATATCTGATCAAAAAAATATCCATATACGTGTGGTTCAGGCCTTAAACAACCATCTAGGGCTTCCATAGTGTAGACAGGGTGAAACTCTGTGCAGAGAAGCATCAGAGCCAAAACAACACAGTTTTGAATGGGTTTCATTTTAGCCGTCGATATGCCCTAAGATGCCAAATATCAACCTACATGATCGGCCCAGCCAATAATCGGTCTATTCCTAAGACAGAGTCAATTCTTAAGCATAATTCAGCTCATACTAACATAACTCAAACACCAATGTGGGTGTTGGTGTAACTTCAGTTTAGAAAACTTTCAGCACTTGACTTCAGTGTCAGGCAGTTTGCCGTGTGCGCCATTCTTTGGTATAACACATACAGGACAAGGTCCTCAAAAGTGATTGAACAAAGCATCCTCCACTTTTGAGGTGTCCTTTTTTTTAAATAAGAGCTCCTGTGCTGCTCTTCCACGCCAAATGTATCACTTATTATTAATATTTCTGTTTAAAATGTTAAGAAAGGCTGTTTGTTCAGCATGCTGACAATCCTCTGCTCTGAACCCCTCACAACAGCCGTTTCAAACATTACAATTCAGACTAATAGGTGATGTTTTTGAGCTGTCTTAGCTCATAAAAAGGCAAAAGCATGACTATCAATTTCACTGTTTTACAGCCATTTAAAAACTCCTCACAGAGACTTTAATGGAGTGTTTTTTAAGAATACACCACAATATAAACAACAGATTACAGTATAAATCATATGTCATAAGGGATATTTTAGTATCCAGCCCAAAGCTGAGAAAAAGTCATTTTTTGCATCTTCTCCATGATTGTTGAGGGAAGCAAATGAAATGTTGATGACTCATCCTTTCCTCTGAACTCTTTACAAACATCCTAATCAACACAATAATATTGTACTTAAGTCTCTTTGCATGACATGCATGGCCAAGGGCAAGCTAGCAGTTACAGGTCAACACCATGAAGTGCAAAACATAGAGACAGTCTCAGATAGTGGCATCCCGGATAGTGGCATAGTGGATATCTTAAAAACAAAAGCTTAAGAAGCACAAAAATTGCAGGCTCTGTTTTATAAAGGCTGACCCAGCCTAACTTCTGATAAGACCAACCCAGGCACAACCAAAGTCAGTGTAGGGGGCCAGCTGAGGCCCAAAGTTCAAGGCCCCAAACTTTTATCCTATGATGTACTTATTATGTCACTGAAATTAATCATGTCTTAAATGATGTGTTTGTTTACATTTTCTGTCAAGAGCACAAACAAAACCAAAGTATATCTAGTAACGTCACTCTAAACTACATTTGGACTGTGTATAGGCTACTTGTACAAAGCTAAAGCTCTGTTCATTCTGCAGGAACTCAACAACCTTTACAGCTGACGTCTTTAAATGAATGGATTTATCATGATGAGAAAATGTGAGAGTTCAAAAAACACATTAGAGGACAAAAGCGTTAAAATTGAGCAGAAAAGACAAAAATCTTTGCATAAAATAGCTCAGAAAGCAGGATAAGAAACATTTTGAGCTAAAAATGTTGTTTGCAGTAAAGGTGGGGGAGCTATTGAATATACTCGATATATCCTGGGTTGTTGGGCATGAAAAGTATAAAATGACTACATCCCAACCATGGAGAACAAATAGACACGTAAATGTTTTCAGACATCGGAATGTAATTCTCTTGTGCTGTGTGTTTTTATAATGGGGAGAAGGGAAAACAGTTGCTTGTGTGTCTCATCAGTTGTGGGTTGTGGGTTCTTGGGGCTTGTTTTCTGAAATGTAGTTGCTTATTTGGGCTGTCTTTACTACCTGTTTAATCCTTGCCTGATTCTCTACTGGCTCTCCAAAACAAGAAACGAATGCTGCATGTTCTTGAGTTTCACTTTCGTTTCTCTACGCACTCCACCTCTCCCCCGCTTGCCATTCAGTCACAGCTCTCAGCTGTGCATTGCTCGATGCATGGTAGAAAGGATCTTTGTTTGTCTGAATACCAAAATACTGCAAGCTGCGATGTTTACAGAAAACAGGGAACTAAAAATATGTAACTACATAAAGTTTGGTTCTAAATAAAGGGTTAATCATACTTCACCTGATTGTAATTTTCCCCTTTTTGCATGCCTTTTTTAAAAATCAAACTGAAGGGTGTACTGGTGTCATTTTATGCATCAAAAGGGTTAAATTAAACATTCATATAGCAGAAATCATACTGTCAAGATATATATCTTGTATCGTGATATAACCTAAAAATATCAAGATATTGTTTTTTCGGCTCTTGTTTGCAGGTCAAAACAGACTATGAAAAACAATCCTGATAAAATCCAGATCCTGATCCTGCCATAAAAACATCCTGACATATTTTCCACATATCGCCCCCTAATGGAGAACATTTTTCTTGGTCAGAAGCAGTTTGCTGATGTTCACACAGCATGTAACACTGCAGAAAACAACAAGGTTACACACTGTAGTTAACAAATAGGGCGTTGGTGTGTAACTTTTAGGATTAATAAATATGTCAGTAAGAGCTGCTGGCCCTTGGCCATTTTTTACAAAATCAAATGTGGCCCTAGCAGTTGAGTTGTGCCTTGAGCTCCTTGGTAAAAAGCTACAGCACGTCTCTCAATTAACTCGCTTTGCTCCCAATATAAGAACCTTATGTCTAATGTTTTTATCCTCAATTTTGCCATCTTTCTTCAGCTTCTCGAAACAGTCATGGGAAAAAAAGCACCAAAAGATCCTGAATGAACACTTTGACTTTGAATGTGATTTTATTTAGCTGCTGCCTCGCCTCAGTGACCATTTTGCTCTTGTCCGCTGAATAAAATACAGATTGGTTGTTGACAATTGCTTACTCTATGCAAACATTATTCCTGCTTTCCCTGCAATATGCAGAACCAACACACAAACAAGCTTTACTGCAGCTGGTTCAGTCCTGTCACAGCCCTTGTTCATTTAAAAAAGTGAAAAATACCAGGCGTTATTTCTGTTTTTCACCGCACCTTTCCACTGAATCAGCTCCTGTTAACCGTGTGTGCAGGTTTCAGCTTCACATGACAGGTGAAGCATTTTGTTCAGCGGAGCCAGATGAGAACTACAGCCCCCATCACCTCAACCTAAGCTGGGAAAATACAGACAACCAGGTCACAGAAATTCTGTCACAAGTTATTGGGCACCTAAGAGTGTGGGAAATCCTGTGGTGCAATATTATTCTCTGTAAATCTCAAACTGTGAATAACACAAGCCAAGCAATTTAAGCAGGAAGGTCATAGCAAAGTAAAGCAGGAAAATTGCCGGGGAAAAAAAGCAGGCTTTCTGAGAGAGTGAAATAGATGAGAGATGAAGGGAGATGAAAAGTTGACGGGCAACCCAGGCAGGTCTACAAAAAGTAATGAATATCCCTTGGTGTGGAGCGATTTTGAGGAACTGTCATTCTGAATGAAGTGAGATAAAAATTATATTTCGCTCAGATAAAAAAACCAACCAATACAAAAGCAGAAAGGACATATGTCTGCCTGATGCTGCCCTTAATCCAAGACAAGGCCTGACAGCCCGCGCCATCAAATGTCAGAGCGACTGAAGCATCAAAACAGAATGATTATACAACACACAGGGCCAAAATAAAAACAGCAGAGCATTCAGGAAACACACACAAACACTTTTATTTATGGTCACAGAGTGGAACGCAATCTTTGCTCATCTCAGAGAACTTCTGGTTAGACTCTTAGTATTCATTATAAGAGAAGGGGATAAATGTGGGGGTCATAATATGGTCTTTTTTGTGATTAATATTTTTTTTGTGTCCTTTAATTAATAAATTAAAAAGCATCAACCTTTTTCTTCTAATTTTCACATTCAAAGACATAAAATGTGGTGGGTTTTTTTCAATATTTATCATTTTCAAGAAGTCAAAAAAGTGTCTTCTTGAGTGGAAATGACCAAAATATAAAGTATATACAAGATGAGTAAAGTTTTATTAACTGATGTTAACTGTTATTAAAGTATAGCTGGTCAATCTCAATCAAGCTGACAGGTGACTGTTATCTTTTGCTTTTGACATAACAAAAAACCTCATCTAAAGTTTTAACTACAACATACAAAATAATTCTTATTTGCGAGACATTTCTGGGTGGGGTTATTTTTATACAGCCTCCAGCTTTCATCTCACAACATATTAGTTATGTCAATGAAATGAATGATGTCTTCAAGGATCTGTATAGTTGAATTTTCTGTCAAGGCCTCAAGCCAAACTAAAGTCTATCTAGTAACATCTCACTAATCTACATTTGTGTGCATAGGCTACTTGTATAAAGCTATAGCTCTGTACATTCTGCAGAAACTCAACAACTCTTACAGCTGACATCTTTAAATGAATGTTTTAATCATGATGTGAAAATGTGAGAGCTCATAACACACATTAGAGGATGCAAGACAAGATTTAAGTAGGGATGCTCGATATAATCGGCCCAATATCGGTATTGGCTGATAAAAGCTTAAAAACACGTTTATCGGTATCGGCAGATATGAAAATTTCTGCCGATAAGCACAGCTGATAAGGTGCTATTCAGTTAGGATTATTATTAT
The DNA here is from genome assembly GCF_033239565.1 of Halichoeres trimaculatus. Lineage (NCBI taxonomy): Eukaryota > Metazoa > Chordata > Actinopteri > Labriformes > Labridae > Halichoeres > Halichoeres trimaculatus. The sequence goes on along the minus strand of NW_027437182.1, from coordinate 31,830,711 downwards.
TTTCCATCTGAAAAATAAGCTCCTTAAATAAAATGTAGCACTTGATTTATTTACTCTGCAGAGCTCTGTGTCTGTCACCAGGTTGTTACAGTAGCTCTAAAATAATCAAATGTAACTTGGTTATGTTTAAAAATGCATTGTACATTTAAAGTTCATGTGATCTAAAGAAATTATTTTTCTGTATTTCAATACTGAATGTCTTGAGTTTGAAAAAATAATACATTTCTTATTAATGGTAAAATCTAATGTTTTTTGTCTTGTTTTATGTGTGTTTCTTAAACAAGACTGTCACAATAAGAGTAACATAAATTCCAATACAGGATAGACTTAGCTTTCTTTACAGTGAAAAAAACAAACAAACTTGTGATTATCGGTATCGGCCAAAAGGGGTTTCGATATATCGGCATATCGGATATCGGCAAAAATCCAATATCGTGCATCCCTAGATTTCAGTTATGAAATGTTGCAGAATGGACAAAAATCTGCATAAAAATAGTTCAAAATGCAGGATAAGAATTATTTAGGTCTAAAAATGTTGTGTTTTCTTGTGTTGTAAGTCGGTTCAGACAAAAGCGTCTGCTAAATAAAACTGTGGAAGTGATTTCAAGTCAAATAGTTTGAGTATGAAAAACAACCCTGATCCAGATCCTGATCCTGCCATAAAAACATCCTGACATATTTTCTCCATATCGACCCCCAATGGAGAACATGTTCCTTGGTCAGAAGTAGAATTTGCTGATGTTAACACATCAAATAACACTGCAGAAAACTGACCACTTGTGATCAAGAGACACCAGAGTTGCAGGGGATGTTTGATTTCATCAGTCTGTGATGATGGAACAAGGATGATTTTTGACTTTCAAAGGCGTTTCACCACCTCCCATGTTTGGAGCCACTGCTGTAGACAACTTAAATCTTGCCCACCTTGTTAAACTGAGGAGTTATAGTTATTCAGGCAACAGCTTCAGCAACAAAATGTTTTCACAACAGTAACTCTGGGAGAGTAGGAGAGCTTCTTCATGCTGTTACATTTTCTAGAATATGAGTTTTTTTTTCCAACCTATTTTTTTTCCTCCGTGAGGACTCCTAATGCATCCAGCAACATGTAGTTTCAATGCAGATGTGTAGCCCTTCCGATACTTAGATGTGTAGCCAGTCATTTGTTTTCTGAAACTCAAGTTTTATCAATCAAACCAACCGCCAAAAGGTTTGTTTAACTCATGTCATACCACTGCTGTTTTTAATGATATAACCTGTTATGGTGATAGTGATACACCGATGCAGTTCACATTTTAGATGATACGCAGGTGCTGCCTGAGAGGCTGCTTGTTGCAGCAGCTCTCTCTTTGTTTTTGTTTTTGTCTTTGTTTTTACTTTTTTCTTATTTTCTTATTTATCTTTGAATTTGGAGACACTTAACATTTTTTGTCTCATGGTAGCTTTGTTTACACACAAGATTTCATCTGTTAGCAGCCTGTAGCATGTTGATGCTAGTTGGTGCAAGGGCTGGTGTTCTCTTCGAGCTGAGGAGAGGGAGTCAAGGACGACGTGCTGGTGCTGCAATGTGAGCTAGGAAGAGATGACATTAACCTGATGGTTGAGCTAGCCGTGCTAACCCAGCAACAGAGGGAACACCAGAAGGCAGAGTAGCATCATGCTATACACAGACATGGCTAACAGAGCTAACCCTGGACACAGATGCCACAAGGAAGAACTTCTGTGAGCAGACAGGATCCAGGAGACAGAGACTGAGCAGACTGGTGAAGAAGCTCAGTCCTGGACCCTGTGGAGGTGACGGCTGATTGGAGAATGATGTCTCTGATGGACTTTTTCCTAGTTGACACTTTTTATATTATTTTATTTATATATAACCTTGAATGTTTTGCACTATATGCTGCTGTAGAATTTCCCTTCGAGGATTAATAAAGTATCTAAAGTATTCCATTCTGCTCTAAAGTGTGTCTTTTACACCAGACTATGTTACTTCCTGTACTTTTTTAAAGACTAAAGGACTAAGGAAAGTGTCTCCAAGAGTTAAGCTGTCACTGGTTCGCTACCTTGAGTTGTTTTTCAAGTGTCAAATTTTCCTTCAGGTGTGCACAAAAGGCGTGGGCGGAGAGGAACAAAAACAACCTGCGAATCATTGATCACCCTTTCAAATAAAACGGAGAGCTGAACTGAGATCATGCTGAATGCATATTCAAGACAGCCAGGACACAATGTGGAAGAAGATCTCAACTTCAGCTCTCTTTGGATGATGTTCTCAGCACTATTTCTTTTGCTAAAGGAAGAACTATGAGACAAAGTGTGTCATTGGTCGATCATTCATTACATGTTCATTCTGTATTTTGGATTTTAAAAAAAGGATTAAAGAAGGGCGGCTGTCGCAGGAAATTGTAAACGTCTAAATCGAACCTGATGTTCAAGGTTATGTCCTGAGTTTTGAACGTGGCTTAATTGACTACACGAGCATCAGCTTTACATTTTGCATGGCAGCAGTTAGCAGACAAACACGTGGGTATCCATGAATTCAGACAAACTTTTATCCCCTACCTCCCTTCCTTTTATCAATTCAGCTCCTTTTGTGAGCACAGAATGAACTGAGCAGCCATTGATTTTGCCTTGTGTTGTAGAAAATAACGTGTCCTTCGCAAAAGAATACAGTCATGCTTCTCATTCCAAAGTCTTAATGCTTTTCCCTTGAATAAATCATCCACATCTATTGACTCCCTTTCATTTTGCAACACAAGCCCACCATTCAGACAGAAAAGAAAAGAGTCTGAATTACTTCAAGCTGGAGAGTTACCTTGCATAGAGCGGAATTAAAGACCATTTGCCAATATTGTGGATCAACTATGCCGGGTATAAAAGCTGCATTCTTGTGTTACCTGGCTGGGGAATAGAGCCACAATGGACTTCAAACAAGGACCAGTGCACAATCCGCAGACTGATTTTTTACTTGAGGGACCTTGGACTTTTTACAACAAACATTTTCCAGCAAAGCGAACATAAAGGGAAGTGTCTGAATGTGCTGTTGTATTAGCCTCTTGCCCTTTGTCAGGAAGAATGTAGGCTGTTCACTGTACGTCAATGCATGACCTCAATCTCATAATTTATCATTGTGGCACGGTACAGTATGAAGCTCCTTTTGGAATCGCTTGTTGTGCATTGTTCACGAGCTGTTTGCTTTGGTTTATAACTGGAAAAGTTTTCACATTCTGCTGCACCTCACATGCCCTCCTCTGGTTCACAGAGTTTTCTGACACAGAAAAGCTCCAAACCACCCTAGACAAGGAATTAATGACGCCCAAACCCTGAGTGGAGGGAAGAAAACGATTGCTCTAAACGTTTTTTCATCCAGGGAAAGTTTCAGCTTCTTTTAATGTCAGGTGTTTTTTTTTTTTTAAAGAAGGAGTCAAACAGAATGTAAGAGCCTGATGTTTGTGGGTTTCATTGTCAGTACTGTAAGCTGGCTGACTATCCCTGCTGCTCTTTAAGGTGCCCACACTCCTACCTGAGTGACACTCACTTGAGCTCTGCTCCAGTCTCTAGCCCCTCTAACAGCAAGATAAGACTCTTATCACCTCCAAGAGTGAAGATTTGGCCTCAATCCAAGAGAACCAACGGAGCAGGAAAACCACTGTCTAGACACTTAAGGTGAACTAAAAGCAACAATGCTCTGTTTGACAGGAAATACTAAAGGGCTGTCGCTGAGGCACGGCACACCGAGGAGGCTGTAGTTCAGACAATGTCATTGTGCCAGAGCGCCTCACCAAATCCTCTTTCGTGCAGTCATTTTTCATCACCGACTACCATGAACCCTCTGCTGGACAGGGGAGGTGAGAGCCCACCAGTTACCCAGGAACACGCCGTCTGAAGGGTTAATTGTTCCGCTTTGGATCAACGTGTTCGACATACACCAGGAGACAAAAGGTGACGTGCGTGTTAAACTGAAAACAGGTGAAGTACTTTCAGTTTGACTCATAAACAGCCTTTAACTAAGGTCTGTGAACAAACTGAACTCAAGTCTCAACTCATAAGAAGACGAACTGAAGCTTGTAATGTTTACACTGATTGTTGCTGGCTAACACAATACAACCTTTTTTGATGTGCTTTTGTTTGCCTAATACAGCATAAACCTGAGAGCAGGTGTGTGAACAATGCTGTCTTCTTGAAATGAAATGAATGAAATGAAAATGAAATGAATGAAATGAAATAAAATGAAAAATACTTTATTTATCCCAAAGGGAAATTCAGGATTGTAGTAGTTTAGACTGCGTAAATAATAATAATAATAATAATTCTTGTGTGTCTTTTTAGATGCACACACAATACAAACAAAAACAAATCATTTGTGTAGTTTGACTCAACATGAAAAGATGATGAAGCCACCTTGACATCACCAATTCATCTGAGTGTGGCATCCTGACCTTTGACATCCTGCTCTTTGTTGACTCACACACTCTGCTGAGAGTCACATGTGCTGAACCAGAACAGAGACACCAGCATCTTAATGTTGCTTAAATAAAATTAACAAAGCACTTAATCACTGCTTTGATTAATTTGCCCTTCATGTTGACATAAAAAAAGACGCCTAAACCACGAGGCAGAGATCTGAAAACAAAGTTCCTGTGCCATCTCATCCGTCTATCACTGTGTTGTGGTAAGGTTGGTCTTAAAAACAACGCTGAGCTCTGAGAGATAAGAGCAGCTGCGGGTCGCAGCATGCAGGAACACGAGGCTGTTTGTGAAACCTAACACCTCCTCAGGTAACAACACACCTGATTTTTGTCTCTTCTTCCTTTTGATGAAATAAAAGGCTTTAAACTCAGACTGAATCATCACCTGGGTGTATCAAGGCACAAAGCTCACAACATTAAATGAACAGGTCTGCACCATAAACTATCACAGAATATCACAAGAAGATATAACGCTAATTTAGACAAATGTCTAACAAAGTCATAATGTTTTAATTACTCTTTCACTGAAAGCCTCTAACACCTTAACAGATTCAAAATGTGAATTTCTTTCAGTTTGGGTTTATCGACAGATATTCACCATCCTTTGAATGTCCAGTATGGGGCCAGTATTGTAGCAAAACTATTTACAAATGTGTATTTCGATCTGTGTGAGTTACCAGATCCACAAATTTGTAAAGGAAATCTGTCTGTGTGTAACTACTAGGGATGGGTACCTTTCACATATGAAACGATACAGTACTGATGCCCGGTACCTGGCAATCCGTACCGGTACTCTACGGTACCAATTGTCGGTACTTTTTTGTGCTTGTTAGGTGCTGATACAGCAAGTCAATAAGAGCACTTGCTTTGGTAGCTCCAAAATCTGTTAACACACTTGGACACATTTTTTGTGCCTTGTACATCTCATCAAAGGTTGCGGACCCAAATGGCACCCGTTTTGTAGAATGACCCATTAGTCTCCAAACTCCAGAAAAGAAGCTAGATTTGTTGCTAGTTGCTATTTTGTATAAGAGGTAGCTTGAGGGGTCTGAAAACTCTCTTAATATGGCCTCAGCTCTATTTGAAATACCACTCTTTGATCTTTTTTGAAATTGAACGATTCCTCGAGGCGGAGAAAATTACTCGAATAGTTTTTGTAATTGAGTACCTTAAATCATTCGAGGCATCGTTTCAGCTCTAAAAAATATCAATTTGTTTAATGATGTATTTTTTTGTTTTTCAATTTGACTTATTTATTCTTTAATATATAACCTTGAAATGATGTGTTCATGTCCAGCATGGAAAATCGTCTGCTCTTCCACTCCCTCACAGTGACAAAGATGCATTTAGGTACCTAAACATGGTACCTTTTGATTTTTCATGAATCTGTACCTGGTACTTTTGACAGACTTCGGTCGGTACCTATAAAAGTATCTAATTCAGTACCCATCCCTAGTAACTACATCCTCAAATGTGAAAACAAAATCTGCTTGTGTGTAAAATAAACTGTGTGTGTAGTCAGATCCACGTATATGTAAAATAAATCTGCAGCTGTGTAAACTGATCTGTAAGTGTAGACGGGTCAGTAAATACATTCATCACTATGGAGGTGTGTGGTCTGTGAATATCTGGCCACTACATTAGATGTGTTCTCACACGTGACTTTTGCTTCACTCCTGCCTCGGAAGAGGAAAACATTCGTGCAGCGATTTGTATCTGTGTTTGGAGACTTGTCTGTGAGCTTCCATGGCGATACAACTTTAGACCACCAGGGGATGCAAGCACCAACAATACTGGTCACCTCTACTGTTTTTAGCCTAACACACTTGTCATCATACTCAGGCGTGTTCAGACATGTCCCATCTGAAAGACAAGACCTCCCACAAATTAGATCAAGACTTTGAAAGACCTTTTGAGAAAATAATTTTTAAAATTTAATGATTTTGTTGATATCTGTTGATTATTTTGGCAGCATACTATTGGCCATGTGATAACCTGAAAATCTCCATCATATAATTAACAGTTGATCTTTCAGTGACGTCTGTAACTGTAACGAAACATTTTTTTAAAGTGTAATTAAGACAAATGAGAAGGTCATTTCACTGTGAAACCATCTTGAATGTGACTTCAAACGTGTCAGGATTTGGACTGTAGTCTGGAGTGAGTCTGAAAGACTGACCAAGAGATATGAGAAAATCCAGAGTGTGACAGAGATAAAGAAGTTAAACTACAAATATCGACAGACGGAAAGAGGATATCAGGTAGAAAGAGCACTAACTTTCATTAAGGACCACAGTACAATCTCTATGTTCTGAATATTTTGTTTACCTTTGGCTTAAAGGAAACGTCTCCAGGTGAGCGGTGAATTCCCATGCTACACATGACCCCTACTGGTCACAGACTCCCTACATTAACTCTCTGCTGTTCATCTCTCCTCTTTTTACCTGCAGAAGTGCTGACACAGTCAAATATCACTCAAGGTGTGTGTACTTCACATTCTCCTGCTGTAATTACGCTCTGTGGGCCTCGCGTAGCATCAACAGATGGAGGAAAACCGCACAGAAATATGGTTACTGATTTTCAACTTGACCGAGCCAAACCTAAAGCAGGACAAATCAGGAGGCAAATTGGATGTTTGCATTTTTTTTTTTTTTTTTTTTTTTAATGTAAGACTTTGAGTTCAGCAAAATTTCACATACCAAGCCTTTTCTGGAGCGTGTGTCGAGGAATATTGTATATCCACTCACATGTGGATGTGCCGCCTCTCATCATTTGATTGAGCCCTGCCAGTCTCCATTGCTGGGGATTCCACAGTCTGCCCGCGCCGTCTGCTGCCAGGGCCCCGAAATCCAAATTGACCCAGACAGACACACGGAGGCTGTTTTTAGCAACAAATATGATAAAGGTTCAAGCTATACATCTCAATTTTCCTCTTTTTTTTTATAATATCAAAACAGGAAAGATAGAGATGAATGCTTCACTGGTCAATTAATTCACACAGAGTACAAACTACTGCCTTATCAATACTCATTACTGCATTAATATGACTCTTTTCTTTAATAAATCTATTAAAAAGAGAAGAGGGACTGTTAGATACACCTGATTTGGATCCATCTGTGTGATTCAATGAGATATTCTCTCTTTACACATTTATATTTAAAGAGTATAAGGTCCATATTCACAGTTTTTGTAGAACTCAGGGGCTTAAAAATCTTCCCAGTTTAATAAGATTTAAATGTTTCTGTTAGACTTAATTATCCAAAAAGTGGCTCTACTTCAGCTGGAAATTAAAGGTAACGGGGAAAAAAAAAGCCTCAAACAATTTAGCTTCTCCTTTTTGAATTCAACACAAACAGAGCAGAAGCTGTACACACAGAGGAAAATACTAATTTCCTCTGTTTCATTATAAAAACATAGAATATGTACCAGATCTGTGAGAGTTCATGTGCTGACAGAGAGAAAGAGCTGCTGCTCTCAGAGTCCAGGCTGATCCTGGCTCAGAAGAACATCAAACTTAAGTCTGCTAATGCCATCTAGTGGAGGGAGGAATATTAACTGGCTGGTTTTTCAGATATACTGTACACTCTTTTAATTTAATGCTTTGATAACATTTATCAAATTCTACCAATGATTTAAAAAACTAAAACTAAAATTAAGTCAATAAGAAAATTCAGGAAATATAAGCAATAAATCAGGAAGTCCTTAAAATTTTAGTTAGCTCTTTTAACACCAGACCATGTGAAAAAGTGAAATGATGATGATCATGTCTGCAGACTATATCAGAAGCCAAATTTCCCATAAAATGCACATCATGTGAGTCAGCCACTGCTGGAGAAAAGTGTTAACTTTTTCAATCCAGTTTATAGAGAAAGACTGGAATTAAGGATTTAATTTGGAAAGCTAACAGGCAGAGGAAAATTCCTCTTTTTATTTTTTAGAATGAAGGGAAAGACAAACTGCAACTTCAGTCCCAAAGAGAGCAGAAAGGTTATTCCTGTGTGAGCGTGAGGCGGGTTCACGATCAGCTGATGCATAATACACTGGATTAACAGCACCGATCATCATTACAGTCTCCACAAATTGATAAAGATGAAGTTTAAATTAAATATTAATCACGCAGAGTGACAGGGGAAACTTCTGCTCGTGCTGACTTTATATACAGGTATAAACACGTAAGTTTACTCCACAGCTCACGGGATATTTATGATGTGACTTGCATTATTAAGCATATAAAGCATAGAGCTAGATGATAACATGTATCTGTAAACAATGATTAATGATCAAAGTAAGCGCAGAATCAATTTTCTTGTGTGTCTTATGTGCACAACAGGTCGGAATTCTGCCGTGTGCAATGAAGAAAGCTGAGAATTGTAAACTGTAAAGACCCGCCCGAGCTCTGTCCTTTATTGGTTTTGACCTCGATATGATCCTACCACGCGTGTGAGTTCTAGTCTGGGCAGTTTTGGCTGCATGTACAAGAGCCCTGTACAGTAAAATTCACATTTGAAATATTTGGGAGAAAAAAAGGTCATAGTTCAAAAGGCATGGCCGCTTTTATTTTGGCGTAGCAGTGTGCCACAAACATTTACATGTAGCAGAAACCCTGAGGTATATTTCACATTGTTGTCTTTTTGGGGGGGTTGACAGACTCAATAAAAAGCCAAAAACCAAGTTGGGTACAGCTACACTGGTGCGACTGCCTCCACATGAGAGCAGGAGGCTGTACTAGGAAGCTGGATTAGTTCTTAGAGAGATAACTTCCTGGATAAGTTTCAGGTTTTCCGTACCACGAATGCGGATCTCTTTTTATCCAGACACGTTGCCCCGGTAACTGATGCTGAACGCCAAACCTGGTACGGAGCAGGTTAAGTTCCAGGATAAGAGCTCACGGGGTGTGACAGACCGCCCGCTGACCAATCAGTTCTCTCGGGCGGGCATGAAAGACCGCTCAGTCACCAGTTTGCTCAGCCAGAGTCCTCTGGTGCGGGACTGCCCCCTGTCTTTTTGGCCCAACATTTTTTCTTATGGGCTGTGAGCAAACAATATCTTACTGATCATCATAACTGAGACATTGTCAGGGAAAAGTAGAAATGTGTGCAAATGGAATCTTTCATACCGACCACTTTGAAGGATGTTTTTATTTTTATTTTATTTGCTCCCACGTCCTTTTTTCCCCACTGCTATTGCATCTACAATACAAACTGCCCATAATGAGCGTTTTCCTTGGGATTTGTAGGAAAGTGGACTCTTTCTAATTATGAGGTTGGATATGATGCTGATCACACACACACTGACTGACAACATGAATGAATAAGGTCCTAACTGGCCGTGTCGTCACATGATGAGATGGGTCTATTAATATCAGCATTTTGGAAATTTACGCATTCACAGATTCGGCAATTTTCACGCTAACCACGCCCATTTTATGTGTGCACACAGATCCCAGCCGGATTCACTTATCGAGTTGATAACGAGCTTCGTAGTAGCAGATCTGGATGACAGATTTGATTTGATTTGATTTTTTTAGGATCCACCATTAGTAACAGCAAATATGCAGTAGCTATTCTTCGTGGAGATCCGGTGAAGTTCAGTGAGTTGTCGCAGAGTTATCCTGGATGACTTAACCCAGCTTTGTAGTACAGGCCCCTGGTGTCAGCAAATACTGATTATTTCAAAATGGCATCAAACCGCCAACCAATGAATCAGCCTGTTTCTAACGCAGAGTGATGAGGAAATGTGTTGGTTTGTAGCTTCCTAAAATCATCCGAACGGTCATTACAGCAGCTAAACTTTGTGAACTCTGATTCGTTACCGTTAGCTAGCTTACAAAAGGTGATTCCTGTCGCCATGATGAGCGCTTCTGTGTCCCAAATATCTGATTAATGTACAACAGTAAAAAAACTCACACGCTGACATCAACACTGACCCCTGTTCAAAGCCATTTGGGGTTTTTTAATCTATCAAAGCCCTGGTTTCAGAGTTTCTCCTTTCAAAACAAAATTTCAACAGGAAAAGTCTTTTTTGCTAAATCCTGCTCCAGTTTAAAGTCATAGAAAGAGAACGTTATCCACACAGAAGAACTTTTTTTAAGGGACATCTGACCCAATCAAAAAATCAGTACAAGGAAATAATCAATCTATTAGCTGATTTTATAATTTTCTGATGTAGGTCATGAAGAGGCCTCAGCGTAAGAGTGAGACTTTTTCAGAATCAATTATCAACTCTTCACACGTCCCTAAAGTAAAGACAAGGCTTCTGTGGAGAGAGCTGTACATTCAAAGGAGTCTTTCCTTGAAAAGAAATCATGTTTTTCATGAGAGAGCACAGGTTTCTCTACCCCCACACATTAATCCCACACAGTATGTGTTGAATTCTGAGTTTGTCACCGGATTGCAAGAGTAAGACATAAAAGGAGACAGAGTGAGACACAGATAACGGGCCACTTGGCTCTTTTAAGTCACAAGATGCAGGAGAAGATGGCAGCAGAGGCAGGTAATAAGACGACACATGCCCAGAGACACAAATCTACCACTCGAATGTTTTTTTCAATTTAAAATCAAAACTGCATTACCTTACGGGCAACCTCAATGGGCAAAGAGATACCTGAGGCCACCTGGATCCCACTCCAAAGAGTTAGCCAAGACAATTTCCCTCAAATCACCTGCTATCTTAATCTGACAGCCAGACTCGATTACATGCCGTAAAAATTGCTTTTCTTGCCACCAGCAGTCGTTGTAAAATTATCTTAATTGTGTCATGATTATGCCTCAAAGCTCTGGTGAGAGCTTTACATTGCTCCTTTCAAACAGGAGAGCTGCACGAGTGGTAGGAGTGCACGTATATCAGCATTCAAGAGGAGAGAGGATGAGAGGGAAATAAATTCATCCCAAAGCTCTTGTGTCTGTTCACGTATTTCATCAATGATGTAAGTCATGTAAGAGGCACTTCCAAAATTCCTCCTATTGAAAGAAGCAGACAGGAGAAAATAACGCTGCTCCAACATCGCTCTTTGGAAGTAGTTCAGTTAAAACATTCACAAACAGGGACCTTTCCATTCCTGCTTTTTGCAGACTGAGAACTGCAGCATAAACATTATATGAACCGTATATCAGGCCTTTTAGAAGAAACTCTTCTGGCTTGAATAGCTGATTTCTTTCCTCATAAAAACTGTACTGATTTTTTTTTATAAACTCAACCGTTTTGAAAGAAATTTGGCAGCGTTTTGAGTGTTAGAAGTACGCTTTTTTTTTTTAAATGGGCGTGGCTAAGAAAACTGAAAGACAAGCTGTGCGAAATAAATGTATAAAGAGAGGTATTTTGGGGGGGGGGGGGGGTGTTATGAAACTTTAACAATAAGATAAAACCCAAAAAAAGCAAACTGCTGCTACATGGCCAAGTAGACCAGTGGTGCCAACATTCCAATATCATACATCTTAAAGGGGACATATCATGCTGATCCCTGATTTAATACTTACATATAATATAATAAATTTGAAAACAAGACCTTTCACCCCCTGAAATTTTAAAAAATTAGATATTGTATTTTTTCTGATATCCTAGAACGAGATTTGATGCCTCTGAAAATAGGTCATTGCCATTTGGCTTCGAGATTTCGACTTTCATGACGACACGAGGATCCTTTCTTTTTATTGGAGTAATCTGATAAAGCAGCTCCTCCTCTGTGAAGTCAGTTAGTCACACAACCACCACCGAGGGATACACCCACCAAGAGCCAACGTATAAACTATACATGTTACAGTACCAGTTTGACTCACCACACTGAAGCGTCCTAAGATGATCTGTGTCGAGGTGGATTTTCTTCTTCCTGAGCTGCAGAACCGTTCGGGTCTGACTCGGGGTCCAATACAAAAGGACGTATCCTGCACTCTGCCATTTTATTAGTGCTATCAATGCCTTACAGTGAAGTTTTGGCAAACAGCAAACTCGCTCGGTCTGCTCCATTTAATGTGCCAATTTTGTAAATACTGCCATGCTGCAAAAACCGCCCCATGGCTCTACCCCCTCCACCCCTCTGATAGAACTGACCAATCAGAGCACAAAGGGCTGTGACGTTGCGAGGTTACTGGAGGTCATTCTGGAAACGGAGCGTTTCAACGAGATCTTCAGAATGGCCTAAACTGAGGATATTGAGAACGCTATTGTGGAGCAATGAAGTAACTAAATGACTTGTACTGAGGGCAGAAATGCTTTACAGGCATCCTAGTCTGGCATAGTGAAAAGGAGAAACAAGCATAATATGTCCCCTTTAAGAAACCTGTGTAATAATATTAAATACATCTTTTGGAGCACTGGTTTTATAGAAAATATTCCTCACTTAAGACATTGAGTAACCGCTCGAGGTAAGTGGTGCAAGTCTGCAAATTGATCCGTTATGATGTGAAATCAAGCTTTGTTATCCAAATACTGAGAAAAACTACTCGAGATCTTTAGGAATAGAATAGAAAGTACTCTTTTATCACAGAGAAATTGGGTCAATAAAGTGCCGGGATACATGTTAATTTGGGGCTCTTATACCTCTGAGGCTAAAGGTTTTCTACATTTTATTGTGCTGTTATTTAACTGGGAAGTCCCACTGACTCACTGTCAAATAAAAGCAGCTATTACAATATGTAAGGCACTACAAAGGCAAACTGTAAGTTAGATCAGAACAATTTACACAAGATGTTAAAATACAGTCATCCTTCAAAAAACACAACCACATGTGAAATGCAAAATACCTCTGTAAGAACAGCCTTAACCATATAAAATTTAATTTTTAAAAGATTATGCCCAGGGTGCACAAGTAGGGACAGTTTTCCCCAAATCCCTCAAAGCTTTCACACTTGGGTACTTTTTAAAAGATTTGTGATTCAACGTGATTGTTGTAAACAGTAAAGACAAATATTTTTTTCCTGTGCAACGAATGCCGTGCAATAAATGACAAAAAATACACTGAGAAAGGCAGAAAAGCAATATAGGATGTGCAGAAAGGCAGATAAAATAAAATGTTATGAATGAAAGCTCATACGTCACAATAACTGTGCTTGAGCCAATAATCAAAATTTTTCAAGCAACTAGCAGACCACATGACACAAACACTAAATACAAGCACAGGAGACCGACAAACACCACGTGCTAGAAAAACTGAAATCTACTTATTCATGTCCAATTTTGACTTAAAAATTATATGCACAACACTAACCCAGCAAGTCCAGAAAAAATGTCTTCTTTCAAGACCTTAACAGACAAAAAAAAAAAAACTGCCAGTGGTGTAAAAGTGATGTGCCTGCCGAGCTCCTTGAAAACACTAAAAATGTCTCAATACAGGAAACTAAACAAGTACATTTTTACCTCATATTTAATTTCGCGAGACAATTTTGACTTGAATTAAGACACAAAGCACTTGCTTAGATTTCAATTTTTGCAGTCCACATCTAAAACATGAGCCATTTTAAATATCTTGAGTCTTTTAACATTGCCAAAACTATATGGATACAGCAAACAGGGACCCTTACAATCAAACCAACTTTAGCAAGAGCACAGCAAGCAGCTGTCACAGCATACGCAATCCACAAGTTAGCATTAATGCATTCGAGCAGACACAAACAAAAAGCAAGGTTTAACTTGACTTACGTTGTTTACTGTTGAAGTCCAGTCTCGTTTTTGTCGAAGGTTGAAGACGTTTCTTCATAAAGCAGTTTCCGAGTCGATGATTTTGCTTGTAGAAACTCCAAACTCGACTGGCGCCGTTAGCTAAGTAGCTAGCTTTAGCATCCCCGCAAAGTAACTGCCACCAAAACCAACTTCGCTCTTTGACAGTTAATGCAAACATGTTTCATCCAGTTGGAATAAAAACTACTAGAGATTCACTTCAAAGTTTAATTCTGATCAAATTAGTCTCACTTATCGACGGCTGTTAAATACTGAGTTGGTGATATGTGCCAACTTGACCGCAATTTGCCAAGGGGGCCATGACATGTTCAACACCTGTCTTCTTCTTCGTCTTTTTTTCTTTTCTTTTTTTTTTTTCTTTTGTGGTGCGTTTGATGACACTTTACGACCTATGTTCTCGACACCTGAGACGGTTAAATTTAGGTTACTCGACATGACTTTTGAAACATAAATTGACCAATTGTACCTAAAATTCTGAATTAATTAAAAATTCTTATAAAGTTTACATCTGTTTTTAACTTCTGCTTTTAAGTTTTGAATTAGTTTGTTTTTTTTAACTATTATTTCCCATGGGTTCTTATTTTTAGTGCCTGTCATTTTAACCTTATTTGTTTTTTCTATGCTTTTGCTAATTCTTGTGACTGTCAAGGCAGAATGATGATGTTTATTTGTCTTCTGAAATACAACTTCCACATGTACAACAGAAGACTTGCAAAAAAAGACGTCCACAAAGGTTACAAGATTGAAACACAGTAGTTTCCTTAAGGAGCTTTAAAAGGTCTGTGTATTTTCAGGGGTGGCCACAGTTGATTTTGTGAAAATGACTACTTACTGACCATATTTACCCTGAAAGTAACATCTAAATGCTGTATTTGTTAACCATTTTTTTAGTGATTTCTGTTTAAGAAAAAAAATCGGTCATCCAGCGGGATCAAACATACTTACAGACCTCACCTGTCCCTCAGGTGTCTCGATACCAGATATGGTCAGTTTTCTGCTGTGTTACGTGCTGTGTAAACATGGACAAACTCTGCTTCTGACCGAGGAAAGTGTTCTCCATTGGGGGGTGGGCTATGTTTGTCTTGTTTGTCTTTTCTGCACAATTTCTTGTTGTGTCCTCAAACGTGTTTTTGAACTTTCACATTTTCCCATCATTATAAATTCATTCTTTTAAAGATGTCCGCTGTTAGAGTTGTTGAGTTTCTGCAGAATGTACAGAGCTTTAGCTTCATATAAGCAGTTTATGCACAGTCCAAATGTAGTTTAGTGAGAGGTTAGCTAGGTATACTTTGGTTTTGTTTATGACCTACATGATTAATTTCAGTGTCAAAGTTACTGCATTATTGACACATTGTAAGATGAAAACTGGGGGCTGTTTGAAAACTGCCTTTGGGCCATGATTGGCCCTGGGGTTTCACTTTGAACACGCCTGTTGTATGGTATAGCTCAGCTGTAATTGATAGACTGTAACAATCAGTTTTTAAAGGATATCACAGATAAATACAGATGACTATTACGTTCTCTTTAATGAAATAACCTCGCTGCAGTACCCTTACATTTTATCAAATTATCCCTTTAAGGTTTGGACTTGCTTTTTAACAAAAGCCTTCATCCACAGCAATGCTTGAAAATTTGGAAAACTGTGCTTTTAGTCAAAAGTCTTTGTGGGAATTACTGTCTCCTCTTTACTGCTGGTCTCTATTCAACTTAAAGCAAGAGTGGACTAATTAAGACATAATAAATGTACAATTATGGGCCAATTTTTAACTGATGATCTTTGATGCACAGTATATTCATACCTCCATAGGCTTGGTGCACCCACTCATCATTTAGACCTCTCCTCTGGCTCCACCTCCTGGTTAAAAAGTAAAAGACTACAAGACCAGCATTTTAAACCCTGGCAGCCACAGCTTTGCAAAGCACCTGATTCTCAAGTTTTAATCATTTCTGGCTCATCAAACGAACATGATTATTAAGGCACAGATGCAGAGTCACGAGATTTTCGATTTTTATTGACTTTTTGGACAATTTCTTTTCCAGTGTCATCCATAACCGTTCATTTCAATGGTATTTGCATATCTTTCATTCAATGCTAGGAGGATATAAACCAAGGTAGGCTGATGCTAGGTATTAAATTAGCAGCTAGCGAGCTAAATCTGCACTTCTCTTGCAAATAAAAGTAATACAATAACTGGGGGCAGTCATGAACCAGGAGCTTTTTAAAGAACAGTTAATACGCCGTCCGGCTGTCCATTAAAAATGCACCTAGACATCATCTCTACCTGGTTTGTATCTTTCTAGTTGTAAGGCTGATAAAAAGGGCCATTGCTATTTAACAGAACAATCTGCATAGCAACTGGAAGACAAAAGGACTGGACACTGACCCAATACAGAAGATGAGAAACACAGGACATCACTAGACAGATAGTTGGCACAAGATGGTCTGCTGTTTCGCTCACAAACACACAGTCATTATTTTTGTAGAGTGATTTACTTTTGAATGTCAAAAGAGTTCATTCGACAGTTAGTGTGAGGTTTGACACTTTGGAGCTCTAGGCCTAGTGTTGTAAGACGTTTAGTTTCGGCATGATCTCCAAGCATCTGGCAGTTTGAGTGTGTTGCCATTCAGCAGTGGCTGAAACCGCTTTCCCCCCCTTCATAAAGTATGCCAATTCATAAGGCTACAAGGTACGTGCCACTACTTGACCATATCCACAGAAGCACAGCTAAGCAAATGGAACGATGTGACAGAGGACGACCACTACAGAGTGCCTGAGGGCTAAAGACTGACGGTTTTCACTCAGCTACATGAGTAAAAGCAGGAGGGGGGCGGGGCACTGAAACAGCTGGTTCCTGGATGGTCAGGCTTCATGTTTGGACATGTCACCAGCAGTAATTCAATCCCTCTCCCCTCCCTGCGAAGGCAACTAAGATAAGGGCAGCTCGAAAAAAAACAGATGTCTGGCCACCTTTGAATTTGGTATAACAGTTCAAACCACGATAAAATGTCAGGTCTAATCAACACGTAAATGTCAGTCTTGTTCAGACTGGAGACTTAACCGCAACATCTGCCACATTTCCTTTTTTTTAAGCGCAGGACAGTTTCATTTGATGCAGATACAAAGCTCACAAGTCAATTACAGTATCTGAAAGCACTTTAGACTGATGAATCTGCAAGGGCAGACCAGGTTTAGTACACAGAGAAGGATGACGCTCTCAGAACTGAAGACTTTTGGGGTCAGCGGTCAGTCCAGGTCAGGAGGAGGAGAAGGGACAATGGAGGGGAAGATTGTGTTCGGTTCAGTTCAGGCCCATCTGTAGCAGCACGGCTTAGAAGCGCTTGGGTCCCCAGGGAGAGGACTTGGTTGCCACTGGGGCTCCAAAGCTGGGGAAGTCTTCAGAGCTGCTCATATCAGGGGCCTGAAGTAAAAAAATAAAAAAAAAGGATCAAGAAAGGAAGGTGTGACCAATTTTGTTTTCAAACAGTGTCAGGGGTTCAGGAAATAAAAACTCACCTTCTCAGTGCCAGTGGCCCAGGGAGCCTCCCTGACCACAAAGCCTTTGGATGGTCCACGATGTTCATCCATGGAGGCAGCACCACCCCCAGAGGGCCTCATGTAGGCCATCTTCGCCTCGTTCTCCACAACATCTGCCATCTGACAGAATAAAGACAAAATTAAAAACAATTCAAAAACTATGAAACCATCATAATTAACACACAAATGTTCAGAAATCGTACATATTCCTCCTCCAGGTTAAGCAGGTGGTCGATGGCTTCATCCACAAGCTCAGGGCGACCTGTGACGGTCACAAGGTTTGGGTCTGCAGCTCCACTCTGGGGAAACCTGAGGTCAACCTAAATGAGATGGATAACGAGCCTGATGAGAGATTACGTGACCTTAAAGTTTAATTCATGGTAAAAGAAAAGCCCTGATTGGCTCTCTCTGGTGTCCATGTGCACATTTTTAACCTGTATTTCAGAGCTGGGTTTAACTCTGCGTTTCACCTTCAACACCTCAGACATGTAAGAAAAGCCTGTTGCAAAGCCTTTTTCATGTCTAGCTGTAGCAACGAGAGATCTGATGGGATTACAATCAATGTCCCTTAAACCAGCCTCAGTGGGGAGCCAGCTACAGCCCAGACACACCAAACTGACATCAAAGAGCAGGGGACGATGAAGGCTGACAGCTGCGTCTGCTCACGTCTCCTGTGTCTGGGCCAAGGCGATGGACTTGATCACATCACAAGCTATAGCTGAGGCCGGCTACAGTGTACATTCTGCAACTGCATGAGTGGTTATGACTCTTCTTCACACAGACAGAAGACCGGGATAGAAAACAGAAGAAAAACGTAAACTCTTGGTCTGATAGGGAATCTGTCAAAACCTCAGAATGTGGGTCAGAAAAAAAGACTAAAGACTAAAAACTTTCTCAATGTCTGTCCTTCCAAGTTGAATCATTGTGCAAACAAAAGTGAAAAGACCTTCTCCTGCTGACTGAGTGCATGTCAGGATAAGAAAGTGCATGTGACAAGTACGCTGTGAGCTTCCTTCAGAGTGTCTCTCTGTATCCTAACGTCTCGTCCTCTCACTCGTCTCACCTTAAACTCATCCATGATCTTGCGGATGCCCTTGCCGCGGGCTCCGATGATGCGAGCATGGACCCTGCTGTCCAGGGTGATGTCCTCAGAGATCATCTCCTCCAGCTCATCCACGATATGCTGGATGGCATCTCGTGCTGCTATGGCTTTGTGCTCATACCCTGTAATAGTAATCTGATCCTGTGGATGAACAGAAGAGCAAAACTGAATTCCAGAGATAGCAGCATCTGTAATTTTCTGTTCTTCTTCTCTTGGAGGAATACCAGAGGAGGAGATTTAGCACCACCTGCTGTCCAGATGGAGTGTATGACATTTTACTTTGGAAATTTTGGGGAAAAGGGAATAAAAAGTTCTGGTAAAGTGCCGTACCTGGCTTTCATCAGTCTTCTCTGGGAACTGGATGTTCACATCATGCTCCGTGCGGATGTTTGTAATAATGGCACCCTTACGGCCAATGATTTTGGGATGATACTTGGGGTCCACAGTGATGGTCAGCTTAAAGCTCCTTAGTGCCTGAAAAGAGAAAGATGAAAACAGCAGAGTTTGATATCCTGCTCCTTTTTGGCTCAAACTGGAACTTAATGGAGGTTATCATAAGGGTGATGGGTTAAAATTGATCTGGATGTAACTTATGATATGAGTTTGAGAGGGCCTCTAAGCTCAAACTTTGAACATTTTACATCATCTTGACTTACCCGATCCTCCTGCTCGGCCTGCAGCTCCTTGACGCGCTCCAAGAGGCCCTCTTTGGCGCGGTCGAGGTGGTTGGCCAAGCCGGTGATGGCAATTTTATCGGACTGCTGGTCAGGAGCAGGCACTTGAATATTGACCTGAAGGAAAACGTCACATATGTGGTTAACAGCGCAAAATATATTGTGCCTCTCTTTTTACAGGACAAAATCTGTGCAACACTCACCTCAAATTCATCCATCATCTTACGAATTCCACTTCCTTTCTGTCCAATGATGTAGCGATGAAGCTCGAAAGGCACTTCCACCTCAATAGTGACAGGGACCAAGGCCTGAGGGGAGGAGACAGAGGATGGTTGAGGTGAAAGTGAAAAGGTGTTGTCGTATTCTCCTGACGCATTAGTTTAGCTGACTGTTAGTAGCTTTAGATAATAGAGTCAGAAGCTCCAACCTTCAATGCCTCCACTGCAGAGTCACAGCGCTCTTTGCGTCCAGAAATCACAATCACGTCACATTTTTTGGGTGCACTTGAATCAACAAGTTCCTTCACTTCTCCGTTGGCCTCTCCGTTCTCCTCAATCGGAGCCTCTGCAGGAGGGGCAGCTGAAAGAGAATCAGACAAAGAAATCAGGAAGAGTCGTTTTAAGGTCTGGAATTGTGAGCTCTCACACAAAGCTCTCACTGGTTTTACCTTGTGGATCCTCACGCTCTGGGAACTTGATCTGCACGTTGTGATCTCTGGTGATCTGCTGGATCCTGGAGCCCTTGGGACCCATGATGGAGCGGTGGAACTTCTGAGGGATCACACACTCAATGGTCACTTGAGCGTCCTGGAAAAGAATTAAAAACAAATTAAATGAGAATCAGGTGAGAGAGGAGGAATCTTAGAGAACATGTCAGCGAAACAGACCGATGACTACTCACCAAATCCTCAACAATCTCCTGCATGCGCTTTTTGGCTGCTTCCACGCACTCTTTGGCTCCTTTCAGGGTGACCTTATCACTCTGAGTACCTGTGCGAGGGAAGCTCACCATCACACCACCGTACTCGTCGGCAAGATCTCGGAGGACTTGACCACGACGAGCCACAAAGTAGCGGTGGTGCTTGGGATCAACGCTCATGGTGTCTTCCACCACGTTGTCCTGCAATCATAAAAGTTTGCTCTCTTAACATTCAAGACCAAAGACAAAAGCTCTTTTTTTACTGCCATGTTTAAAACTAATTCACAGCCTTACCAAGCTCTTGATGAGTTCCTCCAGCTCCTTCTGGGCCTCCCGCACTGCCTCCTCTGTGCCTATCACAGTGATGAGTTCCTGGTCTTTGTCATCTGCGGTGGGGAAGATGATCCTGGCCCCTGTGCTATCACGAACCTTACGGATGTTTCCGCCACCTTTCCCGATGAGGAACTTGTGGTACTCTGGCTTTGCACGCAGCTCTGCGGTGTGACTCTTGATTTGCTGAAAAGTAAACATAATGATTTCAGAAACAACACACGTATAACCAAACATTTTTCAAGCAGCAGATTCTCTTTAGAACTTCAAAGAGACAGAAAATCCCTCCGTGCTCACACACGTTTCAAAAGAACTTCATTTTAAGTTTTAATGGCTTTAATATGATTTAATCTTCTGGGAGGCAAAACAAATTTCAACCCTAATTTCAGCAGCTATGCACAAGACACCAGCTTGCAGTTTTACTCTGACAGCTGAAAGAAGTTCCCAGCATGTGGTAATGTACAACCACTGAGCCACAGAGGCAGCGCTTTGCCGTTTTTCACCCTCCCTCTATGTCCCCGTCAAACGGCTGCCAGTTTAGCGAGGTCAGCAGAAGTTCATTTTTGTTATTATTAATGACGTCTTCATACAAACCTTCTCCTCTGCCAAGGCAAGCAGCTGCTGCTTAGCTTTCTCCACCTCCTCTATGGGGCCTCGAATGGTGACCTTATCAATCCCTGAGCCCTCGGTGGGGAAGTGGATGTGCACTCCGCCACACTCCTCCATGATGGAGCGCACAAAACGACCCTTTGAACCAATCAGGGAGTTGTGCAGCTTTGAAGGGATGGAGACCTCCAGCTCTGCGATGTTTGCCTGCGTACACAGACAGTAACTCAGCATATGTACAAGATTTAAACTCACATGACGGTTTGCACCGAATAAAATATGCGTGCAGTGCTCACCAGCTCCTTTTGAATGGCCAAGATGCGGTTTCTTGCAGCCTCGCAGTTTGCCTTCTTTCCAGTGATGACAATCATCTCAGAGTTGCTGTTCTCAGCAGGCAGGTCGATTTTTGTGTTGGTTTCCTCACGAATCTAAGAAAAAGAAAAAACAAAAATCAAATCAAAACTGAGACAACCTGAAGGAGATTTTCAGGCATATAAATTCATTTTGAAATGTGCTTTACCTTCTTGATATTAGCACCCCCTTTTCCAATTATGTTTCTGTGGAACTGCTTGAAGATGGGGACTGAGACAGAAAAGCTGTTCTCCACCTGATAGGAAACAATCACTCAAAGTTAACACTGAAAAAAACACAATTAAGGCAGCTGAGAAACTATCTTTAAACCCTGATTTACCATTTCAGCCACTATCTTCTGCATGAACTTGGCACATTTCTCCACCTCAGTTCGTGGGCCCCTCAGTTGGACGATGTCACTTTTCTGTGCTGGGTCGGGGAAGTTGATAATGACCTGGAACAAACACCATGACACAGGTTATCAGACAAGATTAAACCAATGCAGTCCTGTATCAGCAAACAGAAACCGTGCTCTACAGACCTCTGGGAACTTGTCCCGCACTTCTTTGATCTTCTCCCCTTTTTGGCCGATGATGGCTCTGTGAAAACGCTGTTCAATGATCAGGTCCTTTGTACGCTCGTTCTCCTGCAGGAAGAGCAGAATTAATGACCACACACACACTTTGTTTCCTTTGTAGCATCCTGCAGCATCCTGCAGCTTGTAAACTCCAGGTCAAACTCACCATGCGTGACGCAAGCTCGAGCAGCTCCTTCTTGGCTTCCTGCACACCCTGGGGATCCCCCTCGATACGGATCAGGTTGCTCTTCTCGTTGTCAGGGGGGATGCGGACAGTCACCTTGTGCAGCTCTTTGATGCGGTTAACTGAAAATAAGACGGTGTGATTTAATAAAGCTGCAGATTCAGTTCTTTATGGGTGTATTTTAATAAAACAGTGTTTTAAATGTTGACATCACACTTACTGTTAACACCTCCTTTTCCAATCAGGTGTCTGTGGAATTTGGGGTCAACACTGATCTCTGTGTAGTCCATGCGGCTCACCTTTGGGAGTGAATACAGAACATTAATATTACTAAAGAAAGATTATGACACTGAAGCGTTTAAGTGTTCTTAAAGAGGTTGAGAGGTGGATCTGGACTGAACGACATCGCCACCTTCTGGCTCGGAGTCTCACCCACACTGTCGTGAAGATGTCACTCTTAACAAGATGCGTGTTTATTTTGGAAATGGAGATCAGATCTTCTTTTTAACACTACCTTTCTTAGTTCAAGAAAACTTTACCAGAAACAACGCCACAAAATATGGTATTTTTCAACAGTTAAATCACGCTGTTGTTTGAAACGTGAAAACAAGCAAACTTTGTAAGTTTGTGCTGTAGCTTAGTAGCCGGCGATATGTAACGCTACTCACAGTCCTGTGCTCCGAGACTTATCCAAGCAGATAGAGGTGGGAGAAAGAATCAAAATACAATATATCAGAGTTTTTTGTTAGACAATATCAAAAAAGGGATTTTTCAAAAAATAAATAAATAAATATATATATATATATATATATATATATATATATATATATATATATATATATATATATATATATATATATATATATATATATATATATATATATATATATATTTATATATATATATATATATATATTTTTTTTTTTTCCAATTTTAAATTCTTCATTTCAGTCTTTCTTTATAAACTGCATTAGAAAAAAAGTTACCACTTTTCTCCAGCAGAGGGTGAAGTGTTTCTCTCTAACCCACGTGATGTGCGTTTTATAGGGAAATATGGCTCCTGATATTGTATGTAGACATCATCATCATTTAACTTTTACACATGGTCTGGTGTTAAAAAAAACTGAAAAACACAAAAATCATTAATATCAAAGAATCGCAATTTAAACTGAATCAGCGCGCCAAAAATCGTAATAGAATTGAATCGCGAGAATAGCATATCGTCCCAGCCCTACAAGCAGAGCTAACGTAACCTCCAAGCGGCAACCTCCGGTCTGGGAATATGAGACAATGTGGAAGTGCTTAAATCTGCTGTTTCTGGAGTGTTTGCTTGAGGCTGGCTCTGAAAGTAGCGGAAGTCATATACACACCAAGCCAAGAGCCATTTTCAAAGCAGAAATTAACCTATTTACAGTCTGGTTCAAAAAACGTCTCCTGTCTGAGTCACTAATTTTACTACCGACACACACTGTACAGGGGGTGAACATTTTTCTAACTCGGCTGTTCAGAGGATACTAAGATCGCTAGCTCCCCCAATAAGAGGCACAGCTCAGGGTCATGTGACCGACAGGTGCCCTATAGCTGTACGCAAAGCCCTTGCCACTACCAATATGGCCGCTATAGCCGATGTGCTTCATTTTCTGTTTCAGTAACAGACGGGTGACGTCTGCGAGACTGCGTCCATGTTTTATACAGTCTATGGTAACCTCACTCTTCATTTTATTGATGGACTCTCAAGTTTGAACAGACCACTGCAGAATAACTGCTAACTGTGGGTTGGAATCAACATTATCACAAACAGATTAGTCTGTGTTTTAGCCTTTGGCTCAGACTCTATCACCCTGTTGCGCATTCTTCTGCTCTTTTATGGCTGTCCCAATCAAATACACTGATCGGTATCGGCGCCTGATATGGCTATTTTTGGAGGATCGGATAGCATCTGATTTCATTACGTGATCGGGACTGATCTAGTTTTCAAGTGTTTTCAGAACTGTCATGCTTTACAGCTGCTGTAAAACAAACCACGTTGCAAACTGTGTGGGACAACTTCTCTTTGGAAGCAATGATAGTAAAACAGCATCTTGTAACACTTGTAAAGTGAATTTTTCTCAAGGATGTACCAACAGGGCTCACTTTAATACAACAAATATGATTCATCGTTTACAACAATTTTTTTTCTGTCTGTCAGTTAGGCAGATCAATCAGGAAGTCCTCACAGCCCCTTTAAAGTTAATATCTCAGGTATTAGTGCACAGTTTACCACTGAATGGACTTTTATTGCTCTTATTATCACATTAACATGACAGTACAGCTGCCTCTCTCAGGCTTTAGGTGTTTTTAAAACAGAACTGTGACTGAGCACTCACCAGATCTGTAACAGTTGCTTCAATCTGGCTGTACACTATCTGCACGTCTTTGGTGGGACCCTCCAGGGTGATTCTGTCTTCTCCCTCGGTGAACTCGATGTGCACCTGTGCGCAAAACAAACAAAAACAAAAAGCAGTTACAAAGTGTAATCTTAAAATGAGCATTTAAGTGTTATGGAAAAGAAATTCATTGTTTAACTAACCTTGGGCATTTGTTGAGTTATCTTGGCCAAGTTTTGCCCCTTCTTGCCAATAATGAAACGATGAAGCCAAGAAGGAGCTGAGACCGAGGCAACGGTGTAGCTGTTTGCCTGCCAAGAGACACACGCTCTGTGAGTTACTCTGTCATCGCAGTAAAATTAAAAGGTGGCTGTTTGTGAAGAGTCACAGAAAGTTATTAAAAAAGAAACCCTCCTCACCTTGGCGTAAACTTCAGTGAGAGCCTGACCCAGACGGTCGGGCTCTCCACGAAGGATGACAGTTTCTGAGCTGCTGTCAGATGGTGGGATTTCAACTGAGACACCAGTCTTATCCAGGATCTCCTGCAGGGTGTTTCCCTTGGGGCCAATCACATACTTGTGCTGAGACTTCTTCACCTCCACTGCGATAGTGGTGGCATTTTTCTTCTGCAAAACAAATGGTTGATGAAAATCAGACATGAAAACCTGAGAGAAGTACGTCGAGTAATAAAGCTGATCACAGCTAGATTTATCGTACCTTGTCTTCAGAAATTTTCTTGATCATAGCCACAGCAAGGGCCACCTGCTCCTTCTCCCCAGTGATGACAATCTCTGTCTTGTTAACACTCGGAGGGGGGACGTTAATGCGGGCACCGGTCTCCTGCATCATTTCTCCTACCAGTTTGTTGTAGGCGCCAGTGATGAAGGGGTGGTACACTTTGTCGATGTTCACCCTCTCCACAGCACGTTTGTCCTTCAGGAGGAAGTGACAAAGGAAACATTTAGGATTCATATCTGCGACATCAGGGAGACTTCTTGGTGAAGCAGGTTGGTTCCTGAGGTTACCTGCTCAGCGGAGATCAACAGGATCTCGTGCTTGGCCTTCTCCAGGCCCTCCTTGGTGCCAGAGATCTTGATCTGGTTGCTGGGGTCGTCAGGTCGTGGGATCTGGATTTTCGTGGCGGTCTTGAGCTCCAGCTCCTGAAGCTTCTCCCCGTTCTTGCCTATGACGAAACGATGGTGCTCCTTGGGGATGGCAACAGTAGCTGAGGCCTGTAGAAGTTCAAACATTCAGTTAACACTACCATCATCAACTCATGACTCTGTTTACGTTTCGAATTATTAAAGATGGAGCTGCTGACCTGAGTCTGCAGTCGGGACACAATCTCCTTGCGGGCCTTCATCACAGCATCCAGTTTTCCAGACACCATGATGGACAGACCCTGATCTTTAGCCAAAGAGAGTTCCAGGTGGGCTCCGGTCTTGTGCATGATGTCCACACAGACCTTTGCTTGATCTCCTTCTCCAAACTGGTTCATGTCCTTGTACTTGCGCTCCTCTAGCGGCACATGGAAAACCTGGGTGATGAGGACAAACAAAATATGTCAAATGTGATCAACGTGTGGTATTCCTTTATAGAAAACAACACAGTAGGCAAACAGGGACCACACACACAAATAAAACATGGCTTGCATTTAAACTGTAAGGTAAAAATAGTTATTCTCTCTGATGAAATACAAAGGTGATGGGCAGTGAAAACTGCCAGGTTTAACTGTGAAGCAGTTTGATGACTGGACAGTCAAACGTATTTTATTTTTGGAATGAAGTTGTTTTGATTTCACAGAGGCAAAGTTTTAGGGCCGAGCTCTCCATTCACCTGGGAGAGTCACACCCAACCAAATATTAAGACTGCTATTCAAAAATAATCTGGCCATTTAAATGACAAAATGAAAACTTTAATGAGCGAAAGGAAACGCCTTATAGTTGCAATTATATTTGGGCATTTCATGATTGAACATCTTGGACAGGTGACCTCAGAGCTCTTCAAACCAGCAAAATAGATCTTATAACAGCTCTTCTCAAACTTAGACTTTGTGCTGAGAGCAACTTAATTTAATTTCTTTTATATAGTCTTTCAAATGAAAGACTTCAAAGGTTTGATATCCAAGTCTTGACTGAACTATTGTTCTGTAGACACTACAATAGAGCAAAAGTTATCCAATGGCCTCCATAAAGGCTTTAATACAGACATATCCAAAGTCCCTGAGGTCCATTTTTCTACAACCCCCAGCTATCATCATACAATGTGTTAATCATGTCACTAAAATGAAAAAAATGATTCATGTTCTTAATTATATGTTCATTTAGGCTTTCTGTCAAGGTCACAAACCAAACCAAAGTATGTCTAGTAAGGTCTCTCTAAATTACATCTGGACTGTGCATAGGCTGCTTGTATGAAGCTAAAGCTCTGTATATTCTGCAGAAACTCAACAACCCTTACAGCTGATGTCTTTACATTGATTAATTTATCATGATGAGAAAATGTGAGCATTCAAAAAACACATTAGAGGACACAAGACTGGGTCAACTAGGGATGGGTACCTTTCACATTTGAAACGATACGGTACCAATGCACGGTACCTGGTAATCAGTACCGGTACTCAAGGGTAACAATTTTCAGTACCTTTTTTGTGTTTATGTGGTTAAAAATATTTGTTTATTCGTATTAAAAATTGTTTGATAAAAAAATGTCAATTCTTCTAATTTAACACATTTATTCTTCAGTATATAACCTTATTATTCTATGTTCATGTCCAGCATGGAAAATCTCCTACTCTTCCACTCCCTCACAGTCACAAGGATGCATTTAGGTACCATAACATGGTACCTTTTGATTTTACGTAAATCGGTACCTGATACTTTTGACAGAATTCAGTCGGTACCTTTAAAAGTACCTAATTCAGTACCCATCCCGAGGGTAAACGTTATGAAATGGTGAAGAAAATAAATAAAAATAAGTACAGAATGAAGAGTAAGAAATATTTGGGTCTGAAAATGTTTTTTGCAGGTCAAAATTGCAGGGATGGGTACCTTTCATGTTTGAAATGATATAATATTGATGCCTGGTACCTGGCAATCGGTATTAGTAATCAACGGTACCAATTTCTGGTGCTTCTGTGTGTTTATGTAGTGATAAATATTAATCTGTTTTGAAATCTTACATTTTTTTCAATTTAATATATTTATTTCTCAACATATAAACTTGCTATGCCATGTTCATGTCCAGCATGGAAAATCACCTACTCTTCTACTCCCTCACAGAAACAAGAATGTGTTTAGGTACCATAACATGGGAATCAGTACTCGGTTCTGCAGACAGCATTCAATCAGTACCTGTAAAAGCAGCTAATTTAGTACTCATCCCTACAATAAAGTCTAAATACAAAAAAACAGCCCTGATAAAATCCAGATCCTGAGCCTGCCTTAAAAACATCCTTACACATTTTCTCCGTATCGCCCCCTAATGGAGAACATCTTCCTTGGACTGAAGCAGAGTTTGCTGATGTTTACACAGCACGTAACACTGCAGAAAACTGACCACTGATCATCTGGGATCAAGAGACACCTCAGAGACAGGTTTGATTTCATAAGACTGAAATTATGGTTCAAGGATGTTAAAGCACACATTCACTGTGAATAAATATATATACGATCCATACCTCAGAGGATGAACCTTTTGATGAACCTTAATCATATCATTACTACTTTTGAGAAACCAGCTCAACTGATTTTAATTTTGACTTCTTTTTGCAGGATAAGCCCTTTTCCCTTTTTCTCAGAGTTGTGTTGGCAGGTCAGCTTGCACTTTTTGAATATATATCTTAGCGTGTCTATTTTGGTAACCACGCATAATTCCCCATCACACCTCGGCCCACCTCCAACCTAAGCAGAGGTCTAATCAGCCAGATTAACTAAAAACACCTGTGAGGGGAGACGGGGCATTAGGCCCTAATCACCACCAAGGAGAAAACCATCTTAGACAGACAGACGCATCAGTTTCTCCACCAGCAGGGCTTCAGTTCACTGGAGTGGAATACATCAGACACACTACGTTTTATGTTTTTATGTGGTGCTGAAGTTTCTGTGAACATTTTGACTTCCTGCTCCTCTGTCACA
This sequence comes from Halichoeres trimaculatus, assembly GCF_033239565.1. Classification (NCBI taxonomy): domain Eukaryota; kingdom Metazoa; phylum Chordata; class Actinopteri; order Labriformes; family Labridae; genus Halichoeres; species Halichoeres trimaculatus. Next base: position 31,801,799 of record NW_027437182.1, on the reverse strand, counting down.
TCCCCCACCTTCATACACACTCCTGCTCTGTTTAATTATGAAGTGGTCAAACCTTTCTGGTGGTCCATATGATTTCAGCAATGATTTTACAGATCAAAGGGGCTTTTGAAATAATATTGTTTTCTGCCTACTGCTGTGATAATTGTGGTGAATGATGCAGAAGTCTGATGAAATCTGCACCCTGAGCACACTTTTTGGGAGTGTGCACAGAGTCTGCTGAAGGCCCCATGTGGGCTGGGTAAACAGTGGATTTGGACAGCCCACAGCACTCGCAGAAAACAAGTCTGCAGAGTCAGCAAGTCTGCAAGACCAGAGAAGCCCTGATATCAGGATGCAGCCTTTATTAAAACATGTGGAGAGAAGGTGCTTGGGAAATGGTGAAGGGCATGCTGGTACGTGTGTGTCTGTGTGTGTGTGATATCATTTACTGAAGTAGAAGAAAGTGTATGTGGAAGACAAATCTCATCATTTGTGTGGTAACTGGGGCTGCACAATTAATCAAATTTCAATTACGACTCTAGCCTTCCAACAATCAAAGATTGATGCTGACTACTGACGTCTAAACTGTGCTCTGCTGTTGAAACTGTTTAGAAATAAAGTATTACTCTATTCAATCCACATCAGGTCATCTATTATGTTCTCTGTGTGTATTATCCAACTGAAACAAACATTTGTTTGAACAACATTACTCTACCTTACTTGCTTTTCTTCATACACACACTCACACTTTTCCTCCACATGTTTTTGAGAGATCCTAAACACATCTGACATTTTAAAGCTTCACTCGTCATTCTTTTACAACAGCAGGTGAGCCACATGTTGGATAGGCGCGTTGATCGTGACAAAGTGCATCAAACCATCCAAAGTTTAAAGAGTGGAAAGTTTTCTGCAGCAAGGCCAGGCTGAGAGCGACAGGATCAGGTGTGTGTAAGTGAAGCAAAAAGGCTGGAGTGAGCACAAAAAGTGAAGTTTCTGCTTTAATGGGCATTAAGAAGATAAAGATTGACAAAAACAGTGGCCTGTAGTCTGTCATTTTATACAAAATAAAAACAAAGGATGCTCTGATTCAACATTTTAAGTCCTGATTTAAAAATAACTGGGCATTGGTCTGACTGACAATTCTGTTATGGCAAATTCAGGCTTTTCTAACTTTTTAAACCAAAATGAAAATAAATATATATTTAAATTTTTATTTGAGGGTATTATAAATGTGTAAACAAGGGGTGAGTAGATCTCCAACTCTAACATGAGTCACAGTCCAGCTATAAACCTCAGCAGTGGATAAGTGAGGAATTAGACTTGTACCTGTTGTAAGTCACCCTCAGTTGCTGGCAAAACAAACGTATAACACCTCCAAACTGCTGAAGTTACCTTAGCTCTGTCTGGCAACACATGCACAAAACCTATCAGCACTGATGACCAAGGTAGAGCATAGAACTGGGTTGAATAGATATGCACTTTGTTAACTTTTTGTGTCTATCAGATTGATTCCTGATACCACTGGATATCAATCTGATCAGACCTGTGCATTCTTAATAAAAACATGTGTGGTTATAAACCTAAGTTTTCCCGAGTCAAAACGTTAGGACCTAAAATAAGTGCACTATACTTTGATAAATGTGTTCCAGTTTAGATAATCAAGCTTTAAAACCACACCAACACCAAAATACACGAGGTGGAAGTCCTGGGTTTAGCTTTGCTGTGGGGAGATTGAATCAAAGTTGGTATCAAAGTAAAACTTTGATACTTTTTGGTATGATATTTGACCAAATGTGTGCGGGGCCAGTGTGAGCAGCCACGTTTACATGACCCAAATGTTCCGCTTGCATTCGGTTTATTTGCTCAAACAGAAAGAATTTAACCTTTGTATACACCTCATTCCGAAAGAAAAGTGCCAATCTGAATGGTCATTTAATCGGTTTCACAGGGGTGGAACATTCCTTTCCCCAAACCAATTGAGGTATCATGTATCCACTCAAACAGAAAGTTGTCAGGCTGCGTTCTTTCAGTGCATGCTCAGATATGACGTAAGACGCAACTAGAGACGTTCCTCAATTTCAAAAATGGCGGCGAGCAGTCAGCACTGGACTGCTGTAAAAAGTTTGTTTTTGATCCAAACTTTGAAAGAAATGAACATAATTTCAAGACTGGGCGGACGACAAACTCGTAATACGGAGTATTGCAACACCGTGATAAACAAACTGTCGTCCTTCAGCTTTGATAAATCTCATGATGTTTATGTTTTTGTGCGCACGCCCCGTTGACTATTCTGTTTGATTACAGCGGCGCATGTAGACCAGAGATTGGAATATTCCTTTCCATGTTTACTATTGTTTTCGGAAAAGTCATTCAGAAAGATTCCATTCAGAAAGACGAAAAACTCCTCATGTAACCGTGGCTATTGTAAAGGAGAAGGGGAGTAAAAAATATCTTCCATCAAATTTAGTAGATAATGGTGGTTTAGATGCTGCTTGAAATAACTGTGATTAGCATTCAGCCATAACCATGCAGCCCCAGCAGTATCTCTAACAGTATTCTACCTGGGTGATGATAGAAGACTTGAGTGGACGGATCTTGGTCCAGGCGTTGGCAGTTTCCTGGGTCCCCTCAGGTGAGGCCGCCTTCTCTGGCAGAGGTGGGAAAGCGTCCTTGTAGGTAGGAAGGGCATCCTCTTCCTCCCCAGGACCAGTTCCTGCTGCACCAGCAGCTAAAAACAGAAAATTATGGAGTCTCATGACATTGACATTTTTCTGATAAGGCGCATTTTTCCAAATAATTCAAGCACTTACCACCACTCTGCTCACTCTGCAAGAGCCCATTGCGGTGCTCATTGAAGCTTTCCTGCGTAAGTACAGCGACTGAGCTCATGGTTAAAATCCCACGTTAACACAGAGTCCGAGTGTGCCACTGAAAGGAAAGTTTACATTCATCAAACTCAAATAACAGTCCGTTAGGGCCATAAAAGCCATTTCCTTAATCATCACTGAAGAATCCTGAGGTCATATTTTCCACTGAAGGAAGAACAGTTTCGGGAATATCTGAGCATTTATCCTCGTCTTTCTTGTTTGTCTGTAGTTGAAAGGGCTGAGTCGGTAAAGGGTGATGTCACATACCAACATCGGCCAATCAGACTGAAGCCAAATGTAATTATAATGAAGGGTCACACTGCAAGCTTTGTTATTCAAATGTGACATGCTGAAACCAAACACACCCAATCAAACAAACCAGATGAGTTTTAAAGTGTTAAAGTTAACTTTGAGAACTCTGTGCAAAGTTATAGGCACAGGGTATATGCTAAAATCCTGAGGTTGATTTCAATACCTTTTTAAGACTTTTTCAAAAACCTTTAAAAAAGTTTTAAGATTTTATCGCAACTTTTAGTTGTTGTTGGCATCCACTTTTTAACAGTTGTAGTTTATATTTTTACAGAAATGATGTAAGCTCAGGAGGAATAAAGCTTGAAAGAACAAATGAAACTAAAGGCAGGTTTATCGACACTCCCACAACAAGAAACGGCAGTTATTCAAGGACAACTTGCTGAAGAAAATGAGAAATTATTTAATTATTTTTAAAATTTAGGACATGTGCCGGAGATTTCGGATTTGCTTTAATGTTGTATTTAATTTCTCTTTATGGAACTAGAAATGGCATTAATTTATAGCTGGTGTTTATACCGCTCACAATCCTTATTGTTGTACTTTATTGTAACTAGAGTCTTTTTGTATTTTTTTTAATTTATTCTTTTTTATTTTTGTATTTTTCTATTTACTCCATTGATTTCTGCTGTTAACACAACAATTTTCCAGTTTGGGATCAATACAGTAACTCCATTCTTTTCTATTCTATTCTATTTTAGAACTTTATCAGGTGAATGTTTAACATCCTAATCAGGGGACAGTTGCAAGGAGGAATATAAATATTCATGGATATTTTTTAGGTCAAAGCTTGAATACCTATGAAACTTAATATCTCATAAAACCACAATTAAGACTTTTTAATACTTTTTAAGGCCCTTAATTTTCCCAAAATTGATTTATCAACTTTTAATAATTTTTACCACCCTGAGGCACTTGTCTCGGATGTGTTAGCAAGTTTTAAATAGCTGTAAAGTAAAGTCTTTATATTTAGTGTACTCCACTGAATCCAAAGTACTGTTAGTTATTTGTTTTATCCTGATGAAAAAGATTATTTAATCAACACTCAGCTTAAATTTCACAGGGTTAGGAGTGGATTAATCAACTTCAGATAATAACCAGTTATTTATCATCCGTCACGTTTTGTTAGAGCAAACACAAGTGTCACAGACTCAATATTATTGTTGCTATAAATATGCAAATCACTACTGTTTAATGTCTTCTCCTTGTTAGAAACAAACATTCAACGTTTTATGCACCCACTTGTGAAAAAAGTTCAACCTTGGTAAAGTTGGCCCTTGTTTGTAAAAGGTGAAGAGTCACATGCTCAGGTACACAAGCTTATCATGGGTGGACTTTGTGATTTTAACCATTATCTAATCTAGCTTTATCCAAAGAAGCCATGTGTCTCAAAGGATAATCACACTTCTGGTCTCTACCTCGTCAGCACTGTGTTAATGTGTGCCGAGCCTGAGTGGTGAGTAAAAAGATAATACTTAACACCACAAAGAAAACAGAGGTGTAGGCTGTGCTGCTGCTACAGAACATTTTGTCTTTCTGGAAGAAACCAGTTTGACTTCTGCTCCACTGTCTTCATCCAGCGCTTTCCCTGAGCGTTTCTAAGTGGGTGTGCTCTGAGGTTAAGAGGATTTTTCTCCAGTGACCCCTCTGTATGTCCATGTTGGAGAGGATTAGAGCAAAAATCCACCAACATAAAACGTCGATGTCCTGTGTAGGATCTTAGAGCAGGAATAGATTCTTTCTGTGAAGGAAACACTGAACTAATTCTCTCACCTATGGCTTTTAAAAAGGAGACACAGCAGACATTGTAATGGCTGTGTTACATAAATCTGGAAGTGCTGAATAAATCAGTGAAACTCAATACATCAGGAGTCACTGCTCTGCTTTTCTGGCTGGCAGAGAAACCTAAATTCTGGCCAACGAGAGCTGAGGAATGTGGAGTGTTTTTCGGGTGGATTTTTGCCCCTAAGCACGCCTGAAATTCGTCTGAAAGATCTGACACAGAGCTGGATGAGACGCAGAGTTTTCCATACAGCAGACAATAGCAGGACATTCACACAGTTTCAGGGTGGCGGTGGTCAGTTGTAGAGGCTGTTCCCACCCCCTATACATTTCTGAGCACCCCTTCAGTGGCCTCTTCCTTGTCAGGCTTCATAACCTTAAGTCTGCCCTGCACTCATTACTGTTTGCAGACTGTGCTGCCAGCCCACATTCATCTGAACATTTGTAAGAGAAAACAGAACTGGGCACAGCAAGTCAAGAATTGTATTTTTAATCAGAAAATGAACAAGTTTGTTTCGAGCTGTAATTTTGGGAGTTGGCACGCCTCACTTCTCAGACATTTTTGTGTCACGAAGACGAACTAAATACCCACCCAAGTCAAACAAGACAAGGGAAAATAAAACCACACCAAGGCTAAACACGAGGCTGGATGTTTCCATTACTAAGGTTACTTCACAGGTTACAGTGCACATTTGAACCGTCACTCTTGTGCCAAAATAAATAGAGCCTGAGCTTTGGTTTTACAGTCTAATGACTCAGGGTTTTTCAAGTTTCAGTTTAAAAGTAGGCCAGAAAAGATCAAAGAATGGCCTCCTGCTGCATTTGTTGATTTGATAAGTGTCTTCAAGTATGTTCAATAAGTAAAAGAAGCACTTGGAAAAAACCTGATGATTCTGAAATCTGAGTTTATGAATCACCTGGTTTGAATGACCCAAAGGTGAAGTGTGACTATAGAGAAATGAATGTTTGATAGATTAAATAAGTGGTTCAAGATGATTTTTCCAAGTGAGCCTCGAACATCCTCCCTGTGGTGATAATCTTAATGCTAAAAACAAGATTGATTTGTAGTTAATGTCTAAAACCTCTCCACACAAAGTGCAACAGATTGTAACCACGCTTGGTTTATACACGACCAATTTACAAGCTGTGGTTTGTGTGTGCGTACAAAACTGTATGCTGCTAATTACTTAAGCTGGTATTAGTGTCACTGTCCACAATGCTAACAGTTGTCAGAACTTACCAGCTAAATGGTCAGTTACCAGATAATCCGTCCTGTAAAGATGCAAGTTCCCGTCAGCCTGCCAGCTTTTGCCTAGAGACAACAGAGAAACCAGTTAAATTAAAAGAAAAAAAAAACACACACACATGATTTAAGTTTCAGAAAGAGATCAGTAGAGCTGAAACAATTCCTTGAATGATTCGAGGTACCCGATTACAAAAATTACTCGAGTAATTTTTTCCGCCTCGAGGAATTGTTTGATTTTACAAAAGATCAAAGAGTGGTATTTAAAATAGAGCTGAAGCCATATTAAGAGAGTTTTCAGATCCCTCATGCTACCTTGTACACAAAATAGCAACTAACAACAAATGTAGCTTCTTCTCTGGAGTTTGGAGACTAATGGGTCATTCTACGAAACGGGTGCCATTTGGGTCCGCAACATTTGATGAGATGTACAAGGCACAAAAAATGTGTCAAAGTTGTCAAAAATTTTGGAGCTACCAAAGCAAGTGCTCTTATTGACATGCTGTATCAGAAAATTCTATTTCTTAAAGATTAAAATTATCATTTGAAAAATAACTGCTCTTTAACTAAGCAAAAATATTTTTTATCCGATTACTCGATTAATCGATGGGATTTTCAGAAGAATACTCGAATACTAAAATATGCGATAGCTGCAGCCCCAGAGATTAGTGCTTTGAACTGTAAGAGGATAACTTCAAAAACTTCTTCTGAAATCAGTTTGTGTTTAGGCATCAGATCATTCTCTGTTACACTTAAATACTCTGTGACATAATTTGGAAGCTGGAAAATTTTCCTTCACAGTAATTGTAGATTCAGCCACCGCATAAAAAAGTACAATAAAATCACTGTCCTGGACGAAACAGATACCATTCAAAAAAGATTATGCAAAGAAACACAGTACTGAAAGTCCAGAAAAGGTGCCACGGGAGCTCAGTTACCCTTGACAAACATCTGGTTTCAATAACTGCACCCTGCCTGGTTGAAAGGCAGAGGGACAGAGCTGGCGATTGATGAAGCTGCTGTGAGTGAACCAGGTAATACACTCCCTTACTGCCTTATGCATGAGCTGGCCAAACTACGCAGTGTATGTTCTTTATTTAAAGGGTGTGATTATTAACAAATGTATGATAGGTCATGAAGTATCATTATAAAAACTTACTTTTTCAGCTGTGTCATCTATTTACTCTAGCATCATGATAGATTAATTAAGTGTGCATAGGCTCCAATGAGAGCATTTACCAGATTAGATAACTCAATATGTGTACATGTAATCAATTTAGTAAACAAAAATTTTTGTCTTTATAGTGGTGTTAGCATAGGAAAATCTTTATTACTGCAACTAAAGATAAGGTGCATGTCCAGACTCTTAACTGGGGACCCAAAGTGGGACACTGGTTGAGTTAGGGATGGAATGAAGTGTGTGTGAAGCTGTTCTGATGGTCTTATGTTTCAGGGGTCAATCGAGCCAATATAGATGTTAAGTTAATCATACAATTTAAGGTTTAAAAAGTATGAAATACGACACAATTAAATGCAAGGACTGTTGCCAAAGCATTTTTTAACAAAATTCTTATATATGAGTCCTGCCTCTTACATTGAAAATAGCCAGTCATAGTTCAGGTTTTCCTAGTAACACAAGGGGTGGCCAATCAGATTCCAAGGGGACTCATGGCACCCATGTGGACGCGCCCCTGCTAATGACGGTAACCCCTGTCTGCAGAAGCAGCAGCAGCAGGCAGTTAATGCAAAGAAACTCCATTGCTTATTATAAACGTGTGAATTACACAACAGTGATGCTGGAGTTGTTTTGCCCAAACTACCACGTCATTGATTCATCTGTGCGTTAAACTGGTGACTAATACCTGCATTCCTGTCACGAGCTTCAACCACAGAACATCACACCTTAAGCCATGTAGTCAAATTAGCATCATTTTGTAGCGGTTTATTATCAAATCTACGAGGCCATTAATTAAGCCACATCAACACTAGCAGTCGCATGAGCTAACGTTACGACCAAATCCCAGATTAAGGGTTTAAAACGCTGCTGAGTGTGAGTGCTAGCTGAAACGATATCAAGTTAACTAGCTGACAGTTAACAGCGACACATTACAGTTCGACCTAGCTGGCTAACGGTGTTCAACCACTAAAACGCACAAAAATCTATTCAAACTATCATTTAAATGGGAGAGAAACGCAAGGAAGGGTTGTCTTTCCTTTCTGTGGGCGTATTACGTTTAATATGTGAATAACCTGTCTGGGATCTAAACCCGCAGATTGTTAGCAAACTCGCTAAAAACTTTGACGACTGTGACACGTAGCTCCTCAGCTAACGTGTAGCTTCGCTCACACACACTCACAGAACTTCAGCTAATTACTCTAAGCTGACAGAAGATCGGATATGGGAGCCATAAACCATCTCCCCCACACTCGTAAACTGACGCCATGTCAATTTTAATGAAATTATCCAACGGTAGCAGGGTCGTAAAAAGTGCCATATGTAGCCCGAGCTAGCGAGCTCATGTTAGCATACAGTTTGTTCTAGCAGCTCGCTAAGTCCACGTAGGCATACAGCTGAGCAGGGGAGAGCTGACACGGAGGCCAGAACATACTGTAACTTAACATTCAAGGTTTAACACCAATCTGCCTTTACAACAAGTATCACCCTGTCGGTCATATGAATGACACAGGTAAAACGAAAAGCTAGAATAGTTAAATTCAGCAGAAAACTGTGAGGTACTTACTTATTTTATGTACTCGTCTGCCCTGAAGGTGCAGAAGCTGAGATGAAATTCCACTGGCGAGAAGGTGGGATTGAAGCCTGACGGATATATACCAGAGCCGCCCACCAATCATATCCTCCAACGTCACGTCAGAGAGTCCGGTTACAAATAACTTCTTTTCATTTACAGCAGGGACACACACTCGTGTAACTTCTGAACTCCGATAGCGTGTATGCAAAACATGTAAGAAGAATTATGTTTCACTCTTCATTCTCTTAAGCCCGCTGAATCACCCACAAAGAAATGCAAACATGCAAACCGTATGATATTGGGTGTGCATGAAAGCCCTTGAAAAACTAGAACCAAAACATGTTATTCATGTAAATTTGTCTTCTTGTTTTGGCATGGAAAATTGGTTATTGTATCTTCTCAGTCATAAAAATGATTATTTGCTCCTGATTAAGGAGTAGATTTATGCTAATCTAGAAATCAAAAAGATGGGCTGGGTGTTGAGCAATGAAGCAAGGAGTTTGTGGTCATAGAATTAATAGGAAAGATTTATAGCAAGTAAGTATGACAGTAAACTTTACTTATACACCACTTTATACAGAACAATGGACAAAAACATACAAAGGATAGTTGATACAGAACAATATCTATTAAACAGTCAATTAATATGATGAAAGTCAATTAATAATGCTTATGTACTGCATTTCTCCATACCTTACAGTTTTTGGCATTGTGTGCAAAACAAATAGAGGAATAAGGTACTGAAGGACATAATTTTGCATGTAAGAATTATTAATTTAAGTTAGTGATTAAGCTGCCCTTTCCAACATGGGTAAAAGGTGAATTAAGTTTGCCTTATTTGACACAGAAGTGCTCATACTTATCACGTCGAACTGTTTTTTGTTTTTTTTTTGTTAATCATACTTATTTTAATCATCTCTGTAGAGCTCTTTTTGATCTTATAGGGGCTGCAGAGAAAATTTTACATTCAAACTGCCATGACATGCCATAAGAATACATTTTAACAATGGATTAGTTTCAATACCAAACCAAGCTTATCAACTATAGCCCATAGTAATAAGTATAACTCATATCTGTGTGTATATTGTGCTGTTGCAAAACTGTAGGTTTAAGTCAAAATAATCTGAAAGTATTAAAAAAAAAAAGAAAAAACCAACCAAGAATAAAATACGATAAAATATATGGATGCATTTCAGTACATTAGGCTTTCGTAGCTTTAGCATTTTTATCTTGAAGCAATCAAGTTTATCCTTGCCTTATTCTCAGCGACAAATTCAAGCGAGATTAGATAAAGCATGGACCATGCAATCCATTACTAGATAAGGTCTACACACAGGCGTGCAGTTGTTGTCACATGCCAAACAATCCTACAACTTTCTTCAAGATCGTTACAGGCATGTGCAGCAACATTTCTACCCAAACCAGTTCAGCAAGGCCACATTCTGAAGTTTTAGTCATACCAGAACTACTCATAATGATTATAAAAAGAATTTCATACACAAGGCAGAGAAGATCATATTTTACTGTTATTTAGTGATAACATGATTAAAGTCAATAGATGCACCACTGAGTGACCTCTACGCATACAAAGAGAGGTTAAAGGGCGTTCACTCTGATCAGAGACTTTAAGGAAATCTCTTTTACTTGATGCATGAACAGTGTTATTTCAAGCCTAAAAACATTAGTAACTCATGCTTAACAGTTAATATTGACTACATGAAGGTAATCTTGTAATATCTAATGTGGTTTGGAAAAGCAGATTGAAGCGCATGACTGAAATGTACGGAGATTAAGAATTTTGTGAACACAGATGTAATTCAATGTACGTATTTTCTTTTACTTTAAGTGCAAACATGTAATTTAACTTTCCATATTGTGACCAAATTTTGTTTATGTTTTTTCTTGAGCATAAAGAAATGTTTATAACATTGTCAAGAAAAATTTAAAACTTTAACCCGTGATGCATGGACTGAGGCTGGGGTGAACTAACTTAAATCGCATCTTCCTTTTTAAATTTCCACAATTAGAGAAGGCTTAAAAAAGTCTGACAGATATAAATTTTAAAACCCCTGCAGACATTAGATGCAGTATTTTTTTTTTTTTTTTCAAACATTGGTGATACATATGACCTTTAGCAGAGAGAAATGTTCTTTCAAGTCATGCAATAAAAAAATTAAAAAAAATTAAAAAAAAAATCAGCAAGCCAAGGGGCTCTGAAATCAACACAAACCCAAAGTTCATCACAGAAGCTCTGTGACCCTCAAAACAATAAATAAGAAACAGATTGAAGTCAAGAATGCTCCCAAAACTTTGATTGGTTCTTGTTTTGGGGAATGAATTATAATGTGTTTAGAAATGTGTTATGAAAATGACTGAAATACTGTAGCTAGTTTGATCAACACCCTAATGGACTAAGAACAAGTGTACAGACCCATTGATTGATTGCAGCGTTCTCAGACTATTGTGTTTCTTGACTTACTGTCACTTGTGTAAGTGATAGCAGAGAAAGGTAATTTAGGTAGGTCTGAAAAAGCCACATCCATAAAAATTGTATATGATTTACATAGTACTTTTTAAGACTGCTCTGCAGTAACATCTTGTTTATAAAGTATTTTATATTAAATTCACATCTGTTGTACCTTTAAGATTGTGCACAAATTGTATTTTTTATATCTAGTCATTGCCATTTACCCTATGTATAAATACACTTATGGAAGTCTGCCTTTAAAATACTGGAAAGCAGCTCTTTTTGAAACTGCTTCTCTTGTCCCCCTGACAACAGCGACAGCAGGTATTCAGAATCTGACTCATGGAAGACAGTAGGGGATCTCCCAGAAAAGGTCTGGTTGTGAGAAATAATATTTTTCTGTAGCTGCTGAAGGTCAAAGGAGGCAGCAGAACAATGACACTGCTGAAGGAAGGTGAACAAGTTCAACAGCAAGCTAAAAACACTCTACATCTTTAAGCCTATAACCATTCCTCATTAAATATTGATTTTCAGAGGCAAACAACCGAAGTCATCATGAAGATTTAGTGAATGTGGTTTCACTTCTTTGTTCAGCCAAAAAACTGAACTTTGTGTTCCCTTTTTTATGAAGTTAGAGCAAATAATATTTCTGATTCCCTGAAACCCACTTTCTTCAGTGTCTTCTTTTAACCCCAGCACGACTGAATACTACATTATTGTTAGTGACTGTGCACACTCTTGATGTTTTGACAAAAACACCTAGGTGAGATGAACCTCATTTCATGTGGGTCATGTGAATGAGTCTGGGCCCTTGAGAAGGTAGTGTTCACAGATCTACAGACAGCAAACACAGAGAAGTCAATCAATCCAGACTCCTGGCACCAATTTTCTGTTTGGGTACCATTTATACTTACAAAGAAAAGAAAAAAAAATATGTTGAATTAAATTACATTTTTGTGGACTATTGTCTTGGCACTTTAGTCCAATATTTTAAGGACTTTTCAGTACTCCAATCTTCTTATTTTAACCATGCATTCCAGGCCAATATCAACTTACTCAATATCAATGACAAAGATATCCTTAAATGACTCTTACACTGTCTAGACACAGAGTTGATGTGTGCCTCAAGGCAGCAGTTGGTCAGTGCTCGTCTGTTACAGATATCCAAAACAAGATTGTTGTATACCAGAGATACTTGTTTGGTATGTTTTGTACCAATAGTAAAAATAGAATTTGTGATTGTGTATTTCAACAACCTGAAAAGATAAATCAAAAAGGAGGATCAATTTGCAGTTCTGTGAGACCCAGGCAACTATCCTCAGGAACTCTGCCTGTCATGACAGTGACAGTGTTGGGACTAAAATAATATGTTAACACACATAATTACATAATGACTGTATTTATATAGGGTATTTCTGATTAATCGACTGACAGATAGATGTGACAAATGCCCTGTTAATAAATAAACAAATAAATAAATAAATAAATAAATAAATAAACAGTTTGGTAACCAATAATTTTCATTTTTTATCTTGTATTTTGTATTTTTGTTAAAATGGGAAGGAACATGTGGTCAAAAAGGTTTGACATGAAAGTTTTTTTCAAACTAACTTGCATTTTATTATGTGGGTTGGTTAATCTATAAACTCACTGTCCGTCACTGTAGAACTGCCTTAATTCATGTCACAGATTCAACAAGATGCTGTAATCATTCCTCCCGACCCTCCATAATGACAGAATAGCATCAAATGGTTGCTGTAGATTTGAGGGCTGAGCATCTACGATGAGACTTTCCTATTCCACCAGTGGTGGAATAGGAAAGTCTCATCGTCCAATCGTCCAATCGTCCAATCTTTCAATCATTCAATCGTCCAATAGAGCTTCTTTAGAGTGTGGTGGACCACCACACTCTAAAGAAGCTCTATTGGATTGAGATCTGGGGACTGTGGAGGCCAACGGAGCCCAGTGAACTCATGGTCATGTTCAAGAAACCAGTTTGAGATGATTTGGTGGGAGTATCCATCAGAAGATGGGTACACTGTGCTCATAAAGGGATGGACATGGTCAGCAACAATACTCAGGTAGGCTGTGGACTTTAAACCATGCTCAGTTGGTACTAAGGGGCCCAAAGTGAGCCAAGAAAATATCCCCCACACCATTACACCACCAGCAGCCTTAACCGTTGATACAAGGCAGGATGGATCCATGCTTTCATGTTGTTGACACCAAATTCTGACCCTACCATCTGAATGTGGAGCAGAAATCCAGACTCATCAGACCAGGCAACGTTTTTCCAATCTTCTATTGTCCAGTTTTGGTGTTGCTGTGTGAATTGTAGCCTCAGTTTCCTGTTCTTAGCTGACAGGAGGGTCACCCGGTGTGGTCTTCTGCTGCTGTAGCCCATCTGCCTCAAGGTTGGACGTATTGTGCGTTCAGAGATGCTCTTCTGCAGACCTCGGTTGTAACCAGTGGTTATTTGAGTTACTGTTGTCTTTCTATCAGCTCCAACCAGTCTGCCCATTCTCCTCTGACCTCTGGCATCAACAAGGCATTTTGGCCCACAGAACTGCTGCTCACTGGATATTTTCTCTTTAAGGGACCATTCTCTGTAAACCTCAGAAGTGGTTGTGTATGATGATCCCAGCAGGCCATCTTCACTATGTGCACATGCAAGCATGAGCTGCTGCCATGTGATTGACTTATCAGATATTTACAATAACTAGCAGAACAGGTGTATGGTGAGTGTATATTGTTTTTTTGTCTCCAGTCTTCTTTTTAATGAATCAAACCATAAACCATGTTTTTACGAGGATTCATGATTTTGATTCAAAAGGGGAAGACAACAGTCAAACTACTCCAATTCATTTTATTTTTTGTGTATTCATACATCCAAGTTCTAGCAATTTGTGAATATAAGCAAGTCCTTTGAGTGAACAGCAGGGGGAGCTCCATTACAATAATAGAAGCGACCTCCTCATGATAAAAGTTCAAGCCAACTCATAATATTTAAGCGAGTCAAACAATAGGCATGAATGTGAGGAATAATCTAACTCATTGTGTTGACGTGTTCATGCTTTGAAGCGTAAAACACATCGACGTAGCAGGTATAGTCTAGTGACGCACGCCCGCAGTCACATTACATTTTCATATATCTTAAAGATAGTTTTTCAAATTGTGTGTTTCTAAATCTTAAAGTGAAACAACGTTTCCGTATCACTTGTGGATGAAACTTAAGGTTAAATGAACACTGATTTGTCTTGTTGGTCCAACATCAACATCAACTAATTAGGGGCAAAAAAAAGTTAGTTGTATTCCTCCTGGTTTTGGCATCCGTCAGTCTGCTCGTTTAACACACGTAGTCTTTAAAACCATGAGCTTTTTTCAAAGTTTCCACGAGGCCCCATTAAGTATCCACAACGTATAATTTTTCAGGCGGACAAGTTTACTCTCCATCCATCAAGGCTATTTAAAGTGAAGGAAGGTAAATCTTCGCTTCTCAGTCTGCAGAATTACTCCAGCACGTTTGAACCAATCACAGGGCGAGCTGAAATATTTTAACCAATAGGAAGCCAGTGTGAGAGAGCACTCCGTTGGAAGACGACGACTATGGGACGGAGTACATTTCTGCTCGTTTTAACAAACTTTTGACGGTTAAACAGGAAAAGTCGGTAAGTGAAATGCTTAATTACGCGAACAACACCGCATTTAGACATTTTTGATCAACTTTTAATATTTTACAGAGAAGTTACTTGGTTTAAAAGTTGAAATACTTTGGTTCGCTCGTCGTTAAACCTGTGTTCGTGTCTTAAAATGAAAATAAAACTCAACTCATGGCGTGAAATGAGTTTATGATGGTGGTTGAGCTTGTTTTGCCGTGTTTTCTTGCTCTTAAAACATCTTGAACCGCATCGTTTATCTCCAACTGACCCACTTAGGCCCACATGCAACGTGACGTTACGCTTTTAAACGCAAACTCGGTCAGCCGTGGTTTCTTTTTGTACTTTTTAGGTCGTGTTGTTTCTGGGGAAGACTTTCATCAACACTTGCTGAATGCCACATAGATATATCTGTGTTTTACGGGTTTCTCTGGGTTTGAATGGACCTTACATGTTCCCAAAAGCGTCTAAAACTACTGGACTAGTTCTTGTAATAAAACCTGCCACTAGTTCAGCAGAACTTGTAAAATCTGTGTCAAAGCAGACACCATGTTCAGAGTAGTTTGATAAACATGCGGAACTATTTCAAATCAGGCTTCTCCTGCATTAACCCACAAAGTACTTAACATGACATGCTATTTTATTATGTGCTGCAGTTTTACTAACTATGGTTCTGCTGTCCCTCTGTATTTGCAGGAGTGAGGTGGGGGAGCTGCTGCTCTGAGCAGTAATGGGGGAGATTGAGGGTTCATACCGGGTCCTGCAGACCCCAGGAACAAGGCTGGGAGCCCAGTTCAACGCAGGTATCAGCACTTTGGAGCCTGGCCAGAGCCTTAGTGGTAATATGGTCAAAAGCCATGGAAGAGGACTACAAATCCGTGTGCAGGGGTTGGATGACTCCCTGGAGTTCTTTGATGTAGATGTAAGTTCCTTGTATTTTGTGTATACACCCAGATAAATCTGCAATTTGTTCAACAGCAGTTTGCATCTTTCCTTATTATCCTCCATGGCTTTCCTGATTGCGTGTGGTTTGTGACATCTGCCACATGGCTTTGGTGCTGAAATCCCTTGCTCCTTAATGCTAATCATTTGGGCATCTTAGTCTAACACACCAGGACACTTTACAGCCTCTTGGCTGTGATTTCTGCTTTCTGTTTGCATGGTTCTGGAAGTAGTTTTTCTTATGGATCCTCAGAAATAAGCAACAAAGAAGGAGGAAATAACACTACCTGGTCCAGGGTGCATGTTTGGACCTATAAATGAAGCTGTTCTCATGTGTGTGTGTGTGTGTGTGTGTCCTATTGAAACAGGACTAAATTGCTTTGAATAGTTTCACTTCATTCTGCAATCAGGGTGGGTAAATATGCAAATCGTATTAAGAGGGTAAATGCATTATGTTTAAAGTGTTCAGTTTAATTGGATTAATTCAATAGTACACACAATAAGAAATAAAGGATAAAGGAACATGAAACTACACTCAATATTGAAACCTAGGACCCATCTGAACATGTGTTTGATATCTGAGAATGAGAGCTGCTGTTTGTTGATTTTATTGTAATTACTTTACTGGGAAGTTAATCCCGTTTGCAAACTGGCAGCTGGTTTGAACAAACTAAAGACCCATGCTGTAACAGTGCTCCCCCGTGTTAACATGCCAAGTTGCTGCTGCTGCTGTGGGAGTCACTCAGACGGCAAATAGGAAGCAATAAGGAAGTCTGTATATCAGAACAAGTTTCCTGTCTATTCTCCTCAAGGAGACATATCAAAGAGATCAAAGGGAGCTTCCAAAATCAATAAATAACCAAGTTAACAACTGATACACAAAATGTTCTCACAAGAGAAACCATTTGTCTTTTATGGATTCCAAATTCTGTTGAAGAAGTATTTAATTAAGTGTAACTACTCCGTCCTTAATCCCTCTGTAGCCACAACAATAACGGTTCTGGCAGATGTAGAGTGTGGGGCGACTGCTGAGACAGACATTTCATAATCTTATGCACCATATGTTGTCTTAAGTCTTACTGTAATACAATCTGACGTAAACTAGTTGAATTTGGAAGTAACAGAAGGTTTGTGTCCAGCTCAGAGAGCATTTCTGGATGTTTTTGTTACTTTTTGGAATATATCCAGTCATACATTCAGAGAGACACTGAACTTGGCCTGCAGGATTCACAGTAAGCCCTTGGACGTGGTGTTCAGAGGAGGTGGCAGGCAGAAATACACGGCTGCTGCAAAAGGGGAATGACGGCAATCCTGTTGTCAAGCAGACTGCACTTTTGTTGGGAACAAGATGGCCTCTAAGAGGCTCTGTTGTTCCCCTCACAGCATTGCTTTATATTTCTGTTCATTCATTCTTTATGAGGGGTCGTGGGCTGGGGGAGAATAGTACTTATGTCTGTCTCTGGAGCGGCTGCAGAGCTGAACATCAGCTTCATGACGTGTTCAATTAGTCATTGAAGGAGTTAATAATCTCTGATATCATTTTAAATATGTCTATGAGATCATGGCTAACTATTAATGATTTAGAGATGGTGTTTTTTAAAATAATTTTACTTGTGTTAATGTCATCAGGAGTATATTCATATCGATCATACAAAAAGTAAAACTTAAACCTATTAAATTGCAGACTTGCTTGAGTTCTTCCTGACTGTATTTTATAATTTTAATCGTGAAGAGTTGAACAAAACAGATAAATATCTGAAGTTGCTCTAATGTTCATGATCACTTAAATGAAAAATGAATGAAGCAGCGTGACTTTTCCTACTATGTAATTTCAGTTTTTCTCATGCACACTGTATTCAAAAATAGATACAAAATTGCACTGTAGAGCGTTTAAAATAGTTGTGGCCTTCAGGCAAACTGCCTCCCCTCCATTGTGGCATTTTGGTTGCTCAGCTGCTCAGATACCTTTTTGTACACAGACTGCATCTGCGAATGTGAAGTTTTCAAAATTATCTCAAATCATAATCACGAGCAGCGATTTTCTGTATTTTTATCTGCACACCACACAGGACAAAAGTAACAGCTTAAGAAAAGTGAACTTTAAGAGACATTTTGGTCACAGAAGTATTTAGAGATGATGAAGAAACAACAAAGAAGTTTCTCTGAACTGTGAAACCCACTGGTTCCATTGAACATTAATCATCTGGGTCAATTTGACATTGAATCTCTCAGAGAATACAAAATGACTGAGCTTGTTTGCACACAATCCAGCAGTTTATCCCTGATTCTGAAAGACTTTTCCTTCTCAGCTGTTAACATGTTGATTAACAGTAATATTCTGCTAAAACCCCTGTTTGAAGTTTACTTGCAGCCTTATATGTTGTGATTAACCCCCGTCGAGCAGACTGTGTGGAGTTGGTTTGTTTACGATGCGTACGGCTGATGGAGATAAGTTGGGGTGACCTGTGTCACAAACTTGTGTTAAAAACCTTGACTGAGACACGTTTTCTGTGCCTTATACATATTCAAGATGTATCCTAAACCTGAATAACACCAGCTCATCCTGTGTGCTATGTTCAGAAAACGTTACAAATCTTAGGCTTTACATGATGTTTGAAACAAATGAAGCTCTTTCACTTTACTTTACCTTCCCATGTTGATGCTCTGCTTACTTTAATTGAAACAGTGCTTAGAATGATGATGAAGATAAATGATAGATGTGGAAACCTCGTCGCTCTCTGGCATAAAGTGCACAGACACACACTTGTTTAAATCTGTTTCGTTCTTCACAAGATCCAGGCAATGAGTCCTGGCTTTGTCATGCTTTTAACTCCTGCGACCTCTAACTCAACACAGAGCCCCACTGACGATAATGAAGAAAATTCTGCACACATGGTGTGATTAGATGTGTGTATTTATAGCCATGTAATGTCTTTAGTCTGGAGCTGAAGCAAACAAATTAGATAACAGCGTTTGTGCTTTGATCTGTGGCCTTCATCTGCTGCAGGTACCCAGCGTGGTCATCATCAGCAGACATTTGCTTGCATGGCTCTTGTCCACAGACTCCTCCCACAGCCAGCACAGGAGAAAGCTCAGCCTTGTGGTTTCTGGACAGAGGCAGGGCTGGCAGGGCAGGGGAAACACAGGCTCCTTTTATCCAGCACAGCCAGCCAGGCCCCCTTTGCTGGCCTTAACTTCCAGCTCCGAAACTTGTGAAGAAGCACCAGAGTGGGATGTGGAACCTAGCTGTGTGAAAATGCATTACAGGCGAGGGCATCGGTGGGAGGGGGATCGGGGCTGGCTTTTACTTAAGTGTTAGCAAACAAGCACATAAATAGCAAGGTTGACAACCAAGTGGGCTGGGGGGACGGAGGGGCAGCCTGTGGTGTTAAAAGAGCAGTTCAGAGGGAGCAGTCATGGCCGGTGCAAAGTTTGTGCTGGGGTGGTGGGGGAGGGGACACGCTCAGGAGTGAAGCCCTGCTGAAAGTTAGGAATTTCAACCACTGGCCTGTTGCAGAGTTCCTTTTGGAGTTTTGCAGTTGTGAGGGATGAAACCTTTTTAACTTAAAGGTGGTGATGATTTTTAAGATATTTGGATCTCATCTGTAATACTGAAGTGTGAACTAACACTCTTCAAGCTGTGAGATACAGTAAAGTAATTTTAGAAATAAACTTATAAAGCAAAGCTACACTATTGAGAATTTAGGTGATACACAATTAAAGTTATCCTTGCAAAAGAGTAAAACTCCGTTTTTTTTTCTTTTAAGCATGCTCTGAAAAACCTAATTTTTCTATTAAAGCAACAACATGAAAACAACCACCAGACTTTTTTAGCGCTATGGTCTGTTTTCTCATTGAATTCCAGCCTGATGCTATATATGATAAATTTAAGCATGTTCCCTTCCATATTTAGTGTCTGTTTTTGTCTTTCAACCCCTTTGATTTAGATAAATGTTCTTGTTAGGGATGCACCGATCCAGCTTCTCTGGTCCCGATACCGATACCTGGGCTTTGGGTATCGACTGATACCGATCCTGATTCGAAACAAGTGTTAAATAATAAGCTGCATGCTTATTTATTGCTATTTATTTAAACTATAAGTGTCTAAACGTTTAACAGCAGTTTGGTTAAAACAAAGCTTTGAATATTCAATAGTAAATTGTATACCCTGTAGACTAAATCATAGTTTAGCCTAGGTAGGGACAAGTACCGAATTAGGTACTTTCATAGTTACCGACTGAATTCTGTCAAAAGTACCAGGTACCGGTTCAGGAAAAATCAAAAGGTACCATGTTTAGGTACCTGAACCTTGGGACTCTGAGGGAATGGAAGAGCAGGAGATTTTCCATGCTGGACATGAACACAGCATCAAAGGTTATATATTGAAGAATTAATATGTTAAATTGAGAAAAAAAATACATTTTGTTATCAAACAAATTTTATATATATATTTTTTTTTTACCACCAATACACAAAAAGGTACTGAAATTTGGCACTGTTGAGTACCGGTACCGATTGCCAGGTACCAGGCATCAGTACTGTATTGTTTGTGAAACGTACCCATCCCTTAAGCCTAAGTGTCAAGTTCAGACTGATCTTTTCCCATCAATACCCAATCCAGCTTTAAGGGGCTGGATTGGAGCCGATACCAGGATCGGATTGGTGCATCCCTAGTTCTTGTTTATGATCTTACACTTCTAGATTTAAGTTATCTGGAGTTCTATATTTTTTTTTTTTTATAGGAGATAGTTTTTATTCCTCAAGATAAATCTTGGGAAATGTCATGGGTAGAAACAGAAAGTAACTTAGTTTTTTTCATATTTTAAATTTTTGTTTCATGATGTCTAGTGCAACATTTTTTAATGGTATGCAGCTAAGCATTCACTTTTTAGTTTGTACAAAGCTCTCACAGTATCCCGCTGTGTACTGAAGTTCCTGAACAATCTAACATCTTAACTTAAAGAGACTCATTTAGCATCTTTAGCAAACTTCTCTCTCTCTACATTACGACCTGTTCCTTTTCTTGTTTTCTTTGCCACTGAGAAAACTAACCATCCACTCAGCTTGGTCCCACATTGCAGGTCAAGCCTTGTTGTAGAGTATCTGGGTTACACAGGTGATCTGAGCAGAAGGCACCTGATCCTGATTACTGACATGTCGTGTGTATCTGCCAGCTAACACTCCGGTCAACTGTGCACAAACATTATAGCCCGGCAGTAAAATGGGCTCAGTGCTGACTCCTTGAAATGAAAACTGTAGCAGTGATGTTCAGACAGGCCCCAATGGACTGTTGCTCTTTTAAAACGTCTCCTCACACACTTGTGAAAGTGGCTTTAAATGTATGTCAGCGGGATATGTCCTGTTTGCAAAGCCTAAACAATTCACATCCCACTGTGTCGGATACAAGCCCAAACACACCCCTGCTGTCAATGGGAGTTTCCACCACAGCTCAGTGCCATTCACTTGTGTCTAGGAGTATCAACTGCTGCTGAACCATGCTTAACCTGTCAAGCAAGGTACACACAATCCCTGGATTTAAATTAGGGTGGATATCTGGGCTACCTGTTGTTCTTTGACGTTATTTTCTTGGTTTGCAGAGGATAAGAAGGCCCTCCATCATAGCTGGCAGCTTTCAGCCCCTGCCTTTGTATGCCCCCCACCCTCCTCCTTTCACTCACACTCGCAGGGCAAGATTTCTCCCAGAGAAACATCTGTTTGTCATAATCCCTGCTGCTTTTGGAGCGTGATTGGGTGACCCACTGACCTCTCTTAATGTTAGAGCTCAGAGATGAGACTGTGGTCCACACACCACAAGTTGGGCGTGAACAAACTGGATGGGATCATCACACTGTCACAGCGCAAATGTGCCTCAACTGAGAATGCCAGGCAGCTTTTAGGGAGCTGACCAGTCGTTTGTGACACATCTGCTCCCACAGCTGCTGGATTTAGACCAACCAGGCTGGATGATAGTCAAAGGGAGTGTTTACTTGATTCTGTTTGTTTCGAATTCCCTTTCACACATGATATCCCCTGTTGAAATTGTGTTTAAGAGTATTAGCCTGGACAAACTATATCCGCCTCATGAGTAATTACGGCATAGATAAGCAAACTTGGTTAGTAGGTGCAGGAAGTTTTAGTTTCTATTTATGTTATTTTGGAATTCAAAATGTAAAATGCTCTAGTTGAAGAAGATCTTTTAAATGGCCACTCATGCTGTATTCACGAGCTTTTTGCTGACTGTCTGGAAGCACACACGCCTCTCTTAGAAAGTGAGAAAGTATCACTTGTTGTCAGATAGGGGGTGATAAAGCTTGGGTTTACCTGCCCTTCAGACTTCATTGCTGTGAACCCAGTGTAACATTCCTGCAGAGGGTTAATGAGTAACACAGAGGAGGGGCTTCTGAACACACACACACACAGCAGTTTGTGCACGACAGATCCACACAGGAGGAAATACGTGGACTGGACTTCTTTTTATTGTATTATCAAACAAACTCCTTTATGGTCACATTCTGCTCAGTTTAAGACTTCGCCCATCTTTTTTAGTATTGCAACATATTGTTGGATAAAACCAAGAGATTTTAGAGTATAGCGATAATGACTGAGGAATTCAAAAACATATTGATGACACTTGATGACAAGAATTGAGTATGAATAAGAATGTGGGGAGAAATTGTTTTCAAATCTTGATTGGAAAATTTGTGTTTCAGGTGCATTTAAAAACATTTTTTTTCTACTTCTGACTATGAATCACTAATTTGTAAGAAGTTTAAAGATTTTTAAAAACTGCACAGTAGAATATCATCACTGCCATTTGTCTGATGAAGCTTATGAAAGACAAAAAAGGACTTGATCACCTGATCTGTACTCTGATCTGACAATAATGAATCATAGGATTTCCAGTGAAAAGAGGCGTTACCTGTTTGCTGCAGTTGGAAACATTAGTGAGTTTTCCTCAATAGATACTGTGTATATTTTTCTTGCACTCCCAGGTCTGTAGTTTATTCTGTGGTATTGAGATGAGCTGACTGTAGTGTGTTATCATGAGCTCTTATCTCCGTTAATGTTTGTGCTTTTACAATTTTTTACTTTGTTTTTATCCCTGTATGAAGATGCACTCCTTCACAATAAAATAGTCACATGAACACAGCCCTCTGTGTGCATGTCAGAACTGGTTTGTTAACTTGCTGGGACCAAGACATAAGGGGACTAAATATTTTGTAAATTAGTGACTGTACGTACATGTTGCTCTCTATCAGGGCTATGGAGAGCTAGAAGATGTGAACAAAGTGAATGTGGACTTGGGCTGACTTATTTTGGTAAATAATCTAATTGGAATTTTTTTTGACCAATATTGCAATTGCAATTTAGCATGTGATTTTTATTTATTTACTTATTTATTTATGTATTTATTTTTATTTTATTTATTTATTTATTTTTTTTTTTTTGGGGGGGGGGGGGGGGGGGGGGGGGGGTTATCTTCTGCATTACTTGCTGATCAGAAGCAATAAATCATTCTGTAGTACGACCAGCACAGAAAGAGATACTGAAACATATAAAGAACTCTTTCCTGTAGGCCAGGCCTACATGTTATGATGAAATAAGATGAATCTATACGAATAACAAATCTTTATTTAACTCTTACAATCACATTAGAACATTGACTGATTAATGTAACTTCAAGCCTTGTAGACGTATAATATAATGATAATTAATACCTTAAATAAAATCAGAGAAAGGAACAAAGCCTGGCAGAACAGGTCTGGTATGAACAAAACTATGAAAAATAAATGAATCCCACACTAAATAAAGTGCAGAAATGTAAATAAGACCAAATCTCTGGCTCAACCACTGACATATGAAAACGTGTAGATTGCACTTTTAAATGCACTTAAAACTTTTTTTAATTGCAGCCTTTGTGATTTAAAAACTGCATTCCATTACATTGCCATCCCGATTTAAATTTGATTACATTTTCAGCCCTAATGTGGACTTAAGTTCAGACAAATGAAACGAGACATTTAATCGTGAAGTCTGGTGTTGCTCAGTAAAACTTTGAGGTCAATCAGTGTATGAAATAAACTGCAGCTGGCAGTAAACGTTTACAGAAACAAACAGTGACAGCTGTGTCATATGAACAATCCCTCTGCAGATTTAACAAGCATTCAAAGATCAGTGTTTTACAGTCACATTTTTGGACACAACTATTGGAAAGAACTTGATTTCTTCTTATTTTAAATTTTAGAAGTGCCTTTGGATACCGTGCTGCCACCACATAATTGTTATGATGCAGTCAAAGTTAAAAATTAAATACTCACCAAGAGTTGTTCATGGAAAACTGTTTTTCATAA
The DNA here is from genome assembly GCF_033239565.1 of Halichoeres trimaculatus. NCBI lineage: Eukaryota > Metazoa > Chordata > Actinopteri > Labriformes > Labridae > Halichoeres > Halichoeres trimaculatus. The sequence goes on along the minus strand of NW_027437182.1, from coordinate 31,777,453 downwards.
AAACACCATGGCTGTTTCTTCATGACTGCTTTAGCTCTGTGAGCTTTCATGGCACAAGATCTCACCACATTTTTACTGCATTAATATGTGCTTAGGTTGGCAACATTTTTGATTTATGAAATAAAATATTACCAGTATGTCATGTTTCTTAAGACTTTGATCATCCAACCAATTAAAAAAGAGTCAACAGCAGAATCAGCTGTTTGGCATTGGCAGAAAAGATTTGGCAAATTCTTCATGAGCACAACTCACAGACTCAGCTCTGCTGCTCACCTCACAAATGCATGGTCCTTACAAATGTAGCTCCATAAACAGGCTGTACACTGATATAAGATTTATTATAAAGAAACATTGTTACAATAAAGAAATAATCTACCAAACACACATTTCCTTACTTTCTGAGTTGAGTTTATAATACCGTAGTTGTTAATTTCACTGAATAGCATTATTTTATTTTAGAAATATCATATGTGTCATGCTAATAATGAAACATGGTTATGCACCCCATGTATAGACCTGCTACACTGAACTGTATGTCAATCCACTCTTACTCAATTTCCTGCTTCGTTCCCCATCTAGTTGTAAAGGTTGACATAATGAAAGAAAATGTAAATCTGTTTCTACAAAGAAACTTAATGCTAATCGCTGCCAACAGCTGTAGCTCAGTCTTTACAGTAGGATTCCTCGAGTGGTCCGAGAAAAAAATCTACAAAAGCTTACATATCTGCAAAATGAAAGTTTCCACCTCAGAAAAGTTAGCATTTCACTGATGCTCTCAAGAGGAAACAAGATTTTTGTTTGGAGGGTCAGAGAGCTGAGCGTCTTCTGCTCCTCTCTAGTTTTCAGCATTAACAAGGGTTATATGTATATATGTGGGCTGCATTTACCTGAGTTATCTAAACAACAACGACAAAAAAACAGAATGAAGCAAGTGTTAAAAGGCTGTTTTTACAAAGGGGCTGTGCACTCAGCTGCAGCTAACCCTGCTTTCCTTTGTCCTGCTCGCTAGCTCAAAAAAATGTCGACTGACCGGCTGTTTTCATGTTTCTCTCTGCAGTGTGATAGGTTGTCAGAAAGGTCCCAGTTGAGTCTTAGTTCATCATCTTTGTCGCTCTTTGTGTTGTGATGTAAAAAGTTCGTATAAATATCCCCCCTGATCCCATTAACTATAAGACTCAGTGGTGAGCTGGTTCTGGAGACCATAGACTGTATATGGAGTGGACAGCGTGGCTTCGCCATTTATCATTTTACGGTTTTGAAGCCAAAATACCGCCGTCTCAGGCGCCGCCATTGTAGCAGTTTGGAGCCAGATTCTGTGCAGTAGAGGCGATGAGGGATTCTGGGAGAATCTGAGTGGAGCTGGATGACAGAAATAATAGTAATTTTTTTTTCTTTCGAGAGTGTAATCACTTCCTGACTCTACCTCCTGACATATTTTACGATCCCCGAAAAAAATACACGAGAACGGCAGCTGTCAATCATCATTAAACGTCACGTAAAGCCTTTTTAACCTCGTAGAACTAATGAAAACAAAACTTTTCAAAATAAAAAAAGGACTTGGATACAAGACAGCCAAATAATATCTTCAAATCACCACATCTATTTGACGTGAGAAACATTTCTACGAGGTGAAATAATTTTTTAAAGTTTGACCACAGCCCATCTGGAATGACTGGACAGCCGTATTTTTAAACCTATACTGCAGCCAGTCACCAGGGGGAGCAGTTTTTGTGGAGACCTCACTTCGAGCCGAGCAAGTGGACGTCCATTTTTTTTAAAGTCTATGCTGGAGACGGTGGGTACTGGGCGTAGTAAACCTTGGAGTAGAAACTATGTGACTGAGATGAGATCTCCTATGGCAGTGTTGTCTTATCCACAGGAGGAGAATGTGGTTTTGCTTTAATAAGTTTGTTTTGAAGCAGACGTTGGTTTTGACCGCTCTGGGCTTGTTATCCAGGCGTAGAATGCAAAGTAAGACTGAATACCTCAGGATGTCTCATACATTTGGATGCTAATACACGAGTTTGAATACTCAGCGATGCTGTCTGGATGGTTTGTTTGGCCTGTGCTCAAACACAACCCAGACAAAGTGTTTTAACACACCACTTTTTGTTCTCGGGTTTAGACCAGCTGTAATGGGATACTGTAACGGCGTGGAAAAAGAGGCGCTTTACTACAGATTCCTACATTTATAGATGTTGTGCCCACAGGTTTCACCTGCAATTTTATAGATTTAGTGGATGTCGAACATGTGATTGTATTAAAGTAATGAGAAGGCTTGAATACAGTAAATCTCCTGCTGCTCTTTGAGTTGTGATGCAAAGCTGTTCTTTTTATAAGGCTTTTAAAAATACTATTTTACATTACAACCAGATGTTTGAAGCTATAATTTTCTCCAAAAGTCTCAGGGCTGGGATTCAAAACCTCAAGTGCAGTGTGTTCTTGGTACATAGTAATTAGTTCTTCGTTTGCTGAAAACAAACCCCAGAGCGTTGAAGGTAAACTTGTGCACATTTCCTGCTGGTGACTTTGCTGGGCCTGATGACGGTGGATGTATAACAGTAGGACACACCGTCGGCTCACTCCAACATCCAAGTTAAGGAAACTATTTGAATCGACGGAGCATTTGCAGACATGGAACACATAACTCAGTGGATCATTTACAGATGCCAAATATTTCCTGCACCACATGGGCAGACAGACAGAGTTTATTCTCTGCTCAGTTTCAACACAAGCACGGCCTTCCTCACCTCAGTCTCAGCTGAATTTGTTTTTCTAGTGATCTCACCTATATTGTTCTTCCAAGTTTTTCCAATTTCTCTTTTCATTTAGATTATGAGCTGTATCATCCCTGGACTTTAAAGACCTCTCTGTTGACATAGTCATGAAAATAACGGCTCCTTTTTCTCTGTTGTTTTTTCTTTCAGTCCAAAGCTCTTGGACAGGCCCTCCTCTCTGAGGTTTTCCTCCGAGGCAACCTCATAGAGAGTGATTACTTTGGCCTCGAGTTTCAGAACATGCAGATGAACTGGGTAAGTACTCCACAAACCCCGGCTTGTTTGTAACAGACGCATTGATGATCCAGAACTTGCAGTCAGATCAGTTTTACGTCATTTTAAGAGCTGAGAAGACGGAGTTTTAAGGTCACAGCTTGGCAACTTGGCAACTCAAGGCAGAAGACAAACTTCTTAGATAACTCTCAGCAGTGATGAACAAATGTTTTTATTGGACAGGATCAGCATGAAAGTTGAAATATTTTAAACTCTTTGGCTCATGTGCTCATTCTCTAAAGATCAGACTTTCCATTGTTGTACTTCTCTAAGTGGACCACCTACAAGCCCGCGCTCAGGAAACAGACAAGATCTATGACAGACCCTGTACATCTTCTCCAAAGAGAATGGAAAATGTGTGGCTCACATATTTAACGATGAGGACAGAGAAAAGCTATTCTGAACATAAACAGTCCAGTTGTTGCTCTGCAGTAAGAGGTTCTCACATTAAAAACAAGCACAGAGTTTAAAGCTCAGACCTGACGCAGCCACAAGTGGAACGAGCTAAAGGCCTCAAGCCAATAAGGTAGATGACAATCTGGGACAAAGTTCAATCTATTTCAACTTTGGCTGCTCCCTTTTCCTCAATGAAGCCTTCACACACAAACACACTCTCGCACTCACACACACACACGCACACAGTGTTAAAGGACTAGTGAAAAAAAGAAAAGCATGCATTTGCAGGTCTACACTTAATTATACGTCTGTAAATTTAAACACTTAAATTCAAACTGAGTTAAATGGTCTTTATTCTTCAAACAGCTGAACAGAGGCGTCAAGTGTCCATTTTGAACGATGTCAGTGTACCCACTGTTGGTTGCATGTAAACTTTTTTACACCATTTCCACCATCATGTTTACAGTGTATTCATAGATCAATCATGTGATATGTAGATGATCCAGTTGCAGCCATAATAAGAATGGCGTCTACTGTGTTCTAGCTGCAAATATAGGATGCTTGCATCTGATGTGTATCTTATTTTAAAAGCTATTGATAGTGGCCTATAAAACACACTATAAACTGTTAAAGGAATGTTATAGCTTGGTGCATTTTTCTCACATTCTTTACTCAAGTAGAAGTAAAGAAAATAGGGTTTAAAAAGACTTTTGTAAAAGTTGAAGTATCAACTCAAGCTTTTTACTTTGGTAAAAGTATAAAAGAACTGATTGCGTTCAAACCAATAGGGTTTTGGGTTAATATTCATTTATACATCTCATCCATCCACAGTCAAATTCACTCTTTCCAGATGACGCGATTTTAGTGATTTTAGGATACGTTTATACTTTTCTTGGTGTGAATCTTTTTGAATGATGACAAACTGGAACGAAACAGGAGTAGTGTGGCTATTTTTAAAACACTGAGTGTAGAAAGTACGGATATTTGCCTGAAAATGAAAGGAGTAGAAGTAAAAAGTTGTCAAAAAAATAATTATTCAAGTAAAGTATAGATACCTAAAATCTTTTCTTAAATAAAGTAAAGTATTTTTACTTAGTTACTTGACACCTCTGCAGCTGAAGATAAAACTTCTTTCTTTAGTTTCATTAGTAATTCATCACGTCAGGGTCTGACTTCAGAAGGTGTCTCACATAAAGCAGAAACACATTATTTAGAGTAAAACAACAGGAATCTGAGAACATACACTTTAAGATATATGAACTGTAAGTAACTCTAATCAGAGATTACTCAGTCTGCTCAGTTTATCACTGTTAGCTGGGTTGTGTTCATTTTAGTTCCTGTGCATTGACTTATCACAGGCTTCAGTGCAAATAAAGTGACGTAGAAAAGTATTAGTAACTTTGTTTTACTTGCTGCCTGAACAGGGTTGAGATCTTCTGCTCAGATACTTTAAATCTGGGGGTAAAAGTAGTTTTTCCAGATGTTGCCATCTTGTATTGTTGTTTCCTCTAGAGTTCAACAGAAGCTCTAAACCATTCAACACACTGCAGGATTGTCCTGAATCTCACTCTGTCTTTCCCTTTAGTGCATTTTACTTTTCTCTAGTTTTTACCAATCAGGTGCACAAAACTTTGATAAATTCAAGAGTTTTTCTGATAAGTACGTCATGACTTCTTTTTTTGTTTTGCTGGTGACTTCCAGAGAAAACTGTTACACAATCATATTTTGATTAATCTTAAATAGAAACCATCAAATCTTGAGTATGATTTGCGTAAAGTGTACTCACTGTTGGTTGCATGTAGACCTTGTTTGAACCACTTCCACCATCATGCTTACAGCGTATTCATAGATCAATCATGTGATATGTAGTTGATCCAGTTGCAGCCATAATAAGAATGACATCTACTGTGTTCTTGCTGCAAATGTTGGATGCTTGCACCTGATGTGCATCTCATTTTAGAAGCTAGTGATAGTGACCTATAAAACACACTATAAACTGTTAAAGGAATGTTATAGCTTTGTGCATTTTTTTAATAGTGTTGTGTTTTACTGTAAGGCAGCAATACTAACACCGTTAAATGTCGTACATTTCTTTAAGTGTCCATCTTTTTCATCCAGAAAATTTCAAAGAGAATTAGAAAACATCAGTATTTCCATCTTTGTCTTTCTCAGCTTTTTGGGTAACCACAAATACCTCACAATATAAATAGAACTTCTTCTCTGCACCCAAAAGTACCAAGTCTAAGAACTTAAAACCATCACATTTGTCACTTTTGGTCTTTGAATTGTTTTTCAAACTGTTAATCATAACAGTTCTTATCTATTTCCAGGAAATGAGGGATTCCACTAGTTGTGCAGTCTCTGTTTACTACTCAGAAGCACCAGGACATACACTTCACCCAATGTCCTGAGACAAACTTTGAACTAAGGGAAGGATTCAGGCAAATATCATCTGATACCAGTTTCTCAATATATCTGTCTGGATCTAACACATTCCTCCCTCAATCAGACCCAGATGTAATGGTGCAAACAGGCTGCCTCAGTGAAGCCAGTTGTTACCCACTACATGAACTCATCACAGTCACCCAGACGCATGATTTACAGCCACTCTGTAGTAAGAGGGTCACGTCAGGTTAGATTTGTAAAACGTTGTCATGATTCTGGATGATGTGGTTTTCTTTTCTTCACAGGTTTGGCTGGAACCCACAAAACTGATTGCGAAACAAGTCAGAAGTAAGTGAGCTCAAATTTCCACTCACTACCTGAATTCATGATGTTTTTGTGTTTGAACATTAACGATCTGCTTCGTTGTTGTGGTTCAGGACCAGCCAATACGCTGTTTAGGCTGTCAGTGAAATTCTTCCCTCCAGACCCCGGTCAGCTGCAGGAGGAGTACACAAGGTCAGTGACTGTAATTTCCTACTGGATATTGCTTTTATCCCATGCCCGTCAACAGGATTTCTTTTTTCAAAAGCTCACAACTATGGTCTTCATGGCATTCAGATATTTCTCCTCCTGAAAACATTTATGAACTTTCTGTCATGCTTTGCTGCAATCTGTAAGATCCTCAGTTTATTTACAACAAACAAACAAATACTGCTATAAACACATACATTTTAGTAGAGTTCTTTTCGAAACATAATGTGACAAACAACTTTTATTCCAGCACTTAAAACAATCACATATCAGATCATAGTGGCAGATGGAAAACAAGCATCTCTGTTTCTTTTTTGTTCTTGCAGGTACTTATTCTCGCTGCAGATGAAGAGAGATCTGATGGAGGGCAGGATGATCTGCACAGAAAATACCGGAGCTCTGCTGGCCTCCCATTTTGTCCAGTGTATGTTTAAACTTCTCTTTACCACAATATTTGGTCATCTGGTAAATTTAGTGAAATTTGTCAACAATCATTGACGTTGAAGCAGTTTGTGTTAGTTTGTACAGCTTTGATTCAGAGCAGAGGCTAACGAAACAAACAAGGATTCAGACGTTAAAAATACGTTTTCTGTCTCTGTGAAAAGAAACATTTCTGTGAGGAATATAAATATAACCTCAACAGGAGGATCTGGAACACCCCGCCTAACAGAATCTAACTTCAACACATGATCAAAACAAATACCACACCCCATACCACCACCATGAAAATAATTACTAAAATGTTACCTCATTCAACATTTTTTTCTCAGTATTTCCTCGGTGAGAAACATCTTCTTTATGATGTTCAAATTTGTTTACAATAACCGAATAAAACTAGAAAAGCATTCAGAGAGCGCAGACCTCCACCAAGCATATTGATTGTCACCAACACTTAAGTCCTACTTTAATGTTATACTCCCTTTCAGCAGACTGTCTGCTACAATTTAGTGTTAGTTGCAGGTTTGTACGATAATTTGTTACCTGACAGTGTTGAAAAATATGATGACCCAGTACATATTTCATATTCTGGATCTTAGTATCCAGAATATTTCCAGGATCTGGATCGTACTTTTACATCTGACAGAAACTGTGGTGACCTTGTCTTGTATTGTTTTGCAAAGCAATCCAACCATTTATCATGGAGTTATATACACATATGGTGATCAGGATCCAGACCGTGATCCAGATCACCTCCAAAAGTTAATCACTTCTTCTTTATCACATCTTGAACATTTCCTGAAAATTTCATTGAGATTTGTTTGTAAGTTTTTGCGGTATGTTGTGTTAACCTTCTTGGCAGAAACTGAATACCACTGTAAGAAGAGGTGTTTTAGCAGCTCCACAAACTTAAAGTGATATTCTAGGATGGAACAAGTTGGGTCCTATCACAAGGTTTAGGGCAGAAATTACCCCTACAGCAGTGTTTTTGTGCAGCAGAAGCCCAGAGCACTCACACCAAACACCCCCTCCCTGCTCATCAGCCGGTTTCCTCTGTACTCAGACGGGGCCAATTTTACTTGACCAAAAACACAAATAAACGGACTCCCACTGAAAAAATCTGATATCGGTCTGCATTCACGCTTTACTTAGAGAATTTTCAGCGCGTTACTTTCACACAAAACACCACTAAATAAGGCTCTAGTTCTCATCGTGTCATAAAACGGAGCTACCTCCTGCAGAGCCACAGCTGGCTACAAGGCGCTCGCCACTTAGTGTATCAGTCCGCGCGCGGCGTGCCAGATATAAACAAACACAGGTAATGAGACACGATGAGAACTAGAGCCTTATTTAGCAGTGTTTTTGTGTGAAAGTAACACGCTGAAAATTCTCTAAATAAAGCGTGAATGCAGACCAACATCAGATTTTTTTCGGTGGGAGTCCGTTTGTGTTTTTGGTCAAGTACAAATTGGCCCCGTCTGAGTGCAGAGGAAACCAGCAGAGGAGCAGGGAGGGGGTGTTTGGTTCGAGCGCTCTGGGCTTCTGCTGCACAAAAACACTGCTGTAGGGGTAATTTCTGCCCTAAACCTTGTGATGAGACCCAACTTGTTCCATCCTAGAGTATCACTTTAAACCACTTCTCTACCACAGTTAGAACCAGAAAACCTGAAAGCTGACTCTCATGTCTTTCAGTTATCAGTTGTTTTGCCAGTTGATATTCAGTTTTACATCAATCTGTAGTTTTTGACAGGAAAGCAGTTTTCTGTATCAGCTTAAAGTATTAATGTACTGTATTGCTAACATACTCCAGAATAATGTAGGAGGCGTTTGTTCACTGACGGGTGACTCAGTTGTGTTGCAACTATAAAAGCATTAGAACGCATGTTTTGGCATGTTTCAGTCACAAAGGAAACTGCCAGCTATGACAAAGCCGGAGTCCAGACTGAGGATCTAATTTCCTGATTTATAACAACAAAATAACAGCTCTGGAATCATGAATATTGTCATTAAATCTGTTCTTAATGATCAAAGTAGACAGTTGTATACTACCCAGCTGGCAGCAGGAGAGTATTTCTTTGCACATAGGTGCTGTATATGTCGCTCTGAAACTTAAGTCGAACTCTTCTTTCTGATGTCATGATGTGTGATGCACACATGCAGCCTGCCAGAGAAAGTCCTGACCCTTTCCGGAGTTTAGAGCATTTTTGAAAGAGGCTTCAGACTGCATACTTTTAGAAATGTACATGGAATAGTGACACATACATCTGAGCGCAGGAAAAACACTGCAACCTGGATGTTACATGTGAATGAAACTGATGTTTTGCTCTTTGTAACCACAGCGGAGATTGGTGACTATGATGACGTTGCTGACATGGAGTTCCTGAGGCTGAACAAACTGTTGCCTTACCAAGAGCGGGTGCAGGAGAGGATAATGGAGCTCCACCGCAGGCACCTGTAAGTAACACCTTGGCTTTGGGGAAGTGGGACTTCTTACATTTCTGGAAGCCAGAACAAAAAACCACACATTTTTGAGAAACAAAAGTACGTATCATTTATAGGGTTTGACTTTTGGCCCTGTGTTGAGGCGGCTTACTTTGATTTGGCGACAGCTCAGTTGAGGGCAGGGACTGGTTTGACCTCACTTCTTGGTAGAGTTGTAATTTAGGTTAGTGTGATTATTCCCTGATCTGAGACTCATGTCAGGAGCAAATAGTAACACAACCACCAGCTGTACTGTTACTCACTCAGCTGGGTGACTGGGTTTACTTTGACCCTCTTGGAGTTAATATTTAGTTTTTACTGGTAGATGAATTAAAGCAGAGAGCATGAGTTGCACTAAAAAAAGGAGGATCCAACTGCAGAACAAACCACAAACCGTCTTTACTACAAATTGCTGCTTCCAGCCTTTTGGACCATCTCAATTTCATATCCCACAAAGGCAATCACATGTATCACAATTTTAGGGGATTTGTACACAGTGGCTTGCTGTCTGCGCCCCTTTTCATGTGGTTTCAAACACAAATGTTTTGTTTTTTTTATGAAGAGGTAACTGAGCCGAGACAACTTTCTGTTCCTGCTAAACAACCATAATGAGAGGGTTTGTCCCGAGTCTCACAAAACCACTTGCAGCTCCTTTCCCACCACCAGCTTCCTTGTTAGCACAGTGCTATCCGAAGGCCAATAGGGACTCTTTTCAACCCAGAGCATTAGGCTCTAAAGACCTTTGCTAATCTCTTCCCTTGGTTGCCAGTGTGCAGACACAAACGGCGAGTTCCCCGGCCTAATCCCTCGCTCTGGCCGCTCTATTAGCCATAAGGCCAGTGGGACAGGGGAGGGCCCTAAGGAGATTTCACTGCTTAACGGATGAACAAAATTAGAATGTGGTGATGATTGGATGGATATGTCTTCCTAACATACTGTTTGGTTGTAATCACATGGTTCTAGATAACTCTTTTCCAATCCTGGAAGTTGTAAGGGATTTAAGGGACATTACTCTACAAACAAGGCACGTTTGATCTTTAGATCTCGTGTGGTGGATCTGAGAGAAAGATTGCAGAGTAGAGACCACTTTCCACCCTGTACTTTATAAACTCCACTTCATTCATTTAGTTCTCACCACAAGTCTGGCTTGACACACTTATTGTGTCTGAGTTATATGGAAATTTAAAAGTCTACAAAAATATGTTCAAGTGTTGTTGATGATATGATCTTTTTAAAGAGTGTCAGATTTGATTTCTTAAAAATTACATAGGTCCAGCCGCTCTCACTGACATACTTATTAACTGTGAAAGTAACATGTAAATGTTCTATTTGTAAACTGTTTTTTTTTAAATGATTTCTGTAAAAATCAGTCTCTAAGGCCCCGTTAACACGACAACGTTTCATCTGAAAACACTAAAAAATGGTGAAAAAAAATCTGCGTTTACACAGAAACACAGAGGGACCAAAAATGCTGTAGTAAGCATGCCAGGCCTATAGTTGGTGCTATAACTGTCCTGTCCAGAATCGGCTTTGTGGAGATCTCCACCAAAGTACAGTTCAGTCGATCATCTGGTGTATTAGGGAATACTAAGAGCAGAAGTGGAAAAGATGCACATTTTGTTAAAGACGGTCATCAGATTCGGCAGCACAAGCTCAACACGGTAGTTCGTGACGATCGTAACAGCCGTACCGTCGTCCTGTTGTGTGCGCTCGTGCAATGTAGAGTGTGACGTCAGCGTTTCCACTGAAAATGCTGGCTTACTGTTTACACGGCAACAGTGTCTGCAGCATTCCAGAAAAATCCTACTCTGGAGGCCGTTTGCAGAAGGTTGTGTTTTTAGATCGGCTGAGACTGTTTCTGTGTTAACACGAGGCCGAAACGCAACAAAACTTTTTTGTACCACCCTAAAACCGTTGTCCTGTAAACTGACCCTAAGTGTGCACAAACATCCTTGTTACATCATCACAGACTGATGAAGTCAAAGCTCACCTGTTTTCTGTCAGTTTTCTGCATTTTTATGTGCTGTGTAAACATCAGCAAACTCTGCTTCTGACCAGGGGATATGTTCTCCATTAGGGGGCGATATGAGGAAAATATGTCAGGATGTTTTTATGACAGTATCAGGATCTGGATTTTATCAGGATTGTTTTTCACATTCAGACTATTGAGACCTGAAAACAACATTTTAGCACCCAAAATTTTCACATCTTGATAAATTCATTCATTTAAAGACGTCAGCTGTAAGAGTTGTTGAGTTTCTGCAGAATGTACAGAGCTTTAGCAAATGTAGTTTAGTGAGACATTGCTCTGTGTTTTGTTTTTGCACTTGATAGAAAATGTAAATTTACACATTATCTAGAACATGATTCATTTCTGTGACATAACTCATACAGTGTAAGATCAAAGCTGGGGTTGTATGGAAATGGACTGACTTGGGATATGGCGTATTACGAAAACTAAAGACTCATTTACCATAAAGGTGGTTAATTTACGTTAACCAGGGGGTTCCCTGTGGTTTTTCAGCTCACAAGTGTTAATCAAGCGCCTCGTTGTTTACTACAGGGGCCAGACTCCAGCTGAATCAGATTTCCAAGTCCTGGAGATTGTCCGTAAACTGGATATGTACGGTGTCCGCTTCCATCCAGCAGCCGACAGGGAGGGCACCAAAATAAATCTGGCTGTTTCTCACATGGGCCTTCAAGTTTTTCAGGTAGCTGCCTCTCTTTTACGCTCAGTTTTTTTTTTTTTTAAACTGGGTCCATAAAAACGTTGCCTTAAGCTCTTTCTTTCTTTGCACATTCCCTTTTCTCCCAGGGCAACACAAAGATAAATACCTTCAACTGGTCCAAGATTCGCAAACTGAGCTTCAAGAGGAAACGGTTCCTCATCAAGCTCCACCCAGAGGTTCATGTACGTATCTTTGTTCAGATTAGGTTTTCTATTTCATGTGTATGTGTCAGATCCTGAGAAGACGGCTGGTTCTACAGGGAAATTTGTTTCACTTTATTTGTCTCCAGGGCCCCCATCAGGATACTCTGGAGTTTATGATGGGCAGCCGAGACCAGTGTAAAATCTTTTGGAAGATCTGTGTGGAGTACCACTCATTCTTCCGTTTGTTTGACCAACCCCAACCTAAATCCAAAGCTATCCTCTTCACTCGAGGCTCCTCCTTCAGATACAGGTAACAGATACTTTCCTTCAAAGCTGGTACACTTTTTTATCGATAAACCCCACTCCCCTAAAAAACAACTTTTATTGATGTTCAATGTTTAAACCCCAAACTCTCTTTCAGTGGAAGGACGCAGAAACAACTTGTGGAGTATGTCAGGGAAAACGGAGCAAAGAGAACACCTTACCAGAGGTCTGTGTTTCATCTGTAATCAATACACTTTTTTCAAATGGCAGCTCGTTTGACTTTTCTTCTACAGGATTACCTGACACAGTCTCTGTGCATTGAGATGGATCTGTAACAAAACTGTTTCTTTTTTCAGGCGAAACAGTAAAATAGGGATGTCGATTCGCTCCCTTGCCACAGATGTGCCAAAACAGGTCAGTCATTCTTTAAAGTTTGAGCATATGGCTTAGGTTAAACCAAAACTCCGGACATTTTGATCTGGAATGGTTAATCATCTTTAATCACTTTTTCCATTCTGACTTTCTCTCTTTCTTGTCTTGTTTGTGCTTCAGAGTTTGTCATTCAATGACAGTCTCAGGGCCCCAGGCTCTCCTTCCTCCGCCTCCGTCTCCTTCTACCCGACACACGTCTCAAGCTTCCCCCAAAGAACAGAACTGCACCATCAGCCCCAGCCTCTGCCGTCACTGAGCCCATCTTCAGCCGCTCCTCAGCAGATTCAGAACATGAACCTGCCACTTCCTCAGCCACAGCAGCAGCTTCAGTCCCCTCTGCAAACCACCAGACCCCCCAGCCCTCCGAGGGAAGACCCCGTCAAGGCTGCCTCTCCATCTCACTTCACTTTCCAAGGTGCCCCTAGCAATCAGGCAGCAGGACACTGCAGCCCCATGTTTGTGTGTGTAGACAGCAGCACTTCCCAATCTCAGCCCTGCAAAAATGGCAATGAGGATAATGAGCACGGGGGGAGGAGGGGGACGGGGTGTTCAGTGGGAGGGGGGGCAGGGAAGAGAAAGGGGGTCTTTACACCTGAGGCGTTTGAGGCGGAGCTTTTGCGTACAAAACAGAATCCCTTGTTCTCGATGTCCAGCTCACCGCTGCATGTCACCGAGGAGTTCATAGATGATGATCCCACAGAGATCTCCTTCTTTGGTGGGGGGGCAGAGGCCTTCTCTTTTGGGCTTGACGATAAGGTAGATCAGTTTGATTATGTGGAGGAGTCCGACCTCAGCAAAAACAGGATGTTTAGTGTAGGAATCGAGGACCTAAATGGGAACCCTAATGTGTTCCCTGACAGCATCGTGGGTCACTCTGAGACCAGCTCTTTGCTGAACAACCGCTCTGAGTGCAGCTCCCTGGACAACCTGGGGCTCAGCTCTGCAGGTGAGTCCATGTCTGTGGGGTACGGGGGCGCTGACTCCTCCTCCCTGCGCCTGCCTGGCTCTGACATCCAGTCAGAGGGGAGCTCCATGGTGAATTTCCCAGCATGCTCTGTGCGGTCTGAGAGCAGCTCTGCTGTGCAGTTCACTGACCTGGTGGAGCAGCTGGAGCAGCTCAGCTACCCTCCAACAGCCACCGAGGGCTCAGGGAACAGCTCGGACTCAGACTCTGACTGGGGCTCTGACAGCGTCCTCCCCCCGGAGCAGAACCTGTTTTACAGTAACCCCCTGACAGGGAGCAGTGGCATAGAGGGCTTTCTGCTTCAGTGCCACAACCTGCAGGCTCTGGCACTTTCAGACCCCTCAGGACCTCCTCATATTAAAATGTAGAGGGATCACAAAGATACCTTACCACGGCAGTTGATCCCACAGTCCAAGGCTTTCATGGTTATGAAAAATGACAATGTGATTCAGTAATCGTAAGCTGATACAGCTTTGTTCACTCTGATTACACATCATGGTCTCTCCTGAGCTCCAGACCCGTCTCTACACTTAATGATTGTCACTTATGGTTTGGTTTTTAGCTCTTTACGGAGATGTAGAGTTTAAGATTTACTCTTCCATCTCCCTTCAGCACTCCTTTTGTCAGTGGTTTGACCTCCAGGTGTTCCTCCGCTGTGGTCCGGTTGTGGTGCTTTTTTCCCCCTGCTCTTGTCTTCTTGCTTGTCTGGTATTGGCCGTTATCGTCATGAGAAAGTTTCAGTCTCCTCTATAACAGCAAGCCCACTGATATTGATCATGTTTCTTGGTAAATCCCTCAAAAACAGATCATTTTGTGCTCTTTCTTCGTGAAGCTGTGTATATCTTCACCTAATCAGTAACTTACTCACAGTATTCTTATTTACAATGGGTTGAAACCCAGACATTTATAAGGTACCTCTGCTCATTGGCTGCGCCATTTGGCCTTGAATTCTCCTTTCTTAGATGGTACTTCTTTTGCAGTGAAGTTTACCAGTAAATGGTAATCATTAATCTGCTCCTAATCTCATGTCTGTAATCTCAGGGTAAAAATAAAACTACAAGTCGTCCAGGTTTAGTGATTCTCACAGGCCTCCTGTTATTAAAATAGGCACACTGCAGAGCTACTCCTCTGTTTCTATCTGTGTGCCTCACTGCCATCTGCTGGCTGGGTTCAGCATTTTTCCTCATGAAGCCTGACAGCATGTAGGAGAAAAAATACTCATTAGACTCATGTTACCTGAAGGATTAAATATGTTTCACACAAATGGACACAACTAACATTTTAGCTTTAGTTGAAGAATGTAAACGGTGTATTAATGAGCCATGAAGCACACCATTAACACCACTCTGAATAATGAATGTACAAACCTGAATGTGTGCAAGGCTTACAGGAAGCCTGCAGCACGTAGGCCATGTGTTATACAAACCACAGAAGTACTTCTCTAGATGTAGCACTTTTAGATCCTAGAAACCTTTAATGTTTATAAATTTGAGGACGCCCTTTTAGTTTGAACCTGGAAGCTTTTGCTTGAACCGTGGGTCCATGACTAAAGGTAAATGTTGCTCTGTCTGCTCTCTGGCATTTGACCGTCGCATGCTTTGGTGTTTTCACTTTATTCTATCACTGTTGGTACCAACAAGAGCAGATTCTGTTCATTTGCACATGAGCTAAGAAATTCTCTTTATGTTTTATTACTTATCAGAATAGGAATGATGTTTTGCTGTCAGGTGAGCAGTCATATTTAACAGCATGCACCACCTTTTTTAACCCTTTGTTGTCCTCTCCCTTTGTGATGTCCACTCTCTCTGTTGAGGAGCTAACGTGTGTCTTTAGAACAGGAGAGGTTAGGACTGTGTGATATCCAAACTAACAACCAGCGTTAAGTTAACCTGCATGTTTCCCCATCTCTGCTGTGTGAGTTTGCTTCACAGTGAATCCTGGTTTCACTCTTGATTTTCATTTTAACCGTGTGAACAGCTAACAGCAGGGACGCAGGCAGGGATCACAGCTTGAATCACTTCCTGAAGCGGGCTTCACTTTAGCTTTTGCAAAGTGAGACCGTCTGTACGTAGCGTAGTCTTCCTTTCGTCTCACACCTCAGTGCCTTTTCGCACTTATTTCACTCTTTGAATGCAACATGCTTTTAAGCTACTCTCAGGTGTACATCCCTGTTTACTTTTCAGTAACAATCACTGAGATGTTGGTGAACGTCTGGGAAAGTTTGAAGAGGTAACTCATTAGCTCTCATTGTCATTTTAAACGATGGCGAGCATCGTTTTCCTTTCACTGCAATGAATCTAAAATCCCATTTGTGAACAGTTCCTGCCTTTGAGGCTGTGAAACGTAACTCATCTGATCAAGGGTTTGTCTTGATGGATTTTTTATTATTTATAGAGCTGAAAAGTTTTTTTCTGCAATTTGATTTTCCCACATTTCAACTAAAGCGTTAATAATTGACATGGCTGCATTTATAACCAGCTAAGCTAACCGCACTTAGGCATCAAATAATCCTCACTTAATCCTGAACATGTATAATGACTTATAATTCTAAATAACCTGTACTTAATGTTTGTATGTATTACTCTCAAGAATAAAGTAATCACTTTTGGGTACCATGAATGTCAGACTTAAGATTCTTTTAGAGACTCACTCTGAATTTTGAAGATTCAGCGCTCTTGTAGCTCCATTTGGTGGTGTTGGGATACAAAACTTGTGCACAGTAAAGTTTTCATTGACCTAAATCTTTAAACAGAGTTTTATGAATGTGAGAAGAGCTTTTTCTAGTGTTAAACTCAGATATAAGATCGATTCATATGCTGTTTAGTGTCTAATGATCTGAAACTGAATGAAACCTCGCAGGTTTAACTGTGACATACATTTTTCCTCACAGAACAAACCACAAATAATACTCCTAAGTCGAATCAGGTTTTTATTCTCTTCTAAATATGTCGTGGCATCTATAAAACTTGATTATTTTATCAGTTTTTGGTTTAATTCGTCAAAAACAAGAAGCCTGTGTTATGCAACAAGTGACCCAGTCTCTCTTTTCCCTTTAAATTTGAGGCAGAAAACGTTCAGGCTGTTGGGGGTTGGGTCGAGCTCACACACAAGATTCCTCACCCTAATTCCAGCTGAGTGTGTGTGTGATTGTGTGTGTGTGTGTGCTCCCTGTTTGCGCAGGCTTGCAGCCAAATCATTCCACAGAAAACCCTCTCCTTGGTTTTGTGGAGCCGAGTGTCTGCTCTCTGGCTCCTCTCGTGTCATTCCCTGTGGGGCACACTGAGATAAACTATAAACAACCGTTTTCCCTGCAGACAGGCCACATTCCTGATAACTCTTTGCCTGAGCAATTATTTCCGGGTCGAGCAGTGACTCTCTTTTTTTTTTTTTTTCCTCCCTCTTGGCCTTCCCCCACTCCCTTTTTTTCTCTCTATTAAAAGTGGAAGAACAGCTGTGGTGACCTTACCCAGCGAGGAGGAGAGCCGAGTGCTTCATCGGCTTGTTTTGTTGCTGAAGCTCAAAGGCAGAACAAAAGCAGAAGAGCCAGTTCTCTGAAATGGAACCGTGCTCGTTCAAGTTGCCAATGAATCATTTGTTCTTCTTGTCGAGGGCCCTGAAAACAAAAGCAGAGGGGGAAATATGGGAACCATTACTTTACTGGGCCTGTGCTGCCCTCCCTTGTTTCTGTTGTGGCCACTTGTTTAAATGTGAGGCTGTAAAGTGAAGTTTTCGAGGCTGGGGCAGGATGAGGATCATTGTTTAATGTTTGACTGAGTGACATGAATGTAAACAGATTTAAAACACGCTTTCCCGTTGATTGAAACTCCTCACAATTTAAAAAGATCACGTGTTGTCTGTTTAGAGTTCATTAACTTTTTAACTTCATTATCCTGATTTAATTTGATCCTTTTTTTATTTTCCCTCCTCCACAGACTCCGTGGACAGCCCTCAGCTCTCACCGCTCAACTCCAAAGGTCCCCTCTGCCTGTCGCCCTCCTTCCAGATGTCGACCCTCAGCCTGCCGAGTCAGGCCCCGTCGCCCCTGCAAAGCCCTCTCCTGAGCGAGGTGGGCAGCAATGCCAGGCTAGAGGAGGAGGAGGATGGCAGGAGGAAGGTACACTGCTTACATGCCACCCTTCCAGCCAGCCGCCTCACAAACCGATTTGAGGATAGAAATAAAAAAAGAATGAGCACTTTTATCCATCCTTGCTGTTTATGATCAGAGAAAAATAAGAGGAAAAGTGTTTTCCTTAAAAAGATTTAGCTTTTTTTAATCTGATATTTCATAAACCACTTAATTTTGAAACTTGTGTCTTTTTCTCCTTCAGCGATATCCCACCGATAAGGCCTACTTCATTGCCAAAGAGATTCTGACCACAGAGCGAACATACCTGAAAGACCTGGAGGTCATTACAGTGGTGAGTTACTTTCTGTTTTTTCATTTCATGCAATAATAACTGTGCAATGAATTAAGTAGATTGCAATATACATGTCGTCATTCTGAACAATATTCTACAGAAAAGGTCAATTTACAATTATTTTTTTTACAGTTTTTGTAATATAAAATAAAAAAGCCTAGGTATGAAATACTAGAACACCCCTCCAAAGAAAGTAAAAAAAAATCTTTGCAGCCTAAACTTAGAAAGACACAAAAGGCTTTTCTTTTTTTTCTTTTTGTTTTTACAAATAATTATGAACAGAAAGGAGCTAATGTAAAGCCTAAGAATCAATGTATATATTAAGAATGACAATTTATATTTGTGTGGTGTTATTTTAAGACAACATGTGAAAAATAAATGACATAAAATTAAATGTTATGAGATTTTATGTTAACTTATACGAACTCAAAAACAGATGATTATTGTATGTTAAGATAACAAAAGGGAAGTGGACTGGATCATGAATTATTAATTATTATTTTATTCTTTTTTATGTATTATCTCTTTAGAAATGTAAACAAAAGTGAAGTCTGTCATAAAACAGTTTTTTGAATAACTCTATAGAGGGATTATTCGTTTATCGATGGCGGACATGCGGGCAACTTGGGTGCAGAAGCACTGCAGAGTATAATGGTTTGTCAACTGACGTGGGGGAGTTAACCATCAAAAAAAAACATTTTTAAACTGTGTTCAAAATCCAGCGTGTACCTAGAGAGCAGTTAAAACACACAACTCTCACTCAATGGTCATGACTGCATTATCCGTGGACACTTACCAGACTGTGACAGACCAGGACGTAAACACGTGTCGATACATCAGAAACCCTCCCAGACCAAAAAAAGCACAGACTGCTGAGTCTGAGACCTGGTTCATAATAAAAGAACCAGAAAACTACGTCCAGAGTTAATTATTTTCCCGCAGATGTCGCTGGTGTTTCAGAGTAAAGTGTGACCCTGTTAACTGGTGACTCTCAGCCGTTTACCACTGATACTGTGGCTGAGAGTCACCAGTTAGCATGGTCGCTATAAACTCCAAAACACTGGTTGCTCTGTGATGGTCCAAACTTTATAGACGTTGCCGCTGTTGTATAGTGTCGTTTCTAACAACTGACCAAAGAACAACCGTACATTTTTATGCTGATAACAAGTTGAATTTAGTGGTCAAAAAACCCTAACTCCTCTGAATGAATGGAGCTAAACGCTGCAGTCAAGATGCGTGCGAATCTTAATGATGACGTAGACTGATAATCCTTCCATTTGCTCTGCTCTTTTGACACTTTCTGGTGTTTCTAGGTTTGTTTCTTTTTCATGTCCAAATTAAAAAATTTCGATTTGGATCTCTTCCAGTGGTTTCGCAGCGCTGTGATTAAAGAAAACGCCATGCCTGAAGGCCTGATGACCCTCCTCTTCTCCAACATCGACCCCATCTATGAGTTCCACCGAGGCTTCCTGAAGGAGCTGGACCAGAGGCTGGCTCTCTGGTAGGACGTGGCTCAGTGGCTCTTTTCGTGGTTAAGATGCATCAAAGTGTTTGATGGTGATGATGGATGATAGAGACTCGATGTGTTTCCACAGGGAGGGACGCTCCAATGCTCATGTCAAAGGGGACTACCAGAGGATCGGAGATGTGATGCTGAGGAACATGTGCTCTCTTAAGGTGAGCTTGGTTTGCTTTCTCTGCTTTCTGAAACTCATAACTTCCCTCTGTTTACGGACACACAGACAGCTCTTTAATCACATTTGATATCCCCTTCAGGAATTCACCAGCTACCTGCAGAAACACGACGAGGTGTTAACAGAGCTGGAGAAAGCCACCAAGAGGCTGAAGAAGCTGGAGACGGTCTACAAAGAGTTTGAGCTGCAGAAAGTCTGCTACCTGCCCCTCAACACATTCCTGCTCAAGCCCATCCAGCGCCTCATGCACTACAAGCTCATCCTGGAGCGCCTGTGCAAGCATTACTCTCCTTCCCACAGGGATCACGATGACTGCAAAGGTGAGTATTAACTTCTTTTAGCTGCTGCTGAACTGAAAAAAAGAAAAAAAAAACATCACCGAGGTTCTTAAAAATAGCATTTACTTTGAAAAGTCCAGTGTTGGTGTTTGTTTTTCACTATTACGCTTATATTTCAGCCCTGTTAACCAAACTAAACTGCCACTTACTGCCACTTTCATACCAATATGCAGTCACACTGTCACATTTTCAATTAAAACAGCATAACAAAAAAGAAATAAACAATTTTTCAGACAGCCACAAAAGTTAAAGGGTTGAAATAATTACCCCAAAAAAATATTTTTCAAGACCTTGTGAGGAGCCTTTAACCAGCAATGTATTGTATTGTGATTCCTCCATTTGAGCCAAAAACACAAACTAGTGATAAGCCTGAGTGTCCCTGTAATGAATGTCTAAAGCTTGTATTTGCTGTCATCCAGTGTGTAGGTGTCAGATATCAACCTTTTTTGTCATAGTCCAAGGAAAAATTCACAATAAGAAACATATTTGGTCTTGAAAGAAAGCAGGATCAGATTTCTGGTCCAAAACTCGTCCTGCATTTCAAGAGAGAGATCAAGAAACAGTAGAAATACTCATTTTTCCCAGGAACTTGAAAACAAAATGACCAAAAAATGGGGATAGAATTTTTGCTTATTTTCTGAAGTGGCCTTATCTGATTTAAAGACACTGATAGACGTGTTTGTGTTTCTTCACAGAGGCTCTGAAAGAAGTGGCTGAGATCGCCACTCAGCTCCAGAGCAGTCTGATCCGCCTGGAGAACTTCCAGAAACTAACCGAGCTGCAGAGAGACCTGATTGGCATAGAGAACCTGACGGCCCCGGGCAGGGTGGGTGCAGTGACACAGAGCCGAGGATAGAGGGCGCTGGGACAAAGTCTAACACAGCATGTGTTTGTTTTTAGGAGTTCATCAGAGAGGGATGTCTGTACAAGCTGACCAAGAAAGGACTGCAGCAAAGGATGTTTTTCCTGGTTAGGACCAAACTACAGCTGAAAATATAAATTTAACCCGTTCCTGCTCTGATACCAGTCACAGCCCTGATTCCCTCCTCTTTCTTTCAGTTCTCAGACATGCTCCTCTACACAAGCAAAGGTGTCACTGCAACCAATCAGTTCAAAGTGCACGGCCAGCTGCCTCTTCACGGCATGATCGTGAGTATATCCGCTCCACTTAGCCTCCTTTAGTTTCTGACTGCAGCTCCACCAGAGCCCTCAGTTCACTGCTAAAGAGAGTGTGGGTTAGAAACATCCGTATGGTCTGATCAGTGTGTTCAGAAGGGAGGGCCTGGTTCTCCTAACTTTGCATGTCTCTGCTTCACTCCTGGCTGCAGCTCATAGTGCTCGACGCTCCGGTAAGTCCTCTGAGCTCTGCCAGCTCAGACACCCAAACACTTCCCTTCTCCTATGTAGATGTAAAACTCTGACACATGTAGGAGACAGAGTCCATCCAGTCCTTGCAGCAGCTTATGTTTGGACATCAAGCAGAAATATACCAGTGTAGTCCCAGATTTGCTGCATATAGTCGTAGTGTCTTGTTTTGAGAAATGAAGCACCTTGAAGCCACGCTCTGACCTGTGACTAGAGAAAGAACTGAAGTGTTGAAGATGTTGATTAGAGAAGGATCCTTGAGTTCAGTACCTCAGTAAACTTTTTTGTAGTTTGAAAGTAGAGTCAAAACTTATTTGAGCTACCTGATGCTCTTTTCAGAAACTGAAAAGTGCCTGTGCACACTCCCAGCAGCTCAGGTGGACATATTTGTGGTTTCAGGATAAAACAAATGAGCTGCATTCATTTGCAAATGACAGCACTGCACCGTTTGTTTCAAAGGTCTGATTTGAATAACAAATGTAATGTGCCTGCAGTCTGAGCAAAACTCTCAGGTAGAGGCTCATTAGCAAGTCTGTCTGAATTTGTTTCCTTCTACGCTCTTTAGCTCTAAACAAATGTGGTGTTTTTAGGTTCAGTGCCACTAACTTTTTGCTTTGAATATTTTTTTTTCCAGGTTGAGGAAAGTGAAAACGAGTGGTCAGTCCCTCACTGCTTCACCATCTACTCTGCTCAGAGGACCATTGTAGTGGCTGCCAGGTGAGGAGGGAGGACAACAGTCGTAGTAAATAAGGAAAAATACATTCAGAGCTCAACAAAGTTACTAGACGACAACCCAGTATAGGGTGTTTGCCACTGCTGCCCTAAATAAAGGGTACACCTCTGATTGCCAAAGTATTTTCTTGTGTCTCTGTAATGGTTAACCCACCAGGATGTGCAAGTGCTTTAATCCAAATGATATCTTTAATGCTAAAAAAATAACTATTGCTTATCCATAAGTTTTTAGATGTTCTGGTTTACAAAAAAACCTACATTATCAATTTTTGGTTTGCAAATTAAAGTTTTTTCTTTTCATT
Source organism: Halichoeres trimaculatus (assembly GCF_033239565.1). Classification (NCBI taxonomy): domain Eukaryota; kingdom Metazoa; phylum Chordata; class Actinopteri; order Labriformes; family Labridae; genus Halichoeres; species Halichoeres trimaculatus. The sequence goes on along the minus strand of NW_027437182.1, from coordinate 31,754,791 downwards.
TCTGAACAGAAAAAAATGTTTAAGTGGTTGGTGGTTATTCTTGATTCATCCCTAATTTTTTTTTTTTTTAATCGCATTTTTCATTCTAGAGGACAGGACAGTGGATAGAGCAGGAAATAGGGCAGTAGTGAGGAGTAACATGCAAAAAAAAGTGCCGCAGGTTGGATTTGAACCCAGGCTGACGGGTTGGCCGGATGACTTGCTTCATGGGGTGCACAAGCTAGACTACCAGGCAATACTTGATTAATTTCTGAGCTCTCAGAGAATTCCAGTGTGCTGGCTTAAATTTGGGAATAAAATCATAATTTTAGTTTGAAACTCCTCTCTTCTGTGCAAAAAGTTGACATGTAGCGAACTCAGAGGAAGAAAGTTTGAATTAAAGCTCATCATTAGGGATGCACGATATTGGATTTTTGCCCATATTGGATATGCAGATATATCGAAACCCCTTTTGGCTGATACCGATACTGATACCGATACTGTAAAGACAGCTAAGTTTGTCCTGTACTGGAATTTCTATGTTAATCTTATTGTGACGGTCTTATTTGTTTAAGAAACACACATAAAACAAGACAAAAAACATTTGATTTTACCATAAATAAGAAATGTATTATTTTTTCAAACTCAAGACATTCAGTATTGAAATACAGAAAAATATTTTCTTTAGATCACATGAACTTTAAATGTACAATGCATTTTTAAACATAACCAAGTTGCATTTGATTATTTTGGAGCTACTGTAACAACCTGGTGACAGACACAGAGCTCTGCAGTGCAAATAAATGAAGTGCTACATTTTATTTAAGGAGCTTATTTTTCAGATGGAAAATAATAATAATCCTAACTGAATAGCACCTTATCGGCTGTGCCTATGGGCAGAAATGTTCATATCTGCCGATACCGATGAACGTGTTTTTAAGCTTTTTTCAGCCGATACCGATAATGTGCCGGTAATATCGTGCATCCCTACTCATCATGGTGCTGGATGCTAGTTTTCTCACTTTTATGAGACATGGTCTACTACATTTTTTTCAGTGCTGTATGTAATGCTTTTCTTTTCAGATGTTTTGCGACAGGACATTTACAAAACAGCAAAGGCTCAGACTCACTAACGTCTTTGGTTTACACTAAAAATGTTTGTTTTACATCATGAACTTCATTTGTCAGTATTGATATACATTTTTATCATCCACACATTCTTGCTTTAGAAATTAAGTTAACTTCAGATTAATGTTAGGTACATGTTGTAGTAAAACATGGATTAAACTTGAGACAAAACACTAAAGAATAATCCCAGAGTGAATAACCCCCAGTTAAAAAAAAGTATTTTAATCCATTAAAAAATCCTCTTATTCGCAACAGCTGAAATTCTTCAGAGAGTTTTTCTTGTTCTCATCACATTTAGTTAAGAAATTTAATAGAGTACATATTTTCCTGGCTGTAATTGTTCACCTGTTACCTTGAAGGCAGTTCATGTAATATCTATTTCCTCTTTTAAAGCTGCACAGATAATGCATGCAGCCTTCACCGCATGCTTCACTGGACTGACATTCTGTCTCCTCTTCGTGATTTCAGCTCTAAGGTGGAGATGGGGAAGTGGATTGAGGATCTTAACCTGGCGATTGAAATGTCCAAGAAGTCCCAAGAAAAGTCCAGCATCTTCCTGGATTCTGGTCTTGGAGATCACTCCAACAGTAAGAGCTTCTGTGTTCATCTGTGGTAAAAAGCTCTGTGGTTACTTTACACCTGCTCGGAGTGTTAAAGTGTGTGTGTGTGTGCTTCATGTGATTTTTTGTGTTTCCCTCAGCTGAATGAGTGATTCTTAATGAGCCTTCTCCTTCCTTGGGAAGTAGCACTTGGTTGGCTCTATGTAAAGTTAATCCCTTCCTCCCAAAACTTCCTGTTCCACCTCTTCCTCCTCCTCCTCCTCCTCCCTCAGGATCATCTGACGAGGTGTCTCTGGAGCAGGAGTCTGAGGATGACATGAACTCCTCCCGCACCTCACTGGACAAGCAGACACACCACCGCGCCAACACCACCATGCATGTGTGCTGGCACCGCAACACCAGCGTGTCTATGTCTGATCACAGCCTGGCTGTGGAGGTACTCCTCCCCTGCCCCTAAGAGACACACTACTACTACACTCCTATCCAGAAACACACACACTCATACACACACAAAAGAAAAATGCAAAAAGGCATATATTCAAGTTAAACTAAATGACATGCGCTTGGCATTAATCTCAAAACTTACATCCTTTGGTTGGAGAAGAACAGCTGGATCCCTGAGGTTTCACCCTCTTCTTAATCCTGACTGTGTTTCCTTCCATGCTCCTTTTAACCCCTGTGTTTCTCCTCTATCTCTTGCCTGACTTGGGTGTCTCTTGGATTGTCTTCTGTTTCTTACTTTACAGTAACTGATGGCTAACCAATGATGAGAAAGTAACTGTTGGGTCTTATTTTCTCTGGCACTAACATTCTTCCTCCACAGACCTGGAGAACATCATTTTTTCCTCTTTTCTTCCTCAAAAGCTAACATGCTAACACCTCTACACCCTCTCTTCCTTCTTTTTGTCTCTTCACTCTTTCAGTCTTCAGCTCTCCAGCTGTCTCACCAGAGCTTCCTCCTCGTTATCTCCTCGGTCAGGGTCAAAGACCAAACACCATCACACATGTTTGCTGGTACCGAAACCAGAACCTGTCTCTCACTGATTACCTGCGCATGAACCAGGTACTAGAGCTTCCATGGGCCATTGTCAATGACAAGAAGAGAAACTTCACTTTCTTTGTCAGCACAGAGCACTGCAGGGTTAAAAGAACTCAGTCTATACTTAATCATGTTAAAAAATGAAAAAATAAACAGTGAAGCTTTTCTTTATTTATGCATCATATTAAATCTGCAAACTAACTTAAGAGATCTAAATAATAATATCCGCTCTTATCTTCACATGCCCAACAAAACAAATACAGTCAAAAATAAACATAGGGGCAAATAAAAACAGTTATAAAACGGAGGAAAGAAAAATAAACAGTCAGGGCAGCCATCCTTGTGTCTGTAGGCATGGGTAGAAATAAAACACAAGGCTGTGACACAAGGTTTTGGAAGAACTTGAGGAAGAACTAAAAGTGATTTTAAGCATCAGAGAACAAAATATCTGAAACAGATAAGCATCACTGTTCAACTTCAAAAATGTCCCCTTTTTAAAAAAAGAATCAGGATTATTAAAAATACTTCTCACAGCTCCAGATTCCTGCTCGGTTTTGTAGAGTTGTTGCTTTTGAAAACATCCGGGTAACTGTCTATAATTAACAGTTTATATCTGTTTTAATTATGAAGATAATGAGTTACTTAGATCTATGAATAGTTTTTAGCTAACTACCTGGGCCTGTATGCACGTTCAATCATTAAATAAACAGGACCATTAGTTCTAACGTTCTGTTATGGAACGGCCCGTTTGGCTGCAGCGTTAGCCGCATTCACGACTGCAAATAATCTTCCAGTTAACTAATTACACCATAAAAGAGACGCAGGTACAGATTAAGTCATAATTAAGGGAAACCTCCTGGAAAACCCCGTCAAACAAACTCTAACTGCACATGTCCACCACTCACAAACTGGCGACTGGTAACAGTGTGACTGAGAGAAGATCAAGGAAAACATTTTTAAGAGGCAGAAATGGAGATTTAATTACTAGAATATACAAACAGCTGTTATCAGTGAGTCAATGAGGTAAACAAAGAGAAAGAGAAAGTTTGTCGATAGTGAGCAGAGTAAATGTGTGTGGTGTTTCTGAGCTCACAGTAGAAAACCTCAATAATAAAATCAGTAATATGAAAGCTGCTTTGAAGAACAAGTGCTGCAGCAATGCCCCAGTACCTGATGAATACATTTTAAAGCAGTTTATGAACTCCAACATTTCACCACACACATCTTGGAAGGACCCAGACGCTTTAAATCAAAAAGTGAATCAAACTTTTAAACTGACGGCAGCGAGCTTCGCCAGTTTGTCTCCCCTATCTCATCTTTTCACTGATAAAATGTGTCTCCTAAATCTAAAGTTGCTGTATCACATCGTATCACATCACACATCGTCACCTTTCCAAAGGATTGTGCACTGTCTTTGCATATTTTGTCTCAAACTGTAACGCATTGCGCCATGTCTGCCTCTGAACAGACGAACAGGTGCTGTTATCCTGCTGTTAGCGCCTGTAATGGTGGGTAAACCTCGATCAAATCCAACACTCTTTTGGGCCGTTAACCTGGCTCATGCATACTGCCAATTGTTTTTTTTCCCCTGTTGGTACAAACGGTCCGTTTTCCCCGCTAATGGCTTGTCATGCATACGGGCCCAAATTATGATTCAGACAGATTTGTGACAGCATTATAAGGATGTGACTGAAACTGAAACATAGCCTACCTGTTACGCTTCCGCCATGCACAGGAAAACAACTAAAGAACGTAGACTAGGTCATTTTTTTGCCTTTATTTTGTTTGTTTATAGAATTAAGTAGAATTAAAATCAACACTTTGGATGTGAAAAACACAGAGGTTAAAGTAGATCAGTTAGACCTTTTGAACTGCTTTTTTTTAGAGTTGACTAAGAATAAACAAATGTACAACTCTTCCTTGTGACAAGGCAAACAGACTTAATGATTATGTCTTTTAACCCATCAATAGCAAATATCAAAGTTTCTAAATGTTCCTGGGCGTCTGTCCAACACACCAGGATTTATCTTGGTGCTAGAAGAACAGTGTGCACAGTAAGTTTGATCAGCAGTGTAGTAAAGTACTATCCTCTCATTCTCAGAGGCTGCAGATTTCAGGTTGGCTCCTGTTTACCTAAAAAACAAAAAAATAAAGAGCAAATGTCCCCCAAAATATTCTTTGTCGAACTTGTTCAAAAGTCGTCCAAAGAAAGCAAGAAAGTGTTGTCTCTCAGTTTCAGTAGTCTCTTCAGCAGCCCTAATCACACACATCACTTCAATATATGCATCACAACTAGACACTCATCCACAACCTCACAGCATTGTTATATTCAATAAATAATTTGATGCTGGTCATGATTCTCTGTCTAATCTTTGCTTCCATCTCTTCTCCCTGAAGAACCAGCTCTCAGGTTACCTCCTGAGAAAGTTCAAGAACAGTAACGGCTGGCAGAAACTCTGGGTGGTTTTCACTAACTTCTGCTTGTTCTTCTACAAAACGCATCAGGTGAGTCTGCACATCCTGAAACTTGATATTTCCTCCAACTGAAGCAGATAGATCTTTATGAACTAAGAGTTTCTGTATGTGGCTGCAGGACGACTTCCCTCTGGCCAGTCTTCCCCTGCTGGGCTACACCGTCAGCACCCCTGAAGAGTCCGACAGCATCCACAAGGAGTACGTCTTCAAACTGCAGTTCAAGTCCCATGTTTACTTTTTCAGGGCTGAAAGCGAGTACACCTTTGAAAGGTCAGTGACTTCTTTCTAATCCTTTAAAATACTGTTGCACATTTTACAGATCAGCTTTGAAACATGGCACTGGTGTTAGGCTGTCTTTTCCAACTCTTTCAACTATGGGCTGATGTTTCATATAATCAGTAGAGTTTGTTAACTATTTCAACATTTGAACTTAAAAAACATGCTCTCGTAGTGCGTGTATGTTAAACAGGCACATTTGCTCACAAATGTTGACCTTAAGGCCTAATTTACCAAAGGATTGTGAGGTTTTTGTGCACACCTGATGTTAAATGCACCACAAATAGTCAGTAGAGCCATTACGAGCAATTACGAACTCATAGTGTGTAAAATTGGCCTCTTTCTTTGCCAATGAGCCTCATTTCAAATAAGCGCTGTGTTCACACTGGAACAAACAGCCGTGAACGGTTAGAGTGAATATTTGCCGTGTGCTGAAAGATGAAAGAACTGTGGCGCAGTATTTGTAAAGTTGTCACGCCCAAACATTTCATGACAACAGTCCAACCTCTGAATGTCATAAAAAATTATATATCTGCACACAAAGTGACCTGTTTTATTACCCAGGGTTCAATCAGTGGAGCTGTAGCTGTCTCACCACCACTAACACAGGACACACCTGTCCTAACCTATCAAAATGTTCTCGGGCAGGATGTTCTGTTTTTCTTTTTTTGATTAGCGCGACTTGTTCTTACTGACTTACCACAAGGAGACAGCTTGGTTTGCACTAATCTGACCATAGCACTGACAGCACCACAGGCGGACTGAGTGGAGGAGGTGTGTGAGAGGAAAATCTCAGATATGCAGATTTGGCAGCAGAGACAGAACAGCCAGCTTTGAAAGATATAGTGGATTTTTCCTGTAGAAGATGTAGAGCAGTGGTTTTAGACTGGTCTACCCACTGACATCTCTTGATGACAAACTGAGACCCAAATCAAGGAACTTCTTAAGTTTCAACCTGAGATAGTACTGAATATCACAGTATGCCAGTTTATCAGCTTCATTCTTTTATATCACCAACACCTCGCTGCACAAAACACTGAGGTTTTACCCTCCTTAATAGGGCTAAACATGGACAAAGCATCCGCGACGTCACCCGTCTGTTCCTGAAACCATGAAATGAAGCCAATCCGTGGACGCAGCCACATTCACTATGACGTCAGCAATTAGTTTTTCTTTGAGCAGCTACAGGGCGCCTGGCCGTCATATGACCTGAGCTGTGCCTCTGATTGGACAATCAAACGATCCTAATAACTTCTTAACAGCAGAGATAGAAAAAAATTCACCCACCGTACAGTGTGTGCTGATAGTAAAATCAGCGTTTTAGACCCAAGCTGTTTTTTTAAGCAGGCTGTAAGTATGTTTTTTAATGCTATAAAAGTCTGTTTTTATTGCTGGGTGTGTACGTGACTTGTGTTTTTTCTGCAGCCAGCCTCAAGCAGATTCTCAACAAGAGGCGACTTTTAGCACTTCATTAGGCTTCATTTTTACTTACTGGATGTTGCCCCTTGATTGAAACCTACATTGCAATGTAATAGAATGCAATTTTTAAATTGCAAAGGCTGCAATTAAGATAAATTACTACATTTTTTTAAAAATTCAAAAAGAAATAAAAATTTCATGTACACGGACCTGGAGAGAATATAGTAACTTGTACTTGTTCGTCCTTAAAACCAGCAAAAATCAACATGTAGACGTGGAATATTTTTGCCAGAAAAACCTACAAGGTTCCAAGTTGAATCAACCAGTCAGTATTCTAATGTTAATGTAATAGTTGAATAAAGATATGTTATTCTTATCAATTCATGCATCAATTCATCTCATTTCATCTTAACATGTTGACCTGGCCTACAGGAAAGAATTGTTTATATGTTGACAGTATCCTTTGTCATGTAGGTCATTCTATAGAACGATTTATTGCTTTTGTTTAGTGAATAATAATGAAGATATTGTCCCTCCCCCAAAAATTACATGCTGAATCGCAATCACATTGGTCCAAAAAAATCGCAGTTAGAATATTTTCCAACATTGTTGAGCCCTTCTCCTTACTCTGCAGTTGAAGAAAGTCCAAATCTAATGTTGCTGTTGTAGTGGCGACAAGCTTTGCAGGTCTTCTTCAATACTGTGAAATGGCAGTTATAAGTTAGCTTTACAGGGGATTAGCTGGCACCCTGCTGCACAAACCTAACCCTATCCCAGAATTATTTTCTTCTTTTGATTTTATTTATTTATTTATTTATTTGTTTTTGCTCAGGGAGAGACCCACTGAAAATGGGTCCATGAGCCACTTATGGGTGAAATGAATGGATGAAAAGGGTTTCAGCCTGATTAAGTTTCTCACTACTCAGGGAGTTGGGGGTAAATGAACAGAAACTGCTAAAGGAAATGTCAAACGAGGCAGTTAGGACCAGTCAGTAGACCTGAGTGAAGAAGTTTGTAAAAGTTTTTGGGCCAAAATAACAGAAAACCTGTGTACATGCCTTTTTGTTGTATCTCTTTTCTCTTTTCTGGAGGCAGAGCAGGAAGCCTAGTCCACCAGGGATGAATTGGAGTCTAGACCAGCCTCCATGTCCTGGCTCTAGCTCTTCTTTTTAACATCCAACTACAGACTCTTCCTCTTGTTGCTGGGTTTAAGGGTTGGGGCGGCTGTGGGGAGTGTCAGCGTTGTTACTACCTGGAGTTTGCATGTACTGAGCCTGGGTCTGTATGTAAACGTGAATACTGATTGGCTTGAGTTGTTAGTGGGGAGTTCTGCTGATTGATATGATGGACGGTGAGAGCTGGCGTAGAGTGGGATGTTCCTGGATGCCAGAGCTAACTGTTTAGCCTCTCTGAGGTGTTGTGGGCCTAGCTTAACTGAACACCACAGACAGAAGGTGCCCACTTGATAACACCATGATATTCTGGCTCTTGCTGCCCATCTGTCCTCAGGCTCCAGGGACTTGAGGAGCCTTGTAATAATCATAGTAATAATAATAATTAGGGGTGTCCTGATCCCAATCCTTATTATTGAATTAGGTTTGAGTTTGGCATTTTTGCTGTTTGCTTTGTGTGTTGGACCTTGGGTTAAGAGGGGGAAACAGAATAAGAGATGCACATTTCTCGGTGCTCTTAGCAGCAGTAATCCACTCCTAGTGAATCTTTACTGCACATTTCAGACCTGCTGGCCGTACCATTCCTCTGGAGCAACTCCAGAACTTTCTGTACCCATCATTCATTTCAGAGTAGTGTTGATGTTGGGCCAAGGTTTAAAAATACCAGTCTCATGTTTTTCAAGTGATTTAGGTTTGGTTTTAAAAGCCGCCTGCTGTCTTGTCTCCACAGATGGATGGAGGTGATCAAGAGTGCAGCCAGCACCACGGGTCGAATGAGCCTGCTCATACCTAAAGGAGGTCCCATGGAGATAAACGGAAACTGAATCAAACATCGCACATCTGGAGGCTGGGCCTCTGGCGCGGCAGAACAAGCGTACAGTCTCACTCTCGGTGTAATTATGAGGAGATGATTTGAACCATGACTGACTGATGCTGCCAGGTTAAGTGTTAACATTGCTCAGTGTGAGGATTTAACTGTAATGCTCGTTGCTTTTTTTTGGTAAATGCTGTAAATGATAACATTTGTTCCTGAGTGCAGGATATAATGAAAGGGAGACGTGTATATTTTGATCAGTTTGCATGTGTAGCACTCATTACATAGACTGACGGGAAATACTGTTAAACGGGACCAACTCAAGCACAAAGAGTTTAAATTCAGTTTGAAGAACTTTAACCTTCAGCAAACGCTGACTGAAGCTTTGATCGGTGCAGCACTGTGTGATGACTTGACTCGGGTGATTTACAGCACGTGGAAAATGAAGGTAAAGGATCGTTTTCAGAGAGTCAGATGAATGTGGGACGGAGGCAGGCAGAAGGATCATGGGAAGTTGAAACATGTTTACGAGTAACTTTTAGAGCAGCATGGCGAGTTTTGAGCGAACCATGACATGCACGTGTTTTTGATGTTTAAAGGATGTTCATAATGTACAAAAGGGAGCTGTGCTGCTTCGATCTCCTCTGTTATGGCCAGTTTGGTGCTACATTTCTGTCTTTAATATCACATGTAACCAAATGTATCCTGTTTTTATTTTTATTTTTTTTGCATAGGGATTACAGCTTGAAGACATACTGAGTAGTGTTTGCTATGTGTATGAAGTCTTTCCCTCTAAAAACAAAGCAGAAGAACTTATGTTGGTGTTTTGGTACTTGCTGTGTGTCAGACTGTTTGAGATAAATGGGAGCTGACTTATTTGAGACACCAGTGAAGCTTATTGTCAGTTATTTAGTGCGTTTCATGCAGCCAAGGCATTATTTGGTATATCTGTATTAAGACTGGAATCTTTACCCTCTATGAGTGTGTGTGTGTGTGTGTGTGGAGAAGCCCCTGGAGCTGTAACATCAAGGTGATGATGGAGGTGGTCTCCAAACCTTCTGATATTCACTGTGTGTGTGTGTGTGTGTGTGTGTGTGTGTGTGTGTGTGTGTGTGTGTGTGTGTGTGTGTGTGTGTGTGTGTGTGTGTGTGTGTGTGTGTGTGTGTGTGTGTGTGTGTGTGTGTGTGTGTGTGTGAAAGACTCCCTGTTGCACGGTATGCTTTTCACTAAGTTACTCCTATTTATTGTCCAGCATGTCGTCATGCTCCTGAATGCCCTCATGTAGTCCTTGTGTTATTCCATTGAAACCCTAACAAATAAAAGTTCCTCTTGATCACAGTTTGTCACTTTGTGTTCATGAACGGTGGTTTTACACACTTTGCTTTGCAGATTAATCAGAAAGCATACCTGAAGCTAAATACACCTCTTTACAACCCACCATTTTGGCAACATTAGCAGCGTTTAGCTCCATTCATCCAGGGGGGTTAGTGTTCTTTTAAATCTGAGTTAAAACTGTAAGCAGCATAAAAATGTCTGTTTGTTCCGTGGTCAGTCAGATATTATACTCCACTGTGGACTCAAGTCCTACTGAATTCTAACAAGATCACAACCATTACAGAGCAGCTGGTGTTTTGGAGAAGAGAGTGACCGTGCTAACTGGTGACCTCAGCTGAACTTACCATTGATAGGAGTTTTAGTGTCTCTGCCAACCACATTATGTCAGAGCCAGGCAACCTGCTGTGTGGCGTGCCCCAGAGCTCTGTCCTAGGACCCCTCCTGTTCCTGTTGTATATTCTCCCCCTCAGTTACATGATTCAGCAGTTCAATGATGTCTCCTGCCATCTTTTTGTTAATGACCTTCAGTTGTACTGCTCATTCAAGGCTCCTGAAACTCACAAACTGAGCTCTTTAAAGGTCCCATATTATGCAAAAAACACTTTATTAAGTCCTGTACTTAGAAGTGTTTGTGAATGTAAAATCCTGACCTAAAAGGAGCTGTTTGGGATTTGCTGACGTGAGCGATTCCCTTTTTTGACCAATCAGGAGCAAGTCTGACCTGGTTGGTTTACCGTAGCAAATATCCCGCTCACTCTCCTCCCCTCTGCTGTTCAGAATGCCAAAGCTGAAGAGCTGCGCCGATGTTTGCTGTAAACAGCCACATAGTGACATGCTCAAGCTTCCCATCTTAGAATAAGACAAGACTAAGTGGCTAGAGTTCATTTATGAGGGAAATGTGCCAGCTACACTCAGTAAAACTGTGCATGTGTGTGTTAGTCACTTCATGGCTGACTGCTTTTCCAACTTTGGACAGTACAACAGAGGGCTAGCCTAGCTAGACTGGTCCTGAATCCAGGCGCATTAACAACCATCCACCAACAAACCTCGGACCCTGGAAATGTGAGTATTTTAAATGCTGTGTGCTGTGGAGCAGATGTAAGAGCTTTTCCTCAGTGTCCCCCCTGTCTCTGTGTTAGCTTCAGGATGCCAACTTTAGCTGCGGTTAGCCTGTTGTTTTAGCCTGTAACGTTATTATAAATGAGCGTCGCTGTTTTCTAAACATTGTGCACTCGGAGCTCGTGGCGCCGCTCTCTTAGTGATGCTGAAGAGCGGGGCAGTATCAGCGGTGGCTCATTTACATATGAAGGACACGCCCACTAAATCAGAGCGTTCTGGACAGAGGGGCTATGAGAGCCTGGAAACAATGCTGCTGTGCTTGATTTATTGGCTTTTGGACCAAAACATGTTACTACCATTTCATGAAGACATCAATGATCCATCAAACTGCAGAAAAGGAGCAGAATATGGGACCTTTAATCCCCTGCTTGGTACAAACCAAGCAATGGTTAAGGAACAATTGTCTCCAACTGAACTCTGAAGAAAACTGTCAAACTTTGGTATATTATCAGGTTTTTTTTTTTACTATATCCTAATTATCAATCCTAAATTTTAAAACCATATTATTCTGATATATCTGGTGAAGTTCTTTGTTTGGATGCAGTTTTTTGGCTCCTTTCTTACAACTTGGGTCTCAGACTCTGTGGTCTGTGTGCTGCTTGAAAGGGTTTCTGTTATACTGGCACACGTTTATTAATGCATTTGATGGTCTGATAATGTGGTCATAAAAACTGAGTAATTGTTTACAAACAGTAAATAGTCTATACATAGTTTGAAAAACATAATGGACATGTTGAATATCATACTCTTGATTTGGGGGTTTATGAAGAGAAGAGGTTAGAATCACCTATAAGGATGCTGCAGTGTTAATGAATGAAATATAAATTTTAGCACTTGACTTAATTGTAAGCGTAGTAAAACAGGAGAAAGAATGTTTTTCTGATTTGCGATCAAACAGTGGTTAACAGTTAGCGCCTCTGCTCCTGCTTGTGTATGGTATTAAGATTCTGCTTATCTGTCAGCAGTCATTAACAAAGCAGGGCATTCCTCAGGCATGTCTTAACAGCGTGAGCCGAGGGTGGGGTGTCTTCCCCACTGGTGACACTATCACTCCTCTGCCAAGTAAAGCTTTCAAACTGTTTTCTGTTAGGGAGTGGAGAAGGTGTGGAGCTGTTACCTGTCTGCTGTCAAAGTTTAGACGTTTTACACCAGAGAGGCATAAATGGAGCTAATTCATTTCCCCTGTCACTGTGTTCAGATCAGAGGACAGGTTACCTCACAACCTTAATATGTTTAGATAATAAAGTGTTTACACAGAAATGACAGAGCCTGACAGAAATGAAAGGTTCAGTTTGACTCTCTCGAATCCTGATAGCTGTTTACTCTAATCTCAGCTGGGTCAGTGTGTCACAGAGGGAACACGAGATAACTACACTTCCCCATTTGAAACCCAGTATAATAATAACCAGGCGGACACTCCTGTTTCCTTTCACGTTATTTCCTCCTGTTAGAAGTGCAACACCCATCATACCTCATCAGACAAGCCTGGTGCCACCTGAAGGTGATCAAATCTTTCTTGACAGCAGCTAATAACACTTCATAAACATGTTACCTCTCAGACTCACTGCCAAGCCACGATAATTGGTTAATCCTTTATGTTTGTTTTTCACAAACAGACAGAAGATTAGTAATGTAATAGTTAATCCCCTACTTTTGACTATCTCTTTGCACTTTTTGATGATGATTTTGTCATCATGTCTCTGGACATTTGGCATACAATCAGCTTTGTTCATTGATTTATATGATTTCAGTCAGCGGCTATTTTAAGGAAAGTCTGACGTATTGAACAAAACTCCCATACTGAATTTTCTTTTACAGGGTTTGAATTGGTTTATCTATTTAGAGTTAATCTGCAAAAAAGCCCCGCTGATGTCGGACAAGCTAAATCTACACACAGACTGAAAACTTGCACTGTGAGCTAGAGTTTGCAAGGAAGAACAGTATGCATTATGGGTAATGTAGTGCGACTGTTTTTTGTTTTTTTTTTAATATTTTGACCATGAAGAAGGGCTCATTTGCCAAATGCTATGGTCTCTCCAGATGTAATTTTAAATCTCAGCCACCATGCTTAAAATCATGTTTAAGAATTGATGTTAATTTAAAAAATGGTTTTTATAAACCTTTAACCTTCATCAAATTAATTTTTCTTTAACACCTTCATATTCATTACCTGACTGTTACAGGAACACAGTCCTGTGGCAGCACACATCTCGATGTTGAAATGGGGATCCATGTGTCATTTTGTGAATGACCTGTCACTTTTGTGTGCCAAAATAATACAGCGAGGCTGTGGTGTGCACAGGGGTTGACCCCATCTTTTTGAAAAACACATGCTAAGCTATTGTCTTAGGAGCCACGACACGCTAAAGTGCCCTCTTGGTTGGCAAAACACACTTAACTGCTCCCTTTGCCACTTGTTAAAACATGAAATACCGTCCTTTTGGAAGGCAAAAATGAAATTAGTGCCCTTCTCAGTGGCAAAAACTCTTTTTTAAGTGCCTTTTTTTCTTTTCATCCCTGCCCAGAGCCAGACCAAGCCTTTATGGGGCCCTAGGCGAATTTCATTTTGGGGCCCTCTTACACTGAGCACAGACTCTTATTGACTGTTTTATAATTCACACATGATTATTATTCTCCAACACTAAATCTCACATTCATTTTCCAACTGTATTTCAAACATGTACAGTGCTCATTATAAATGATTACAACACTTCAGATTTGTCTGTAAACTTTTAGTTTCCTTTTAAAATCATCATTTGTGGGTCATTGATTGCAAACACTTCCTTTGAAGTTGCACACACACAAAGAATATAATAAATATAATAATAATAATAACAATAATAATAATAATAATAATAATAATAATAATAATAATAATAATAAAATAAAAATGGTATGTTAAACTCAGCTTTGTCAAAACTTTGGAACTTGTTCTCTTATTTCTTTTAGATTTTGATTTATGCATTACTTTTAGTGGGGGGCTGGCGCAAGAGGCAGTGATTGGCCTAGCCATCAAATAAAAATGGTCACACTGTCATCAGTTGCCAAGGCACAAACTCTATCTCCTATGGCTGATCCCAAAACAGTTTTTTTTTTTTGCATCACAATGTACTGCTAAGTGCTTTTGAACACCACATATGCAAGTTCATTTACCACAGCTCTCGCTCTTGGGGGGCCCCCCTGGTGGTGATGGGGCCCTAAGCGGCTGCTTATGTCGCTTATGCCTCGGCCAGTTCGGCCCCTGCCCTTCAAAAAGTCTGTGCACGCCACTGCAGCAAGGTGTTATTTGGGGGTGAAAGAGGCAGTTCTTGCTAAGCCAAATAATCTGGATCACTTAAAAGAGACAGAATTTCCAGAAGAGGAGCAAATCCAGTGAAGTTGAGAAAGATGAGGGACTGGGGCCCTGCTCCTGCATGGAAGGATCACAGACAGCTTTAGTAAGATCTTTATGGATATTATCAGTTTGGATTAAATCTTTTTGGGTTAATGAGACCTTTTAACTTTTGTTTGTTTTGATAGAATTAATGGATTAACTGTTTAAAAAAAAAAAAAAAGTTAAGGTCTTTGTTTATGAAGTTTACTCTGCGCCCACCTCTGCAAAGATCAGCGCCTGATCAAAAACTCCGGATGCTCTGAGTTTCTCTTTGAATTACAGATGTGAATCATCTCAGATCGGATCTGGTGTTTTTGTTTTTCAGACACACCTCTAATAAATTCCGGTGTAATAATCATCTGAGATAACTGAGTCAGTGTGTGTTTGTGCTGCATGAGTTGGGATGGGGGCGGAGGGGAGGGGCGGGGCTTGTATTAGCCCGGTTATCTCCGCCTTTGGACTACACAACAAGTGCCCTTAGAAGGCAAGCCTGTCAGAGTATAAACTGGAGAACATTTTTTACGTGTGCACTGCCAACCTCGAGTTCAGAAAAGTCAGAGATCAGATCCACTTTCCTGCTCAGAGACAAACAACAATGCTGCTGGTTTAGGATTGCGCTTCAGTGGAGGTGTGTTTGGCCCATGAAGTCACGGGTAAGTGCAGATTAATTGTCCTTACATTCATTCCAAACGAGTATCGAAGCATTAAAAGTATCTTTATAGACCCAAAGATAACTTTTATGGACTTGTCTCAGACTTTTCCTGCGTAATCGTCCGATCTTCTCCAGGCTGTGTGTTTCCTGCAGCTTCACCTCACATCGTCAGCATTGCTATCAAAAGATATCCATGAGCTAATCTGCACCTATCTAATGCAGGATAATCTCCAGGGGTCTGTCTTATCTTCTGGAAAGCGAGGGGGAGAGGGGGCGTCTGAGTGACCGCTGTGAGAGGCGGCGGAGGCGGGGAGGAGAGCAGCGCAGTCCGCGGTGGATGACCGGGGGGCATGGAGATGTTGCGCCGCTCCTCTGTGTTTGCCTCTGAAGTTTTTGACCGCTCACCCACCGACAAGGAGCTGGTGTCCCAGGCCAAAGCACTGTGCAGGGACTACATTCATTCCAGGCTGAACCGTGCCGGGATAGGCTGGTCCAAGCCCGAGCATGGACTGGCTGCGTCAGGTGGGGCGCTGGGGGAGATATCGTCGGTTCTGCTTTGGCTGGGTGAGTCAAAGGGAGGGACTTCATTTAAACTAGACTGCATCGGTACAAGGCAGGTATACAGCTTTCCTTACTGCCGTGATGATGTTTAAAAGTGAAAAACCTTCAAAATAGTCGCTCGATATTTTCAGCAAGCCATTAAGATCTACTAATAAAGAACCATCACAGATACATCAGCAGCTATTCTTATATGTTATGTTTGCTGATATGAAAGTTGTGTTTCTTGACAATATTGTAGTTTTCCAATGTATAGAAGTGTGTTTAAGTTGAAAATTCTTAGCAGGATGTTCAGTATATTTTTTTAAATATTCTTTGAATTCCACAAGTTCTTAACTTAAAGCTCCTGTGAGAACTTTTTAACTGGCCATGAAAAAGCCCCAAATTGATCCTAATACTTTGTATGGTGGACAAAAGCAAGAAAAATCAAAAACATAAAGAAAAACTATTAAAGTAGTTGTCTAGTATGGTGGTGCTGCAGGGTAGGCGTCACATGCTAACTTTAACAGCACAGATACTGACTTTTTAATGCACATTGCATTGATTTCCAAATGAGATGGATTTAAGTTTTAAATGACAGTATGAAGTTTGAAAACACAACAGCACATGTAATGGACAAGATAACTAAAGATATAGAGGTACTGCTTTGTCCACAGGGGGGCGCCAAAATCAAGTCAAACCAAACTTTTTTTTTATAGGAGATGAAGGGAAGGGCTTTTTATGGTTATACTTAAAAAATCAGTGCCAAAGCTGCATAAAAATGGCCCTCAAAAATTGAACAGAAATAGTTTATTTTGAACATAAAGAGGGGAACAAATGTTTAAATAACATAAAATCAACTAGAGCAAAAATTGTAGTTTTACAAACAACACAAACAACTGTTTCATCACTGATTAATCTTCTGTTTACAAATCTGAAAGAGAGTTGGAAAAAGTGACACTTATGTAATCTCATTTCTTCCACATATAGAATAATCATCTCTTTTTAGAGACTGGCCAAGTTCATATCAAATTAAAATCTTTACATAATAATACTGCATACATGAGATATTATAATTTTATAAATTCATCAATGTAATCACCAATATCTTAATCCACAAGACCTGTTACCTTTATAGCTCTGATTGTCAAAACAATTCAATTCCAATTTGTATTCATTGGCAGCAACACTGGTAGATCTACTTCTCTGTTGTTTTTAATGGGAAGAGAGTTTTGACGTCAGCACTTCTCAGTAATGATCCTGTTTGACACAAATTTAATGTTTAACTTGTGGGATCGTCTTCCATTTCCACTGAAGTACCGTGTAGGGATGCCTGGGATTCCCTGGAACATCAGAAAGCAGTTTACTCAAGTCATATTTCAATACCTGGATGTGTGCCTAGAATGACATGAAAACCAAAACTCTGAGGTTTTTCAGCTCACACCTCCAGGGCAGCTAGTCATGAAATTCACTGGAAACTCAGATCTCACTAAGTGATGTCTGAAAAAAGAAGATCAGTTTCAGGGTGGTGGAAGTATTTGGGAACACTCTCTTGAAGAACGTCTCTATGAGCTCAAAGCTGTCGTCAAAACAGGGTGTGGAAACCTCAGAGCCAAGAATCCTTTGAATAGATTAGATTAGTAACTCTTGGACTTTGTTTCTTTAAAGTTGATGGTGAGTGAAGTCATCCAAGTTAAAACAACATCTCTGGATTAAGATGGATTAGAAGTAACAGTTGATGTTTTAATCATCATTTGGTCAGCAAGTGTGATGTAAACATGTAGTGGAGACGTTTTTGACTGAGGCAGCTTTAGTGAGGCACTGACTTATTTAAACTTCTAACATAAAAGTATCACAACGATCTGTGCATCCTTTTGTATATATTTTCTGTGATAACAAATACACAACTGGAGGCCCTGTGAGGACTTTTTTAGAGATATTGTAATAGTCTAAATTTAATATATTTTTCTGTCTGTAATCAACAATTTAAAATTAGATTATCTGCGTCAAAAATGGGTTTATTGTAAGTAGGGATGGGTACCTTTCACATTTAAAATTATACAGTACCGATTCCCGGTACCTGGCAATCGGTACCGGTACTTAACGGTACCAATTTCCGGTACTTTTGTGTTTATGTGGTAAAAAATATCAATTTTTAATAATAAAATGTAAATTCCTCTTAATTTAACATATTTGTTTTTCAAAATATAACCTTGTAATGCTGTGTTCATGTCCAGCATGGAAAATCTCCTACTCTTCCACCTTCTCTCAGTCACAAGGATGCATTTAGGTACCTAAACATGGTACCTTTTGATTTTATGTGAATCGGTACCCAGTACTTTTGACAGAATTCGGTCGACACCTATAAAAGTACCGAATTCGGTACCCATCACAAATTGTAAATGCTGTTTCTCAGTATCTGTCAATGACCTGACCAATCCATTCACAGCTCGTACACCAACAAAATACTATGATACTACTCTTCCCAGCAAAGTTTGGCAATGAGAACAAAGGTCTGTCCTCTCTCAAGGGATGGGTACCTTTCACATTTGAAACGATACGGTACCGATGCCCGGTACCTGGCAAGAAAATAAAATTTATTTCCTGGATTTATTTTGTAATAATGGACGTGCTCTGGACACTGTAGATGGACTGTTGAAAAGAAAAAGTAGGTCAGAGCAGAAGAAATCTAAACAGGAGAATTTATTACCCTTAGGATAAATAAAGTTGTCTGAATCTGAGTGATAGAGCAAGAGCTAAAACACGGGTTAAACTGTTAGTGATAATGTTCATTCCAACCCACAGTCAGCAGTTATTCTGCAGTGGTCTGTTCAAACTTGAGAGTCTATCAATAAAATGAGGAGTGAGGTTATGTTAGCTCTGCTTGGTGAGGTTGGAGTTGGTAGATAAGCTCTAGTAGGACATAACCAGGATTCACTAACGTTACATGTTACTAACACGTCTCAGAGCACTGAGAACAATCAACAGATAGTCTGACACTAGATTACAAACTGAGTTTACAAAGTTTGATTGTTGTCACGTTTCAAAAAATAGCTCTACGTATATACAAATAAATGCATTACCTTGCTGCTTTGTATCCTGGGAAAAGTTGTCGCGAACTAAAAGGAAGATCTGCTCTCATTCATTTGCTTCGAAACAAACGCATGCCTTGGTAAGAGTCACTCCTTTGAGACAGTAGGTGCTAGTGCTCATGGGAAATGAAGTCTTTATCAGTTTTGGATAGTCCTCACAGCGCCTTAAATCGAAGTACATGAAGTAAACTCTTTCCCTTTCCACATCTTGTTTTTTAATCCACAAAGGTTACAAAGAGTCAAAGAGCTCTTATTTGCCATTTTTCAAAATATTCTGACCAGTTGACTGAAAACCTGCAGAGGCTAAGACTGAATGCTAACAGTTCAGCACTGACCCTATGTTAAGGCTTTTTTTTTTAGAAGATTCAGATATCAGATGTCAATAAATCAGTTTTTTAGGCGTATTTTGACAAAGTATGCTAGCTTTACCCTGTTCAAAGTTACTATCCAGGGTCTAGCTAGTCATTTGTAGCACAAAAGCTTAGCTTAGCAGAAAAGTGGGAGAAAAGACAACACTTTCTACCCAATAGTAATAAAATACACCTACTACCAGCATTGAAAGCTCACCACTTCACAAGTTTTACCTGTTTTTGTGTAGTCATGAATATAACATGAGGTAAGTACCAAACTGCTGTTTAGCACTAGCCACTACAAGCTAGTGTTAGCCAAACCACAGAGGTTACATCATCAGGCAAGAGTGCAGTTTGTTGTCATACATTTAGCTTTTATTTGTAGCAGAAACAGTAAGTTGTAATTTTTTTTTTACACGTGCAGTTAGCATGTAACTGTGTATTAACGTTTGATTGATGTTTTATGTTTGTGGCTAGGTGATGAGCTGGAGTACCTTCGACCCAACGTTTACCGTAACGTAGCACGACAGCTTAACATCACGGTGGCGTCAGAGAGCGTTGTGTCGGACGCCTTCCTGGCAGTGGCTGCAGACATTTTCTCCACAGGTAAGACGATAAAATGTGATTGTTCTGTTAACAAGGCCACACTTTTAGAGCTTCTAACCAGAGAGCAGCTTGTGTTTGTTTATCTGAGCTGCACACTTAAAAGTATGTGCTATAAAAGTATTGTCTTTTTGGGGAAGTTCCACATTTGGTTGGTTGGATGGGGAGGAACTTTAAAGCTTGAGGCAAAGATTAAAAAAATACTGAGCATGAGAACTATCACTGCTTTGAATTATTCTTAGCTGAACTGTATGAGAAGTTCCTGGTAGAAGTTGCAGTCCTCTTCATGTTGACACCTGGTGAACACAGAGCCTCAGTTAGTGTTAGTGTGTTGTACTCATTCCCCTCCCACAGGAAAGAAACAGAGAAAATACTCTCTCCATATTAGGTCAAGTTGTTGCTGGAGCGAGTGATTGTTAGAGACAGTTTGGACCCCACCCATGGAGTTCAGACGTGAGCCTCAGCTGCTGTCTTCCTCAGGGAATGTGACAGAGCAGTCTGCTGGAAGGTAATTAGACACAAACGAGGCCGAGCTGTTCTGTGGTTTGTGCAGTGATTACTGACTCATCCACGCACGGTAGCATGGAAGAGTGTGTACCTTCATTCAAGGTGATAGTATCTTCCTGTTAGGCTTCACAACGTCCGATATTTACCCGGATGATTGACATTTCATTAGCAAAGTATGTACAATTAGCCAATTTTTATCTGTCATTTGGTATCAGTTCAAGGCTGACAGGCTGGCACACCTCAGTGCTGATTCAGAGAGGAAGTTTCTCAGCGGGTAGAAGAGATCGCTAACTTTTCACTTCACAAACGCTCATGAAGTTATGTTTTTGAATTGATAACTTCTATATTCCAGCTTTCAGTGCAGATTTGAGTCATGTTTTTTCAGTGTAGCATCCATGAAAGTGTGTCAGAGTCATTTAGACCCAATACCAATTTTGACACCTGGGCTGAGAGGTGTTTTTTGAATGGGTGTGTATGTGGTTTCTGGCTTTCTGGATGTTGCTACTTGATTCAAACTCAACTCAAAGTTAGGTTGAGTTTGTATTTCTGATATGGTGACTGCTGACAATAGTCTTAAAATCTCTTCTTCAGAAACAGATGGGTGATGTCAGAGAGATGACATCCATGTCTTAAATTCTCACTCTTTTCCAATCCAGTGATACCAGCATTAATTTAACATTCTCTCTTCCTTAATATGAGGATGAAACTGAAAGTTACAGCATGTTTTGGTAACTTCAGGCCTTGATTCATAAACCAAAAAGACATAAAAATATATCCAAACTGACTGTGTTATTAATTTATAGCATTCTAAATGAGTTAATGTGTGGTAAGTAGATCTCTAACACTTACAGGAATCACAGTTTATCTGTAAACCTCAGCAGTGGTCAAATGAAGATTTAAACCACATTTTGCAAGTTTCCGTCAGAGCAAAAAAGTGTGAAAAACTTCCAAACTGCTAAGCCTCTGAGGTTATCTTCCTTTATGCTGTTTTAGCTCTGCTGAGCAAAAATGCACGGACCTACAGGTGTTAATGATGTAGTACATGCACATGGTTGCAAACAAAGAGGAGCACAGAACTCAGTTAAATAGATCAGCTCTTTGACACTGACCGATACCTTGGTACCAGGATGGGTTTAGCCTCTGGTAGGTCATAGCAGAGTTTAGAATAATAGAAATGTTTTTTTGTTTATGGTTCATGTCTTTGTGTGTTTGTGAAGCCAAAGATAATTTTCCAAACTTAAGTTTAATAAGTTCTTCTCTCCTCTCCTCAGCTATTCTATTCCAATCTATTCTATTCTATTCTATTCGATTCTATTCTATTCTATTCTTTATGTATGCAATGTCGTATGAGGCATGGATGTCACTGTCTTGTCCTGTCTGCATGGTTTGTCATATGTTTGTTATGAAACAACAGAGACCAAAGTATGAAAAAGTAGTTATTTAATCACACTGAGCCTTTGAGGAGTTGGAGACGTCTTTCTGAAAGCTCCTGGGAGCCAGTGTTAAAGGGCAGAAGAGGAGTGGTGCGATCACATTGTCAGAGCGTGTCACTTTGCTCAGAGGAAGTCATGCACAGCAGCAGATTAAGACCACAAACTCATTCAATGTGATGAACTCAAGCACAAATGTTCTGCTGCTTTCTGCATGATAAAAAAACACTGAAGATTCAACATCAGTTCACTCTCTTCATACTCTAACAAGCACTGGTAAAGAAAGAAGTGTCTTATTTTTGCTCTCAGTTCATAAATGGTCCCAGAAAGCTTTCCTGTTCCTTGTTTTGAGGATCAAATGACAGTACGTGAAATGTGAAAGTTTTCTTTCAGAGTCAAACCCACAGAGAGTGTTTGTTAAACGCTCAGTCTGAGCTGTACAGAGCACATGTCAGCTCATGTTCTGGATTATCATTTCAGTTTTGTTCCTCCACTTTCATTCTGAGGCTGTTTTCACTGAATGAGTCTCTGATAAAGCTTATGTAAACTTTCTGACTGTGACAAATGGCAGACAGACAAATTTAGCAACAGCCCAGGAAAGATAATGGAGCATTCAGCTGCTGAGGGGTCAGATATTTCCTTCAGGGTTGATATAGAGCAGACGTGCAGTGAAAAGAGGAGGAGAAACATGACTGGGTACTTTCTGATTCAGTGTTCAAGTATGTACTTCATGTCAGTTCTCCAGCAGTACGTCACTTTTCTCTCAAACAACCAGCAGGTCGGCCAGGTAATATCTTCTCAGAATTAAACATTAATAATTTTTCACCATCAGATGAAATCATCCTGAGTTTAATATGTAGTTTGAAGTTTCTTTCACAAATCAGGATAGGGTGAAAACTCTAGACATGGCTCACCAAAGCGTTCCTCAGGACACATTTCTTTTTGATGAGTGTGAAGATGTGTCTCAGAAGCTCATATCTTCAGGCAGCGCTCAATCAGGCCTCAACTGAGCTGAAAAACAGCTGTAGCCAGGAAGATAACTCTGGATCATGTGAAGCTTTAACACTTCTGTGACTGCAGGACATCAGGTTTGAAGTCACAGTGCCAGGATGTGGTTGATCAGGGAAAAGAAAGACTTCTGTTTTTATTTGGAAATAAAATCTACTGGATAAAAATAGCCAACATCTGTGTAAAAGAATTGTGTGACTTAACTTCAGATTAGTGAAGGATGATGGCTTTGGGAAGCAGATTATTAGTTTCAAAATGGTTAGGGATCCTTCCCACAAATTTAGGTTCAAATTCACGACTAAATCTATAGAAAAAGAAGTTAACATAAAGTGGACAGCATTTTATCAAACTGAAGCTTGAATTATGGAAAAACAAGGATGATATAGATGTTTCAAATCTTGTGTGATTATTGAATCTCAAAAATTAGTGCTTTTATGGGGGTTTACATTAAATTTACATTGTTTACATTTTTGACCTTATTTAGGACGTTAAGAGCTAAAGCACCATTGTGCATTTTTTAAAACCTTTAATCATCATATGTATTTTACAGGAGAGAAACATTGCTTTGTTATAGGAAAAAAAGTAAAATTTTGAGAAAAAAAACAGTGTTAGATTTTTGGTAATAAAGTGGCAAGTTAACAAGAATTAGGTCTAAAGTGAAAAATGTTAATTTACAAGAATAAAGTTAGTAATTTATGAGCTAAAAGTCACACATTTCAGACTTTATTCTCCTATGTGTATGACTTTATTCTTGTAATATAAAAGGTTTGCTCTCAGAAATCCTGCTTCATTTTTCTTAATGTAACTTTTTTCTCCATCATACTTCTTTAGGGATGGGTACCGAATTAGGTACTTTTATAGGTACTGACCGAATTCTCTTAAAAGTAAAGAAAAGAGTATTGATTCAGGTAAAATCAGAAGGTGACATGTTTAGGTACCTAAACTCATCATTATGACTATGAGGGAGAGGAGCAGTAGGCGATTTTCCATGCTAAACATGAACACAGCATTATAGGTTTATATATTGAAGAATAAATATGTTTAACTGAAAAAAAGTTAAACAAATTGATATTTTTTTACCACATAAACACAAAAAAGTACCAAAAATAGGTACCGTCGAGTACCGATACCAGGTACCGGGCATTGGTACCATATCGTTTCAAATGTGAAAGGTACCAATATTAAAGAATCAATATGTTATATAAATAAAAATATATATATTATTAAACAAATTGATATTTTTTGCCACTTGAACATAAAATAGTACCAAAAATTGGTACCATTGAGTACCAATATCGATTGCCAGGTACAGGGTGTTGGTATCGTTTCAAATGTGAAAGGCACCCATCCCTATACTTCTTCCATCTTTGTTCTGCTGCTTCAGATTGCGTCATACTTTACCCTCTTTTCTTCTCCCAACACTACCCCTCTTGATAACTAGTTCACCTTGTTAGAGAAGCTGAGTTAAACTCCCAGTCTGCTCAGGTTCTCTGTCTCCTCCAGGTGTCCCTCAGGTTTTACTCGGCTCTGGAGCTTTGAAGATAAATGTTTACTGAACCTCTGCGCCTCCGTCACACAGAGACAGCTGTGTTACAGCGACACTCGGTGTAGTGCACCATCTGATAATGAGATTCCTAGAGACCACAGTTATAGGAGAAAGTTTTTTATGTGTTAATCATATAAAATCTGTGGTGAAAGGATTTGACTGTGAACAGTGTGTCACCTCTAAACGTGAAGAGAAGATGGTGTATTGTTGAGAAATCAGTGAGGCCTGCTGCTCTGATTCTTGTGTTTGGCTTTTCCTCTTTTGGAGTCATAATGCAGTTCAGGTTTAACTGTCTGTTCATCCAACTCTGAAGATGATATCTGCTCTAACTACATTTGATTCGCTTAAAAGAGGACATGTCTCCACATTTAAAAGCCTGAAAACCATCTGTTTAAATTCATGTTAAACTTCTTTCTCCTGCATCAAAGGAAATGTTTTCATTTCGCTTTATTTGATCTGTGTGTGTGTGTGTGTTTTCTGTCAGGAGTGACGTGGGGGAAGGTGGTGTCCTTGTACGCAGTGGCAGGAGCCCTTGCGGTGGACTGTGTTCGACACGGTCACCCAGCGATGGTCCACACCATCGTCGACTGTTTGGGGGAGTTCGTCCGTAAGAGTCTGGCCTCCTGGTTGAAGAGAAGAGGAGGCTGGGTAAGAGGAACTTAATCATTTATAGGATCACTTATTTTCTTTATTAACAGGACAGGAGAGGAGAAACAGGAAATGTGAGGGGGTGACATGCAGCAAAGGGATGTGGCGTTAACTGTGATAAAGATTATAACCCACATACACGGAGTGTGTGCTGGCACCCCCAGCCTCTGTTCTAGGTGTTGTTTATCGTAACTGATGTCATAAAGCATCACAAGCTCAATGTAAAACCTCTGAAGCCTGAAAATATCACAAGTTTGAAATGGTTGGATTGTTTTTCTGTCTCTGTGATGGTGGTTATGTAATGAAGATTAGAGCTGCAGTCCTCTGATTATGATCTTCATTAATCAATGGACACAACTAATGAAAACAGGACGAAGCGGAGAAACAGAGAAACTGTTCTCTCACAGAGTTTGAGAAATAGAGAAGAACCAATCAGAAAGGAGCTAGCAAATCAACTTAACACAAAAAGTCAGTTGAGTAAAATTATACTGTAAGTCGTATATTAATAAAATAAAGAAGAGTAATATAATCATAAACTGTTGGGAAGCCTGTTTACTTCCCTTATAAATGGTGTCACATCTGTAAAAAACATGCTGTTTGTTACGTTGGTATGAGATTTATTACCAAGAAGCATTGTTACAAAAACGAAATAATCAACCAAACACAAGTATCTCTACTTTTTGTGCTAATTTAGATCAAGTCAAAATAACTGCTTTAGAAAAGACACACATAAACAGTCAGAACACACAGGAAATACATACACAGAGAATGAAGAGGTAACACAGCTTAGGTGGATTTATTTAGGGTGGGTCGACACACAGAGAGGGAAACAAGGAATTAGTATTTACAGGATAAAGGTGAGGGTGGGTAAGAAATGAAACAAAGAGTGACAATAGATCAATCAATCAATCAATGTTTATTTATAGAGCCCTTTACAGAACCCAAAAGGCCCCCAAGTGCTTTACAGTAGTGTCAGAGGATAAATAAGAACACTATAGATAAAAGCGACATAAAACAATACAGTAGGAACGATACATAAAAAAGGAAAGATACATAAAAATGCAAGGAAAGGTGTGCATAAGGGTGCATAAAAGCCATTTGGAAGAGATAAAACAAGTTAAAAACTAATAAGAGCATGATACCTAAAAGCCTTAGTCAGGGTAAAAAGACAGTCTTAAAAAGTGAGTTTTAAGTTAAGATTTAAAAAGACCAAAGTCTGTGGTGGTGGAGATGTCTGGGGGCAACCTGTTCCATAATGAAGGTGCAGCGATAGAAAAAGAACGGTCCCCCCACTTTTTATATCTGGACCTTGGAACATCCAAGAGGAACTGGCCAGACGAATGCAGGGCCCTCGTATGGCTGCGTAAGGTTAAAATCTCTGACAAGTAGAAGGGAGCCAGGCCGTGAATGACATTAGAAATAAACAACTTAAATTTAAAATCAATTCTAAAACAAACAGTGGAGAGACGACAGCACTAGGGTGATGTGCTCACGTCTTGGCGTTCCAGTAAGAAATCTCGCCGCAGCGTTTTGGATGAGCTTGAGGCCAGAGAGGGAAGACTGGCTGAGGCCGACATAGAGGGCATACAATAGTCTAGCCGGGAACTAATAAAATCATGAATGGCCTTTTAAAGATCCTGCCGACTGAGGAAGGGCTTTACTTTGGCCAAGAGACGCAGCTGAAAAAAGCTAGATCAATGAACATGACCTTAGGTAACATGGCAAGTTGGATCATCAAGGTCTTCTTAGGTTTTGAATTTATCTAAATCCAATGAATAAATGTTTTCATCAGAGCTTGAGGTGATGTCTTCATATGAATCTTTAAATAGCAAAGAAAAAGTCCCAGCTGTAATTTCATCAGACACTGGGTCCATCACCAGTCCATCACAGGGCTAACATACAGAGATAACTACACATCTTTACACATATGAGCCATTCACAGTTACCAGTCATCCTCTTAAGGTAGAGCATTCAAACTCCACATAGAAAGACTCTGACCTGGATTGAACCAGGAGCAGTAACAACCTCTGCAGAGTTTACAGTGAGAATCAATTCACTTTACTGAGCAAAATACATCAAAGTCAGATTATTATGAGAATACTGAAAACAGTCTAGCTGAAGGTTACTTTATTTGTTTCTAAAAGTAGATTTGGTTTGCAGTGATCAGTCCGTCTTTGACAACTACCAACAATCAGTACAAGACAAAACAAAACAAACGAAAGTGACAAAGTGCTCCGTAATAAAACGAAACCCATAAAAAAACAACAAATAACCAATCAATAAAAGCAGAATAGGAAAGGAATAAGATCAATCAGTGGTTGATAAAAACAGGGCAAAAATAAAATCAACTGTCAGTCAAAAAAACTATAAAAAACACCAACAACATACAAATAAAAGAGAAGGGCTGTGTTACTGTGATTTGTTTTTCAGACTGATGGCTGAAGTTGAACAGGCTGGTGGATTGTATGACCCATACTGCAGCTGGTCACCAGAGGGAGCTCTAGAAGTTATAGCTTCACTCCGTGTTAGTTGTTATTCTGTCTCTGGTTCGTCACATCCCACCTTTTCAATCTGTATGTGTGAAAGAAATACCCTGACGAGGGAAATTATAAAAGTATTTAAGTTGTGCTTGTTTATGTATTGATGGATTAAATCTCATTCTTGATTGTAAGTGTCTAAAGTTTGTGGAAGGTTGTTTTGGCAGTGTGCTGTTTGTCACCTCATCAGACCTTTAGCCTGCAGCTGAGGTGTGAGGATATAGAATAACCCTATAGAGATAATCAGTCCACACCCTGATGTCTGTTTGTTGCAGGCTGTAAAGAGGCTTCAGTGTTGATTTCAGTCTTTCTCATAATAGCTAAAGGCTAACAACAGATCAACAGTCCTGATCCTGAGCCTGGCATCCTGCCTCTGTACGTGTTCAGCTCTGCTGGAAAGAGCTCAACTCCAGAACAAATGCACGCCCTCGTGCTCACAGACATGGCACCCAAGTCGGCTGTGTTTTGAAGAGAAGTGGAGTGTGACAAAGCCAGGAGCTGTGCATTGTATAACTGACCTCGTGAGCACAAATGAGGGACCTGATTTTCACGGTCGTGGCTCAGACTGTAACATCTCTGCGGTGGGATTTGAGGTCAGTGTGTGGACCGGTTTATGGGGCAGGATCTGTAGAGGGAGACGTGTTTAATGTCAGGAGTGACACTTTACTGCTCTCTGGGGATTTTCAGTGTCTGTGAAAGTTTTTTGGATATACAACTCAAAAGTCTCCACAGCAGGTTCCCTGAGATTCCACTGTGGGCTTTGGCTGTGGAGGAACATATTTGTGGGCAGGTCGCACATGTTGGGACAGCAGAGTCAGAATATTTACAAATCAGGAACACATGTGGGAGCATTTCTCTCCTTTTTGGGGCTTTTGCTTCAAGTTCTCCTTCTTTAACGTCCTCACTCTTGCTTTGTCTGTTGCAGGTGGACGTAACAAAATGCGTGGTGAACTCTGACCCCAGTTTCCGCTCTCACTGGTTGGTGTCGGCTGTCTGCACCTTCGGACACTATGTGAAGGCCGTCGTGTTGTACCTGCTCAGAGAGAAGTGAGAAAGAAACCCCTCACTGGAGGGTTTCTTTCTCAGGCTGAGAAAACAGGCTGTCCTGCACTTATCACCAGCACCGACACCAGCACTTCACCGAAGCATCCTCTGCTTCGGATCATGTTTACACTCATTTGCACTGAGCCAACGCTGATTAACACTCACCTGCACAGAATTTAGAGTATGTCTTCTCCTTCCTCTGCTACGTCCTTTATTTATTGTTGATTTTCTGTCACATGTTTGATGTGGATGTGTTCTTTATTTTTGTTTGGAGCCCTCCTCAAACAGGAGGCCTGCTGACTTTCTGCCTGTGGAGCAGTGCTTTGGCTGCCCCTAGTGGTTGAAAGGGGTAGCTACAGTTTTTTGTGGCAAGATCCTGAGGCTGTTCGTGAGAAATTGATATTACATTTCTGGATTGAACATATGACCCGACAGGTTAGTGCATGCTGGATATATGCAAATAAGCAAGTGTTTTCCTCTCTCTAAGAGACCATAAACTATTTACAGAGGGGTGTGGTTCAGAGAAGAGACGGGGTTATGATGTTTTTCTTTTTAATCCCTGGGGACAATGGTTTGTTTTCTAGGATAATTGTGCTGTCATGGTAACACAAGAAACTATGTGATCTTAAAATAATCCATCCATCCATTCATCCATCTATCATCTCTTCTGCGTTTCTCTTTGGGGACCTGGAGTCTAGGCCAGGTGTCACTGGGTTAAAGTAGGGATGTGGGCCATTTAAAGCAGGGGGACTCCAACAGGTAGCTCACAAGCTATTGGTAGCTCGCAGACCCTCAACATGTAGCTTGCCAAGCAAATGGAAGATATAATAGGAAAGAAAAGACAAAGAATCAACCCAAACACTGCCTACAACTCTATATACATCCAACCGCCCCTCCCCCACTCCATGACGAATAGTTTCAAACTCGTATTATATTGACCAAATCATCATTAGGGTCCTCGGCCACAGGAAGAGGGCACTATTGTTTTTCGTCCGTTTGGCTAAATCGCTTATTGGACCCCCTGAACATGTTTAAAAACTCATCATATTGGCACAGACCTCAGGATCGGCAAAAAATTTGAGAAAATTCTAAAACAAAACCCCCAACATCCCATAGTATGCTCTCTAGCGCCACTTAGGCACTCAAAAACACACTAAAATGGCTCTAACATGTGCTAAGAATGCTCAAAAACTCACCAAAATTGGTGCATAACTCAAGATCTGCAAAAATTCCAGAAAATACTAAAAGAAACCCCCAACATTCCATAATGTGCTCTCTAGCGCCACCTAGGCACACTAAAATGGCCCTAGCAGTAGCTAGGAATGTGGTAGATAGATGAAACCAACGCCAAATTGTTTGTCTTATTGAGACACACAAAAAAAGGTGGAATTGTTTTTCGCCTATCTTGCACAGGAGGCTAGCAATTTGCCTTTCAAAATAAGATTTTGCCACATTTTTACCCTTCCTGCAAAAATTATCTCCTCTAAAACCATAAATGGTATTGGCTTGAAATTTGCTCACATGACAGGCAAGACCCTGCTCTACAAATGATGTGGAGCCTGGCAGGAGCCTGAGGACCTGTCTAACGCTGCTTGCAGCTTTAATTAAATTAAAAAATTAAATATTTGAATTTTATTTCACTGTAACCAAAGCTAGAGTACTGTTTGGAGAGAAACACTGAGTGAACCAGGTTTATCAAGATATCAATTTTTTAAAGAAAAGGGAAAAAAATTACAAGGCCCCAGTCTACAGCATGCAGGCCAAGAACGTCTTACTCCGCTTTGATAGGTGGCGCTGTGTCCTTTTTTGATGAGCAAACTAGTTTTGGTTCACCCAAAGAGAGAGCAACATTCTAACAATGGTGGAGATAAATGCAGCTGTAGCTCTTTATACTTTTATGTATGCATGTGCCATGGTGTTTGTTTGTTGTGTTTGCGCCATCGAATGTATGAGTGCAACAACCCTATTAATCATGGTCATCCTCTTCCTCTCTGGGCTGAACACCGAGGCGTACCAAGACTTGCCGAGTCACGTTGAGTCCAACGTCCAATAGTAATTGCATTAGCTTGGTGTGTCAATCAAGCTATGCTTTGACCAATTTCAGTTTGATTAAGCTGTTTACATGAATGCCAATAGTCTGATCTCGCACTAATTAAGCTCATAGTCTGATTTCTGGAGCTGCATGTAAACGTAATGAGTGTGAACGCACTTATTCACCATTATGTGATTTGAATCTCCTTGCTGTCAGGAAAAAGCACTGACCACGTACCATTGTGCAGCCCTTTTTTTCTTTCTTTTTTTTTTTGTAATTTTTGTTTATTTGGACAGACACGTGACATAGCATCCCTTTGGGAAAAGGGTACAGTATACAGTATACATTTCACACTTTCATTGTGGTTATGAACATGATCTTTGCTTAGGTTTAATAGATTTAAGAACAAGGAGAACTGGTGAGCAGAGGAGGGGTCTAGCTCCAATTCTTAACTTATCTGGAACGAGACATATCAAGATGTTTACGTTTGCATCAACCTGAACACAAAATCTAAACAAGGTTGGTGGATTCACAATAAATTTGTGCAGCCCTTTTAAGATAATGAGGAACATTAATTCATTTTCACACATCTAAAGAGAAAATGAAGACAAGAAAAAAACGACTTAAGTCAACTTTCATGATTTCATCAGCTTTCTGCATCGCTTCTCCAATTTATCCACACATTCACGTTCAAGAGCAATTCAGTCACCAATTCACCTGAAATGTGAGTTTCTGGACTGTAGGGGGAGCAAGAGGGCCTGGAGGGAGTACATGGGGAGAACTCATAGACCACGCAGTTAGGCTCCTTCACGGTTCAGGAGGCAACAGCTAACCTAAGGGTGACTTTGTGGAAACAGGCAAAGGAACATCTTGGTTTGATTTCCCATGGTGCCTTTCTGTGAGGAGTTTCCATGTTCTCTCTGAGCTGAGTGGGTTCTCTCTAACTTCTTCCCACAGTCCAAAAACATGCTGATCAGGTGGAACGGTCTTTTTAAAATGCTCATAGGTTTGTGTGAGTGAATGGGGAAAAAGATGGATGGATGGATGGATGTTCACTGAGGGCTTCTATACACCTGCACCAACAAATAGAATCAAACATGAAAAACCAAAACATGCAATCCAAGCTCAAACCTTACACTTCGTTTAAAGTTTGATGTTACTCGTTTGTTTAACTGATTGATAAAGTTAAAAAATAACAGTTTTTTTAATCAGGTTCTTTTGACTTTTAATGTTTTAAAATTGAATGCACCTTCTAAAATCATGTGTGTTTTCCCACTTTGAGCTTTAATTCTTACATAAGATGAACTTCATACTCTCATTTTGTTTGAGTCAAAAATCACCTGAGCACCTCTTTTTTTTTAAATTATCAGTAAGTTTCATCAACCCTCCCTTGCTCATTAAGCGCTAAAGCATTAAGATACTGTCTCTGTGTCCTGAATGAGCAGTTACCCAGCAGCACTTGACCCCTGATGCTTTTTCTCTTTCTGTCTGTGAGGCATCAAACTGTAACTGCAGTGTGTGAGTTACAGAATATCTCTCTGTGTTGGAGCACTTTGATAACATTTCACTTCATGTGTAGAGGTTGTGTAGTGAATAATTTCACTTTTTGTGGCATGTAGCACAATAAGCCATTGAATAAACTGATGTCTGAGTCGTCTGGAAGTGTAAATATGGTCAATAATAAATGTTTCTTATAAAAGTGTGTGGAGTCTGCAGCTGTTACTGAAGAACTCATGAGTCCCATGGTCAGATGCTGGATTTGAGAGGTCTTTTATTTTTTCTGCTCCATTTAGAGATAAAAACACCAACAATACGACACGTGGATAAAAGATATAAAGAAAATCTGACTGTGTGTTTTTCAAAGCACCAGGGGGCACCAAACTGCACTTTTTTTACTCAGTGATTTAACCTCTGTCAGACTGCTGCTCTGATTTCATTTATCTAGTCACTTTATTCATCTTGGGTTGACTCTGACTTGGCATCTTTCAATGAAAGAGGGGAAATGGCAACCAAAACACAAAAGAATGGAGCTGTTTTCACTGCTTCACTTTTTTCTTTGAATTTTATGAGTGCAGTTTTTGGATTGGACTGAAAAACTTTATGGTCCCAAAGGGGCAATTTTTTGTTTCAACAGAAGTCCCCATCAGTACACACACCAAACTCAGTTACACACATGGTTTTAATAAAAAGCTCCCATAGATCACATCATTTTTGTGGAGTCAGATAAGAAACACAGGGGACTAAAGTCCTGTGAAGTTGTTGATCAGCAAATAACCCTACAGCTCTTTAAAAAAAAACCATCAGCTGATGAAACAGATTATCTCATATCTGTTTGATTTTACTCTACAAACATACAGCTGCAACAAAAAGTGTGTGAACTATCTAAAATGACCCATATTTCTGCATAAATTACCGTAGTCATAGAATCTCTACAACAATGATCAACCACACTCTGCCTAAAATAAGACGAATCAATCAACTGTATTGCACATAAAACAAACAAGAATGGAGGTCATACCCAGAAATGCAGGCAATCTTAAAAGGTTCACACACTTGCTACTATGTGACCCCCCCCTTTCAGAAGACCATCAGGACTGGACCATGGAGGACTGCAGTCCTGCAATCTAACAACCTGAAATGTAACATCTGGTTGATAATGTAACAAGATGCTGAGCCCAAACCTCATAAATTTTTGCCTCAAATGTGACTCTGACATTTACATAATCTTGACAATTTAGGTAACCTGAGAGTAAGAAACTTTAAACCATGAAATCTGTTAAAAAACTGAACCAGAGTGAACTTTGAAGATAATGTAGAAGATCTAGGATCAGTTTTGGATCATGGGACATGAATCACATAAGAATAAATTATGAATTAAATTAAATAAGAATAAATTGTTCTGATAAATAATGATCCTCAATCATTAATAAATGTGTAGAAATGTGTTTACTTTGCACATAAATAAGACAAATTTATGTGCATACCATCAAAGTTTGTTCTGACCACCTTGTGTGTATATATCAGTGAATCAGACTTTAATTAGTATCGAAAATATCATTGTTATGTTTTTAATTGTTAACTAAGAATTTAACTTAAGTATCAGTATTTTAAGTTTGATAAGGATGAAAAGGCGTCAATGTCATGTAATGTTCATTTTCTGAGAAAGTTGGTGGTCATCGTTTGTGTGTACTCATGGTCTAAGAAAGTTCTCTTTTTGTTGGCAGTGTAAGAATAAATTCAAAAGTAAATCGATGAATCCCAGACTGCCTCAAATTTGTGTGTACACAATGTTAGTGATCAAGGCCCAGTGAGTGGTTACTCGAAACTCCACATCAAGGGCTTTGGAGGGATTTCTTCTCCTTTTGCCAAACTGAAAAAAGTGGGTGCTTCTCCTTTATGCCTGACCCCACTCACATGGACAAAGAACCAGAGAGTCTGAAGGAAACCTTCAACCCTCCTGAGTTCTCCATGGACCCAGCCGAGGTCACCAACCTGCCTGCATCAGGGACTACTGATCAGACTGCTGAGGATCCTGATGATCTGATGAACTGTGATGATCTGTTGGAGGACAAAGACGCCTCCATCCAAAGACGACAAGAGCTCATGCTCTCTAAGAGCTCTGTGGACGATGGCTTGGGGTCCATTTTTACAAATGAGGCTGCATGAGGGATTCATCTCTCATCATCCACTGTCAGGGAGACACAGGGGAAGCAGACTGAACTACAAAAATAAGACTGAACATCTGCATTTTGCCACATTTGTGGGAAACAGCCTCTGCTGTTTTTATCCTACAACAAAGAAAAAAAACTTTTTAACACAGTGCATCATGGAGGTGAACAACAAAACCTTGTACACAGTTTCCTGCTGTATGTGATTGGTAACAGTCAGCTCTGTGATGGAATAAAAACTTAGTACTACTACTCTGCTTAAGAAAAAAGGTAGTTGAGGGACATTCCTGCTTCTTTCGATAAAGTGCAAAATCCCTAAAAGTGAAGCTGCACAAAAGGCTTCGTCTGTTTATAGGACTGGATAGAAACAAACATCATTTTACGATTCAGTTAAAGTCTATCTAAAAGGAAAATGTTTCTGAGCTCTGGATTTCAGAGGCATGTTGCAATGAGAGCAGGATTTTATGGAAGAGTGTTAGGACACTAAAAAAAATGTTGAGCTCTGACTTTTTTTTTTAAACCCAAGTTCACATTAGAGTGAAAGCTTCACATCAGTGTGCAAGCTGGAGCCTCCTCCCATATAAACAGTCCATACATCATTCATTTTTTCATTTCTGCCAGTTTCTCATCAATTTGCTTTTCAATCATCAGCAGAGAAGCTCTCTTTTCTTTTACAGTACACCGGAAACTGTTGGATTTGGCTATGTATGTCAGTTTGCTTGTGGCCTGCTTTTTCAGCATATTCATCAGCTGACTTTTCGAGGGCACAAATATCAGCCTCAACTGTAGCCCTCTTCTTTTTCAAATCATGGAGTTCATCAATGAGGGCCTTCCGCTTCAGATCAACAGTTTGCTTTTCTAATTCTCTTTTCTGTTCATCCAAGTAGGCATAACACTTCTGTCGAGCACCTGCTGCTGACATGAGCAGCTCTTTAATGATGTTTACCTTTGTTACACCCCCAATAGATCGAACATGGTCAACAATGAGTCTCTGTGCCACCAAAGACAGTTCTTTCTGATTTTCCACAATCAATTCTTTGTTGATGGAAAATCCTCTTTCCACACTGACCTGTCCATGAGACAGGACCAGTACAAGCTTCATCAGATCCCACACTCTGCAAAAAGATGGGTTTGTCCCTACTGTCTCATAGAGAAGGCTGTCAACTCCATCTGTGATGGGATCAAACTCCCTGAAAGCAGAGTGACAGCGAGCCATATCACAAACCTCCCTAAACTCTCTGAGGGTATCGTCACATACAGCATCCTCTATGTGTTTACATTCAACAAGTGTGTCATTTGTTTAACACATTTTTCTTTGGATTTAGCCATGCGTCTTGGGTCAAGGCACTGCATGCTTCTCACTAATGTGTGCTGCAATGGAGCCTTTTTCAGCAGCTTCTCAAGGAGGGTGATCAAAAGCCTCTTGCAGTTTAATCTCACCTCGATCGCCTGCCTCTCTGACACCTGTTTTGAGGATCTGAGTTGCTTCAGGATGGTGTCTGCTGAAAATCCAATGTCAATTTGTGAGGCATCCTTATGTAGGCTGTTGTCCTGGAAGGGCACCTCCAGAAGTTTGAGTGTGGATGTTGCCTCTTGCAGGTGTTTGTCCACCACAAATCGGCCCATAAGCCCTGCAAATGATTCAAACAGAAGGAATGCTTTGTTTGAATGGATTATTAAAATATGTATTTTGTTCATGTAAAATAGAGTAAGTAAACAAATGAAGAAAACAATGTAAGCAAGTTGCTGCAATTTGAAGACTTTTGTTCAAATGTCTGAAAAGGACAGGGCTGAAGCTTCACTCACATAGTCCCACCCTTTCTCTGTAACTCTTGACTGGTTATAGGCTTAAACCATAACACAGCAATACATGCATCACTTTCATTTGTGTTAAACATCTGGTGTTTCTGCATTTAATTACTATTTACCTCATTCTAGCTTATCCAGTTGTAGTAGCTAGTTATTTTGCACAAAACATAATTTAAATAAAGTTATTTTTTTCAAAATGGATTGAAATTGCTACAGACTGTTATTTCTATACCGCATAACCACAGTAGCATGCCTGTGTAGCTTGTACAACTTACAAGTGAAGCTTTCCAATCACGTATTACACATGCTTGTTGCTCATCAGGAGAATAAAATGATCAGTTGCTTATATATAACATATAGTAATGTTCTGACAGGACAGTGGCAAAGGTGTGTAAACTCACTAACTGTTGTTGGTGTTTTCTTCACAGTGAGCTCTCTGAGGTGCAGCAGAGCAGAGGAACATGTTCTGATTTACTTTAGAGAGAACATGTTTGGTTATGTATAAAGTATGCAAAAGACACATCATCAGACAAAATAGGTCCTACAATGAGGTAAAGCAGAAGTCACTCTGCCCACTTCAGAGTCAAACACAGTGTATATGCAGAGACCTACCACAGGGAAACTAAACCTCAGTGCTGAGCTCTCTTCAAACTGTCTGTTCCTTGTGTTTCAGCTGCTCTGAGTGATGATTTTATATATATATATATATATATATATATATATATATATATATATATATATATATATATATATATATATCACATTTATCTTATGCAAAATAGCTCATTTTACGTTTTTTTCCTAAAGACAGTGACATCATGTAAACAAATTGGCATTTAAAGGGTTACAACAAAAGAAATGATTAATATTTTTGATTAGGACTGAAGCTGGTGGAATGATTTGAGCAAAAAAAAAGCAGAAATATTAATCTGTTAGATTCTTTAGCAGTTTTTGGTGACCTCAAAGGTTTGTATGCTATGAATCTGACACTGAAAAAAACAATGAATAAAAATATGTTTAAGCAGCAAACTTGGGTACATTTAAGCAGGATATTTCTTTATTCCAAGCCCTCTAACATGTATTATACAAAAATTAACTCATGTTATATGTGATTTTTAATAAAAACGCTGACATCATATAATCAAGTTGGTATTTTTAAGGGTTAAAATAAGAAGAAATCATTACATATTTGGTGTTTTCAATTTGAGCTTAAGTTGACTGAATGATTTGTGCAAAAAGAAGTACAAAATTAATTATTTTGTTAGATTTTTGTGAGGGGGCATTTTGTTCTATGGTGACCTCAAAGGGTTGTATGTTATGAATCTGACACTGCAAAAAAATAATACATAACAATCAGTTTTATCACCAAACTTTGGTATATTTACGCCTGATTTGAGAAAATATTCCCAGCTGTCTAACATTTTTTATATTGAATGAAACTGTTATATATTAGATTTTTTTCATAAAAACAGGTACATCATGTAATCAAAATGGCATTCAAATGGTTAAAAAAAAGGAAATCATTACATACATTGTATTTTTTTATTAGAACCTAGGCTGATTGAACGGTTTATGCAAACGCAAGAACAAAAAATAAATATTATTACATTTTATAGCAGCTTTGGTAACCTCAAAGGTGTTTAAACCCACAAAGGTTAAATATCTTATGTTTGTGCTCAAAATTCTGCACTTGGCTACTACACACCTTTTCATTTTCAAAGCATTGTGTGCTTTTACCATAAAAAGACTGGATGTAACAAATCAAAAGCACAGCAAAAACATTATAAATATGTTTAATCTTACCTTTGATCAGTTTATTCATATCCTCGCTGAGGAAGGGCAGCGTAGGTTTGTCCGTCTGATACAAGATGAGGAAGGGGTTGATTTCTTTCGCAATGCTGTTAAACGCCGCCACCTTCACGGTGAAAAGAGGATCAGCAGCACATCTGTTCTTCACCTCCTCGAATGACTTCACCTTCGGCTCGGGAAGCTCACCTGTCCCTACTATCCCGACGTAGTTTTTCACGTGCGGCCAGAGCCGCAATCCTCTCTCTGAAACGTTGACATTTTCCACCCACCGATGCTTGCAAAATTTAAGCATTGCTGTGTTGCATCCAGTTGCTTTCACAAAATCTTCGTCTCGGGCTGGACTATCGTGAAACAGCCAGTAAAGACTTGAGAGTCCGTGCTCAACTTCCCATCCTGTCGATTTGCATCCACCTCTAAATGCGTTGTGCAGTATATGCAAACCACACGAGCCTATGTTGATAAGTGTCCTTCCCGCATCAGTCTGCACTTGCTTCTGGAGTATTTCAAACACTTTCCAGTTTACGTTCGGTCCGTCCATAGAGATTTGGATCAGATTCCGAGTTCCGATCTCTGAAAGCAAGTTGTTCAGAGTTTCAACAATGTCTGCAGCCGTTGCATGGCCCAGAAACTCCGAGCCGATGTACGTCGTTTTCACCTCGGACCCGTCCCACACTCTGACATGCATGTCTACCTGTTTAGTCTGCAGGTAGTGATTCAGGCTTTCGTCAAATAACATGACATATCTTTGTTTTGACACTCGATATAAAGTGAGTCCTTTAAAGTAGGGCACCAGTCCAAATGTACAGATATGCGCATTTGAGCTCGCCACATGCAAATTTCGTTGCTGGAAACATAGCCTGGAAAAGCTGGCTTATGTCCGCACATGACTTGTGAAAAAGTGGGCATTTGCTACCTTAAGCGCCCACAAAACTTCGGAAGTTAGCACTTCATTTCTGGTGACAACATGTGAGAGAGTCCCTTGTTTCAACGAGGAGGTGGTAGTACTGCTGCTGCTGACTGTCGGCGTCACCGTGGCCATCACCGCGGTCTGTGGTCGGAAAAAGCTCGTGATGGCGCCGTCTTCGCGCGCAGTCACAATAGCGCGGTGCTTTGCTCCTTTAGCATGGCTAGTCAATGCTGCCTCCCCCATGTTAGAGTTATCAAACGTCTTATTGCATAAGACACATTTAGCATTGCCTTTGTCCTCCGTCTTCTCCAGCCACGATTGATACTTATCAGAGTGTAGCCACACGTTGTTAAATGAGCACTTTCCTGGCATCTTGGCGAGCTTGACCGAAGCATGTCAGCGCACATCCGACCTGCCCCTTGCTAAGTTACACTGCGCATGTCAGCATTACACGCCGGGGTCAGAGGCTAATCAGATCAACTTCCGATGTGAAATATTTATCGATCGATTTTAAAAATCAACCTTACAGACTGTTATTACCTTATGTTACATTTATGTGAGAAAAAATTCATGACTTTTCCAAAACTTCTGGGGTAAAATTACGTTTTCAAAACTTTTCCAGGTCTGGAAAATGGCATTTGCAAATTTCATGACTTTTCCAGGTTTTTTCAAAACATACGAACCCTGTTAAATCAGAATGAATTTGTAATTTATTATTGAGGCCTGGCACATGCGCTGCACGAAGGGTAAAATTACCCATGACGCAAGACCACATGATGCCACGATGTAATCTATTGATGAAAGGAACAAAAAAATGCCCTTTATAAATGCCATTAACCATGCCAATGCCTTGTTATTGCAAAACTACGATCTGTTTCTAGACCTATTTTATTGAATTTATTTATTTTTAAATATATTTTATTCATTTATTTTATTTTTTATTTTAACTTCTTTGTAAGTCATTTATTAATTTATTTTTTACCCAGAGGACACATGCCACAACTATCAGCTAAAGCTTCAGTAATACTGTAGAATGCAAATCTGAGGGAAAGACTGCAGCTCTTTTAGCAATGCACCTGCGAACTACTAATGATAAAAAATCCACCCAAAGCCTACTGGGGGAGCGGCATCTATATAGAAATTTAAAGAGGACATATCATGCTTGTTTCTCCTTTACACTATGCCAGACTAGGATGCCTGTAAAGCATTTCTGCCCTCAGTACAAGTTATTTAGTTCCTTCATTGCCCCACAATAGCGTTCTCAATATCCTCATTTTAGGCCATTCTGAAGATCTCGTTAAAACGCTTCGTTTCGAGAATGACCTCCAGTAACCTCGCAACGTCACAGCCCTTTGTGCTCTGATTGGTCAGTTCTATCAGAGGGGCAGAGGGGGTAGAGCCAGGGGGCGGTTTTTGCAGCATGGCAGTATTTACAAAATCGCTATATTGGATGGGGCGAGTTTGCCGTTTGCCAAAACTTCACCGTAAGGCATTGATAGCAGTAATAAAATGGCAGAGTGTAGGATACGTCCTTTTGTATTGGACCCAGAGTCAGACCCGGACGGTTCTGCAGCTCAGGAGGAAGAAAATCCACCTCCACACAGATCATTTCAGGACGCTTCAGTGTGGTGAGTCAAACCGGTACTGTAACATGTATAGTTTATATGTGGAAATATAAGCAGACTTCACCAATAAACTATTTCTATAACAGGGCTCCATCCTGCTCCTTCATTTTTCTCTGTCTGTTTTATCCATCATGCTGAAAGCGTAGTCTAAAGATCGCCACTACCGTCAGTTCGTCACTATGTTAGCACTCAGTCAAGTTAGCCAGAGCTAGTAGGGCTCTTGGTGGGTGTATGGGTGTATCCCTCGGTGGAGGTTGTGTGACTAACTGACATCACAGAGGAGGAGCTGCTTTATCAGATTACTCCAATAAAAAGAGAGGATCCTCGTGTCGTCATGAAGGTCGAAATCTTGCGGCCAAAAGTCAATGACCTATTTTCAGAGGCATCAAATCTCGTTCTAGCGTATCAGAAAAAATACAATATCTCATTTTTTGAAAATTCAGGGGGTGAAAGGTCTTGTTTTCAACTTTATTATTTTATATGTAAGTATTAAATCATGGATCAGCATGATATGTCCCCTTTAAGGTAATAGAACTATCTGTGATATCATTATAGAAAAAAAATGTCATTCCAACTGTCACACAGTATTGACCTGAAACTGAGGTCAGATCTACACCCTCCATCCAAAGTGACAAGAGAGTTCACTGTCTAAAAGTAATGCCTAAGAATTCAACAGATGTTTATTTTTATTCATTTATTTTTTATTATTTTATTTATTTATCAATTTATTTATTGGGATCAACTGTTTCCTCGGTGGAAAGGGGAACACTAGGTTTGTTACAAACGTCCTTAAGTGCTCTGATGCAGCGAACTGGTTTAGACTGAGGGAAATCTACCAACAGAAAATCATTCAACAGAGGGAGAACAAAAGGTAATTTGAGGTTATTCAGTAGGATCCAAAACAGAACTACACAGAGAGAGTAAAAGAAGCATGGACTTCAACAGCCTAATGGCTGCTTTCGCAGAAAGGATTTATCATATTCAAAAACAGAGTTCTGCCATAAGACACTGCCAAGTCAGACATAATACTAAGTAAATCTTCAGCTCAAATCTTGGTTAAGGATATAGCTCACAGATAACGACTCCGGGTGCGTCTCAATGCGTTAACTTCGTGCCTCCTCCCTCCTATCGCCTCTGCGGCACCAGAAGTACTTTCTTGGTCGCCATTTTAAAGACTGTCCCAAAGCGATAATTGTGCTCAGAGGACAGAGGAGAGAGGATGGAGGAGACTGAAGTCTTTTCACTGACAGACACATCCTCATATGGAATATCACTGTCTGATTGGACGCTGCAGCGGCTCAGACTTCCCATGAAACTTAACAAACACAATGGAGTTTAATGAGAGAGAAAAGACGAGCTGAGGACCGGCACAGAGGATCGTTCAGAAACTGATCATAAATCTGGTAATAAAGTGTTTGTCGTAAGTTTAAAGCTCAAAATACTGAACACAACCATCATGAAATCAATATAATAGAGGATTAAACTGAAAACGGAAAAATAATATCTTCCTGACACACAATAAACGGGGTTAATTAATAAGTTTCACAGTTCATGATCTAGATAAAGGCTAAATAACTCATAAATAATTTAACAATTGTGCTTTTTTTGAAGTGATCCATGAGCTTCTAAACAGCACACAAAATAAACAGAGAGCAGGTTTTCTTCACGGTAACATGTTTGTTGAACAGGTTAAAGAAACAGCCAAAGCTCTATTACTGTTTATGTTTTATTAGAGTTACTACAGCGCACATGTGCTGAGTGCAGACACTCAAAGGCCCAATGCTAATGTCCATACTCACACACTCACTGACTTTGAGGTGCGCTCCTGCAAAGTTCATGAGGGCTTAGGGCTGTCCCACAGTCAAATCACCAAGTGCCTGAGGGATCTCTTGCTGACTTGGATCTCTTGGAGCCCTTACTGCACCCTTTCCGTGAGTCTGCATGGTTGCAGACTAACTGTGAGGGAATTACCCATAGTGCCAGAATCCCTCATCGTCTCTACTTCGCAGACTCTGGCTGCACAACTGCTACAATGGCCTGGGGCACGGCGTGCTACAGGAGAGACGGCAGTAGACACTCTGCGACATTACGAACAAGAAGTAAAGTTTATAAACTGTGCTGGATATTTCCTGGACTGTTCAACAAACCTAAGGGCCTTTGTAGCACTCAGATTATAGTTAATTGGTATTTGGACTTGAGTGCATAATAGTTGTATAGGCTAATATCAGAAAACTTAGAGTTCGCTCATGGAGGCTGAGGACCAGCTTAATAAAGACAGAAACCCAAGGGTTGAATGAGAACTTGAGAAAATTTTATACAGTGAACAAGGTGGATAATTATTTACATATATACACAAGGTTGACCATGGCCAAATGTGGCATTAGCATTCATGAATGACAGAAACAAGTAGAATTCATCAATCAAATCAAAATATTCATGTTATGTATCAGTGAGAAAAAGGGAATCAGTATAGGTTCATGAGTCTTTTGGTTCAGAAATCAGTTTGAGTGGAGTCTTTTGCTGCAGGAATCAGTTTGAGTGAACAGTCTTTTGCTGCAGGAATCAGTTTGAGTGAACAGTCTTTTGCTGCAGGAATCAGTTTGAGTGAACAGTCTTTTGCTACAGGAATCAGTTTGAGTGAACAGTCTTTTGCTGCATATAAGTGTGAAATGGGTGCATGGGGCATGGGCTTAACGCCTCCTACCACACAGGTGGAACTGATGATGAGGATGAGGATGAGTGTCCTTCATAGAGGTTCTGGGTAGCTCGCCATTCAACTGAGGATCCAGGATCAAAATCAAAGGGAGAAGGAGGGAGGGAAAAAACCCACTCAGGTTCTCCCCTAAAGAAGTAGAAGAGAGCTTGGAGGTCATCAAAGGCTGCATCAAGAGCAAGACCAATCTGGATGATTCCAGCACTCTTCCACTGAAGACACAACCTGAGCTACCAAAGAGAGCCAAGACTGTTCTTTCCATTTCACCATTTCTAAAGTTTTTTGAAGGGGTCCTGGAAAGTAACCAGTCCAATGTGCCAGATGCCAATGGAAAGTGTGAGGAGAACCCATACTACTGTCCTGATATCATCAGTGTTTTGCTGCAGGATTACATGGGGATCTTCCCACTTTGTTCAGGCCTTATGCTGCAGGATCTATGCAGATATGCAAGTGATGCAGATCCAAGCAAAGTTGATACAGCAGACACCAAAACAAGGCTTACTAACTGACATGTTGAAAATTGGTTTTCAATCACAAAGAACCAGATTCTACTCAGGGAATGCTTCCTCAGACCTGGCTCTTTCATTCGGAAGCTGCATATCTCTCTGTGTGAATGCTACAAGGAACACATCTTGCAGCATGGCCTTGATCGGGAGCTGTTGGGCAGACCATTGAAAGACACAAAAGAACATACTAAAGAGCAATGGGGAAAACATAGTGTGCGTGCAGCTCCGAAAAGGACAAAATATTTCCACCCTCCCAGATCCCAGCTCCTATGGGAGTGAAAAGACACATCCAAAGACAA
Source organism: Halichoeres trimaculatus (assembly GCF_033239565.1). Lineage (NCBI taxonomy): Eukaryota > Metazoa > Chordata > Actinopteri > Labriformes > Labridae > Halichoeres > Halichoeres trimaculatus. Next base: position 31,710,780 of record NW_027437182.1, on the reverse strand, counting down.
CAGATGAAGACCTATAAAAAAGTATGTAATAAAGATGCATTGTCAGATTTAAAAATAATGGATAATTCCAAGACCTCTGCAGGTCAAATGCTGCAACTACTTTGTTTAAAATGTAATATTTATTGCAAAGATTGAACATGTTCTTCTCATTCTCATAAATTGATATGTTGATGTTTATAAGATATAGGCTTCTTTACTGTAAGTCAAACACTTACACTACTTTATCATATGTAATTTTCCTGTGTATATGTTGTGCATATTCTTTGATTTGCTTGATTTAATTCTGATTTATGTGATTTTATTTTTCAGAAGGTCGTTAAAGGTCAAAAATTGGTTCACAACAGAGCACAGGAGACACTGGACAGGTATGGCATTATATTTTCTAAAGTTTTCTGTTCTGTTGGGCAGTTTACAAATCCTCCTTATATTCTGACTTAAGCAGATCTACCTCTTAAATATCATAGATACTTGCAGCTAAAGATGACCAACAAAAAGGGGATGACCAGACAATCACCACTTCAACAACAACAACAACAACATCATCAACAACAACAACAGCAGCAACAACAACAGCAGCACAATTGGTATTGGTGTTTTGTTTTTTTGTTTTGATTGGGCTCACTTTGCTTCAGCTACTCAAATTAATAGTCTATGAAAAAAAATGATTGTTTCATGCTTAAATAACTATTTGAATGCTCGTTCTAAATTAACAGCAGAAAATTTGATGCAAAACGGACTGTGAAATGATTTTCATTGAAATGATTTTTGCTGTCATTAAATCACCTGACAAGACCGACGCATACATACTTAGAGGGAAATCAATTCTCTGGCACCACACAATTGGCTGCTGGGTGAGGTAATTATTTCTTACATAACAATCATCATCTTTGCATTCACAAAGAATCTGAAGTTTCAGAGAAATTATTTATTGAATTATTTATTTTTCAGACAATCCAGTGCTACCTCAGAGCCATCCTGAACATGAATGCTTTGGTGAAAAGAATATAACTCTTAAACCATTACTTAGCTAGAGTAAAAGTTTTTGGAGCACGGTCTGCCATGAGTGATCACTGATTGCGCATGGTAAATATAATTGATCTGTATAAATTAAAATGTATAAAACATAAATATTACTTTTAAAAACTGCTTTTATTTGCTATTACTGTATAGGTTGGCTTTGACAACTATGATGGAGTGATCATCAGTGTCGGGACACAACCACTGGAAATTCCTGGTAAGTATTGTAAAACAAATACTTGAAAAGAAATGATAAAATAATTGTGAAATTGTAATGGCAGGTTTTCATTTTAGTTTCTGCACAAATTGAACAAAAATGTGTACATTATGGATCCCATGGGTCAGGCTGAGGACAGTGACTCAGGCGAAGCTGCATCACGGTTTCGGTAGGTGTGATAATTTTAATTTACAGTATATTATCATGTAACACCTGATATTGGACCACTTTACACACAATTGCATATTGTGTAATTTAGATTTTTTTTAATCAAATAATGGTTAAATATCTGCATACACTAATCATTTCAATGTTTTTTTTTTTTTTTTTTAAAAAAAAGCTTTTGTGGCAAAGCATGCCCCCCCATGACATCATAACAATAAGGCTACATTTTTGACTACATTTTTCAACAATCACTACAGGCAGTACTTCACCATACAACAAAACCGCTACCAGAAGACTGATTGGGTGGGTGTTAAGTGGAAGCCAGCTACAATTTATCACTCCATCCAAATACATGGTTACAGCTGCGGCGTTTTTGTCATGAAGGTGAGCTGTTAATCCACGGATGAATTTTCTGAATATTGAAAAAGAACAACCTTTTTTTCACATGATAACCTTGATTTTACTATCTAAAAAAGTAACATTTTATGTCTACCCTTCATTTCACATAGAAAAATAGATGGCTGAAATTGTGGTCGGGGCTTTTCCTGTAGTCCCACAGGACATCAAAATACCCACATCACGGAAAGCTTTAAAAGACCTCAGGATCAACATGCTGAAAAGCATTCTGCAGTGCTCTGGTTTGTTGATTGTTGTTGACATGATGTGACATTATCACAATCAATTACTTATATTGCATCCAGCCAACATAGATGTTTCAGCTTAATTTTAGGGGAGTTGTCATAGGATTCATGTCTAATACAGTCAGCTGTGTCAACTCATGTAAATATGTTTTGACTTGTGTAAACCTGTATGTTGACTTCATATCCATTACTTACCAAGTATTAAATCAACCATGAGGCAGTTTTTAGAATTGCAATATTTCAGTTTTTAGTGAAAAAGACCACTGCTCATGTTTTGGCGAGGAGAATCCAAAAGGACAGGAAGGAATGACAAAATGGGTGAGTGTACTTTAAAAAAATCATATATTAAAATAAGTTTGATGACAGATCATTCATCAATAAATGAAAACAGATGTGATCTAATTATCTGTGTAATAACAGTGTACAGTACACAAGTGTTCAAAATCTAATACTGTTGGATAACTGATTTTAATTTTTTTTTTTTTTCAGATTTAATGCACAAAATGCAAAAGGTGATACCACCCATGTTGTGTGGGAATGTCAGATTCAGAGTGGCACCTCGAACAAAATGTGACATCATAAAAATGGCAATGTGGCCTCTGTTGATTTCAGAGAGGTATTAGGTATCAGAAAACTTTGAACACTGACATTGCAACTTTATCTTTAAATTGTACCCTTTAGGCAAACTATCTAATTCATTTATAGGTGTAACCAAGGCCATCATGGACAAAGGATCACAAGAGTGACGTTCAAAAACATCAGGTGAATCCTGTGTTTTTTCTAGTATGAATTATTTTTCTTGTTTGTTCTAAAAAAATAAAAAATAAATGACTTAATTACACATGCATTGTCTCTTCCTTTAATGACCATGAAATCAAAAAAGAAACATGATCACGGAATAAGTTGTTCACACAAATCAATAAACAAACAAAACATAAAACAATAGCCCGAAAAAAGTATGACAGATTGTTAGGTACTGAGTAGGTAATTCATATTTTTTTGGGGGAAAACATGTTTGTAAAAGGGTCATAGTGACAATCTTGACAGATGACAGTAGAAGTTGGTAAGTTGAAATTCCAAACTATTTCAAAATTAAAAAAAAGAAAATAATCAGTTATGTTCAATGATAATTGATTGTTTCGAGGATAAATTTACATGATTTTCTGTGAGATAATGGTTGTGAAAAATCAATATTCACCTCACAAACAGATGACAAATAGATTGAGGTTGGTAGTTTGAACTTCCTGTGAGCTATTTCAAAATTAAACTGAGAAATAGTCCCCAATTAGGTCAATATTAACTAATTATTTTTGGGACACTTTTACTTAATTTTCTGGAAAATAATGGCTGTGAAATTTCAGTGCTGACCTGAAAAAACAGATATGAAGTGGGTTTTTTGGGGGGGAGTTTGAAGGTTGGAATTCCTGAGCGCCATTTCAAAATAAACCTGAGAAATCTGCAAGACTTTTGATTTATAATAAGATGTACAACAATTAAGATGTATAATAAGTTTTTTAAAAGACCGTATTTATGTGGGTTTTTTTTTTTATATTTTCTGTCATTGTCTTAACTGAAAATTCAGACATAGAAATTTTATGATGGTCCCTAAGCGCCCCGGCTGCCGCACACTACTCCGACATTCAGCTATGTTTTTTGGAGTTTTCGCCACAACTGCCGAGGATGGTGAGTTGATGAGACCTGTGAAATGTTTGATTTACTTATCTGTACAATATAAGACCAACCTGGCTGGAATTGGTATTGGTATTTGAAACAGAAAAAACAGCAAATCTTGAATATAAAACAAAATTTACTGCGCCAGAGTATGGCACGGCTTGAATGGCCAGTGTGCGATATTTGAACATCTCAAAAAGAGTCAACCAAACAAAGTTTATTTGTAGCTCTTAACACATTAACAGTGTGCAGTGATTCCCCTACAATTTGTGGCAGGATGATGTGTCTCATCCATGCTTCATTATGAGCTGCATTGTCAGCCAGTGACCTCATGGTGGCACTCGATAAAAGGGAGTGTTGGCGGCCTCCTCTCCCTCTTGCGCTGGCCGTCCTCATCACTTCCGGGTCCCGTCGTTCCTTTCCTCTCGCTGTTGCCGGTGCAGGTATTGTAGATCATTTGCTAAGTAACTGTCTTGACCTGTTAGAGCCACCGTAGTTGCTGGGTGTTGTATTGTGTTTGCACCAGCAGTGGGCAGAACTGATTTGGTTTTATGTTGGATGCCTACCATGAGATATGTGTTCCCTCAGTTACGGCTGGATAGTAAATGTTCACTCCTTCCCAACAAGTTATCAAGTTCCTTAAACAACTATTTACATGGTGTCAGAATGTGAACGGACTCATCGCCCGTGAGTATCCTCCCTGCATCCACCGAGCTCTAAAAGTGTTGGAGAAAGCGCTAATGCTAAAGCTAGCCGGAGCTACGTCGCTGAAATGGCAGAGTGATTTCGCAGACCAGGCCCTGTTGTGTTTGATGGGAATGTCGCCGAGAGCTGGCGGATGTTCGAGAGGGAGTACGACATCTTTATTGCCGCAGCACACTTCGATAAACCTGCAAGGCCCAAGGCATATGTCCCCCTCAATCTAGCGGGACCGGAAGCCATAGAGCGGGAACGTTTGTTAGTTTATGCAGCTGAAGTGCGCGAACCGGGTGAAAATGGAGCAGTTATCAGCCCTGCGGAGTCCAGAGAGGACCGAGAGTGTTTGAAAAGGAAATTTCGGGAAATCTGCAACCCCCAAAACAACAGAACCATGGAGAGGCACAGGTTTCATTCAAGAAACAAGAGACAAGGTGAGAGCATCGAGTCATTCATCAGTGATTTAAGGATTGAAGCTAAGAGCTGCTATTTTGGAGATTTGACTGATAAGCTGATCTGTGACCGAATCGTGTGTGGCATTACCAGTGATGTTTTGAGAAAGACGCTCTTGAGAGACAGTGACCTGAGTCTAAATAAAGCGATAACCGTCTGCCGCATTCATGAAATGACAGAGGAAAGCAGTAAGACGTTAGCCACACAAGCAATCAATGTTGACGGCATAAAGTCAGTTTCGCACAGAAAGCATCAGCCCAAATCACAAACACTCTTCCCGCCCAGAACGATGTCTAACTGCAATAACTATGGGGGTAGCCATGCAGCTAAGCGGGAAAAGTGTCCAGCGATAGGACAGCAGTGTCACAACTGCAAGAAACTGAATCATTTCAAGAAATGCTGCAAGTCTAAACCACGCAACCAGTCCACCTTAAATAAAAGAACTACACGACACTCAGTGCATGAAGTGGTGGTAGAAGAGCCTGTCACATGCAGCAAAGAGACATTTTATGTGGACGGTGTTGACACTAGGCTTGTCACGATACTGGATTTCTAACTTCGATACGATATTTTGAAAAATATTAATTTTTCTATACGATTTTCGATACCACCAAGGGCTTGACATTAACATTTTTGCTCACCAGCCACTGTGGCTAGTTGTTATCCAAATTTATTAGCCACTCAGCATTTTCACTAGCCACAATTTTGTTGTTGGATAATTTTGTTTAACATGATGAAAGCAGACAAAAACATGCTTAAGTTTACTTGAACTAGATTTACAAATTTTTTTAATGTGAATGACCTCTGTTTACACTTCAATCAAGACTACAAAAATGTTTAACCCCATTATCAGGTATTAAGTTCTAAAACGGTTGTGCTCATTTAATATGAAAATATGCAGACAATTAAGACAAAGTAATTAAAGGAGGAGTTTAATATTGTATTGAATGAAATTTGTTATGCTTGAAGGTTAGTTGAAAAGATAAAAACTAAACTGAAAAACTAGCAAGAAAAAATGTCTGCTTAGATATTTATTCAACACAGTAATTTTTCAGTAATAAGCGAAGTACCATACTTTCTGGACCAGGTCACTTCCTAGTATTATTTTACATTTTTTAAAGTCGTATCAATTAAAAGAAAAAAATGCGTCATGAAGACGAAAACAGCAGATATAAGTCACACTGGACCATGAGTTTCATTTATTTAGAATGATTTGGTTTGTTTACAGTATTTCCAGAGTGAACTTTTTACATATAACGAGGGATGGGTACCTTTCACTTAAAAAACGATACGGTACCGATGCCCGGTACCTGGCAATCGGTACCGGTACTCAACGGTACCAATTTTTGATACTTTTTTGTGCTCATTTGGTAAAAAAAATATAAATTTGTTTAATAGTATTTTTTGTGTTTTTCAATTTGACATATATATTCTTTAATATATAACCTTGTAATGCTGTGTTCATGTCCAGCATGGTCAATCTCCTACTCTTCCACTTCCTCACAGTCACAAAGATGCATTAAGGTACCTAAACATGGTACCTTTTGATTTTTCATGAATCGGAACCCGGTACTTTTGACAGATTTCG